>NC_089158.1:4672483-5288415 GCF_009819655.1 Sylvia atricapilla
GTCACAGGGCAGGGACAGCTGTGGACAGAGCCAGCTGTCCCTCTGACTGACCAGCTCTTTCCAGATTGCCGTGAGTGTCCTGCCAGGGAGCTGCACTCCAAGGGGCAGCTTTATTGTCATAGGGTAAGGACACTGACCACAGCAGTGTTTGTCAAAGCAGGTTCTGTGCTTCAGCCAGGAGACAGCACTTTCTTTGGAGTCCTAAATCACTGCGCAGAGCTTCTATGAACTCTGTTGGCCACGAGATTTCATTCTCCACAATCACAGCAGAATAATAAGAAAAAGTCCTGGTCTGGCCCTCTTTTTCCTCTCCTAGTTTTTAATCTCCTTTTGCACTTTCCTTTTCTATCCCCCCCCCCCAGAACTTTCCATCCCATTGGTAGCTTTTATGGAAAAGAGGGGTTGCCTGGATAGAATAAAAGTGGAGCCATTTCTGCTCAGGGGTTCTCCAGCATCCCTCTGTGGAGAGCACAGGAGCAGGCAGCAGGAGCCACGTGGGTGGCTGCAGGTGTGTGGGAAGCAGCACTTGGGGAGATGCTGCAGCCTGTGAGGCAGCTGATGGCACAGGGTGAAAGCCCCTGCAGGCAGCTCTGGGCTGGGCTGGACAAGCTGGCAGAGCAGCCCTGGAACAAAAGCAGGCACTCTGCACCTTCCAGCTCCCACTGCTCTCCTGGAGAGGGACACAGCAGCCCAGAGCTGATCGGGGCTGATGTGTGGCCCCTGGATTCTTTCACGGAGTTGGGAATACAGCAGCAGTCCATGGGCTGGGATGGGTTCCCAGTGACTGCATCAGCTGGAATTTGTAAGGAACCTTTTATTTGTCTGGCTGGCAGATGGATTTTAAGGTGGAATGGAATACACAGGGACTCGTCTCCGTGAGACAGAGAGAAAAAACAGTTGCTGAGCTTAAATAAGCATCCCACAGATAAGCATCCCACAGATGCTTATCTCGTCTGTAGGACTGAAGATTGTGGTTTTTAATGGGTTTGAAGAGTGTTTCTTGTACTCTTGTGATTTCTGTAAGTGACTTTATGACTGACACTGTGAATGGCAGAGGCTTCAGCCAAAATCTTCACCTCTTTAGTGTTATCCTCCATCCCATATCCAGATCCCTCTTGTGTTTTACCATAGTTTGGGTGTTCTAAAAACTCGTGCTAATCCAGGAGCCAGGGACACTACAGAACATATTTAAGAGGAGCTCTATCCTGCTTGTAGGAAACACTTTCTTCCAGTTTTGAATAATACCTCCTGGAAATTTTCTCACAGAACAGTTCTGTGGAACTGAAAGTTCCGTTTCATGGTGAGGATGTTTTGGATTTTGTCATTGTTTGAAGACCAGCTGTGTTCTGTGGTGACATGTTTTCCTGAGCTGGCCAATGCTGTCCCCACAGCACAGTGTGTTAAGGATTCAGTAGATGCTTTAGCTCTGAAATCAACTCCATGTACTAATTAGATTTTTATTAACAAACATTGTTGAAGTTCTTAGTGTTAGAGTTCAGTGTTTTACTCAAGTTCTGCTCAGCCCTGTTTTTTTCCCAGCTGCAGAGGGGGCTCTGGAGGCCCAGTGCTGGTTGTGGGCAGTGTTTAGGGCTGGTGGTGTCTCTGGGGTTTCTGGAGCCCCTCCCTGCTGGTAACCTACCCTAGAGGGACACTGTGATAGGGCTCAGACACTCTGTGCTGGGCTCAGAAGCCACTGTGGGACAATTTGTGTGTGACAGGGGAAGGCAGCAATAGTGCAGAGTGTCTCCTGCTTAAAAAAGAGTGAAAAAGCTCCTGCTAATAGAGGTTAAGGGAACAAATACAACTGTAAAAACACACAAGAGGAGCATAATGGGGAAAGCTTAAATTTTGGGCAGTTTTCTGCCTAATGTAATGATGATGTAATGGAGCAAGAACCACTTTTTCCTTTTTTTTTTCCCTCTTGTTTCTGTAGGAGCCCAGTGGTGCTGTCTGGCTGACTTGTCCGAGGTTTAAGCACCAAAAAGTAACCATTTTTAAGTAAAGCAGATTCAGAACTTTGGGTATATGCTTAAAACTGAACAGAAAGCAAACAAACAAACAAGAACAAAAACCAAGAAAGTCCTTTGTGGACAATGTCCAGAGCAATTTTAAAATAGTCTTGTTCAATGCCTAAATAAATGGTTGTTTCAGCCAAAGAGAAATCTTTCCTCATGATTTATTACACTAATCTGGATATAAGGCCTCTGAGCAGGATTGTCAGTTTATTAGAACAGCTTTCCTTCTCCTTTCAGATTTAATCCATATGTTGTTGTATCAACAGAGCCTTTGTCTCTGCTCAGTTATGAGTTATCCTTTTTTAATAATAATAATAAAAAGTGGAAACACATGTTTTTTAACAGCCATATTACAAAGAAACCTAGAATGACATAGGGAGAGGTGATCATCAAATGGTGACAATAATTTGTAACTTCAAAGTGGTGGTGCTTCTAAAAGGGTGAAAAATGTCTCTTTGCCCTCTGCCTGGGGCAGTGACTGTGGCAAGCCTGGCAGGGACAGGAGGAGGCAGCATTATCTTTGGCCAGGATTTCTGAGGTTTTTTCCCCAGCTTGTGCAGTGATGCTAAACATGCTCTTTTTAGTTAACTCTAATTTCCTTCCTTTTTTCTACAGGGGAACTTATCTAGAGGTGTATGTAATTCACATTTCCTTCCTTCCTGCCTTCCTCCCCTGCAGAGAAGTTCTTTCTTGGACCCCTCCTGTTTTCTGAATGGAGAGGAATTACTCTCAGGAAACTCATGGGTTTGGTATTATTCCTATACTTGGTGTGAGAAAACATTTATTTTGAGTATAAATGCTTGCTTGATACCTGCATGAGGGTTCAGAAGTGCATGTGAGAGCTGCTCACATGATGATAACCTTTGCTTGGCCCTGTCACCCCTCAGAGTCCTGCAGCATCAGGAGTTAGTGCTGAATCCCCTCAGCACCTCCTGAACTGGCAGCTTGGGACCTGAATGTGGCCAAAGGCAGAGCAGTTCTAGTATTGATGGTTTTGGTGCCAGCCTGGTTTCTTCCAGCTAATGCAGGTAGTCATCACAGTCCCCTTTAATTCTCTTGCAGATGTCAGCACAGCAGCTCCTGCCTCAAGTGTCAATAGAATCATTTGCAGTGGTGTGATTTTAAATGAAGCTGCTTATAGCATGTCTTAAAATAGAAGGAATTGGTCTGGCACTTTAAAAATGTGGCATGAGCCTATTCTACTCTTCAACATATAGAAGAGAGTAAAAAAGTTCCTCCCTTAAGTCTTAAACAATGAAGGGGAAAAGAAGATTATGGCTTTGCTGCCAGAAGCAGATACAGGGTTACCCTGACAGGGGTATTGGAGCTATGGGAGAGATAAAATCCTTTGGTCCATCTTGAATCACAGAATTTCAGACTGGTTTGGGTTGGAAGAGACCTTAAAGTTCATCCAGTCCCACCCCCTGCCATGGCAGGGACACCTCCCACTGTCCCAGGTCACTCCCAGCCCCAATGTCCAGCCTGGCCTTGGGCACTGCCAGAGATCCAGGGGCAGCCACAGCTGCTCTGGGCACCCTGTGCCAGAGCCTCCCCACCCTCCTAGGGAACAATTTCTTCCTAATATCTAATTTAATCCCACCCTCTGGCAGTGTGAAGCCATTCCCTGTATCCTGCCTATATAGAAAATCCATCTCCCTCTTTTTACAAGCCCTCTTTAGGCCCTGGAAGGTGCTCTAAGGTCTCCAAGGAGAATTCTTCTCTCCAGGTGAACACTCCCAGCCTGGCTCCAGAGGAGAGGAACTGCAGCCCTTGGAGCATCTCTCTGGCCTTCTCTGGACTGGCTCCAGCAGCTCCACGTCTTTTCAGAGCTGAGGCCTCCAAAGCTGGGCACTGCACTGCAGATGAGTTCTCATGAGGGCAGAGCAGAGGAGGAGAAAAGAAGACAGAATGCCCAACAGCTTGTGCAGACCTTGAGGACTGGCAGCACCTTTTGGTGGGAGTCAGACTGGCCTGGCTTTGTCAGTGGTCAGGAAAGGAGTGCAGGCAGAGCCAGGCCAGGCAGTGCTGGCAGAGCCAGGCCAGGCAGTATTGGCAGAGGCAGCTCAGGCAGTGCTGGCAGAGCCAGGCCAGGCAGTTTTGGCAGAGCCAGGCCAGGCAGTATTGGCAGAGGCAGCTCAGGCAGTGCTGGCAGAGCTGTGCCAAAGCAGCAGGCTGTTCCTGTATGAGGCAGCTGAGAGACAGTCGACCCCCTGGCTGTGAACTGTTCTAGTGTTCCTTGCACAAGAAGGAAAACCCCTCCTTTGAGCCTGGCTGTGGAATGCAGACTGGGGGTTGGATTTGTTTTCATGCACACTGCCCTTATGTCACTGCTGCCTTTTTCTCACAGGCTGAGCGTACTTCTCCAATGTAAGATAAAATAAGACACAGATCTTGGGAGGACTGGACTTTCCAAGCTCTCCAAGAGTCTTCTGGCCTCAAGTGTGCATTCTAGCATCTGAAATTCTTCATCCCTTGGTCATACTGGGTGCTCAGATTAGGTTTGTCTCCTCTGAAGTGTATCCCTGTTCCTGATAGCTGCTGGCCCTATTGCTTCTCAGAACAGTTTAGAATGGAATAGTTTCCAGAGCTGTACTAGGTTGTGCTTTCATCTACAGTATCTTTGGGTAACCTCACCCCACTTTGAAGTTGGCCATTCTTTGAGCAGCTGATCAGGTTGGAAAACTCCAGAGGTCCCTCCCAGACTAACTGACTTTGATTCTTTTTTCTTGTAGAGTTCTGGCAAAGATGCTTCTTTTGGCTTCATTTCCATCTCCCTTCATGCTCAACAGCTTTCATCATGTTCCCATCATAAGCAGTTCTTTAAACTGAAGTGATGTGTAAACATCAGGAACAGTTTCTAAACTGTAACATGAGTTACCTTCCCTCATAGTTTAGACCTTTTTTTATGCTGCAATATTCAGATGATATGAAAAATCAAATTTCTTTTATTACTATGTATAAAGAGCTAACTACTTTTTTTGTCCTCAGAGAGAAACATTTTACCATGGTACAATAAAAAGAATAATTCTCTAAAAGTTAATGGGTTGTGTTTTCAAATCAGCTTTAGTCCTGTGCACTCTTCGTTGGAAAGCTGAAGAAGAAGGAAAGACAAAAAGAAAAGAGCCTTTTTGTTTGGGATCCGTAAGATTATATAGTTATTGCCTTTTTAGTGAGTGTTGCATTTTTACATTAAAAACTGGAGTTGAAGGAAAGGTACTGTTTTTATGGATATTGGTAACTATTATCCAAACACTTCAGCTCATACTTAACTTAACGTTGTGCAGCATTTTGCTAAAAATTTAAGCAGTTGTTTAAGTTGTTTTGACTGGTAATGGACCTAATAATGTGTCTTACTGCTGCTGCAGGAGCAGTGTGCTGGGCAAGGAATTGCTGACAGTTCACTGACTCGCCTGGAGATACAAATTTATTCTGAGGGCAGGACAGGATGGCGGGGCAATTAAATTGAGTTCCATACACCAGAAGTATAATTTATCACATGTGTCCTCCAAACTGAATCTGCCTGATCTGGGAGTCGCTGCCTGCTGTGTGCTCAGACCTTAACCTCTGTGTTTAGATTGCCAATGTGGTGCCAATTAGCGGGACTGGGATGTGGACACTGAGGAATATAACTCACTTCACGTGGGCTGCCAAACAACTAGCAGATGTTGAGCTAATGGGTCTTGGCTACTACCAGCCTGACTTGGATTTCAACCCAGAGGTGAAGGAATTTATTTCTCTCTCATTACCAATTCCCTTGTCCTGAGCACTGGGAATTCCATCAGCTTACTCTGGGAGATGATGTAAAACATTTCCCCTCTACCACAAACCTGTTTCCCAGGGTGTCTTGCTTTGTTTTGATGTTAATTTGCCACCTTTGGTATGTGTTATCCTACCGGGTAGGCTTGATGATCCATGGGAAATGAGGGTGTGAGCTCGAACATGCAGCTGGAATCCTGAACAGGAGAGCTCTGTGTCAATGTGGGGTGGGTCAGGCACTGTCCTGACAGCCTGCTCAGAGCTATGATGGAAAGCCCATCCTTGGAGTACTCCTTTGAGTAACAGAGATTGTAGAAGGTGGTGGGGTCTGGCTTGCTGGGATCTTGCCTTTCTCTGTTCTCATGACTGAATACTGTACACTCAAACCCTGGAAAATGTGTAACTGCAGGCTCAAAGTTTTCCTTTTGGTGCTGAGTCAGTGCTGGAGAATGGCCTGACAGGTTCTGTGGCTTCTCTGGTGTGATTTAGAAGAGTAGTTTTTACTCAAGTCACTTGGTCTGTTCAACCTGGAGAAGAGGAGACTGAGGGAAGACTCATTGCAGTTACAGCTTCCTGGTGAGGCGAGGGGCAGCTCCACCTCTGCTCTGGGCCAGGGACAGGACACAGGAACAGCTGGAGCTGGGCCAGGCTCAGGCTGGAGATGAGGGAAAGGCTCTTCCCCCAGAGGGTGCTGGCACTGCCCAGGCTCCCCAGGGAATGGGCACGGCCCCGAGGCTGCCAGAGCTCCAGGAGCCTTTGGCCAGCGCTGCCAGGGATGCCCAGGGTGGGATTGGTGGGGCTCTGGGCAGGGACAGGGGCTGGACTCTCTGGTCCTTGTTGGTCCCTTCCAGCTCAGGAGATTGTCACAGAAGTACAAGTACAGTAAGGGAATCATTGTCTCCATAACCTCAGCAGCTTCAGGAACAGAGACAGCGAAATAGGGCCCTCAGCTGAAGGAACAGTAGCACTGAATATTGACTGGTACCTAAATCCCATTTCAAACGTCTCTGTACAGCCAGCTGACATTTAATGAGTGTGTGCAATATAAGGGCTGATGCTTTTTGTTCTCTCTGCAGTAACTTTGTCTTTTGTTCTTTGAGAATTTAGCCTTTGATCTAAAAATGCCATCTGTACCATTCTGTCCAACATTCAGGTCTTCAGCAATTTTTTTACCTTGCACATTTCTCACTGCAGTTAAAGGCATATCCCCAATTGTCTGTTCTGTTTATGGTGGATATTGAGTTCTATGCTTTTAAGACTGGTTCTGAGAGTGAAAGGGGGAAAGAAGAAGCTCAGTTTGTTTTCAGAAACTGCACTCACTGCTCCACATTCTGCTCTTGGAATGTGTTGTCTACAGGTGATCAGTGAGAGAGAGCTCTCCTTTGCTTTTTAGTTAGTTTTTAGCTAGCTGAGGCAGAGAAGCTCCCTGGACTATTGTTTTTCTTTCTCTTGGAACTGTTTAAACCTGCTCTGGACTGAAAAACCCAGCAAACACCAGGAGCTCACACCTGTGGCCCACTGGGGCCCAGGATGGCATTTTCCAGTGCTGGAGGGACTGATAGGACACTGGGTGAGCTGAGTTACAACCCACAGCAAGGACTTTCTCATTTTTGCCATATCTCTTCAGAACGGCGAGAGGTTTTATTGTTTAATGTTATTCATATTTTTTTTATACTTGTGAGCCCTTTGCTTGTTGAACAAACAGGTTTTTTCCACTTTTCTCTTAGGAATTTTTTTCCTGAACCAGCTCGGGCCACTTGAATTTGCTTTCTAGAGGGACCCCACTCAGAGGTTTCCTCCCAAAATTTGCCCTAAACCAGGACAGCAGTATTATTCCTATAACAGGTGTTTAAAAAACAAAATAGTACTTAAAGAGAAGTATTTTATTTTATTTTATTTTCAGTTATAGCTTATTTTTTTACTGATGTGCTGGTTTGAGGTGTCAAACATGATCAGCATCAACATCAACGGGAAGAGCTGAGTGAGGGTTAAATAGCTGTCGCAGTTATTATTCAGTGAGCAATGAAAATAAACTGCTTGCAAGGTCCTGTCATTTCTTGCTTTTCTTTGAGGTTCTAAAGAAAATGTTTCATTCAGTGATATATTTCATTCTGAAATTCCAAAGAGAGCAATTATTTTTAATTCCTTGGTATGAGCAGAACTGGATCTGTCCTGTGGATTCATCTTTCTGGATGTTTATGTATTTATTAAGAACAACAAAATAGAAGCAATGCAAACAGTTATTCTGCATTTATAAGATGAATAATAGCTAAATGCTAATTACCTTTCTTGAAGCATAATTAGCTTTCACATTTTCTGTAGAACAAAGAGAAAACACAGTATGATAAACCAAGCAATAAGTTGAAATACCTGCTTTTCAAGATATGAAAAGTATAGAATAATAAGTATGGAGTTTTAAAACAGGAAAAACAATGGGAGAAAACTGGCACCTCAGTCCAAGAATGACATCCTGGGAAACATCTGGTGAAGGAATCTAGAGGAGGGAAGATAATTTTGATTTTCTTCTGGGAGCTGTGCAGAACTTGATACGGAATTGTACTGCCAGTGAACACAAGTGCACTTACAGACCCTGCAGAAGTAACCCAAGCCAAAAACTTCAGTGAAGTGAAATCCCTTAATTTGCAAAGGAAAAATATATCAGAATGAGACAGCAGGCTAAAAAGAAACTGAAAGGAGCGGTGACAAGGGTGAAACCTTCATAGGGAGCTGAAGCTGATTTAAAGACTCTGTGCTGCAGAGGAAATGCCTCAACTCTATCAATTACTGTGAGAGAGAGAAGTTCTGATGTGAAGCAGCAGGGAAGGAAGGCTGGAGAGGCAGGGGCATCCTTCCAAAAGCTGAAGTCAAGACCAAGCGAGGAAGATAGAAAAGAATAAACACTTCTAAAGGCTTTTAGAAAGTATAAAAGTAACAGTTCTTTCCCAAATATGCTGGGAATAAGAAACTTGTCCAAAAGCTTGAAGAAACCCATGGAGACCAGGTGTAGTGGTTTTAGTTCACCAATTTGAGTTTCCCGGCCAATGCACCAAAAATGTGGTGGGTTGAGCACCCACTAGAATTATTTACTCCTTTTTTGCTGTGAGATGGGATTAGCAGAAGAGCAAAGTAAGCTCAAAACCTTAAAGTGTATAAAGAAAGTTTTATTTAAACAGAACTGAAAGAAAAAAAAATAATAAGAATCAGAGTCAAACCTTCAGAATACTTCTCCTCCCCCCACAATCTTCTTTTCTTTCCCATTGACAATGTACAGGGACAAAACCTTAGGACTTAGGTCAGTTGACCACCTCTTAAAATAGTCTTTCATCAGTTCTTTTAGGGAGAGGAGTCTCTTTTGCCATCTCATGGAGACTTCTCCACAAGAAAACAGTTCTCTCGTGGCTTCAATTCTCACAAACAGCAGCCGCCCAGAAATCTGCTTATGTGAACTTTCTCCCAGCTCATGCAGCCTTCCCACAGCTGCATTCATGGGCCATGTCAAACTCATGGGGTGCTATTTTAAGGATGAGCTGTTCAAAAGCAAAGGTTTTCTTTATCTGTCTCTGAGATCATCTTCATCCCTGGGAACAGAGGTCTTCTTTCCCTGGGGACAGAGAGTCTTCATCACTCTCATCTTCCTCTCTGTTCAAGCTTCTCATGAGATCACAGCTACTTCAGCATCTACTTGCTTCAGCATGAATGACTTTGCTCATATCTGCAATTTGAGCACTCCATCCCCCCATGCTGTTTTCATGAATTAAAGTCATATTCTAGTGTACCAACAGTCCATCACCATGGTCTTGCAAAAGAACTTCAGCCTAAGACTGAGGCATCTCTTCATTCGACTCCCATCTGGAACTTGACTTATCCTTTACTGACCTTGGTTGTTTCTCTATGTGTCTTCACTCTGTCTTTTTCTCTCACTTGGGAGAGGATCAGTGCTCTGCAAGTTTCATCTGTGCAATAGAAGAATTAATATCTCACCCGGGCATGCAGAAGGTCATGATGGTTTCTGCCAGGCACGGCTGAAGCAGTCACAGTGATAGATTCAGGCTGTGCCAGGATCTCAGGACTCAGCCAGAATGAACATAATATTCATCCCTTAATTGTGAGAGCCAACCATTGCATTATCATCTCTAACACTAATTTAAGAATTTAAGAGCACGGTGAGCAATACCTGCCTGCAGAGACCAAGATGTCAGAGCCCAGGAAGGAGTCAGGAGAGGAACAGTTCAATAATTAACACTTGTATACAACCTTTCAGTTAAAATCTCCTCACTCCTGGTAAAAAGCAGACAGGGCTGATATGCCAACTTGCAAGGGAGTTCCATGGAGCTTGGGGAGCAGCAGACAGAAATCTGGCTTTGTATTGTGCAGCGTTGTCAAAAGAATAATATAGATCAGAATGAGTTGGCACTTGATTTTATATGGTTGCGGAGAAGTCAGCATGTCTTTTGTAAAAGGAAGTTGCACTTGAGGAATCTCCAAGGACAAACATCTGGATTTGGGTGTTCCAGTGTGCATGGTGTCCTCAGATCTTCTAAGAGTTCCTGACATGGCCCTTTGTCACAGCACCTTAGAGCAGCTGCTTTCCTGGGGATAAGAGAATGTCCTTTAGCAAACCAGTGACTGGTTAAAAGGTGAGAAAAAGTTTAGCAGTGAAGGTGTTATACCAGAGAGCAGTTACCATGGGAATGATAGAGGACTCTTAGGAGACCTGAGGGAGGCAATGGATGGAGAAATAACAAAGTCCGAGGATATCTGAAGCCTTGGCATAGTCAGATCCGAAGGCTGCTGTAGAGTCACAGGATGAGCTGGGTACACAACCCCCAGTTCTCTCCTTAGGCCACTGTCTGAGGGGCACTGGCCAGGTGAAGGTGTGATCTGACCTGGGAAGGCTCCTCTTCAGTGCCTTATTCTCCTGAACTGCGTTTTATTATTTCTGTGCTTGCCTGTTTCAAGGTATTCCCTCCTCTCTCAGATGCTCCTCTTACCCAACAAAAACAACAACAACAACAACAACAAAATGGTTTTTTATGAAAACACACCTTTTTGTCTTTTTTTTTCCCTATAGTACATTGAGTTTTCATGTGTGTAACTCCAGTTTATTGTGTTTGTCCACAGACTGCTTGGACAGAAAATAGAGCTGCTGCTGCTGCTGCTTAAGCATTTCCATATGTGTTCAGCCATATTGCTCAGCTATATTCTTCACCTAATGTAACTTGCAAAAATAAACATCTTTAAAGTGTTATTTTTATGTGTTGGTGAAGAGTTAATGGAAATAGAAAATGTTCCAGACCAGAGTCTGTCCCCACTGTGGATTGTGAGGTGGCCATGTCATGTCCTGCTAGTTTTTAAGCAACCTACAGCTTCATGTCTAGGAATTTGAAGGCAAATTAGTTGATCCCTCCAGGAGACTTTGCTGAACACAATCCTCCAGACATTTGAACACAGCACAAGACTTGAACGTTCACAAGTTTTCCATTTATGAGAGAGTTGTTTGTTAAAAGTGGAGAGAACAATCCAGCCCCTGCCAAGTACATGCTAGGCTTACACAGCCCTGCTGGCCTCAGACAGAATGTGTTGTCAGTTCTGATTTATTTAGGGCAGATTTGCAAAGCTGGTGTGTTGACATGACACGAGGGAGTGTGTGATAAGTCCCATCTGTGCAAGCTCCATTTCCTATAGGCTGCTTTGCACAGATGGCCTCCTCAAGGATGATTTTAATTTCACTCTTGAAGCTGAGAAAGCCAGGTCTGAGGAGATGTGCTGTATGTTGATCAAGGCACTTGTAAACTCGACATAGATAAAAGTGTTGGTGAAGGGGTAAGTGGCAGGAAGAAGTAGTCACCTCTGTCTCCTGACTCAGCCCACGTGCCCTCACCTTTTCCCATGGAACGGGTAAAACTCTGCCTCATCTTTTGATTCTGTCTGGGGAACTGAAGTGTTTTATCACTGCAGGAAGAAGTTACTGGAAGCCCTGACATGGAGGATGTTTGCTCCCTGTCATCTGTGTGAAAACATGCTTATTTGGGAGTGCAAATGGTGCTAGGTCTCGTTTTGTCTCCTTTCTAATTCCCAACTTTTCCATCACCTGTAGACGTGAATGAAATAGGAACAGTGGGGTGAAGTTAGAGGAGCCCAGTACTGAAGCAAAGTCTGTGGCCTTTATGTACAAGAAGAAAACAGTTCTAGAATCCAGCAGAGTACGGGAAGAACCTTGAGATGCTCCAGGAGCCTGTTGATCATTCCTGGCTAAAACTGGCGAACATCTCCTAGTCGGTGCAAAGTACCAAAAGCAGGATGGAGACAAGACTTTGTTTTTCCCTTGTTGTTGTCTACAGCTCTCTGACAGGAGCTTCTTGAGCTTCTTGGTCAGTCTCTTCTCCCAGGTGAGAAGTGACAGGACAAGAGAAAATGCCCTCAAGTTGTGCCAGGGCAGATTTAGGTTGGATATTAGGAAAATGTTTTTCATGGAAAGGGCTGCCAAGCACTGGACCAGGTCTTTTCCCATCTCACTGATTCTGTGGTGTGTATCGTTGGGATGTTGGGATGCTCCAGAAGAACCCCACAGAGTTTGCTGATGCATGATCACCCTGTGACAGTGTGGCAGGAGCACGTGGGGATTTGTTCAGGCTCAGCTCAGAGGTGAAATCAGAAGATGGCCATCAAAATGAGAAAGAATTTGTATGAGAATTCAAGTCAGTTTTGCAGATTAATATTTTTAGCACTTCCTTTGAGGGAAGCTGTCCAGAATGCCCACTAGAAAGAGAGATGCTCAGGGAATCTGGGTGACTTGGAAGAGTCTCCTCAAAGGAAATATTACCAAAAACATAGTTTGTTAGTGATGGGGTGAGAACCCTGGCCGTGTTTACATGCCAGAGTCTGCAGAAGATGTGCTGGTGCAGATGCTGCTTTTTGTGACAGAGGGAGAGACTTGGTAACTTGTGATCTGCCAGCCTTTGGCTGAGGTCAGCTTTCAGCTGAAAAGTGAGAACCTGCTGGTCACTAAAAAGACCAGAGTGGCAGAAGGAGCAAGGATTTAGATTCTCTGCCCTGGTGTGTTTTCAGGTTTGATGATGATGATGATGATGATAAGTCTGCAGCAATGTTCTGTGGTAGCTGCTGGGGAGAGAAATGACCTTAAATGCCATCATGTGATCAGCACCTAGTCTTGCATTTTGGCATGCAGGGCACAAGTGTGATGAAGGAAATCTGTTCAGTAGCACCTTGTGAAACCAATAGCTGTGACTGCAAGAGGAATTTAGGGCCCCCAAAGAAACTTAAGTTTCACCTTCTAGCTTTTCTTCACTGAGTAGTTGCAAATGAAGGTTTTTCTGGGGCTCTCAACTTGGCCTGATTTTCAGAGACTTTAATGAGAATGGCAAAGCCACATCCGGGTATGGAAAACATAGGTGTTTCAGAAATGGAGGAAATACTTATGAAGGAATTTTCTCAAGTAATTCAGTCTGCAATTTCCATCAAGGAAATATCCACTGAGATAAAGTTTTGTGAAATTATGAGCAATTTCATATCACAAGGGCATTGCAGTCCTGCTATTGGGGTTCTGTAAGCCTGGTTTATAATGATTTATGCCTTTTCTAGTATGGAAAATAGCTTGGAATCAACTTGCTGTGTTCACATGTTTCAGTATTGGCTTGTGCTGCTGTCCTGTGTGTGTGGTGTGGTGTTCCATTGGATTTTTTAGTCTCTTTTGGGTCCTGTTTTAAATGCCAGCTCTCCCTTTGGTGCTCCAGGCCAGGAGAACTGCAGTGCTTATGGGTCTGTGAGTGAAGCCCTGAGTCCTGCATCTCCTCCCATTGCCTGGGGTGAGACCAGACACTGTAGTTTTGGATTAAGGGAGGGAGAAGTCCCTGTGAGGGAGTGAAGGTTGACATCTGCTGGGGCTCTGTGCCCCACAGGGCTGGTCAGCCCAGGATCTGTGCAGTGAGCAGGGAGAAGTGTCTTGGGCACCAGTCTAAAAGGGCATGAGTTGTATCCAAAAATGAAGGCTCTTGTGTGTCCTTTGACAACAGAACTAACTGTAAGAGATGTCTTAAATGCAATAGAGGAGAAAATGAGGCAGCATACGCTGCCAAAAAAGGACCTGGCTAAAACCAAATCAATGAATTCAAATGTTTCTATTTAGTAAACAGCGGGAAATTGCTTTCCCCATTTCCTGCCTCTTCTGGCATTGGTTTCCATTCCCTGTATTGTTGTTATAGCACTTGTCAAGGAGCTGATGTGGTTTAACCATGGACAAACCAAACTCTGCCGTAGGCACAAGGAGATTTGCCAGAACCCCCAAGGTAGAGTGGGGTGCAAAGCAAATCTGGTGACTCTGTTGCCCTGGGCATGGAGTGGGAAACTGTGGAATACAACAGGATGCTGTACTGAGGTGGTTCCAGTCCATTCTAGCTGACAAATCGTGCAATATCTCTTAGCCAGAATTTTGCTGAAATGATTCAGTAGGTGCATGTCCTGGATCTGTTTCAGTGAGCCCAGGGTGGGTTTTGAGGCAGAGAGGACACCCTTCCCTGGTCACCAGTGCATGTGTCAGTGTGACTTTCAAGAACTGGACATGCCTGTTCTGGAAATGATGGCTGAAGTGCTCTGTATTAGTGAGCTGAGGTCTGAAAGGAGATTTCTTGTAGTTTTGGACCCATCCTTGCCAAAGTAATGGAATAAGCAGGTGTACACTGGTGCTCCTAAAACTTCATTTATTCTTACTGGTCCCCTAATGGCCAGAAAGGACCTGGCAGGTTCCCAAGTGCCACTGAACCATCTCTAGATGGAAACTCCATTTCATCCTCTGGAAGATGGATATCTTCTATTTCTTGTTAGCTCATCCAGATTCTTCACCAGGAAATATTTATGTCATTTATAAGCATTCATAAAATGCAGTCTTGGATTATGGAGCATTCATGAACATTAAAAAATACAAAAGAATATGAAGAAAAAAAAAAAAAAGAGAGTAATATAGAGGTACTCTTTCACTGATCTGTGACTGGCAGAAGTGTTGCTTGTCTTCCTGAGTGTTCCCCAGTACATCCATCCTGCCTTCTGGAGCTATAACAATGCAGCAACGCCAAAGCTGCTGAATCACTCCATTACTTAATTTAACAATTGAGATATGGAGTAAATGCAGGATAGAAATAAAGTGCATTTTTGAAATATCCACTTATATTGAACAGAGCAAAAGGAATGGAAAACACAATTAAATGCAGGACATCAGGTAGGTTTGACCCTGACCTAATAGTGCCCCCAAACCTGTATTTCTTTCAAGTATTTCTTACCTTCAAGATTTAAAAGTAAATTTTGCAGAATGATGTGAGGTGTTTTAAGGGACCTCGAGCATATTGGAATCAGTGGGGCCTGGAAATTCTATAAAGGGTTTGTTTATACCAACAAACTTTCCTTCTTTGCTGGGTGACAGTCTCACAGTCAGTTCTGGTTAATACAGTCCAGTTAAAATGGAGATCAGAATCTTTTTTTACTTAACTGGTTGTTGCTGAAGATTAAGCCCTCTCTCGGAATTAGGCCTGTAATTTCTGTAATTAGGCCTGTAATTGGTCTGTAATTTCTGGCAGTGTTCCTGCCCCACTGCTCGGTGTGGCCGGGTGCAGAACGTGGATGTTCCCAGTGCTGCCAATCTGCCAAATTCCCTGGAGAGCCCTTGACCAAAGAGCTGTGGGAGTTTAAAAGGATATGGCTCCTTGAAATCCTTTCCAGGCACATGCTTTCATTGTTCTTATAACTGGAAAGGATTTAAATGACATTCCATATTGGTGGCAGACTCAAAGCTCTTCTATTCATTTGATATTTATTAACTCCTCAAGAAGCAGCAGCATTAAATGTAGAGGAAGATACACATTCAGTTTCTTTTTCATTAGTTTGGGCTACAGATTAAAATAATGAAAAAAAGCATGGAGGGCTTCAGCAGATTTATTTAACTGAAGCCTTACTCTTTTCTGCCTTTGGGCAGATGACCTAGAGAAGTTTGTTGGTGGATGCTACAATTAATGCCTGATGATTTTACTGTCTTAAAGAGAGCAGGATTTATTGCATTGTCTCAGCATCTACTGCTGAAATTCATGGAAAGGAGAGCAAGATCTGAACTCCCTTACAGCCTCCACCAGAACTCAGCATTCATCTCTCCAAATCCTGCAGAGGTACCAATAAATGTGGTGAGCCATGTGCCTGGGATATTGGAAATCCATGTGCTTCCTGAAGCTTTCCAGAACCATCTATGTCCAGATTCTGCTTACAGAAATGGATTAATTGGGTGTGCTTGTGTCAGTTCTTTTTCTGGAACCATGAGAACAAAAGAAATTGCTGGAGTTTTTCATCTGATGTAACAGCCAAAAGAAAATAAAGGAAACTTCCCCAGAGCCTTATATTCATGAGATCTCATCTTTCAGCATTCCTGAAATATCTGCTGATCAAAACTTTGTTCCTCTGAAAAATGGCTAAAATTTAGAAGCCTGTCCATTCTCAACATTCAATTCTGTATTTTGTTTCTTTGTTCTCAGCTGCTTTTCAGCTCTTCTGACATTTGAGTGGGATGGGGCTGGGTTTGATGTTGCAGCTCCCATCTGCCGTATACAGCTGGTTATGAGAGAAATAAGGAACAGGACATGGGAGGGATTGTGACCAATCTCTTGCAATAGCAGAGTTGTGGAACTTCAGAATAACAGCAAAAAGGTTTAGATCTCTCTAGATCCATCATAAGGAGATACTTTTTCATGCACCATGGATGAATTGTGGAAAGCTCTGGTGTGGGGTTGTGCAAATACTAAAGGTCATGTGAATTCAAGAAACAACTGAACAAATTGATGGAATAAAACCACCACGAAACACTTTCACAAACCCAATCTCTACCTCTGTCTAGCAGATTTCTAGAGGCTGGGAGAACGTCAGGGAAGTATCTGTTCACATGTACTCTATTTAACTACTATTCCCTTGGCATCTGCTATTGCCCAGCTTTGGAGAACTTTGGAGACAGGGCATGGCTCGATGATTCTTCAATCTGGAAGGGCCAGGAGAAGGCAGGAAATGCTCTGCTATCCCATGAAGCATCTTCATGGTCTTCCCTGCAGTAACCCAGCCAGGAGCTAACAGAAAAGACTGCTACCTTTGGGGAACAGAAAATAAAAAAAAAAAGATGACAAAAAAAAGATATGATGAGGGTCTTAATCATTACCTCTAGGCAAGAAGATGAGTCTCCTAGCCAAAGTGTTAAATATTAAGATACTGTTGCAGGTTTATGTGAACCCATGGTCTGAAAGAGGGTGCCTCATTCTGCACAGCTGCCAGTGTAAAGCTGACAGAAACTCAGAATATTGAGGTGAGGTTTGTGTGTTTGACGCTGGTTTAACATGACAGCTGTGCTCCAGTCCTCTGCCCCGATGGCCAACTTCATCAGCTCCATCAGTTTCTGGGTTGCTTCACTGAGGTGCCAGTAAATTCACCATGAGGGAACAATTCCTTCCTGCAGGAGGAGAAGGCTTTTTAATGGGGCAGTGTGTGTTTACACTCATCCCTGGATTTAACACTTTATCCTTTGGTAAGCAAGTGCCTGTTTATTTGGATGTTGTGGCCAGCCCCCATTAGTCAGCAAGTGAAAGGGAAGCTCTGGCCTTTGGCTTCTCCCACAGCTGCATCTGAAGTGGCTGCTCAGATTTGGATGTCAGACAGTGCTTCACAGAGGCCTGATCGGGTCCTGGTCGGTGCCGAAATGGATTCTGTGCTTCTTACAGTGGTGGGAACCTTACACAAGGAAAAGCTGCTGGCACTTCTGCTGTGCTCCAGTGAACTGGAGTGAACTGGAAAGGATGAGACAAATACAGAAAAGCAGTTTTGCCAGCCAGCCATTTTCCGTGTTTCCATTGCTGCCATGTGTCCTTGGAAAAGAGTCGCCTCTCCCACAGATGTGTCTTTAAATATTATGTTTCTCTGGCTTTCTTTTTCTTTTAATCAACTTCAGCCCTCTTGTTTTCCCCAAAAGCTTTAGTCTGTGTCTTGGTTTTCCCCTTCTCAGTGTCCCTGGTGAATTCTGCCTTACAAAATCTGTGGACATAAATTGACCCATCATTAATATGAAAATAAATAACAATGAAAAGACACGCTCAGATCCTTTTCAGTCTTTGGTGTGGTCTGTCTTAAACTGTACCCATGCTAGTAAGGGACTTGGGGCTTGTATGGGGCAGTACTTAATGGTAACACCACAGATCCAGTGGTGAGGTCATGGTCTTCTCTTCACAGAAATTGCATCTGGAAATTGTCTTGCTAACACGTTTAATCCATTTCCTTGCCATTGTCTGATTCTTTCCTGCAGTACATTTGTTGGTGGTGTGCCCAGTCTCTCATAAAATACCCACGCAAAAGCGCTTCCACTATTTCCCTGAGGACTAATTCCTTATATTGATTCTCACTCTTTCAGAATTTTTTTCCCAGATACTCAGCCTACCTTTTGCTCTTGGTTCATTTCCTTGCTGCCATGCCTGTCTGCTGGTGTGGTTTTTGGTATTGCCTTGAAGTCCAGGCTTGCACCCTTCAGGTTGGGTCTCCCACTGTGCTCAGGTTCTGCCTCCACATGTCTCCTGATTCTGGAACAGTCTGAGCTTCATCCCAAGGGACAGCCCTGATCTCTGCTCTGGGCCAGGGACAGGAGCCAGGGAAGGGCTGGAGCTGGGCCAGGGCAGGCTCAGGCTGCAGAGCAGGAAAAGGTCCTTCCCCCAGAGGGTGCTGGCACTGCCCAGGCTCCCCAGGGAATGGGCACGGCCCCGAGGCTGCCAGAGCTCCAGGAGCCTTTGGCCAGCGCTGCCAGGGATGCCCAGGGTGGGATTGGTGGGGCTCTGGGCAGGGACAGGGGCTGGGCTGGATCCTTGTGGGTCCCTCCCAGCTCAGGGGATCCTGTGATGGTGTTGGCTCAAGCAGGCTCTGCAGCAGTGTTTTTGTGGTGAGATGCCAAGGGTTCAGGAGATGCATGCATCTGGGATCTGCTTCTGGAGCACTCGTACATGTGCAGCCCAGAGCACAGATTTTCACAGAGCCTGTGTCACCCCGTGTTCTGTGAACCCCCTGGAGCCACCACACAGTGACGTGGTCTTGGTTACACATTTATTTATGAATATTTCTCTGCAGTGTCTTTAGTTTACTTTTTTTCTCAGACTTCCTTTATTTTTCATTGGTAAGCTTGAGGTTACACAGGGTTACTTTGTTTCTGTGGCCTTCTGTCAAATTATTTGAATAAGGATCATCTGCTCAATTTTGTAATGTATTTTTCAGTTCTTTAGAGTTGTCTAAGAAAGATGGAGCCAGCAGCATCATCCTTCCAAAGGATTCTCAATAAATATTAACTATAAGATTTTGAATGATCATGTTTTACCTGAATTTTGCAGGTTTTTTAAAGAAACAAAATTAGTTCTTTCAGTTAGTCTGGGTAAGATTTATTTTTCAGGAACCTGTCTGTGGTTCATTTATCGCTTAAAAAAATCCTGAATTTACCGAAGCCAATCGCAACCATAAAGAATTAAGTTGTTGATACTGTTTCCATCAGCATCCAGTTTAGAATGTAAATCTCTAGTTGATACCAAGAGAAAAATGTGCAAGTAAATGTAATGTCACAGACTTAATATGAAAAATGTTTCAGGATTAAAAACCCAGTTAGCTTAGACACTGTCCCCTGTGTTGCACTGACATCTGAAAGCAGAGTACTGGGAGAGATGGAGGAGTTAATGTGTAAATCATTCTTTTTTATGTCTCCATCAGAGTGTTTCTGCCCACAGGTGTGGACAGAAGCAGCCAGCAAATGCTTGCTAGGATAACATATCCCATCTTTGTTTTTAGCAAGTATGTTAAAATAATTTGGCTTTCAGCAAGAGCACTGGTAGTGTCTGAGCCTTGAGCTGCTTCCAGGATATTTCTTACCCTTTGCTGACAAGGTTAAATAGTGAAATCATTTCCCCCCTCCAGTTTATTTTTACTGGTCTATTTTATCTCTGCCTTATATGATAATATGTTTTCAGAAGTGATAATGTTTGGCTGAGGTTATCAGCATAAGCTGTGGCAGGTGAGAACTGAAATTAAATTTGTTACTCTCTCTATGCGACTAAAATTTTGCTCTTATAAAACGTCTTGAAAGAAGCAGAGTGAAGTAGAATATTCCAGTCCATGTGTTCACTGGAAAAGTGTGTGATGGGGGATGCTCCTCACGGAGAACTCCTGTTCAGCAGGTGCCCTCTGCAAGGGAGGAAAGGCAGAGACACATGTCATGGGGATGGGTGAGGTGACTCTCCTGAGTCCTCTTACCCAGGCTGGTGCAGAGGAAAAGTGCCTCTGGCTGGTCTTTCCTAGGCTGTGCTCAGGTGAGAGCTGTGTGTGCTCAGTGAAATGCATGTTGTTTGGAAAGGAATACAAATCTGCGCCATGAGATTCTGAAGTGGCCCATTTTGAAAAGAGTGATGCAGCAATCCTTAACACATCTGTGCCAGCATTCCAAAAGGTCCCAGCAGCCAGGGACCATTGTTCCCAAGGGAAGGTGCTGGCACTGAAGGCTTTGGGAGATCTGCTCTGGCAGTGTCTGCAGAACGCTGCACCCTCAACGTGCCACATGGAGGCAGGGGGAAAACATCCTTCCCATTTTGTAGATGGGAAATGGCACTTGAGGTTCTTTGTCCAAGTTACTGAACTAAGCCAGGTGCAGAAATAATCCCAGGTTTCAATGACACCATCAGTAAAACATTACCTCAGTGTAGTGCTGGGATTCTGAGAACAGTCAGACCAACTGCACTGCTTCACTTGTGCCATTGGCCCCAAGTGTTGTTCAGGCTGTAAATGCAGCAATTTTAGGTAAGCTAAGCTCCTGCTTTTCTTTAGTGATCCCTCATTTGCAGAAGGTGGAGCTGTAAAGGTCACTGCCTGTCCTGTGTTTGCAAGTGCTGTCCATGGGATTGCCAGTACTGATGGCAGCCTTCAGGAGGAGGGAGCTTTCCTGTCATTCGAGGCCACGTGAGACTCCACTGGTCCACACACAGTAGGAATTATGTTGTAAAGGGCCAGTCAGGAGTGTTCCTGACTTTGTTCTGCTTGGCTGTAAGTGCAGGGAGGAACTGCACAGGATAGAAGCTCTCCAGTCAGGATGCTCCTGGAATGAGTATTCTTTTCTGGCTGCCCTTTGCACCAGGAGCTGCTGTGTCACTACCATTGCAGCCAATGGCAAACCAGGAAAGGGTTTTTTTTTTTGCCTTTCATGTACTCTTTCTTTCTTAAAACACTCATATCAGGTACTGTTAATTCCTACTGGAAGAAGTTGTGTTGAAAGTTGCTAAAGACAATGAATTCATTTTTAAAACTCTTACTTGATTGCAAAATAATACTATTTACTGCCCACCCAGGATCATGGAGGAACAGTTGTACCCGAGGATACATTCAATTTGTTACTTATTTCCTGTTCCGTCAAATAAGTGGAAATGAGACATGTACAGCAGTACCATTCTGAGCTGGAGCTTGGGCATCTGTTCAAGAGTCACATGAAAATTGTGAGAGTTGGTGAGAATAAATGGTATCACAGAACTACAGACTGGTTTGGGTTGGAAGGGACCTTAATGATCATCTTGTTCCAGCCCTCTGCCATAGGCAGGGACAGTTTCCACTAGGTATGACTTAGAATTAACTATTGGTGAAGTTGTGTTGATCAGATTTCTATCACATTATAGTTTCTGTAATCCTCTTAAGCATAGGTTTGTAAGCATTTTTCTAGAGGTCTCAGTTTTTACTCACTGTGCACAGTGATAATCTAATATTGGGATTTTGGACAGACATTACTTGTGAGATGCTTCCAAGGTCTGGAAGTAGTTTTTAAGAATAATCCTGGGGCAGAGTCCTTACAGAACTCAAAGGCAGTCACATGCAGTATTCCTAGAGGCTGGAAAAATGTGTTGCTGCAATTTTTAGTAACAGTCTGTGAGCGAGATCCAGAAAAGTCCATTCTTGGCTGAGACATTCCTGTTAACGGAAGGGTTTCAAAGAACGCTCTGGGAAGTCATTTCAGGATACATAAAAGCTGTAGCCTAGAAGGGGGCTACATGCATGTGGTTTTCACAGGGGCAAAACCCTGGCTCCTCAGAGCTCCTGCAGAAGAGAACATGATGTTCTCTTTAGAAGAAGGGCACTGAAAAGCACAGCTGCTCCCCAGCACCGCAGAGCTCAAAGCATGCTGTGCAGCTGCAAGTAGATGTGATGGGGGGCTGTTGTTGGGTTTTGGTTGGGGTTTTTTTGTTTGGTTGGGTTTTTTTAAGTAAAGTTATGGTCTAAACTTGTTTACATCAGTGTTTGTACAGTCTTGCAGTTCCAGCCAGTGTTCACAGCATAAAAACTCCACAGGGCCTGCAGGCAGCTGAACACCTTTGTTTTTGCAGCCTCCTTTCCTTTGGAGGAAAGGAAACTCCTCCTGCTCTTCCCGTGGGTATGTATTATTGAGGATGGGCACTGGCACAGGCAGCCCCAGTGATAATCAATTAGGGGGGAGATCTGGTTCTGGCAGAAGGTGGGGGACAAGCTCCTGCCCCTTGCCATGCTGTTCCTGACAGCATTCTGCTCCCTTGGAGCTCTTCCTCCCTTCCATGTGTGTCCCTCCCAGATCAGGATACTCTATGTCATGTTTATGATTCTATTAACTAATAAATCAGGATTCATTACTTTGGGTGATCTCTTGGAAGCATGTTTGCTGTGGGCTTGCAAGCCAGGTTCTGGCTTTCCTTTTTGTTTTTTGTTTTCGTTAATTTTACCACTGAAAGACTTTCTCTCTTGAGCTCTCAAACATCAATGTAAAGGTTTAGAGCTTTGATTTAGGTAAGTCTCTATTGAAAATGGAGTTAATACTGCCTTAAGGCAAGAGAGGAAGATTATATGAGCTTGTAAGAGCCCTTCCAGCTCTGCTTTTCTCTGATTCTCTGTTTTCATGCCACTCATTATTGACATCAGAAGTGCAACTGCCTGACAACATGCCACCATAGCAGGGCTGCCAAGCACATTCAGTGACATACTGTTTATTTAATGCAAGCTTGTTCCCAAGAATTTTCCAACATTTTCCACCATGAAAATAAAAATAAAGAAGATCAAAGAATTATATGTGTATTTCATTTTCAGTTTGGTCTAATTGGTCAATCAAAATCTGAGACTGTAGAGGATGTGGAAGGAAGGTTATTGTCCACCCAGCCATCTGGAGGAGAATATCGAAGGTCCCTGGAGAGGTTGTGTTGTGCAATAGCCAAAACTCATGACTTACCTTCAGGAGCTGGTGATAGGAAACATGTGGAGGGTGAAGGCAGGATGTAAACAGTAAAGCATGAAAGAAAAACTAAAGCTGGCCTGGGTGCAGCCTGATGTGAGTGTGAGATCAGGCAGAGGGAGTTGTGTTACTCAAACAGGAAACTGGAGGGACGTTTTCTCCAGTGTCTGTCCTTCCATTATCAGCTATTTGTTAGTCTAGGCTGATAATGAGGAGACATTTGTCCTCTGGCTGTAGCGTTGTCATTCCTGGGACAGTCTGGCAGAACCACAAACTCACTCTCCTGTCTGCTCCCATAGGACCACATCAGAATCACTGGTTTGGTCTGGTGAAGCCTGAAAGAAGCAACCAGTCCTTCAGCCCCAAGAAAGGGAAATCTTTATCCACCATTTGTGCTGATCAGAGCCAGATGTGTCATGAGCAGGACAGCAGTAAGAGATGCCCAAATTATGAAGCTGTGCCTGTCACATGTGCTATGCAGAGAAACAGGAGCTTCTGAAAGATTTTTTAGTGAAGGTCTCTTAATTATAATAACTTGGACAGAATTGGATAGAAACTCATAAAGGCAGAAACAGAATTGTTAGTCTCCAGCTGTTTTGCCTGAAAAAGATCTTCATTCAGCAAGAAGAATGTTCTAATTGCTGTGCCCAAGGTCCGGGGGTTCCAGCGCAGTGGTGACAGGGGATGTACCCACAGCTCAGGAGTGCAGTGCATGTGTTGTATTTGAAACAAGAAGAGCAGGGAAGCAGAGGTGATTGTATTTGTATTTCAGAATCACTTCTGAGAATAACTACCTTCACCTGCCATGTCTGCAGCCTTTCATCTCACACAGCTGATGTGCAGGAGGCAAATACTCATAGTCTGATTTTTGGGGCTCTTCCACTAAAGGCTTTAAGCCAGTGGTGTTTCCCAAATGGGAATTCTTTTCATACAGCTGGATGAAAATTTCTCACAAGCTTTCCCTGAAGTCACTTGAAGTCCCTTTCTCCAAAGTGGGAAAATAAGTCTTTTTAGTAGAGGAGTAATTTCAATTTAATGTGGTGAGCTGATGGGAGAGGGGCAGAAAATGCCCAGTGCTGTGTTAGAAGTTTTCTGTATCCCATAACCAGGCATACAACACTCCAAACAGTCTTGTTTTATCAGGTAGTTGCTGTTGTTTCTGGCAAAATGCAGCTGATGAAATGCACAGCTTGGCTCCCCATGCAAAGGGAGCCCTTCAGAGGAAGCGAGGAGTCCTCACCATGAGTAACTGATTAGTACCGGATTGCAAGAACTCATAAAACCATTTGGAGCTGGTTGGAGAAGTAAGAAATAAAATCAAAAACTAGAATGAATTGCAGATGTGTGTTGTAGATTTTAAACTGGGAATCCTGAAACTACTTGCCTAAGCTGAACCACATTAAGGGCTTGAGAAACACCAGGTCCATGGGAATCCTGTGCTGTTGGCATGGTGTCCACAAGCCTCTGTTTTTCAGGCTAGACACCACATTTTCAGCTAGAGACTGTTTGGGTTCCAAGCAGATTTTTTAAATTTTGTTTTAAGCTAAATTAAAAAAAAATGCAGCCAGCAGCCAGGAGAATATTTGGCTTTTGTTTCTATAGCAGCTGTTTTCGTTCTCGGAAACTGATTTTAGCTCCTGGTGTGTTTCTGCAATTTGTAGCTCATGACTTGCAGGAGCAGATGATCCACTGCCAAGTGTGCCCTGTGTGCAAAGCCGTGAGAGCGAGGGCAGGCAGAGCATTTGTCATTAATTCCTAGAAAGAAGGAGATTTTGGGTGAAGGTCACTGGACAGGATCTTGTGATGGTGGAGTTGGCTATTCCCAAGGAATCTTGCTTTGTAAGACATCCTAAAGTTTTACCTTAATGGAGCTGATTGCAGCAATGCCCACAGAGCAAAGACTGGGAAAGGTCTGTACACGGAGCTCTTGGGAAGAGTTTGATAGAGAGCAGGCTGGAGCACCTGTCCTAGGAGGAAAGGCTGAGAGAATTGGGATTAGGTCTGGAGAACAGAAGGCTCAATGGAGACCTCAGAGCCCCTTCCTTGGCCTAAAAGGGCTCCAGGAGAGCTGGAGAGGGACTGGGGACAAGGGCTGGAGGGACAGGACACAGGGAATGGCTCCCACTGCCAGAGGGCAGGGCTGGATGGGAGATTGGGAAGGAATTGTTCCCGGTGTAAGAAACGACACTCCCTTTTAAAATGGTTTATTAAACCATTTAAAATGGTTTAAACGGTCAAAGGTTTATTAAACCTTAACAAAATACAACAAAAGACTGCATAAGGAGAAAAAGCAGCGCTTGGAGCATGGAACTAAACCGCCATGTGTTCATCTACAAAATGGACGCTCTGCCTTTTATACGTCTAGCCCCTCCCAAAGGCTGCCAATCAACTCCTTCTTTGCCGCCCATTGGTGGAGCTCACTTTGTTACATCCTGATTGGTGGGCAGCTGTTGCTGGGCGGTGCCTGTCAGTGACAGGCCCGCCCCCTCCCCAAATGCCCTGGCTCTAAAGGACATCCCATGACAACAAGGTGTGGGGAAAGAGGACTATGGGGAGAACGTGTCACAAGAACTATACATCTATAAAACTTCTCTTGATGTGCACATAATATTCATCCCTGAATTGCGAGAGCCAACTATCGCATCACCCATCTATAACAAACCCCCCTTTTCCTTTTCTAGAAGTCATTTGGCTCGAGCTATTAACTCTCATTTTTGATTTCAATGATCCACTCTTCTCAAAATTAAAATTTTGGATCAGTCATACTAGCATTACTAGCATCTGCTGATGTGGACAAGGACAGTGGGAGCAGGAAAAAAAAATCCCAGGTTTTCCTTTGGTGCACTGATTGGTGGAATTGATGAATTGGTTGGAGCAGACAAAAGGGGATTACAGAGGTCCAGTGTGGCTTTTTAACCCCATCTACCATGCCTATGCAGTTGCTACCCATAGCAGGTGTATCTTGGTGGTGAGTACAGAGGCCAACTTGGTCTTGCCCTCTAGTCCATATTGGAGAATGATTGATTCCAGAAGGATTTTACTTACAGTACTGGTATTGGCTTTAACAATGGGTACTGCCTCTACCCAGTGGGTTAACCGATCTAGTATCACTAGCAAAAATGTCTGCCGTAGTACTTGGGGAAGCTCAGCAAAGTCTACCTGGGTGTTCTGAAAGGGCCCTAAAGCTAGTTCCCACCCTCCTTTGGGTGTTCTCCTCATGGCTTTTGTATTCACTTGTTGACATATCACACACCATTCAGTTACATGCTTAGCTATTCCAGAAATTCCTATGCAGCCCCAGACCCTTAGGAATTGATTGCTCAGTGCTTGTGTACCCCAATGTGTTATACCATGCATGCCTTCTAGCATTTTCTTGGCAAGTGGTTTCTTTAACAATTGTCTCCCATCTGACAATCTCTACTTCCCTTCATTATCTTTCTTTGCTTCTGTTCTAAGGAGTTCTCTCTCTTCTGGGTCACTAAATATGGGAACTTCCTGCATTTCTACATTTCTACTCTGGAGGTTAACACCATCATTAATTTTTCCATCCCTGACTCAGCCGCATCCTTAGCCTCCAAATCTGCTAAATGGTTTCTCCGTGCCTCCAGAGTCACCCTTTTTTGATGTCCTTTAACATCCACCACTGCCACTTCTTCTGGTAATTATAAGGTTTCTAATACCTCCGGAATAAGCCAGCCTGACCTGCACAGTGGCACCTCACAGGGCAGGGGCTGTGAAACCCTCACAGCGTAAACCCAAAGTCTGGTGTGTTTTTGTTGAGATGCTTCTTATCTCAGCCATTGTTTCACCTTTCCTGCTTGTTCCCTTAACAACCACTTCTGCTCCAGCCCCGTGGTTGCTGCCCCACAGCCAGCACACAGCATCCCCAGGGAACAATGCCATTATCTCCCCCTCACCTCCGATGGCGTCAATATTTTCTTTAATTTGTCTGCTCTAAGAAAGCAGAAAGGCTGTTGGGATCCGTACTGCCGTGAATGCCAGCCTTGTCAGCCCGAGTTCTTTAGGAATCCAGTTCCTTTCCAGTTTTTGTCTTTGATCTCAGGCAGTGGTTCTCTCCAGAGCTGTGGTTTGTGCTGTACTGCTCCGTCATGTGCTGCATTTTAGGCACAGTGAGAGTGCTCATGTGCTCAGGCTTGTTTGCAAATGTGCTGCTGTCCCAGGGCTGGGCTGTGAATGAGGAGCCAGGGATTGTGGCTTCATTCTAGCAAGGCATCAAGCTGGGCTTTCATGCTGAAGAATTGTTTTTTAGGGATGCTACCTTTTCTGCACAATAATTTATGGTACGGTACAATAAATACAGTATTTAGATTTCTGATGCAAGGAGCCTAAACTGAGAAAACATCAGAGCTAAGGATGTCTGCACACCACCAACCACCACAGTTGTGTGAGTTATGACAGGCTTTAATTACATGACCACATACCAACCTTTATCCCCCATGAACTGTTGCTTTTCCCAGTGTTGAAGATGGATGTGCTCTTCTTGTCTGTCACAGCTGTGCCTCACTTGTCACCCCAGCAAGGGGATGCAGAGGGCATGGAGAGGTGTATTCCAGGAGAAAAAGGAATTCTGTGTTCTATAAAACCCTGACTTGTATTCTGCATTTCCCCACAGAGGTCTCAGACTGAGGCAGTTGTCTGAAAGCTGAGCACACTCAGAGCAATGTTCAGAGTTATAATTAAATTGTCCCTGAAAGGAAAGAGCAAAGGGATTTGTGGAATAGCGAATGGTGAGGATAGTGTCAGGGAGCAGGACTGGTGAAGGAGAGCTGTGATCAGGGGATCCTCTTCAGGGAGGAAAGAGCCAGATAAGTCGTTTATAACCTGTAGAACAACCTCAGTGAATAGAGGGGGAAGTTTAAATGACACAAAATCTTTCCTTCAGCTCCATTACCTAAAATATGCTGCTCTGCCTAAAATCTTTCATAATTTTTCCCACCAATCTGGTTGGAGTAGTTAAATGAGAGCTGATCAATGACAAACATGGAGCAACACAACTGTACCAGTATCCCTTGGCTATATATTAAGCTGAATGCTTTAAAACATGAGAAGTAGTTCCCCAATCCCAAGAGCTGAAGGTGTGCCTCTTGGCAGTGGCAGTCTCCCTCAGTGTTTCAATTTGCCGTGTAAAACTAGATCTAACACTGCCTAGTACACTCCCAGCCCATGGCTTCCAGTCTCAGCCTGGTATTGGAGCATCTCCCTGGTATTGGGTTTGGAGCATCTCCCTCTGTTTTGACAGTGACAGCACTTGTGAAGAATGTTTCAATTTAAAAATTCAGGTGTAATTCTGCAGAATTGGAGTTGTTATTCATCTGATTTCGTTCCTCACAGAAAACTCCAAATGAATATACTAGTTCTATTTTCAAGAAAAAATATCCTGTTGCCTTTCCTTTTTTCTTTTTTCCTAATGGTATTCCCAACACCACTCCCATTCCTGTAAGGTAAGAACACTGAGAGCAGAGCAGGGCAGTCCAGGGGGCACTGCTGGTGGAATGAGCCCTGAGCCAGCTCCAGGTTATGAATGTCTTCAGCCTGGAGGTTCCTTCCTGTGTGTAATACTGTAGCATACTGCATCCTCAACAAGACTGTTATAGTCCGTCTTCCTTTGTCCCACAAAATCCCTTTGCTCCACAGTGAGTCCCACAGCACCAAGAGTGGGGAGGCTTTTCTTTTGGTGATGAACAGCAGCTTGTTGTAATCTTTTAAGTTCAAATCATCTTCTGTCCAAAACATGTTCTTGCTGAGGCTTGGGCAGTTTGAAAAAAAATGATGAGCAATTTACTTTAAATTTTTGTCGTACTAAGCCTGATTATTGTTTTAATTATCCATTGTTATTGTCTGTGACCTTCCACTAGAATTGTTCAGTGTGAGTTTAGAAAGATTCCTGCTTTTATGTGCAGAGGGTGTGACTGGGAGGAAATGTTTGTTCAGATGGGTGGAACCACTTACCTTTCTTGTGCTTGCTTTGTGGGACATTCATCTCCAGTGAATGCTGCAGGATCACTCACTGAACTGTTTATCGTCTCCAGAAAGAAAATGGTATTTTAAGACTTAGGAGACTGAACTGTCTGTTCCCCTAAAGCCCGCAGGTGATGCTGTTTACTGGGGTGGAGTATGACACAGATGCTTTAGTACCCAACTTGTAGCATTTAGGAAGAGAAGGAATCGTGGAACCATGGAAAGATTTGGGTTGGAAGGGACCTGGAAGCCCATCCAGTGCCACCCCTGCCATGGCAGGGACACCTCCCACTGTCCCAGGTCACTCCCAGCCCCAGTGTCCAGCCTGGCCTTGGGCACTGCCAGGGATCCAGGGGCAGCCACAGCTGCTCTGGGCACCCTGTGCCAGCCCTGCCCACCCTGCCAAGGAACAATTCCTGCCCAGTCTCCCACCCAGCCCTGCCCTCTGGCAGTGGGAGCCATTCCCTGTGTCCTGTCCCTCCAGCCCTTGTCCCCAGTCCCTCTGCAGCTCTCCTGAGGTCTCCCTTTAGGCCCTGGAAGGGCTCTGAGGTCTCCATGCAGGCTTTTCTTCTCCAGGCTAAATACCCCCAGCTCTCCCAGCCTGGCTCTTTAGGAGACACCAGAAGAAACTGGAGGGGAGGGACTGGGCAAGCCTAAACTCAGAGAAGCTTCACTCTGGAATCAACATTTTTTACATTTGAGTTGTGCAATACAGCCACGAGGAAGGAACTGAATATGCTTTCATGAATGAGCTACTAAAATTGTCCCTCCCTAATCTGTAGTTGATGGATTTCTGGTTTGTGTCTGGAGGAGTTAGGGGTTGATGGGATCCTGGAAAGCCAACATTGCCAATTTGGAGTCCCTGCCTCCAGTGTCTGGTGGGCCCACTGCCTTGGCCATGATGAACCGGCAGTTCAAATGCTCCATGTTCCAGACCTCATTTCCTAATTTAAATGCATTTTTAAAAGCTGTGGTTCAGTGTTTCATTTCTCATGGCCCTGGTGTAGGAGGGATGGGAGCACTGCACTGTCCCAGCTGCACCAGCCATGGAAGGCAGCAATGCAAAGCACTCTTGGTTCCACACGAATTCCATGAGGCCCACTGGAGATCAGAGATGGGAGGTGTATGGCTGAGGAACAATTTTTCCGGAGAGCTTTAGAGGTGTGCAGCTTCACGTCTGAGCTACAGACCTGTGTGCCCCTAAGGAAAGGGTTTTCAAAGGGGTCACTTTGCCTGATGCTGGTATTGCATGGCTGCACTTTGGAAGTGAGGCTGATAGCTGAGGTCTCCAGCTTTTTCAGTAAGGAGGATTATACAGATACATACTTTTAATGATCTGTGCACCTACTTAGTTTCTTAATAGTAAGTACCATTCAATTTTTAGAAAACAGTTGCAAACAATTTTATATTTTAGTCATTATTTACATTTGATTTGTTTAGGGCAGGGAAGAAGCAAATATGCAGAGGGTTGAGTTTTAAAAAATAATTATTAAAAATAATTGTATTACTTGATATACAGATTAGATGTTTATTATTTGCTTAGAAGTCATCAGTTTGAAAAAAATCTGATCAAAATAATGTAGATAAAGGCAGTAAAACTGTCAACTGCAGAAACCACCGTGTCATTTCAGACCATGCACATTTGGGAACAGGTTCGTGTTTCAGCTCCTTAAAACCATTACCTCCTGTTTTAATGAGCAGCATGCTTGTTGGAAATAAACTGAACCTCCTGGGGGGGAACCCAAATTAATAATGTCCCACTTTTCATTAGGATCTCATTAGCTTTGCAGTTATATATAAATCAAAAAACATAAGTGAAACCAGGAGTCCCCAAAACACAAGGCTGTTCAGATTGCTGCTAATGGATGTCTGGCTCCTTTACTTTATGTCAGCCTGTGGTTGGAATTCAGTGGGGTGTTTATGCTCAAGCTGGTTAGTATAGGTAGCTCCTATTCACACGGATGTGAAGAGGTGGGAATTCTGCTGCCAGTGCATTCCCGGGGGTTTGCATCCGCAGCCTCTTTAGGCACGTTTCACTTGGCCTGGGGAAGATGCAGTTTTAAAGAATTTCTGCCACGATTGTGGAAAAGCATCTTTTAAAAGGCTTAATTTTTGAAACTTCTGTCTTGAATGTGTTTTGCAACACAGCGATTTTAATTTTAGTGAAATATGGACATTGTGAAACAACAGAAATCTGACAATTGGCATGAAAACAAAAGAAACTTTCATTGTGTTTCCATCACACAGTTTTTGCAAGCTTATGTTAAACAAGATCATCGCAGATGCTGAGGATGGGGGTTTGTGTAACTGGCTGAGGTGTCCATGCCTTTGCATTCCACAGGGTTCAGTCTTCCCTGGATATCTGGAAAATCTGGATTATTAGGCCTTCTTTTCCTGCTGTGTTTTTTAAGCCAGTTGGAAGCAGGAAGAACACACTATCTTCACTGCAGACCCTGATTTCTGGGACATGTCATGAGTCACTGGGCTAATGTGGCAAAGGTGCATCTCCAGGAATAAGGGCCTGGCAATAATACCAAGCGTGAAGTAGATCAGTAGCTTCAGTGGTCTTGAGTGGAAAAAAAATTTCTCCTGCTGTACGAGAAAGATTGAGTTTATTTCCAAGGCTGAATGTGGTGCTGTGTCACCTTCCCACTCCTGCAGCCTTTTCCATTACCTGGCATGGGCCAGACCCCTTTTGAAATTACAGATCAGGAACAGGCTGTGCTCTGAGTCAGGTAAAGCACAACCCCTCAGAGAACAGCAATCCAAGGGACTGCTGCCTGTGCTGGGGTGAGGAGTGGTGCAGGTGAGAGCCTGTTCTTGGGCTGCTCTGTCCTGACTGTCTGTCTGTCCTGGCTGTAGGTCCCTGTCTGTCCTCAGACCCCAGTGCTGTTTGTGGGGTGCTGTTATTTCCCCAGCCCACACAGGCAGCTCTGTCCTGTGGAGCTGTTCCATAGCCAGGCCTTCGGGGCAAAGCTCCACGTTGGCTTTTTGTGGTTGTGTCTGCTTAACCACATGGCTTTTATGGTAAATACAGGAGAGAATGTATAGAGCAGTTCAAGGAAAGGAAAATGTCTTTAGTTGAACCAACTCGTATGAAAAATCCATTCCCATTTTTCGTGTTACAACCAAAAGACAACCTGCCTGTATTCACATAATAGCCAGCATGTGTCACTGTAGAAAGTGGCACCTTTCATACCAAACATTCACTCCCTGGGCCCAAACAGATTTAATAGCTGAGATTGGAGGGCACATGCAAGTCTGTTCAAAATCCGCTGTAATTTGACACGAACTTTGATTTCCTGCCAGCCTGCAAATGTAGGTCAGGAAAAACAGGTACTTGTTTCTACAACTCTCTGATGGCTGTGCTAGAACTCGTGGGAGTGTTCTGCTGGCTTTTCTATTTTTCTCTTTTGAAAAAGATTTGCATTGATTTATAAATCTTTAAATTTAGAAAGGGAAACCGGTCTTTCATTTTTTCCAGAAGTTCTTCATTCTTTCCACAATATGTGTTTGAAAGTCTGAACTCTCTCTCACTTGGAGACCGGGGAGAGAAGGAGAGGGAAGCGCTTGCCAGTTTGAAATGTTTTACATTTTTGAGAGCAGCACAGGCTGCAATAACAAGCAGTGTGTGCCCTTCCCTCCAGAGTGCCCTGGGATGCCGCGTGGCCTCATTAACTCGGCTGCTCCAGGAACAGATTGAAAGCTGCTATTTTCATGGATATTGTTTAAAACTTGGCTGCAGTGATGAGGTGGGGAGGGAGAAAACAAACAAGGGAGAGAGCAAGAAAAAGAGCCTTAAGGCTGATATTGCTATTTTTTTGGTTACAGATATGGAAAATGTTGCAATTTTGCTAGGATAACATCATTTTGGCTTTGATATATTCCATTTGGGATGTTTGCTTTATGCTTGCTGAGTTTAACTTGGATTGAGATGAGGAACTTGTTCAGATTTGAACATGGCTCTCTTGGTGGTAGGTTAAAAATAGAGCAGTTTTGCATTATTTTTTTCCCTGCTGTGGCCTAGATGAGGTGCAAAAAGAAAGACTTTGCATTGTACATGCTGTCTCCTGGGTTTCATTCTCTCCTGAGCACAGGGCACACCAGTGTTGTGTCTCCTCTGGAGGAGCTTTAAGCCAACTGGCAGCTTCTCCAAGGTAGGGCTGAGAGAAGATGGGACACCTGGACACGTCTGTGAGTTCCTCAGAAGGGTGTGCACACGAATGAAGTTTGTCACTCTGTTCTGTCCTTGTGCATCTGTGATGGGATGGGAGTGTTTCACTCTGCCTTTAGCCAGGAGTGGGGCTCTAGGTCACCCTTGAACCCTGTCTGAACCCTGTGGAGAAGCAGGGGAGGGGATTTTTCCCCAAAGCTGGGCTGTGAGGGGGCATGTTGCTCAGGAGAAGATCAGAGCTAAGCCCTTTGTCCTCCCCATTCTCTGCTGAAATGGCACTGTCAGGCACTGCCTAGGGAGTCAGTAGAGGTTTGGGGAATTTGGGAAATACAGCCATGAGTGGATTTGACTGTGGAGGACCTCAAGCTTTCTGTTAGAATCACCAAAAACCCTGAGCTGGAAGGGACCCACTGGGATCATCAAGTCCAACTCCTGCCCCTGCACAGTTACTCAATCCCACCCTGTACATCCCTGAGAACACTGTCCAAACGCTCCTGGAGCTATGGCAGCCTTGGGGCTGTGACCACTTCACACATGTGATGGCCACTGAAGGGTTTTCACATCTGGATATTCCTCAGCCTTCCCTTCCTCCTCCTCCTCTTTGCCCCTCACAGAAACACCGTGTTCCCTCCTTAGCCAGACCAGCACATCCGAGTGAACAGCCTGGGATCAATGACACCGTGGCCACCAGTTCTGGTCATAGAGCCCTGTGTGGCCTTTGCCACCAAAGCACACTGGAGAGGAGTGACAGACTGTCCCAGCCTGTGTCCTCAGGGCTCGGGAGCCTCGGTTGGGAGGAAAGGGCTGCCTACCAACCTGCTTTCTGCTTCACTCCTGGGAATGACAGCCCTATGAAATATGTGCCTTGTAACAGTGATTAATTTCAGTTTCAGGTATTGCATTTTGATTCAAAAATTCAAATACTGGGTTATTTGAATTTCTTACAGTAAATCAGTAGAGACTGCTGCTGTGGTCTAAGTAGGAAAACAGACACTTTGATGAAGGAGAGCTGGGACGGGGAATGGTTTTTATCCTGGTTATCCCTGGGGTGACAGAGCTGTGCACCTCTGCTGACAGGGGCTACTGGAGAGGGCTGTAGGGAAGACATCCCCCCCACCAGGAATACAGAGAGGGGCAAACCTTTGGTTTTTACAACCTACTGAAACGCTGTCCTTGTTTCACATGAGAAAATAGCTGCCCTCTGTAACTGCTGTTGGTCATGACCCATCCACAGATGGGGTTACTGTGAGCTGAGCTGTTCCCTTGGGTACCCGGGGCTAGGGCAATCCCTGAATGTGGGACTCGCTGAGCTTTCAGCAGCTGAGGAACAGCTTTTGCTGCAGTATGTGCAGATGTGAAAGCAAGCCTGGTGCCATCTGACCAAAGCTTTGGTGTTAGCAGACTCTTTCTTCCCTGGGACCAAGTCAAAGGAGCGTGCTGGAGATGCTTCTGCTGGAGCATCGTTTGCCGTTGCAGATCAATAGAGTTTTAACTGTCAGTTCTATCCAGGAATCCCTTCTTTCCTCCCCGGATTGTTCACCCAGCCCCGCCGTGGCCAGGGACTCTCCGATGGCCCAGGATCAGATGGATTGTTGCAGTGTCTGAGGCGTCATTGTGCTAGGCTTGGCTTCTGATGCTGCGTGCGGCCGCGAGCAGGGCAGCGACAGATGAGCCGAGGCTTCCCAGCGAGCGGGCGCTGCATCCCCCAGCTGCTGGGGGGCATTGAGGGAGAGAAAAAGGAGAAAGGCAGATTATCCCATTATGGTTACAGGGTATCCGTCACACGGACAATGAGGATTGTTTAATTAGTTAAGGGTTTGATAAAGAGATGACTGAACATACAGTGCTCTGAAGGCATCTGCCTTTTAGTGCAGCAGGCACATCCTCCCTGTGAGCCCTGGGCTTTTCCTTTCTCCCGAGGAGCACTGCAGGTCTCCAGAGCTCTGCTCCAAGTCTCAGAGCTGCTGACTTTGAGCATATTAAATTGAGTTTCTGTTATCTGAGAAGCAGAATTATAATTTAGCTGCCTGTGAACTAGTTCTGAGCATTCAGGAAGAGGGAGGCAATGTGAGTTACACTTGGAAGCACTGATTTTTTCATGTGTGTATTCTGGTATCACTAGTCTTCTTAACTCTTTAGTCTTCTTTAACTCTATAGCTTTTCCCTTGCTCCTTTCTTCTTAATTTTTAATCTGTGGCAAGCATTACCAGATTGAATTCCACAGACTCTGAACTGAACCAGAATGAGAATCTGTGTATGGAGGTAATTAATTAAGCATAGGCAAGTGGGTGTGAAGCAGTTGAATTCCAAGTGTGTGCAGTGGTACAGTGTTACACTGGCTTCACCCTGCTTCTGAATTTTACTATAAAATCCAATTTGAAATACAGAAGTCATGAGTAGAGAGTGAATTTAACTAATACATTGCAGTGTTTGTGTTAGCATCGATTCTCATCTGTGTAACTCCTCAAAAACAGGATTTAAATCAATATTCAGTACTTCAGAAAGTATTCCAGCTCAGCCATGAAATATTTATGTTTAACATCCTGCTGGACTTGCAGTGGTTTGCTTGGGTTTAAATTGGCATCTGCCTTTGTGCCCTAATACTCACAAATAATTACACACAGCACATTCTGGGTAATAAGAAATAATGTTGTAGAAAATGCAATTTTAAAAATGAAATCTACCTAAAATGTTCTGTTGCTGTATCTTACTTTCAAACCAACATTAGAAGCCACTTAGTGTGTGTATTATTTTTTAAGGTTTAAGCCTCCTGTTGTTTTTTGTTCTTGGAGACTTTTCACGCTTTGTAGTGTTCTGTGGCCCCAGCAGAAACCCTGCTGCTCTATCAGAGCATGTGTCATCAGCTGTTTGACCACAGCCAGAGAGGGGCTGGAGGAAGTGTTTTAAATTCACAGGGGGGTTGTGCATCAGGATTAACTGTCCAGCGTTGGGGACAGGCTGTCATTGTGGCTTCCAGTGACTGATCTGGCCGTCACCAGCTTCCTCTTTGTGTGCTGATTGGGGCAGAGCAGGGAGGCTGTGCCATGTGTCAGCATCCTGCCTTGCTCCAGGCAGGGACAGCAGTGCCCTCAGCATTCCCAGCAGCAGGGACAGTGATGGAGCTGAGGGAAGCCGAGGGCAGAATTCCTCCCTCTGAGACAGCAGCATTTGTTCTCTTAGAGTTCTTAGTGCTCCTGTCTTAGAGGGCTGCAATTGTGTCCCAGCTCTCAATAAAATAATCTGTATAAAATAAACCTTTCTCCAGGTTAATTAAAGAGTGCAAACATAGCTGCAGCCTGGAACTGTGAAGATGTTAGCAGGACACAGATGCTGCCCTTGGGGCCTCTTTCTGCTCATTCTTTACCCCTCAGTGTGGGGCTTAGAGTGTCCCAGGGAAGCTGAGCAGGGGCTTCACAGCTGACCCCTGCTGCTTGCAAATCTCATGGAAGTTTCTGGAGTCCTGGGTTTGTGCCTTGCTTGTTGCCCAGAGAGGCTGTGGGCTCCCCATCTCTGAATGTGTTCCAGGCCAGGCTGGACACGGTTTGGAGCAACCTGTGACAGTGGGAGGTGTCCCTGCCCATGGCAGGGCTGGAATGAGATGAGCTTCTCTTCCAACCCAAGCCATTCCCTGGCTCTATATTCTTATTACAGCTTCCTAGGGTGATGCACAGCATTCTATAAGATGTTCTGCCTCTCACTAAATACAATCGGCCATCAATTTCTCTCAATTAGCAACTTTCCTCTTTCTGCAGCCCTGTGATGTTTCTGATTCCGGTGACTGCTGCCTCAGGCTGCTCCTCTCTTCCTGTTTCCCACAAACTTAAGCTAAAAGAGGTGGCAAAAGCACCTTGAAAGAAATTCAGGTCAAGTATCTCATTAGCACAGGATGCTGCTTCTTGCTGTTGTACCAGCAAAGATCAAGTTCCTCTTTGGTAGGAGCTGTGCCAACTTCACCACCCACACTTTGACAAAGGGTATTGTTTTGCCATTTTGAGTGATTAATAATTTTTAGGAGGTAGCAATTTTTCATTTTCAGCATGTCTCCTCTGATTTCCTCTTTGTGTCCCAGAGGCTTTGGAGAAGCTGAAGGGCAGGGTGAGAAATGTGCTTGTGCAACCAGGATTACCTGCACGGAGTGGGGGACGTTGAAGTTCTTCCTAATCCAGCCCTATTTGAGGACCAAGTCAATGGCTTCTCAGCCACCAGATAATGTTTTCCTTAATTGCCATCAGGCTGTGAGAAATTTCCTTTCTGAAACTGAGTTTAAATAACAATTTTCCTGCACTTTATTTCAATTATTGGCCTGAGAAAAATCCCTGAAGAGGGACTGCAGCAGCCCAGGGTTACACAGAGCTTGGAGAAAGGATCCTCTGCAGAGGTGCAGTCAGGTCATGACTGAATCCAAAGTGACCTCAAACAAGATGAGCAACACATGGGACAGTGACAAGCAGCAGTGATGGATCTTTTCAGCTTGTGCCTTTCCTGTTTCTTGCCCTTTTTCTGGGATCTGTCTTCATTGTGCAGGGAGAGCTGTTCAGGCTTCCTACCCTGCTCTGTGCTGCATCTCTGGCATGGAATATAGACAGGAGAGACATTGCTCTGCTGCTCACATTCATACAGGTGTCAAAGCTCCCATGACAGTGTGTGGCCATGAAAGAGATGTGGTGTGAGCAGTGGGGAGACCAGGAGATGCAGCAGGACACCTCTGTGTTGTGGCTTCAGCCAGAACACCCAGCACTGCTGCCATCACATCCTCTGCATGACCCTGAGCACCGTGCAGCCTGCTGGGGGCTTAGGGAGGAACCCGAGGAGCTGATCTCTCACTCAGCTGAGATGTGCTGATAACAGCCCGTGGTATCCTGGTCCTTCAGAGCCCACCACGAGCTGGTGTCACCTAGGGTCACCCCAGCAGTGGGGCTGGCTGGGCTGGTGATACCAGAGGAGACACCAGGGCTCCCTTCGGTTTCTTTTCAGCCACTGCAGTTTCTGGTAGGCATCTGCAGACTCCAGTGGGGAGTGAGGCAGGAGAGAACCACAGGGTGAGATTCTCTGATCAAGTGAGGACTTGTGAGTTCATTGTACTTTACAGCAGAGGTGCTCATGGCTTCATGGCAGAGAAGTGCAGACACAAACTATCTTGATGGAGCTGACTTGCTGTGCTGTGAACAGGTGAGTTAGATCAGAGAATCCCAGAGCAGACGTGGCATTTCATGTCCAAATGCAAAGGGGAGGAATCCCAGTCTTGCCAGTGGTTGCCCACAGTTTTGCTGTTTCGCTTTGAAAATTTGTTTTTGTTTTTTGTTGCCAGTTGTTCAGATGCCAAATCATTTAGCAGCCAAAAATCAGATATCCCTGCCCATGCCTAAAGGAGAATAATATGTTCGTTCTGAGATTTGTATTATTTTATGGGTCGATTCATCACTACTTAAAGGTTTTTCAAAAGGTGGTTAAAACTATGCATAAACTGTAGTACTTTCTGAAACATTAGAGCATGATCATTGCAACTCTAACTACTGCTAATAAATCATACTGAGAAAACACATGCCTTTCAGGTAAATAAAGTTTGTGGATGTGGAACAGTCCAAAAGATGGGCAAGGCTGCATTTTTCTCAACTTCTGAAGACAGTGGTGGAGACGTCTGTAGCTCCTGAGATCTGCTGATCTGAGCAGATGTTTCACAGTGGCTGTGCATGTCGCTGCTCAAAACACTTGTGAAAATTAACCTGAGCCTTTGAACTGGAGAGCTCTGTTCCCAGTCTGACCCAGGTGTTGGGGGTGAGGCAGGAGGAGGCTGCAGGGTGCAGCCTTTGCTTGTGCATTGTAAAGAGAACCAAAGGGTGAGGAGGAGGCTGCTGGAGACCCATCTTCCAGACATGTGGAAAACCTGGCTCCCTACGCAGGAGTTTCAGGAGTAGTTTCTCTGTACTGGCCTTCTAGGAGTGATGCCAGGAGAACAAAACTGCAACTTCAAGACTCTCATAATGTACAGTATCATCTTCTACAAACTTGATTACAAACCAACATCCCTTGTAAAAGCCATTTATGCCATCAAAGGTGACCTTGTTAATCGCACTGGTGGCTTAATCAATCACTGCATTCAGAATCTGCTTCCCTAGCCCTTTACTTCCTGAAAAAGCTTAGGTCTCTAGATCTGAGCTTAGAAGGTCTTTAAATGTATTCAGGATGTAAAGCCTGAGGAACAACTACCCATGAAGGAGTATTGAAAGCAATATATTATCTGGCATGGTGGAGATAACACTGACATGGCTTGGGAAGAGATAAAAAGTCAGTGCATAGTGTGTGGTGAATAATGTCACTTGGCTTTGTCCTGACCTTGTGGGATTAGACACTATTCCTCCATTCCAGCAGAGTGTTGTATCTCTTGCTGTGGGTGTGAGTGTGAGGAATTGTACAAGGAGAGTGTGGTGCAGGTACCGGCTTTCTGCTTGACAAAATCTTAATTGAATTTGATAAGCAGCCTTAATTGACCTTGAGGTCATCCGGTGATGACAGTGAAATGAAACATTTTCAGGGAGAACGAGAGGGAACAGGGACATTGCACAGGTGGCAGTCCCTCAGGTGCCAGTGGGTGGGATTGCTCCTTCCAGAGGATGGGGAAACAAAGCCACAAGTGCATTGTAAGGCATGGTCTTGTAACGAGAGCTACTGGTCAAAGTCTCAGACCAGCAATCAGTCATCCCTTAATTTATATTCCAAGTAGCAGTCAGGATCTTCAGCCACAACAAAGCCACTGTCTCCTCCAGCTGTTCAGCCATCAGCAGATGTTGCAGCTGATCTGTGCTGCAGCTCCTGCCCCTCCACCCTCCTGTCCTCCAGCGTTCCTCTCCTTGCTGCCATCAACAGTGAGGATACTCCCTGCAGGACAGGGGAGGACTCGTGGGCAAAAGGCAAACAGAAATTAAATAAGAGGCAAAACTTACTAAAACAAGTAGCTGCTCATTGTTGATTCAGTATATCAGATCTTGGGGAGGAAAAACTCAGAAGGAGATCTGAGTTAAACACAGCAAGAACCTTGGAAGGAAATGAAAATGCCAATAGCTTGTGGAGCTTCTGAATTCTGGCACGGTTTCCAAGGCATAGTAACAGTGTCTCTGGGAGAAGTCAAGGAGCTGCCCATGCCCCTGAGGGTGGCCTGGGAGCTGTGCAGGCTGCAGGGCTCTGCTCGGGCTGCTGAGGAACTCCTGGCCAGGGCGGAAGATGAGGAGCTGCAGACAGTTGGGATCGGAGGGATTTGCTAGTAACAGGGAAAACAGAGGAAATGGTGATTTGAGAGGAAATCCTTGGATTATTCTGCTTTGATCCATGGTTAGACGTGGTCTGGAGTGAAAGTGCTCAAGGAGAAATCCATGCAGTGGAGCTTCAGCTCCTGTGAGTGAATGGAAAGGGAGATCAGGGAGAGAAGCAGGTCAAGATGGAGAAAATTTAGCAGATTTCTAAAATTACTCATCCATCCTGTAAAAGCTTTTTGTTTAGTGTTACATCTACATCTGGAGGTATTCAAGCAAAACCCTGAGGAGAAGGAAAGCTTCAACACTATTAAAAATAAAGGAGGAGGAAAAAAGGCACTTTTATCAAAGACAAACCTTCCTCCCTCCTTTCTTCTCTGAACACCATGATTCATGAAATTCTTTCTGTTTCACCTGGGAATTTGCTGGAGCATATGTCAGTCAAGAGGTGATTGCATTTACTGTACTTTTACCAACACAGCTGTAGCCCCAAAACTGTGCAGTGGGGATGTGACTGCAGAGTGTCTCTGGGTGATCCCTGGGGACAGCCACAAGCTGTGGGATTCATCCAGAGGTGAGCTCAGCCCTTGTCCCTGTGTCACTGCTCTGACCCTGCCCAGCAGCGGCACTCAGACATTTGTGCCTTGCTGTGTGAGAGCCCAGAAGTTTTATACAAATCCTTTCACCTACTGTTCTCATTAATGTGCCAGAACTGTGAGCTGAGGCCTCGGGCAGGCAGGCACCCAGCCAGCTGTGCTGTCCTGGCAGGGCAAGGGGGGACAAACATCTGGCAACATGATGGCTGCAACTGCCATGGCCACAACTGTCAGAGCTTGTCCAGCCAAAGCCTCTTAGAGGTGTCAGACTCTGGAGCATGCTTCATGCTTAAAAAAAAAAAAAAAAAAAAAAAAAAAAGTGAATATGCTTAGGAGAGATAATAAAGCTTCCTCAGCTATCCAGGAGGGAATGTTCAAACATTCCATCAGAGACCACTGGACAGATGTTGGTAATACTGGTTTAACACTGCTGCCTAAACTTGAAATCTAAGCGCTGGGAAGCAGTCAGAGTGTCTGAAGAACTCATACTGACACAGCTCTGGCTCTGTTTGGGAAGTGCTGAAGTCCTGCACTGAGTCCCCAGCAGAGTTATGCTCACAGTGTTAACAAAAGCTGTTCTGGGACGGGAAAAAAGCAAGCCAAGTAAGCTCTTCTAACATGAGAGAGCTCAAGAGAGACTGACTTGTCAGCATTTAAAGTAACTCTGCTGGATCTCCTGGTAAGAAGGATTTACATGTTATATTACAATCGCCCTGATTATTTAGTCCCCTGACATTTTAAAGTTTTCCAGATTTTTCTATATTATAGCAGTATTCAATAGTAGCCAGAAATTGGAATGAAATTCGTAAAGTGTCTTCAGCTGAACTATTTTTCTGTTTGCTGAGAATTTTTGTTTACACTTTGATTCTGGCAGAAAACCTACACTGCCTATTTCCAAAGATGTTCCTTGTTTGGGGGGGGGTTGTTCAAGGTGCTGGTTTGAAGGTGAAATGATCCTTTGATATTCTTTCTCCTGAAGTGCAGATGCGCTTTTGGCAGGTAAAGAACAGCCTGCATGAGTTTGAAATAACACTGGAAAGTGCCAGTGTGTTCAGCCCGTGAGCTCTCTGTGCCTTACCCAGGGTGTGCTGTCACCTCCTCACAGCCTTCCCTTCACACCACTACAGAAGAAGCAAGAATCAGAAAAATGCAGACAATAACAAGACTGAAAATCAACCTCTGAAAGTTAACACATCCCAGACTATCAGGTTTCTGTTTCTCTGTTGCCTGTACACAGAGTTTTCTGTTCCTGGTGTTCCCTATTCCCCGGGAACCTTCCCGTGTTCAGCAGGGTCAGGACGCTGTGCCTTGGTTCAGCAGGGTGGGTGTCACTGCTCACAGTCAGCACCTTGGGATGTCTCTGCGTGACACACTGGGGCTTGGACACGCCAGACTCATGACCAAGGTGTGTGTGTCACCTCCCCGTCCTTTCTGGGTGCCAGGCTGTCCTGGTGGAGGGAATGGCCCAGAGCCCCCTGCCAGGCACAGCTCCCCTTTCTCTGCCACGGCTCCTGTGCCGTGCTCAGGACAGGGAGAGGTCACTGCTGCTGTGTGACACGGGAAACTGTGTGCTGAGGGTAACCTGCATCAGAAGGGTTCGGACAGGTCCCTCCCGGGGATGAGTGCCTCAGGTGGCTGAGCTACAAACCTTTCATTAGTAAGGGAGAGGATCGATGCTGCCTGCAGGGAGCTGGGTAGTGCTGGGAGGTGGAAGGGATGATAAATCCCAGGGGGTTTAGTGACCCCGGAGACAGGAGAGTAAGGCATGCCCCTGTGCGGGCTGTGCGCGGTTCCCAGAGCAGGCCCGGGGCAGACGGGCCTGCTGTGCTCGGTGTAATCTTACAGAAATATCTGAGCGAGCAGATTGAATGTTAAACTCCGCGCTGTTCATGCAGCGAAGGGAGCCCGGCCCCGCGCGGGTCTGTCAGCAGAGGGTGCCACAGCCCCGCGGCTGCTGCGCGGGGAGAGCACCGGGAGAGCACGGGGAGCGCGCCGGGGAGAGCACGGGGAGAGCACGGGGAGAGCACCGGGAGCGCGCCGGGGAGAGCACCGGGAGCGCGCCGGGGAGAGCACGGGGAGAGCACCGGGAGAGCACCGGGGAGAGCACCGGGAGCGCGCCGGGGAGAGCACCGGGAGCGCGCCGGGGAGAGCACGGGGAGAGCACCGGGAGCGCGCCGGGGAGAGCACGGGGAGAGCACCGGGAGCGCGCCGGGGAGAGCACGGGGAGAGCACGGGGAGAGCACGGGGAGAGCACGGGGAGAGCACCGGGAGAGCACCGGGGAGAGCACCGGGGAGAGCACGGGGAGAGCACCGGGGAGAGCACGGGGAGAGCCCGGGGAGAGCACGGGGAGAGCACCGGGAGCGCGCCGGGGAGAGCCCGGGGAGAGCACCGGGAGCGCGCCGGGGAGAGCCCGGGGAGAGCACCGGGAGCGCGCCGGGGAGAGCACCGGGAGAGCACGGGGAGAGCACCGGGAGCGCGCCGGGGAGAGCACGGGGAGAGCACCGGGAGCGCGCCGGGAGCGCACCGAGGAGAGCACCGGGAGCGCGCCGGGAGCGCACGGGGATAGCACCGGGGATAGCACCGGGAGCGCGCCGGGGAGAGCGCGGGGAGAGCACGGGGAGCGCACAGGGGATAGCACCTGATCCCGAGCCCGCCCAGCCTCCGGGGCTGCGGCACGACCAGAGCCACCCAGCGCCAGCACAGCCTTGGCAGCGCTGCCCGGAGCCGCTCCGGGGGCGCCGGTTGTGTCCGGGGCTCGATTTCCGAGAGGCAGGAGGTGATGGATGGACAAGAGGAGTGAAATGAGCAGGGAGAGCTGGGTCGTGGAACTCCGCAGGCATACAAGGAGATACATTCTCTGGTATCCAGGGCTTCCTCCAGGGGTTCAGGTTGTGCTTAGGCCCTTGGGGTCACAACAATTTGCTTATTGATGTTAGGAACTTGGACAGGAACTTCGATGAAAAATACATTCCTGTCAAGCTGGCAGGCTTCGCTATGCTGAGGGGACAGCATCGAAAATCCAACAGACTTTGACAGACATCTGTTGATGTTTTGTCAGCTGCTTTCCAGTTTTAATGTCTCAGGTAATGAGGCAGAGGGTGTTCTCTGGAGCAGCATGGCTCTGCTGCCTTCTGCCATGACTGTTCTGCTTTGAGTCCTCAGCGCCTTCAATGAATCTTATTATGGCACGAATGGTGGGAATTTATTAAATTACTCTCATAAATTATCGAAAGTCAATAATCATTTAATAAACATTCCATTCAAGTGAAGTGATCTCCTTAGAATAAGCTCCAATCAAATTACTTGATACAGGAGGCAGGGTTGTGTCCTGGCCCCTTTGCTTCTGCTGCGCCAGTGGTCCTGGTGGTGCTGAGCAGCCCTGTCCAGATGGGAGCTTATGGAACCCTGCTGCTTTCAGGGCTCTGGAGTGGAGGTAGCCTGGGATTCTTCACACAGGCCTGGAGTCATGGCAGGCACTGGCTGAACGTTGCCCAGTTTGAATTTTCTTTTTTATTTTTTGCTTGTGTCGGTGGTTTTTTTTCTATATCCGTATCACAGCAAAGTGAACTTTCTATTTTTGAGTAGTTAAAGATATATGTGATAAAGGGAAGTCTGTAAAAATAGGTGGAACTGTGATTTGCTTTTCAACTTGAGGTGCAGAATGACTGCAGCCTCTTCATCACTTCTGCCCACTTTAAAAGAACATATGCTACAGACACAGCTTGTGAAAGAGCTCAGGAGGCAGATCATCTGTGACACACTGCAGCCTGAGGTAGCAGAATTTAAGCAGAAATTTTTAGTGGTGTAGCTTACCTGGGGCATTGTGAAGAATAAAGTGCTGGGTTTGTAGCTGATGGGAGCTAAATTGAAGCTAAACTGGGTTTGAATACAGAATCCAAAGTCTGTAAAAGCCAATGAAAATCCAACCATGGTCTTCAGAGGATGCTTTTGCAGGCACTCCTAGGACTGCAGCTCCTTCACCCATCTCCTAATTCATGTTTTTTCTGGGGAGGGGTCCATGATACTGGAGACATCAGAGCAATATGCAGCTTCCTCCCGAGGGGCAGCTCCAATCTCTGCTCTGGGACAGGGACAGGAGCCAGGGAAGAGCTGGAGCTGGGCCAGGGCAGGCTCAGGCTGCAGAGCAGGGAAAGGTTCTTCCCCCAGAGGGTGCTGGCACTGCCCAGGCTCCCCAGGGAATGGGCACGGCCCCGAGGCTGCCAGAGCTCCAGGAGCCTTTGGCCAGCGCTGCCAGGGATGCCCAGGGTGGGATTGGTGGGGCTCTGGGCAGGGACAGGGGCTGGGCTGGATGAGCCGTGTGGGTCCCTTCCGGCTCAGGGGATTCTCTAATTCTGTGATATCTTTTGCTGTGTGTGCCTATATGTTCTGTACCACCAAAGCAATAAAAAGAAGATTGTAAAAATGTGAAATAGGCTTCAAAATCCCAATATGGAAAGGCCTACAAATAAGCACTGCTTTGTAGTGTTTCTTTTCTTGTTTCTAAAGATTTAAGTTACTCTCACTTCACATTTTCAAATCTTTTCCATACCCAGGCAGAATAGAAACCTCCTTTTTTTGTTTTGAGTACATTTTCTGAGACAGAAATTTTTTTATACAGTCACTTCACCACATTTCTGAGCTTTAAGGGAAGCCACAGCTCAGGCAGAGCTTGAGATACCAACCCAGAGCTGATCCCTTGGAGAGTTAACAGACTGTCAGGAGTGAGACTTCCTGCTGTTCCCAGAGTGGGTCAGGAGCACCTTGTTCACTCTAGCCCAGCAATGGCTCTGCTTGAACAGAAATCACTCAGAAGGAAACCAGTGGCCCCCAGTTCCCTGTCTGGTGGTGGCTGTGGCCTCAGCTGTTACTGAGGAAGCAGAATGAGACCTCTGTTCACACCGTCCCCATTATACCTGGGAGCTGCTTTGCCCCTGGGGCAGGTCTGAGCTGCAGGCAGGGCAGGTGTCAGACACTGTCCATCCATCCATCAATCCATCCATCCCTCTATCAATCCATCCATCAATCCATCCATCCCTCCATCCCTCTATCAATCCATCCATCCCTCTCCCTCAGTGCTGTGTTAGTCTGTGTTAAGGCTGACTGTGTACACCCTTAGCTTGTTTGGCTGGAATATAAAGCAAAACAGTCCTGCATGGCACCAGTGCCAAATCAAGAGCTCAACAGTGACCACACCTGCTCTGGAGAAAAGCCAGCAGTCCTTGGAGAAGCAGTTTGGCAGCTCTGTGCAGAAGTCTTTTCCTTTGGCTGCTCTGTACTGGGTTTCCATACTGGGAATTCTTTGAACCAAGCAGGAGACACCCATACCAGCAGTTGCCTTCTTGTGGGCCATCACCCACCTCTGCACACTGATCACAGCATCCTGCAGGACTGAGCACGTGCAGTCCCCCTGGACACACTTGATTTAGACCTAATGGAAAAAGCTACAAACTGGATCCTGACCCCAAAAATAGCAGGCAAGAAATGAGAGAATAGCCTTTTGACTGGAGAACAATGGAATTACATTTCATGTTAATTCCAGAATTATTCTCATATGATGTCAAAAAGTGAGACTTGAGGAATTTCAGATCATGTCAAGGTCAAAAGAAGCCCTGAGGAGAAATTGTGACTTTTTTTACTGTTCAAAGGAATTGAAGTGCCTCAAAGTGTATCTGGTGATAAACTTGTTCTGTAGTAGAAGCCCCATCTCAGGACTTGTTAGAGCTGCTCTAGATCTGGGTGTGACCCCAGGATGCCACTGAGAGGGAGGCTTTGGTTCCCTGTCCCCCAGGAGTCCTCAGGTTCTGCTGGAATTCCCACGCAGTGACATTTAAATGAGGTGTCCTGAGATTCAGTCCAAGCTTTGCCCTCTGCCCAAGCCTGGGTTTGTTGGTTACTGTGGTGAGGTCCCATGTGACACAACCTGGAAAGCCACTGCTTGTGAATGGGGAAATTCTTCCAATTGCCCAACTGCTGAGCAGAGCCAAATTCTTCAGAGCCCTGGACCATGAATCTGCCATTTCAGTGAGTTTGTATTTTTCAACAGATTGTAGATGAATTGCAGCCCTTTTTGTCTTCTAGGAGACTGATGGGGTAAAATGTGCTTGGGCTAAAAACATATTTGTTCCATTTTTGGTATCTTCTCCTCATATACACCCTGGGGTTTTTTTGGTTTTTTTTGTTGGTTTTTTTGGGGGTTTTTGTTTTTGTTTTTGTTTTTGTTTTTGAGCTAAACACCTTCAAGAAAGTGAGGGCCCTTTGCTTGCACAACATATTGAGGTTAATTCTGACCCTCTGGATCACAGCAACAGCTGTTTACACTTGGCAGCTTTGCTCCCAAAGGTGACCTTCCCAGTGCCTGCTGAGAATCCAAAAACCTTTGGAATGACCCTGAGCAGCATACACTTCATGCTAAATGTAGGGGAGAGGCTTCCAGAGCCACAGATCATCTGTGGAGAGCAGGAGGCTCTTCTTGGGAGGCCATCTGGATGCACTGCTTGTTTTGTGTCCTGTCCTGCTCCGTGGGGCTTGCTTCCACAGCTCCACAAGAAAACCAAGGTGCTGCTGTGCCTCCAGCCAGTACAGGGACTTCAATCACTTGTTGTTATTGCCTCCTTGTTTGTGTTTTTCTAAGCATTTGTGTTCCACCAGCACACTCAGAGTGAGTGCTCTCAAGGGGGAATTTCCTTCCTGATAAACAATCCTGCAGTGTGATTCAGCAGGAAGGATGTGGTGGTTAAGGCACTGGACTGGGATTTGGGAGACATGGGTTCTGTTCCCAACTCTACCACAGTCAAGATGTGATGATCAGTGGAAGGGCAAGCAAACAAAGAGGAGGAGCTGTGTAGCTGTGGCAGAAACACACATTCACATGGGCTGTTTGTCCAGATTGGGGTTAGGTAGGCAGGTCTGGGACTTGCATAGAATCATAGAATCTGCTGAGTTGGAAAGGACTTCAGGATCACTGAGTCCAACTCTTCACCCTGTGCAGAGGTTTTGTTTGGCTACTCAAGTGAAGAGCATTAGGGACTCCTGTTGGTGCTGTTCAAATCTGGAACTCAGCCTGTTCCAGGAACCCAGCTGTGTTTTTAACTACATGTTGTTTTACCTTCCATGGGCTCCCAGATGCCCCTTCCCAGTGCTTCTTGGTTGACTCGATTCAGTTTCCCACTGCATTCTCTCATCTTCAGGCACATGTCCTATGGCTCCTACACCAAGTTGTGCAGGAATGGAGGTTCTCCACTGTCCTGCTAAATTCAAGGACAACAGACCACACATAGAATATTCTCTTTCTCACACAGGGTGGAGTTCCTACAGTTTGACAGTAACTCTGCATTTTCTTTCCCAGCAGCAAGAGCTTGGGCTGCATCTCTGAGTTTAGACCTCCAGCCTCAGCGTCCTGACCTGGTGCCGCCTTTGGGAGGATGAACGAGGACAGTTACTCAAGTGATGAGCCCACAGGTGAGTTTTCATTCAGCATGATTTGTTTTCCCTTTATTTTCCTGCTGCTGTTGGAGGAGAATGCTGAGTCACAAATCAAGCAAAACGTGTGAATCAGTGCTAAATTGCATGCCATAAAGATTATTGGATCTTTGAGGTTTCCTGTCCACATCTGCATATCAGCATTCTTAGAATTCCAGTCTGTGTTGAAATTTTTTCTAGCAATTTTTTAATAAGTTCTCACCAGTTCAGAAGAACACAGGGGTTTTATTACTGTGTTAGACAAGTCATTCTGCTGTTTGCCATAACTTAGTTTTCCCATCAATTGCTTTGGTAATTGGTTACCCCTTGCAGTAAGGGAAGATGTGCACACACCATTGTCAGGTATGTCCCATCAAGTCTGAGGGTCAGGGTCCCTGCTGGAGAGATTGGATGGACAGGAATTTGTTACTTCTGGCTCAGACCTGCCATAAGTTTGCTCTCTTCTTCCATCCCCATCTTTGGCTGTGGGAGTTCAGGCTCACTGAGTGCTGCTGGTGGTTTGTGCTGAGAGAGGCGGATGCCAGGGGCTGTGCCTGTGGCCTCCCAGGCTCTGCTCAGCCTGGGCTTTTTTGGAAGTGTCAGGGGGCATTCTTAGCTCTGACGTGAGGGCTATTTTTTGACAGTTCCCATTGTTCCCCACCCTTTGATCATGGGTGAGGTCTTTTGACCTCAGACTCACTGAGTCTGAGGCCTTTGGCAGAAATAGAGACTGTTAGGAGAGCTGTCTGCTCACAGGTTTGGGGAGTTTTCTTTTGTTTCAAGAGTCCTGAGAATTTCTTCCTCCTCTTTACAGACTCACTTGGGCAAACTTGTCCAGACAAATGAGGGGATTGCTGGCATCTCTGCTTGTTGGGCCAGCAGGGAGAAGGGTCCTCAGAGCCACCACCCATGTGCCCTCCTCTGGCTGTCCCAGGCCACATGGCTGGAGTAAAGCAGTTTGGAGTTCTGAGCATCTGCCTACACTAAATCCCTCACCATTGTCCATGGGTTTGAATCTGGGGCTCAAAAATGGAAAGTTTTAGAAAAATTCCTCAGGTAGCATGGAATATCTATTCTCTAATACTCAGCACAGACTTTTATTACTGTGAACAGGTGATGATGACACACAGGATGTCATGGAGATTCATGAATCATCCACAGAAGGACCTAGAAGCTGGGTTTGGGGAAAAAGACCATTCAAGTCTCTATAATACATCATGGGTGCTTATGAGAAATGTCTGATCAGAATATTCATAGATTGCTCATTGCAGCCTTATTTTTTGTAGGTGTGATAAATGTTGTGATTTGAGTTTAGATCCACTCTCTAAAAGAGGCACAGGAATGAATCTGTCCAGAGAGACACATTTTCAGTGTATCACTTCTGTACATTTTACACCTCCTGTTGAAGTGCTTAGTCCTGGTTGCTCTTGGAGTCCAGTCCTGGGTTAGACAGGTGTGATCACTGGTGATTTATATCCTGGCTGAAGATAGGGATCTTCCAATCTGGACCTCCATTTCTTCAGCTACCAGCACCACCTATTGAGTTTTACATTGTTGGTTCATTTAATTCTCTGAGCTGCCACTGGAGCTATACTTAGAGAGGAAGGATATTATAATCTTGTGAAAGATTAAAATACTGTTACTGTAATCCAGCTGGAAGGGGAGACCTTTTCTCAGGGCGAGAGACAGCCAAGGTTTTTCCTATTCTGTCCTCCTCTGTAGGCAGGAAGGAAGTGCTGGCAAAGGCCCCCTCAGCTTCCTGAGGCTCGGGAGCACATTTCCAGACACAGCCCTCTCCACCATCCATCAGCATCCCGGCCAAACAATCGCGGAGCGCGAGGGGAAAACACCCAGCCGGGATAAACACCGGGAGCAGAGCTGGGAGCAGAGCTGGGAGCAGAGCTGGGAGCACAGCCCTGGAGCCTCCTGTGGGGCTGGCCTGCCTGAGGCACTGCACTCCTGCTGCCCTTCCCTTTATCGTTAACTATCTTAATGAACAAAGTGCCCCTTCGTAGAAGCATCTCAGCAGATTAGGGAGGGAGGAAAGGAGGCAAAGGGCTGATGTGTGCTGAGGAGCTGCTGTGCTGGCAGGTGGTGGGCCAAGGGGTGCTGGGGATGCTCTGGGTGCAGAGCACCCCGGGTGATGTGTGGGTCACTCCGGGTGCTGGGATGGAGGCAGAGCTTTCTGTCAGCTCTCCAGGGCAGTGCTGAGGCAAACCCACCTGTGATGCCTTAAAGAGGGAGGAACCAAGTCAGGTGAGGGCCTCACCTTGGACTGGATCACCTTTGATGAATAGGATTCTCTCCAAGAAGAAGCTCAGAACTGAACTGGGATCTTTTTCCTTGTATCACTGCTTTTGTTTAAATGCTGCATTACAGTATTTGGGTCATATTTTCAGGTCTATGTGCTCTGTAACCCGTTTCTAACCATTCATTAAACCAACTATTGGGTTTATATTTTTCAGTATGGTTTTAGTATCCTCACAAACCTTGAACTGGGAATTTTGCCGTACAGGTACTTGAAGAGAGGTTGTAGTAAGGTGGTGGTTTGGTCTCTTTTGCCCTGTGCCAGGGGAAGGAAAACTTTAGTTGCAACAGGAAAAGTTCAGATTAGGTATTAGAACTTTTTTTTTTTCACTGAAGGAGTGGTCAGGCTTTGTGCTGCCTACCTGCAGGAGCACCTCCTCTTCTCAGCCAGATGTGTCTCTCTGGGGTTCTTTCATTCCTTCTCCTCTGTTTCACATTTTTATTGTCCTTTGTCTGGGCTTGCAGCACACATGGGGTGGGCAGTAAACTCCTTAACACTCTGCAGGACAGAAATAATTTTTTATTTAAGGTCTTTAAAGAATGTAGACTTATGGAACCCTCATCTTAAAGCTGAAGGGATTTCTGCAGTGCTAACACTTATTTTTAAATCTATCAGAAATGCACATAAGCAACAGCAAGTGAAAAACAAAAGAAGGCAAGAAGTTACTGGGGATGGGATGGATAACAAACAGCAGCCCTGGCTGCATGGTTATGAAAACATTAACCCAAAAAATTTACCCATCTGGCCTAGAGCTAGAGAATAGCAGGTTTCCCTGTGCTCAGTGCTGGGTGTAGATGCTGGAAGTTGAAGCTGTCAACCTTCAAATAAAAAAGCCACTCAGCAACCTGGTTTCAGGTCCTGCTGCAACCCCCCAGTCCCCAGCTGCTGGTGAATTTGGTGCTCTCATTTCCCTGTTTGGGAAAGCATTAATCTTCCCCTTTGTGAAGCTGTGTGACAGCAGGGGAAAGTGCTCATGTTAACAGCATGCAGCATTTTTAAATTCCCTTCTAGAAAATAATTGATTGTGTGTTTGCTTATCCTGGGCATCCTGTTTGGAAGGAGGCACCACTCGAGTAGTGATTGGTGTGATTGTGCTCAGGTCCTTCATGCACTGATCTCATTGTTTCATTAATTCAATGATGCACTGTGACAGCAATGGGTTAAAGAAGAGACAGGACTGTGGTTTGTTGGCAGTGTCCCATGAAGTCCAAGAATGCCAGCTGGAGATGAACTCATGAGCAGTGAGGGAAATGTGGGACACTGGAACAGGACTGGATCCACTGCAGGCTCAGGGAGAGGCTGCAGGCACCAAGGGGATTGTGTCAGGACACTGGGCTGGCAGGACTGGGAATTCTCAAAGGGAGAGCAGGCAAGGACTGCCAGCCTGTCCTGATACAGGGCTGTTGTGGTTCATGGCTCAAGGGAAGTCCTTGGGACTGCTAGAGTCTTGGAAAAGACAAAGAAATAGGCTTGTGATAGTAAGTGCTGTTTGCCCAGGGATACAAAAACACCGTGTGCCTGGGAAGAATGATGTTTAGATTGGATATGTGGTCATACAGCAGAAACTGATGGATAACGAAGGAGTTTTCCAGGAATTGCCTACTGGTCTCTACATTCCTCTTTGCAAAAAGGCATGGAGTATAACAGCTGCTTCCACCCACTCTGGTTCTTTCACATAAATCTAGTGAAGAAAAGGGTCAAGTTAAATCCAACTGTCCCAAATATCTTCCCAAACCGTAGAAAGGTTCAGGTAACAAGCCTTGGTGGAAGAACATCCTGTGAAATCAACCAAGTACTTGCTGTGAGAGAGACAGGAGGTGACACTGTCCTGCAGACAAGGACCACAGCTGTGCCCTCGATGCATGGCACCGTGCAGTGCCCTTGGAGGCTGCAGGGCTCCCTGCATCCTTCTCGTCCTGCTGCACATCCCTGGCTCCCTGGGCAGGTGTGCTGTGTGCTCTGGGGGAGCAGGGGCTGCCTGCAGCACGCAGCCACAGCTCTCCAGCCCCGGCGCTGGCAGCACAACCCTGCCCGGGTGTGTGGGGAAGGAGGGACAGCTCTGCCGGGGCAGGGACTCGTTTGTGCTGCAGTGGGAGCTGGGAGCAGGGGACACGTCCTGCTCAGAGGCTGCAGCAGGGTTTGCTGTGTGTGATTGTGCCTTCTTTTAGATTAAACTATTTTGCAAGCACTTCCTTCCTGCATTTCTCAGAAGGAGGGAGGGGGGGCTGTGCAAAGAATGTTGAACTGCCTTTGACGGAGGAGGAAAACTGAAGAAAACAAGAGATGCAATCCTAACTACTGACCTTTTACTTGAGCTTGGTGATGTTTTTCAGCAGCAGAGCCTCTGGGGAGTAACAGCATCCTCCTTGCTATTGTGCTGCCTGCCCAAAAAGGGGGCTAAAGTTCAGCTTTTATGATGTTCTCACTCTGGACTTGTGGGAAAAAGGCCACATTCCCTTTCTTAGGTCATACGAGTGCAAGAGATGACAGAGTCCTACAGTCTAACCCCAGGGCAGGAGGCCAGTGCAGAATGGGACTGGGACAGACAGCTTGGTAAATACACCGCCAGCTTTTTCTCCTTATGGAGAGTCACAGCAGGTGGGAGGGTAACTTACATTGTTAAATTAAAAGGCACTGATTTATTTTATGTTGGTGTGTTATTGTTTCGTAAGAGCACATGGGCTGCCATTACTTGTGATGGACTCTTGCACTTTATTGTTAAATCCTCCTTTTCCACTTTGGTCAACAGTTACTGGACATGAATGCTACCTACCAGGAAAAAACAAGAGGCAAATAAGCGTGAAACAAAATCCCAACCTCCTCCCCAGCAAACCAGAGGTGTTCAGGGAACCCTCCATGGTTTTGAGGACTGGGATTATTGCAGTGGATGTTCTCAAATGGTGCTCCTTGGCCCTCAAACTGTTTGTTCCCTGTGCTTGGGGGCCAGAGAGACACCAGTCCCTTTGCTCACCGGTCCTGACCAGGCTCTGTGTCTCTGAGCTGCCACCTGGTCTGACTGTCCCCCTTCCCTCAGCCACATCTGATGTTTCTCTCCATCGAGGTTCCCCTCAGCCATGTTGAAGTGTTCAACAAACACTGAGCTGGTGTTTCCACATGGCATGATCCTGGCTGTGCTGTGCTTTCTGAAATGCAGGGTCTGGCAGCAGAGGAGGTGGTTATGCCTGGAAAGGCTGCTTATTCTAAGGATAAATTCTGTTCTAAGATTATAAACACTCTTTCTAAGTTTCCATAAGATGTACTGTTTAAAAAACAAACCTGGATGATGCTGACAGCCACCTGTGCATTGACATCCCTTGGCAGTGCTGGTGACTCTGCTCCAGGGCCTTGGGGTGCTGATCAGCTCGTGGCCCCCCATGAGCAGCAAGTTGAGAAATCCTGTCCTGGGGCTGATGTGTGAGTTTGCCTTCAGCTGGAGTCTTGTCTTCTGCATGGCAGAGCACATAAAACTTCAGCACCTGTCAGGTCACTGAAGGGTAGGTGTCATTACCTGAAGTGCAGTCAGTACTGTGAATTCTGTGTGATAAGGAAAGGTGTGTTCTGGCAGAATAGAGCAAGTGGAAGTGCTCACTGATCAAACAGCTGAATCACAGCTGCAAGAGAGAGCTTGCTCCTGCCCTTCTCTCTCATGCTCTTGCACCCAGTCCTGGCATATGAGTCACCTCTTTGCTCCTGTGCTGGAGTCTTCTCTGAGTTGCTTCAATTCCCTGCCCCAGCAAGAGCAGATCCATGATTTGGCCAAGTTCATTTTCTATGGAGGTGAAGCAGAGAGGCAGCTCCAATCTCTGCTCTGGGACAGGGACAGGACCCAGGGAAGGGCTGGAGCTGGGCCAGGGCAGGCTCAGGGTGGAGATGAGGGAAAGGCTCTTCCCCCAGAGGGTGCTGGCACTGCCCAGGCTCCCCAGGGAATGGGCACGGCCCCGAGGCTGCCAGAGCTCCAGGAGCCTTTGGCCAGCGCTGCCAGGGATGCCCAGGGTGGGATTGGTGGGGCTCTGGGCAGGGACAGGGGCTGGGCTGGGTGATCCTGGTGGGTCACTTCCAGTTTAGGATATCCCATGATTCTAATAAGAACAAGTCACTTTGCTTTTGATCAGCTCATGTCCTAAGCAGAATGTCTTGGCACCAGCCAAGTGGTGAAATACAGCCAGGTATTAATTCAAAATGCTTGAGGAAATGTGCACACACCAAGGCCACCTTTGGGTGGCTGTTTTAGGGGCACAGACCTGTTGGTGTTCCCTCTGTACCAGAGTACCCCACCCTGTGGCACGGTGGGCTGTGTGACTGTGGCCACAGAGGCAGCTCACCCACCTTGTTATTTTTGATTTGGTCTTTGACATTGAGCCTTTGTAGTGGCCTCCAGTGACTGACCCTCACATGTGGCAAACAAAAAATACCCAGTTACCTGAGCATGCAGGCAGATGTGTGGGTTCTGAAGGAGAGAAATGAGGTGCTTGGAGTCTGTCAACTCTCGGGCATTTCTGGTTATCACAGTGAGGGAAATTAATGCTGTCAAAACAGGCCTGAAGATGAGGGAGGTTTGCCACAGACAAGGGATTTGGACCCATGATGTGAAGCCCAGGGCAGTGGTATTCAGGTAACATCTGAAATGTGTCTGGCCAAGGCAAGATCATGGCCCCTGAAGATTATTTAATATTTCTCTGTCTTTCTGGCTCACAAGTGCTGATTTTCATATCTGCAAGGACTTGCCTGTGGCACCTTGTGGTGCTGTGTGGTGCAGGTTCTGGCTGTACACTCGTGCCCCACTGTTCCCCTCCTCCCTCACCCATCAGTGAGTGGCTCTGGTGGCTGTGGAAGATCCACTGTCCCTGCTGGCCCCCTGGGAGGTGCCCATTTCACAGAGCTGTAGGCTTTGGCTCTACACATCGCTCATTTAACCTCACTTAATTTTGGCTAATCTGAGAACAGATCTCTTTTCGTTTTCTGCTGGATGCACTTTGCACTGGGCTATACAGACATTGGGAGGGAGAAGAATTTGTCTAAATTGTTTGTTTTTCCTTGGGAAAAAAGAAATGGAGATTTATTACCAGTTTTCCCTCCCCGAGGCTCTCCCTTAGCAAAGCCTTGCTTTGGTGGCAGGAGTTTGCAGCGAGCTATTGGCAATTCAGCATGACAAAAGTTCACACAGTTCAGAGCTCCAATGATTACAGAGGAGCTTTTCTTGGGATTTTTAAAATGTCCTAGACACAATTAAAAGAATTTCTCAGCAAGGAGAGTGCAAGCTGGGGACTCTACGGCAGATGTAATCACTCAAGGAAAACTTTGTTTGGCTTGGCTGGGCCCTGCCTTCATTCTGTGCTCTTTCATCCCACCACCAGGCTTTGTCTCAGTCTTTGCAGTGTCTCTCTGTCTGTCTTTCCCTCTTTCCATCTGCCCCACATTCCGCTGCAGGCTGAATGGGACAGCCTTAACCTGGCTACTTCCAAGACAAACAGCGAGTCAGATGGAAAAAGGGGGGCCCTTGGCTGTCAGGAGGTTCCATGGTCACTCACTTCCTAGAATTAAAGGCTGGGAGTTGTCCGTAAACCAGCCAAGCCAGAGACAATGATTGGGTTCCCATTTTGTTCCTTTGATACTGTCTTAAATATGTGCAATGACTGGGAGAACAAAATTTGCATGAAGTAGAAATCCACTTTCTCACACAGATCTGTCCTACCCCGTGTCCTTCGGTGTGGATGACACAGATGGCAAAGCTCAGCTGTTGTTTTCTTACAGGGTTCTGGGAACCAGGCCTGTTCTTAGAGAACTGAGCTGTAACAATTCCTGGCTATGATTGGATCGTTTTGGTAGCCACCTAGATGGGACTGGTACAGCTGGAATTCCAGTGTTGGACTGCATAGTCTTTGTGAGTCACTTCCAGCTCAGGAGGTTCTGTGATTCTGTAAATCAACAGGAGAGATGCATTAAAGCTGCTGTGACCCCAGGTCAGATCCAGTATGTTCAGCCAGGCTTTGCCCAGCCTCTGGGCAGGGGTATTGCCTGTGCCCATGTGTGACTGAGGTGTGAAGGTGCCTTCCCCTGCTCCAGAACCACCCCCAGACAATGCTGCTCTGCTTTTTGGACATGAGATTTTCAGCTCTAAACCCCAGAGTGCTGCTGGGCTGTACCAGCTCGTGGTGATTAGAGAGCAGGTAATTATTGACTGTGTGGTTTGCAGGTTCTGTCACTGATGGAGTTGGAATAAGAAGTGGGCAGATTCCCTCTCAGGCAGGGAGGGACATTTAAAATGCTGCAAAGTGCCTCAGGTTGGGTGGGTGGCCTCAGAAGTGCCTGTGAGCTGGTGCTCACGGGCACAGAGCCCTTTAGAGCAGCCTGAGCTCTCTGTGCAGCCCCCCAGTGTCTGTAGCCCACCCCCCCAGTGGGCCCCGGGCAGGGCTTGCGTTGGCAGATATCACACACTGAGCTGGTTCTCTGCTTTCATTCAGCACTGTAACTCAGTACCACGCTCTAAAGAGACCTTCCATTGGTATTCAGGGCTCATATACCAGCTCTGCACAGTTTCCTGAGGCTTCCAAGGGAAAGGACCTTTCCATGCATAATTTAATCACGTTCAGCATGGCAGCAGTAGGATTTTTTTTTTTTTTTTTCCACAGAAAGTCTGTAACATCTCATTGGTGAACTCCTATACTTTGAGAACTCACAGTGCGCTTGCTTATCTCGCCCTCTCAGATAAACACCTCTCAGCATCCTGTTTTTCTTGTGCCATACGAACAGGAAGAGAGCGATTGTTCGAGATGTGCGTCAGTCAGAGCTGGAACCAGGCAGCCCCTTACCCTCCCCATCACCATGGAAACCACCAAATCCCTTCAAACACATTGGTGCTGAACTGACAGGTAGCCTGGCTTTTCCACTCAGCCTCCCCAGAGCTATGACTTTAATGTGTATGACCTCTGAAAAATAAGGGTTTTTATTTTATCTAGGAGGTGGAGCTGTGAATTTTGGAAGGGAACATTCATCACTACTTTTGTCTTAAGTAGCAGCGAGATCTTTTATTTGGCCATGGATTTGGTGCTAGGAGCATTGGAAGGGCTCAGAGGCAGCTCTGTAGTCAGGGTAGGGAGAGTGGTGTGAGGACCTGGGCAAGGCTCTGCCTGAGCCTGTGTGTAACATCTGCAGTGTGTCCTGGAGATAACTGGCTTGAGCCAGCCAGCTTTGGAAAAAAGCACCTGCCTGTTCTGCAGTCGCTTAGGGGTGACATGGTGACATGGAGGGCTTTGTGTGTGGATAGAGATTTAGGATTTGGGAGTGACTGGAACTTTTCCTGGCACCTCAAAGGGGGATTTTCAAAAGCTGCAGCAGAAGTATGGTTGAAGAACAAATTGTTTGAAGGTTCTGATAATGCTGAGTGCCAGTGCTGGTCTAGTGGAAGGTGTCCCTGCCCATGGCAGGGGAGTTAGAATGACATGATCTTTAACAAACCTCCAACAAACTAGTCTGGGATTCTACCAGAGATGGAATTTTAATCTACCAGTCTGAGATGTAATTAGCCAGAGAAGGGAGAAATTCTTTTAACTTAGAGGTTTAACCATTGTTTTATTCAACATAAGCAAAGCAGCAATTTCCCTCTGCCTCTGGACAGCTCGATTCAGCCTGGACAGATGGGTCTCCTCCACTTTGTTTACCTGAGTAAACATGTCACCATGTCCCCAGGTGCCACATCTTCACCTTTTTTGAGCACTTGCAAGGCTGGTGACTCCTCCAGTGCCCAGCACTTCTGGCTCTGTCCAGGGCCTGGCTGGCTCAGCCCCATGACCATCATACACACTGACCTTGGAACAGGAGAGAGCCTGCCCCCATCCAGCATCTGTGGTGCTGCTGAAATGTGCTCAGGTGAGGAACTGGCAGAAGAAAAGGTGGGAATGTCCTTAATACAAGAATCAAACTCTTCTTACTGTTCTCAAAAGAAAGTTGGATGGCTTCAAAATATGTACTACAGCTTTTTAGAATTACCAGGTGGGCTTTTTCATATGGAACTACTTAGGATGCACAGTTAAAGGTTGTTAGGTTTAGAACTTGGGGATTTCCAGAGATGTCTGGAGGCAAAAAAGGATATCATTTTAGCTCTGTGATAGTGCTCTGGATCTGATGATTCTTTCCCATCCTGTGCTTGAGTCCTCTGGGGCTGCTGCTGTTCCTGGCAGTCTCAGTCTCTTACATAATTAAGAAGTTTCCCCTTTTATCCTGGACAATACCAGTTTTCTTTCCTTTTGCAGGACTGCTAAGCTGGAAAGAAGAAATGGTTAGTTTTCTGGAGTGCTGTTTTAGATGCTTTTAAAGTGAATTTTCGTTTCTATTAAAGTGCCATTATCTCAGTGTAAGGACATTAACTGGCTCCTCAGCTGTGACAGATACTCCTGTTCCTGGCCTGAGGAGGTTGGCAGGACAGTGTGATGTGAGGAAGGGCTCATCCCACGGCACTGATTGTTGTCCTCCTTCCAGGAATGTGGTGACTCGCTCCTCACCCTTCCCTCAACACTGAGCTGGTTTCTGGGAACAAAACCTAATTCTCATCATCACTGAAAAAAATGCATGGAGCTGGTACCTAAAGGAAGTAAGGGTAGCCTGGCTGAATTTCTGAAGGAAAAGAAAAACTGTATGATGAAACTGTGGGTTTTGTCTAAGCGGATTTGAACACAAGAGTGCAAACCCTGGTTTGGTCGGGATGGGGATCCACCGAGCTCAGGGCCTTGAGCCACCCCTCTGGCTGTGTCTGGCCGTGAGGGTGGAAGGAGGGGTGTAAAATGGGAAGGGAATGAGGGACTGACTGCAGTGCTGTCCTCCCCTCCCATGTGTGTCCCCACTGTCCTGGGCCAGAGATTGTCACCTAGTACTGCAGAGCCCTTGACACTGAGGTTAGAGCCCATTTGACAGAGGAGCAAATCATGTCAAAGTGTTGACAACCTGCAAAAGGTTTATGACTGTTACATTTTTAGGCTTTTATGAAGTTGGACTTCATTAACTGCCTAGAAAGCAAGCTCTTGGTGTTATTTTTAGAATTGCTCTTTTTGTACAAATTGCTGCACTTCTCCTTGTCCCCCCAGGGTGCACTGAAAGTGTCCCTAAATGGCCTCTGTCTGTCTGAGGTGATGTCACCCTTTGTTCAGGGTGACAGTGTGGGACAGGCTCCTTCACTCCTGGGCAAGGGAAGTTTCTGCTGCCCAGGCTGGGTCATCTCGGGCACTGCGAGGATGTCCCAGAGCTGGGTGACTCTTGGTGAGGTTTCATTTTTATTTGTTGGGTTGGCACCAGCTCTGAAGGGCCCCCTCTGCTCCTGTGCTGGGTGTAGTGCCCAGGTGTAGTGAGGGACAGGATTCTGCCCCTCTGCCCTCTTCAGATGAGATTATAGCTGCAGAGCTGCCCCAGCCCTGGGGCCCAGTGCAGGAAGGACCTGGGGCTGCTGGAGAGAGTCCAGGGGAGGTCACAGAGCTGCTCCCAGGGCTGGAGCCCCTCTGCTCTGGAGCCAGGCTGGGAGAGCTGGGGGTGCTCACCTGGAGAGGAGAAGGATCCATTGAGACTTCAGAGCCCCTGCCAGGGTCTAAAGGGGCTCCAGGAGAGCTGCAGAGGGACTGGGGACAAGGGACAGAGGGACAGGACACAGGGAATGGCTCCCAGTGCCAGAGGGCAGGGCTGGATGGGAGATTGGGCAGGAATTGTTCCCTGGCAGGGTGGGCAGGGCTGGCACAGGGTGCCCAGAGCAGCTGTGGCTGCCCCTGGATCCCTGGCAGTGCCCAAGGCCAGGCTGGACACTGGGGCTGGGAGTGACCTGGGACAGTGGGAGGTGTCCCTGCCATGGCTGGGGTGGAGCTGGATGGGCTTTAGTGTCCCTTCCAACCCAGACCACTCTGGGATTTCACGTTGTTGTTGCTCAGGTGTCTGTACACTCTGGGAGGAAGAGGCAAGTGGGTGTTCTCAGGGCTGGTGTGGGGAGAAGGGGAGGAGAGCCCCTGTTTGGAGCCCTGGGGTGGGGCTGTGCTGAGCCTGCCCTGCCCCACAGCCTGGGGAGCAGCCCTCGGGTCTCTCCATTGACAAAAGGCACTAAGAAAATAAGAGGACAATGTCACTGCCTGTTGTGCTCAGCCAAGCAAGCCTTCTCTTTTAATGAGAGTGCATTTTGTTTGATCTTTGCTTTTTTGGGGGGAAATGATGAATTTTAGCCATTATGAAAACAAAAGGCATGGTTATTTGTAAGGATTGTTTTATAAGAAGCATATGTGTGCTTTATTTTTCTTGTGCTTGAAGTGTGGGGATTGTTTTCAGTTGGGAGGCTGCAGCAGAAGAATGTGAACTTCTGACTCACTTAGAAATCGAGCATGTATCAGCCAAATGCTGAGGGTTCCTATTATGTTTTCATAACTCAAATTTCTCAGAATGGAAAGGATCTCACTTGCCCTTAGTTAGAGAATGATTTTTTTATTGCCATTGAGAAAGGCTGGCTTCTTTTCTAGAAAAACTTCTCTTGCTTCCAGTACACTGTTCATTTCCCTTTTCCCTCTCCAGCAGGGCACTTTCTCCATGTTCTGCCTGTGCACCTCATTCTCTACCATATTTCTGTGTGAGCTCTTAAATCTGGCTTTTCAATAGTGGTGTAGTCAGCAGCACAGGCCAAGGTATGGCTTCACAGAGTGATCCCAGGAAAAGTGGCCTCAGCTAATGGTACCTGAGGAATTCTGGCTTTTGTCTAGAAGAACCAAATGAGGAACACGAGATGGACATTGCCTGCAGAGCCAGATGCAGCCCCAGCCATTCTGTGGTTGTGTGCTTAGTGTAAGCTTATGCAAGGATATTAGAGAACACACATCCAGGAGGACTAATTCTGTGATACACAACTGCATGTTGGCACATTAACAGAGGAGATCCAAACCAGAGACTCGTGGAGGAATTGCTGGCCTGTACCTTGCAAGGTGCATCACTGAGTTACAAGTTTCTGTTAAACCAGGTCTGTCTGGAAGGTGATAAAGAATCACAAAAAGATAAGCCTCTAGATACTGACCTCCTCCCTAAAGTGAAGCAAAATATTTCGTGCTGAGTGGAACAATTGTCTCAGTTGGATTGGAATAAAGCTTCCCCCCTGCTCTCCATACATGCAGAGAACTAGGCTGGGGCAATCCCTCCGGGGTGGCTGGCCTATGAACAAAACATAAACTAGTTCTGCAGTTCCCAGGGATGCCTGGGCCAGCTTGTGGCAGCGTGTTGGGTGATGTGACCCCTTTATTTCAGTACCTATCCCAGCTGTGGGAATCCTCATCTGCTGTAGAGAGGCTGCAGGGGCCTTCATGTCTCCCCTGGCAAGCAGGTGGCTGTCATCACTGGGCTGGAGAAACAGAGCACTCACAGCTGCTTGAGGAATGAAGGAATGTGTAACCATTCATCTTACATGAAGTTTCTGGTGGCTGAGAATGAGTTGATGTTCACAGCTAGGAGACTACATGTGAGGAACTCAGAGCGCTTTGGGATATTTCCCCTCCTGTCTGGTGTAGATCTTCCACTGACTGCATTAGGCAGAAGGGGAATCCAAATGTGTGGATGAAGAGCTGGAGGAACAAGTAAGAAATGCCTCTCTTTCCCTTGGTGAACCTGGACTCCCAGGCCTCCCCAAAGGCTCTGTGTTTAATGTTAAAATTACAGGGGAGGTGTGTGGTGTGAGGAGTTCAGGACTGTGGTGGCTGGTGTGGTTCCTTCCCTCCTGAGATGTGCAGGGCTTGGTGCAGCTGAGTTCAAAGCTCTGTGGATCAGAAAACAGCAGCTGAAACTGGACACTGAGCCAAGGCTGGAGTGAGCCAGACAGACCAGATAAAGAAGGACTCTCTCCATCTTCTTGCTTCATTTCCTTGCTGTGTGAGTTCAGCTAAATGCACAGTTAGACATTCTCAAGCATATTTCCCTTTTGTGGCAGGCACAGTGAAGGAATGGGTTGCTGGGATGAGGAGAGAGTTTTGGAGCTCAGGAAATGGTGCTAAAGCAGAGCAATGTATTGTTTCTGAAATGAAATAGTTTTGTGACATCTGATCCTCTTGTAAATTTGGCTGTGGACTCAGTGGTGGAAATGGAGCAGCTTGTCCTGGCAGCATTCCCTGTCCCTGCAGGCACTGCTACCTGAGCAGTGCAGAGAACACCTCTGGCTGCTTTCAGTCTCCGGTGGGGGACTCATCCCTGCAGTCCGTGCAGACTGGGATCAATCACCAAGTGCTGATTCCTCACAGTAATAAACTGAAAGATTTATTTCTGTTACATGTGCTCATTAATGGAGGCACAGCATGAACACCTGGAAGGTGTCACAATCTGGGGGTTTCTACAGAGGAATGTTGCACCTTTTTAATTAGATCTCCTCGTCCACAGAGGTTCAAATTTGGGCACTGGAAAATGTATCCATTCATTTTTGCTCCAAGTGATATTCTTACTGTTGCCTGTTCTTCTGCAAAACCAGCACAAACCTGATGTGAGCTGCAGCCACTTCTGAACAAAATTGAGGCAAACTAGGTTTGGATAAGACTTTGATTAATTCACACATAACACACAATTTGTTTGTCCTCACCTGCAATTTAAATGACCCAGAGTGGGTGTGCCCCTCATGCTACTGGAACAGGAGCAGGGTGAGTGGTTCTGCTCACCCAAACCCCCAGTCTGGGCATTGTTTTCACTGAGGTACTGGAGTTTTAAAGTCCAGAAGGGCGACCTGCCCTAAGGGGGACATGGAAATACCTTGAATTTTAGTTTTCCTTTCAGAAATATGTCTCAAAAACATGTTGCAGTAGGCAAGAGTTTTCACTGAGAACAGAATCCTGGGATTTATTGGGGCAGAAGGCACACAAAACAATAAGTAATAGTAAAAATTCACTGTTTGTTTTCTGGGTAACATGGATTTGTTGGATATTGCATTAATCATTTATTAAAATTCTATTAACTTGCAGGGCAGAGGGACAAACTGGCTGGCTGAAGAAAACATAACCATTGTAGGGCAGCAGAGGGACAGCCCCGATCTCTGGGACAGGGACAGGAGCCAGGGAAGGGCTGGAGCTGTGTCAGGCTCAGTCTGGATATCAGGGAAAGGTCCTTCCCCCAGAGGGTTCTGGCACTGCCCAGGCTCCCCAGGGAATGGGCACGGCCCCGAGGCTGCCAGAGCTCCAGGAGCCTTTGGCCAGCGCTGCCAGGGATGCCCAGGGTGGGATTGGTGGGGCTCTGGGCAGGGACAGGGGCTGGGCTGGGGGATCCCTGTGGGTCTCTTCCAGCTCAGGATATTCTGTGATTCCATAAATCTGTGATTCATAAACACTTTGTTCTTGACTTTTCCTGTCCATGACTTTCAGCTGAGATGGTTTGGGGGCTGTGACCCTGCATTTCACTCACTATTTCCACCTTCTTTGGGGTTGCTTTTTTTTCATTCAGTATCTTTTCTTCTGCTGACTGTAAATCTTCCAGGTTTTTGGCCACAATGGCTTTGGCATTGAATGGCTTTGGGCACAAAGAAAGTGTGAGGAGGTTTTTTCCTTGGGAAATTCCTCCCCTAGGGTTGGATGTTACCCTTTCCTCAGGCGAGAGGCACAAGGAGGCTCAGTCAGAATGCGGGGTTCTCTTCCCAGGGCGTTTCAGCTGCACTGGTGAATAATGCAGCAGAATTTTGCAAGGACACCACTGCAAACCTCACCAGCAAAATCAGTGCTTACCTCACCAGCCCCCAGGCACCGCTTTTGTTGTAATCACAGCAGGGTTTGAGTGATGGATGCACAAAGGAAATGGAGAGACTGAACAGAAAGTAGTTTATGGCTTTCCTTAAAGGCACTTTTCTAACTCAAAAATATAAGCCTTGTGGTTTACATGGTTTTGAAATGTAACCACAGAACTTGAGAACTGGAAGACATTTGATTTACCATCTCCTGCAATTTTGGTACCAGGTTCAGGGCAGAACTCATTCACTTTCAGGATGAAAAACGTTCAAAGGAAATATATTAATGTAAAATGTTTAAAACAGGAACATGCTATTGGGAGAAACTGTCAGTGCCAACACTTGAGGTCTTTTGTGTCTTGTTGGAGTGGGTGCAGATGTGTCTTTTTGAGATCTCCACCAGGGTGCTCTAACCTTGCTTTGGTGAAGCTTTTCCAGCTGTTTTAAGGTCTGCAACCCTCTTTTTTGGGAGCTGTGGAGGGTCAGTATCAGACTGAGCACTTTCTCTTGAGCTCAGTGTAGGAACTGGATGGGCTCAGCTGCCTGGGACATGTCTCCTGGCCCTCCTCAGCTGCTCACAGCTGGAGCAGGGAGGCCTGATGTTCTCTGATTTCCCACACTGCAGTTCTTGTGCTGTTTTGCACCTTTGTTTTTATTTTGCTCATTGAATGCCCCTTGCTATTAGCTGGATATCTCTTCAGGATGTAGGTCTCTCTGCAGGACTGAACTGCTCTTTAGCAATGGAGCTTCTGAGTGTCCTTGGTGGGAATGATGGGGTTTTTCCAGCCACCATGCCCCATCCTTGATTTGTTCTTGTCCAGAGCTGAGCCCAGATGCACTTGTGGTTCAGTTCTGACCACTTGGTTTTCACTTCTCTTAATCCCTCCTTCCCTTGTACTCCTCCCTCACTCCTTGCTGTGGGGAGCAGCCACCTGCTCTCCAGGTTTTTCTGGAAGGCTTATGAAACTTCCTGTATGGTCCTCTTGTTTTTCCTTGGATGTCCTGGTATTAGTTTATTGGTGCTTCTCTTCTTCCTTCTTGGATGTGGATGGCCAGGTACCTGTCTGGTATCCCACTGGAGTATAGCAGTAGTTATTGATTAATTAGCCATGTCAAAGACACTCATTTTTCACTCTTTAGGGGTGCCAGGAGAACCTCATCTGCCAAAGAGGTCCTGTGGGAGACAGAGCAGATGAATTGTTCCTTTCTTTCAGGAGACCAAACAATGTGGACCTTCACATTTCCATCTCCCATCTCATCTAGAGAATAACTGGATGCAGTAGCTCCAGGTCCAGCATGAACTCTGGTGTCCTCCCTCTGGTGGGATTAGACAAGGGCACGAGGTGGCTTTGCTCTCCTCTTTATGTCTGGCTCTGGGAGCAACTGCTTGTGGGTTATTTTGTTATGTTTAGCCCCTGACTGTCCCTCATCCTTAGACTCCCAGAAGTCTCACCAGGTGAGGAAGGGAACAGCCCTGTGCAGGTACCAGCAGATTTCTCGGTTTCTCTCCTTGTTCAATACCTGCCCTCTGTCATTGTGAAGCCATTCCTTGTGTCCTGTCCCTCCAGGCCCTTGTCACAAGTCTCTCCAAGTCTCTCTCCAGCTCTCCTGGAGTCCCTTTAGGCATTGGAAGGGGCTCTGAGCTCTCCCTGGAGTTTCTCCACCAGGTCTGTGTCCCTGATGTGCTGAGGAGGCCAGAGTGGATGCCGTGGTGCAGGAGTTCTCTGTGGAAATCACCCACCTCTGGGTGCCCAGAGCCCAGCTCTGAGTCCCTGTGTGCCCACGCTGGCACCACTGACCTGCTTAAAACTGACCACAGAGATGTTTTCCTCCAGCTGTGTCAGCTCGGGTTTCAGTGGCAGGGAGGTAAGGTAGGAAACGGTCTGTAGGAAAAGGGCTGGGTTTGTTGACTGAGGTTTAGAAAGCTTTTAACAAGTTGAATTATTGGTTGTATCTGAAGTGAAACACTGCTCTCCTAACTGCTCTCATTTCCTGTATCATTCCAGCCTGTTCCCTGCATTAATTACAGCTCAGATTTACAGTGTATTTGGTTACACACTGTGTTGCATTCTCTCTTTTTTTTTTTTTTTTTTCCTGTGTGTGTATAAATTTCCTTGGGAGTCAGGCCAAGAGGAGAGTGTGCAGATATGCACACACACATGGACTGAATTTGACTGTAATTTGCTAATTTACTGGGGAGAGGAGATTTGGCTTTTCTTCTGTTTTGGTGTAAATGGAGCCTTTTCTTTTTCCAAAGGAGGAGAAGTAGCTGAGACCAGTGTTTGGAGAGTTCAACATTTCAGAACAACCAGAGATGAGAGAAAATATTATCCTGTGAATTGTAAATGTGGCATTTTTAATTTGGCTGGTGTTTCCCAGAGGTTAGTGGATAATGGGAATATTATCATGCTCTTGGCTCAACCAGTAATCAGCTTGCTACTTCAAATATTTTATAAATGCAATGCCTCAGAGTTCGGCTGGATGAGGTGGAGCCTTTCCCAGCTGAGGGAGTTTTTTGTGACCTGAAATATGAAGTGTGATGGGATCCTGAGCATGAAATCTAGCATTTGGAAATGAGCTCTTTAGGAATTGTAAAACACAGAAGATGATTGAAAGGAAGTTTCCTTTTCAGTTTAACATTTTTCTTTTGGCTGTATGCAAACATAACAGGAGGTACATTAGGAGGAGTGGTTTTGGGGAGTTCATTCAGATTTTTAAATTCATTCTTCACATTTAAAATGTTGATGCTGCAGATGATTTTCATTCAGAATATTTTGTATCATGGTTCTGTAAGTAAATGATTGTGAATTCAGTAGAATCAGATATCAAACATGTTACTGCTTTTAAAATGAAATATTCCTAGAGAAGTTCTTTAGGAGCACTGGTGTGATGAATATTGATATGGTGAATGATGGTATGATGAATGACTGTATGTGGAATGATAACACACAAAAGAACAATGGAATGCAAGTTCTGCAATAACTAGGCGAAAAGTAAGAGGAAAACTCCAAACAACCTTCTGTTGAAATATTTGATTCCTCTTTGTTCAGCCTTGCCACTCATCACATCAGCCTTTCATCTTCCCTCTTCCTCAGGCACCCTCTTGCCTGAATGCCACTGCAGCCCCATTGCTGTCCAGCCTGGCAGGGCAGCACCCCAGGGCTGGCCCAAAGTCCCCCACTCCCTCCTCCATCCCCAGCTCCCCAAGAGCTTCCACTGCAGAGCCATGCATTCAAAACTCCTGTGCTGATCATCCCTCCTGACCTGTGCAAGGTGCTGCTCTTCCAGGACCCTTGGGTGTCCTGTGGGAAGGGTGGGGGTGTGCAGGGAGCAGGAGGATTGGGCTGGAAGTGCAGCAGCACAGTTTTGGAATGCAGGAGCCCACAGGGTGCTGAGTTAAGGCCCGCCTGGCTGCTGGCTGTGATTTTATTAGGATTTCAGAGTGCAGGGTTTTACACACTAATCCTGACTGGCAGTCGGAGCTCGGTGGTTTCCAGCATGGAGTAGCTGATTTCTCTGGGGTGAAACAATGCCCCAGTGTGTCTGGGCTGCCTTTACAGAGCCAATAAATCTGTTTTGTTTTGTTTTTCTCCCTCTTTTTCTCTCTTTCTTCCCCCTCCTCCAGGCCAGGACCCACTCCTGCTGCTGAAAACCCTTCAGCTTCTGTGGACAAAGCATGAGCTGGGGAAGGTAAGGCTGATCCCTGCACACAGCAGTTCCTCTGGATGCAGAGCATGTCCAGGCACAGGACGCTGGGGTCAGACCCGCCATCCTTCACGGCTGCTTTCATTCCAGCACTCAGGGGACCAGCCTCTGCACTTGCAGCTACAAGTGAAAAGAAAAGGTAGCTTTGTGTGATGGGGGGCAGCTCAGGGGATTGGAGAAAAGAGCTGGAGTTTCCAGGGCTGAGTTACAGAAGGAAAGAAAATCAAAGTTTCTTCTGTTTTGTTTTAAATACATTTTTGTTCATTAAATGGAGAATCTTGGGGGGAGGGAGAAGAATACTGCTAGTAGCTGAAAAAATGAGAGTTGAACTTGGTAGAGAAGTGCTTTTTGCCAATCAAAGATTTCATATTTGAAGTATTCTTTTTTTTTTTTTTTCTGATTTGGTTTGGTTTTGCCTTTTAGAGTGGTGAATGCAATTTGCACTGCTGTCTAAAATTAATGCTGTATTTTTATACAGCAACCTATGGGCTCTACATAGAGATTTTTCATAGGCAGTAAAATGTATTTCATCTAAGTTTGGAAGCTTGAAAACTAACAAAACCAGCAGATGCATCAGCTGAGGGGTGAGTTTTCTGTGTTGAACTCTGCACCACTCAGGCAGATTCAGAAGTGAGATGATTCCTTTTCTGCAAGGCCCAGAGCCCTGCAGCTCCCATGTAACCGTGTGGAGTGTGTCCTGTGTGGAATCTGTCCTGTGTGGAGTGGCCAGCGTGGCTGAAGACCTGGTGGACGTGCTCCATCCTGTGTGTCTGCAGTGCTTAGTCACTGTTCTGGGCTGCTGCTCTTGGACTTTCCATTACTGGTAGTCTGTGGTTGCCAGCTGGAATAAACAACTGGAAACCCAGTGTGAGAGGTGCCTTTCCAAATGGTCACTCACTGGCAGAGACTTGAGCTCAGCAACTCTGAAGCCTTGAGCTTTCCATCAAGTTTTGTTAGAGTTGGAGGCAAAAAGTATTATCTTTTAGGTCTGGAGGGGAGTTAATCCCACAAAACAACAGCAGGAAAGAGAAATCATCAAAATCCCTGCACTGGGTACCCTGGGATGTGGATTGGGAAGAAAAATACTCTGGAAAAGACAAAACCTCCCGTGGACATGTGCTTTGGCAGAGAGCACTGCAGTGATTCTGCTGGGGGTGGAAAATCTGGAGGATCCCTAGGACCCATGGAATAGCAGACTGGTTTAGGCTGGGAAGGAATTTAAAGCTCATCCAGTTCCACCCCTGCCATGGCAGGGACACCTCCCACTGTCCCAGGTCACTCCCAGCCCCAGTGTCCAGCCTGGCCTTGGGCACTGCCAGGGATCCAGGGGCAGCCACAGCTGCTCTGGGCACCCTGTGCCAGCCCTGCCCACCCTGCCAGGGAACAATTCCTGCCCAATCTCCCATCCAGCCCTGCCCTCTGGCAGTGGGAGCCATTCCCTGTGTCCTGTCCCTCCAGCCCTTGTCCCCAGTCCCTCTGCAGCTCTCCTGGAGCCCCTTTAGGCCCTGGCAGGGGCTCGGAGCTCTCCCTGGAGCTTCTCCTCTCCAGGTGAGCACCCCCAGCTCTCCCAGCCTGGCTCCAGAGCAGAGAGGCTCCAGCCCTCGACCAATTTAGTGGCTTCTTTTAAATTCATTCCTGCAGCTCCACATGTTTCTTCTGTTGGTCACCCCAGTGGCACCTGGGGTTTGCAGGTCCCCAGTGGGGTTTGCAGGTGTGTCCCCTACTCCAGGCTGTGTGCTGGGCAGGAGGGTGTTCCTCAGCCTGGAGGGTGCCCAAGGAAAGCCTTTCTGAAGCAATGGGGAGGGCTGTGGTGGGCCCAGCTGCTGTAGGGGGACACAGCAGGATTGTCCCAGTGGGTTCTGACTCATGCTTGTCACCCTGTCACCAGGACAGGCTGGTCCATGCCCAGGGCTGTGCACCCACAGAAAGTGTGGACTCTGTTTTGAGGGGCTGGGCTGCTCTGCCCTCTGTGTGCAGCTCAGGTGGGCTGTGCTGCTGCTGCCACCCAAATGTCCAGCCCAAATAACTGAGATAAGCTGACTGAAATGCAGCTCAGCTTGCCCCAGTGCCATCTCTGCCTCTTGCTGTGTGTGCCTGTAGGTCAGAATTGGCCATGAGCTGGGGTAAATCAGCCCCTTGATCTTAAATCCGTGACCATGGCCAGGAATGTGTCTGCCAGGGCATGACCCCAGTTCTGGAACACGTGTATAAGAAATGGTCATTTCCTACATAGGAATGACAGTTTGGGAATAACCAGGAAGCATCACCAGACTGCCTGGAGCTGCGGGATTAGAACCAGGCGACCAAAGCTGAATAAAGGAGTGTGTAGTTTGAGCATCAGCAACATTTTCCTATTCCCATGATCTGTCAGGCTGTAGAAATCCCCCGAGGAGCGTTCCCTGCCATGGGAATCAATTGAAATGGAAATGGCAATTACAAAAACAGTTTGAGCGGAATCCCTCTCTGGAGAGCCAGGCAGCTTCACACTCTTTCCTCCCCTCTCTCAGTTGAGGTGTCTCGTGGTGCCCTGTTTGTTCTCTGCCTTTCCTCCTCAGATTATAGATGCCATAGCTGAAGGCTTGCTGGGAGGTTTGGAAGGAAGCTTTTTCCCAGCTCATCACAGTCTCACTGGTACAAAGGCAGTGCAGATGAGCAGTTTGTGCTGCTGGTGATGGTGTCAGTGCTGGGAGCTGCTCTGCCTGTGCCAGCAGGACCTGGTGTCTGCTGGAGCCCATCCTGCCAGAGTCCAGCTCACATTCCAGCCCAAGGAGGGGTGGTGGAAGCTCCAGTTGTGTTGAAGTGGGGCTTTGGAGGGAAACAAGCCATTTCTAAACAGTGCACTGGAGTTGGCGAGTTGCTTTGTTTTCCTTTGGCTGTTGTATTAGATGCTTGTGGTTGGGTTAGAGCTTGTCTTTGCCTTCTCCTGCATCTCCCAGCGAAGTTGGAGCCCTGTGTTTAACATTGCAAATTCTTGCCACAGGGAAAATTACTTACAGAGAGAAATCTCTTATCTGAAGTCCCATCTCAGTTAGTCAGCAGCTTTGTCATACTGCCTTTGATAGCCTAGTGAGAAAGAAACCATTTCTGTCATAAACCATAGGTTCTGTGGGTTTTCCAGACATGAAAGACACTCTGGGAAACAACTGTCTTCCAGTAAAAATTGTCGATAAAAAAAAAAAAAAAAAAAAAGAAAAGAAAATGAAAAAAGAAAATTCATTGGCAAATTTTCTGTAGATTTTATTTTGTTTTCCATGTTGTTCTTCAAACCTTATATTGTTCCCACTGGAAGCTCCGAATGGGGCCATGAAATCTGGTAAATTACAAGTTCTGGCTGCAGCAGGAATGAGCATCTTTTCGATTTAGCTTTTTAGCTAGAAAAGAAAGAGAGCAGCTGCTCTCAGTGATTTCTTCTTTTCTGTCTCTGCTCTCGCCCTGCTCCATGCTGGTGATGTACCATGCAGTGAGAGGTCCTGTGTGGGTACTGAGGATGCCACTTCCTCACCCTGCCAACCTTCCCAGCTCCCTGGAAACTCCTTCTAATGTAAACATGATAGAGATATTGCTCAGTACTGCTAATTTATCACTTCTACCAGATGGAGAGTAAGTAGCCTATTAATATTCACAAAGTGAGGGTCCAATTCCTTCACATTTCTAAACACATCACCCTGGGATTCCTAAGATTTATGGCATGGAGTTTTCCCATGTTCTGAGCCCCTTTGTGGGGCCTTTAGGCTCATGGAGGTGTGCAGGGGCAGGAAGTGCTCAGGGAACTTTGGGGAAGGAGCTCAGATTTGGAGGGTGACAATGTGACAGAATTTGAACTCAGATGTTTCATTCACTTTGAGTGTAAAATCCAAACTATTTGGAGACTCTCGAATATTCCGATTATGGGCACTGCCGTGGCTGAAGTGGGCATAAGGTGAAATATGCAGGTTTGTGGTGCAGCCATGAGGAGGGGTTCTTGTACTACTTGTAGGTATCTTAGAAGATCAGGAGGTTTTTGAGCCCACTTCTCTACCTTCAATATTGCCATTTTCCCAATAACACCCCTCTCTCCAGCTCAATTCTTTTCTCCCCCTCCCCCAAATTCCAAGCCCCTTTGTCTGCCCCACAGAACAACTTCTCTGTCTTTATGGGATAATTAGTGTGGACAATTGCTGCTTTTCCCATTGGGTTGGAGGTGCAGTGAGCCATGAAGGAATCTGTAATGACATGAAAAGTCACTGGAGGCACGGATGGTGGCTGAATAGCAACAGTTACCTCTCTGAATAGATTAAATTAAAAAAAAAAAAAATAAAGCTTTGTGTTCAGCTGGGGGAAGGGAGGATTCACTAATCTTTTTGTACATGACAATGTGGTTTTGTATCTCGGCAGCTCAAGGAAGAAATCAGGCGGGGCTTTGCCAGACTGGAGGACCCTTTGGCAGGACTCCTGGCCATGCTGGAGAGCAGCAGTGATTGGAAGGGGAAAGGGCATTCCCTGGGGTATTGCATCATCACGGAGCTGCAGCTTTGGATAAAAGCACATCCTGCTGTCCCACAGGTTAGCAACAGAGCTGGGAGAGAGGAGAGAGCAATTGATTTTAATGTTCGTCAAGTATCTTTCTAGTTTCACTTTATTCCAAATCCAGTGTCTTCTATGTAGCCTTTTACAGAGCGTGACAAGGTGTGAAACTCACAGTGAGATGTTGTTATCTGTGGCACGCTGGCCTGAAAATGGAATCATATTGGGACCTGTGCTGCCAGAGCTGTTTTCCCTCCAAAGTTGGGATTTCCATCTCTCCAGATCAAACCACTTTGATCGAGTGTTGCTCTTGCAGCCTTTCCAGGCCAGAGGCTCTCCCACTGGAGCCCACATCCCTGCTGTCAGGAGAAACCCAGTTGCAGAAATCTTCTCTGTGTGTTCTTCCAGCTCTGCAAATAGAAGCCAGTTACTGTAGGATTGCTTAATTCCTGCCATATGGTGGGAATGCAGAAAATGGGAACAGCCTGCCTTTTCAGCAGCTGAATGATTAGTTAAGTAAAGTTGGGTCATTAGATTATATGTTCTAATGTTTACCATTCCTTTTGCCTTCAGATATTCTGATCTATTGAGATTTTCTCTTTCCTGTAAGCTTTTGGCTCTGAACTGCAGGATACTTTTATATTTGTGTTGCTTCCTTTCCCATTTTTCCAAATGGCTCTGGTTAGATGTTGAGCTCTGCCATTACAGGATCGACAAAGTGCAGCGAAATGCTACTGGCACTGAAATTCCTGTGTCATGAGTGAATGATCACGTGGGAACACAAGGATTAATACCTGTGTCTGTGCATCTTTGGATGGTGCTTTTGCTTTCCCTACCCTTCATGCACCCAGCAGCAAGCCTGGGAATGAAAATGGAATTCTTATGCTTGATAGGTGAGATCTCCCTGGAGGGGAGTCACTGGATTCAAAGATTTTCTGCTGGGAACTAGAGGGGAGAATTTCTGAAGAGCTCTGTTAGCACAGAGGGCATTTTTCCAGTTTCAGATTTCACTTTTGCACAAGGCCCTATCCCTTCTCCAGAATTACCCGACAAACATTTCATGTTCTTAAAGTGGGTGCTGTGAAAAAAAAAAATGTGTGTCATATTGTTCTGATTTCTGCCTGTAGACTCCACAGGGAAATCGGAGAATCCCTTCCAGAGGAATTTGCTTCCTTTGTTTAAACAAGCTGCGTTTTCAGCCGCCGTTGACTCACAGCCATCTTTACCAAACCTGTGTTTGATTGTTTTTTTGGTTGTTTTTTGAAGTCTGGCACCAAGCTGAAGAAGCTGCAGGCCCGTGTGCTCGGAATACTCTCCCAGTGCCCAGCTAATCTGCTTGACCCCCTGATTAGCATTTACCAGCTCCACACAGCAGACCGGAACTATTTGCTTGAAACTGTCAGTCATCTTTATCTCCAGGGCAATTACAAAGAGGTGGGTCATGTCTTTCAAATAAATTTACCTTGCCAGCTCTCTGTGAATGTCTGTGGCCTTTATTTTTGGATGCATTTCAATGTGAATTCCATTTCGTCCCAGCAGCTGCACGCTGTGAATGCTGCAGCTTAATGTGCTCTTCCCATGTACAGGAGCAGCCTGGGCTCAACCTTGGCTTTGCTGCTGACTGAGGACAGAATGCCAGGGAATCCTCTCTCCACTCATTTGCTGACCTTTGAAAGTAATAGCTTAATAGGCTTTAATGTGGAGAATTTAAAGGGATGGTTGTGTTCTTTTTTGTTTTCCTTGTCCTTAGCAAGAAAAGAAGGGATTTTAGTCCTTGGTCATAGATCTGCTGTGCTCTCTCTAGCCCACCTGCAGCCAGAGAGCTCAGAAAACCTCACTTTTCCCGTGTGATTGCCCCAACCTCAGGTCTCAGTTGGAGGAGTTTGGAAGCCTTTTTTCCACTGAGGCTCCTATTCCAAATGTGCAACACCTCCTGTATCTGTGTTTGGGTGGTTTGACACAGGCAGGCCTTCACCAGACCCAGGATCTGATGTTCAGCACTGAGCATCTTTGCATGTTGCAGCATCTCAGCACTGCAGCATCTTTGCCATGGTTTCCCCAGCCCTGGAATTGTTCCATGCCAGGCTGGATGGGGCTTGGAGCAGCCTGGAGTAGTGGAGGGTGGAAGGTGTCCCTGCCCATGGCAGGGGGTGGAACTGAATGGTCTTGAAGGTCCCTCCCAACATTCTGTGATCTTTCTTTTCTAAAGGCAAAAGGGTTTGTTTTTCTCTCAGAAACGTAGCTCTTTTGGATGGTGTATAACAACTTGACCTGGTTTAGCAAAAGTAAAACTCAAGTAGCATTCTTAAAATTCTGTTCTTCAGTAAAGCTGAATTCCCAGGTGACATCCTGGAATCCCGTTCTTACTGATTTCTTTCAATACTGAAACAGAAATATTTTGTATTTGGTTTGAAGTTCCCAGATTGATACTTAGTCTTGTGCTCAAAAAGTTTTTGAATGTGACTATTTGACAATTACAACAGAAGTGTCTTATTTGGTGATATTCAAGTAGGATTTTTAGGTTCGTGGCTCCAAAGATATTTGTTGTTTTCATTAGAAATACAGTTCTTTCTAGATGCAGCTTTGGAAAGCTCTAGTTTTTTTGGTGGAATTGTTGTTCTGTTTTTTCTTTCACAGCAGAGCTCATTTACTGCTCATTCCCAGTGTGAAGAACAGGAAACCTCAATAGCTTCTCACTCTCAGCCATAGCTTTCTTCTAGCTTTCTTTTGTTACCAGAAGGATGAATAGAATTCTCTTCAAAAATAACAGGAAGTCTTTCACTGGCCCTGAGGACTGAACATACCTAAGTCAGACTAACCCTAAACAACCTGGAGCTGGGGCTCTGAGCATTGCAGTGGTTGTCTGTCTGTCCTGCTCTTCCCCATCTCTCAGCTGGGGCAGTGAAGCAGACTCATGTGTAGCGTTGTTGGCTCTTCAGTCTCTTACCTGAAAGGACAGAAATCCATACAAATCCTGACTGTCATTATTTATTTTCTTGCTGTATTTGCAGTAAAACATTGGGAGTTTTACAGTTCAGTATTTAAAAGGGCTTATAAAAAAGAGGGAGCTGACATTTTTCATAAGCAAATAGTGAAAGGACAAGTGCAAGTATTTTAAGCTATAAGGGGAGAAATTTAGATGAGATATTGGGAAGAAACCCCTCCCTGTGATTGTGGGGAGACCCTGGCACAGGGAACCCAGAGAAGCTGAGGCAGGGAAATGTCCAAGGCCAGGCTGGACAGGGCTTGGAGCAGCCTGGGACAGTGGAAGGTGTCCCTGCCCATGGCAGGGGGTGGGACTGGATGGGCTTTAAGGTCCCCTCCAACTCACACCAGTCTGGGACTCTGTGATTTATTCTGTAGCAGGTTATTCCCTTGGTCTGTCGTGTGCAAACCATGAATATCCTCTGCCCTGAGAGTTAAGGCTCCTTTCCCTCGTGGAGGTTTTGGAGAATGTTCCCTTTGGAAAACGAGATCCCAGAGCTCCCTGGGGATGAGTGGGGCAGTTTCTTGTTGCTGAAACACCTTTGGCCCTCCCTTACACCTGGATTTGGGGGAGCTGGTCAGAGGCTGGGCCTGGGGCTCGGAGCAATGGTGGCACAAGGCACAGGAGAGGGGACTGGGGACAGGTGCAGGTGATGGCTCTGGTTTAGCAGCATGGACTGTGCTGGGGAGGCACCTGCAGGGGAGCAGCGCCAGCGGATGGCACTGTGCTCCCGGCACGCAGGGAAACAGGCAGCCACTGGGAGCTGGGGAGAAGCAGGGATGTGGAACTGGGGTTTGAGGTGTCTGGGCTGCTGGTGGTTTATCTTTTGTGATGGGAGCAGTGAGAGCTTTGGGCAGAGCGAGGGACTCTCAGCTCTGCTCACTGTGGTCCCCGTGGCACGGGGAGATGGGAGGGTTCAGCATTCTCACTCAGGGAGTTCCAGTGAAGCACAACAGCCTTGTCCCCTTCCCAGAACCCCTCTGAAGGCAGCCATGGCTCCATGCCACCCTCAGCCTAGCCTGGGCTGTGCCAGAGGTGCCAGAGCCCAGCCGTGCTGCTAGGCACATGCAGTGCAGGAAGAGTGATGGGAGCCAGGGGTGACAGCGTGGGGAAGGGTGCTGGGGTTTGCCATGCAGGAAAGGTGCTGGGGTTTGCCATGCAGGAAGGGTGCTGGGAATGCCATGCAGGAAGGGTGCTGGGAATGCCATGCAGGAAGGGTGCTGGGAATGCCATGCAGGAAGGGTGCTGGGGTTTGCCATGCAGGAAGGGTGCTGGGGTTTGCCATGCAGGAAGGGTGCTGGGAATGCCATGCAGGAAGGGTGCTGGGTTTGCCATGCAGGAAGGGTGCTGGGGTTTGCCATGCAGGAAGGGTGCTGGGAATGCCATGCAGGAAGGGTGCTGGGTTTGCCATGCAGGAAGGGTGCTGGGGTTTGCCATGCAGGAAGGGTGCTGGGGAGTGCCATGCAGGAAGGGTGCTGGGGAGTGCCATGCAGGAAGGGTGCTGGGAATGCCATGCAGGAAGGGTGCTGGGGAATGCCATGCAGGAAGGGTGCTGGGGTATGCCATGCAGGAAGGGTGCTGGGGGCAGGAGGATGCACCATGAGAAGGGCCCTGTGTGAGGAGGTCTCTGCATGGATGGTGTGGGAGGGACAATGGGTGCCAGTGGATTTGGTGTGAGAAGAGCACTGGGTGGATTTGATGTGGGGAGGTGCTGTGTGCTGGTGGATTTGGTGTGTGTGGGGAGGTTGCTGGGTGTTTCTGGTGTGGGAAGGTGTTTCTGGTGTGTTTTGGGGTGGGAAGGAGCTGGGTGTTCTGGGGTGGGAAGGACACCCTGTTTTGGGGTGGGAAGAACACCCTGTTTTGGGGTGGGAAGGAGCTGGGTGTTCTGGGGTGGGAAGAACACCCTGTTTTGGGGTGGGAAGGGGCTGGGTGTTCTGGGGTGGGAAGGACACCCTGTTTTGGGGTGGGAAGGGGCTGGGTGCTGGCAGGACAATGCTGGGATTCAGCAGACCGGGGGTAATGCAGCGCAAGCGGGGCTGCGAGAGGCCCTGAATAGGCCAGGCTGTGCTGGAGAAGAATGAGGGGTAGGCAGAAGGCAAGCTAGTGTTTCATGGTCATCTTATGTTACACTTCAGCCTTTCAAAGAGTGTCTGGGGCTGCTTGAATGAACCTCTCTTGCACTGCGAATGCGGGAGCCCGGAGACAAAGGGGACTCTTGTCACTGGCAGGCCCCTTTGGGGAATAAAAGCCATTGTCACATGAACAGGGGCAGTCTGGCAGGCTGTGCATGCTTCAGTACCCCATGATATCGCTAAGTCTCAGCAGAAATCACATTCAGGGCCCTGTCAGCTTTGATTAGCGGGGTCTCATGACTTAATGTGCTGCGATATTTCATGTCTAAGGCTGGCGGCTGTCTTTCTGGGGGATGAATGCCCTCTATTGTCCACTGAGTTATTTTATTTACATTTTTTAAACAGCTTATAAAGGTAAAAAGATAGCTGTGCTTAAAGAAAAAAATCAAATTCCTTTGCTTCTGGATCAGCAGTGAGTGCTGCTCGGGTCAGATACAGTGAAACTTGTTTTCACAGTCAGCATCAAAGTTCTCATCTTGTTTAACAGCTTTATAGTAAATTCTGAACAGGTGGCAGTGGAGCTGGGTTTAGGAAGGAAACAATAAATAATCTTTTTAGCCTCTGACAACCAGAAATATTCCTGGGCCTGAGAGACCTCCCACTCCAGCCTCTGTGTCAGAGGTTCTCTCCCCTTCATCACTTTGGTTCTTAAACAGAATGTTGGATGAAGCCAGTAGTATTTTATTTTTAACAGGATTTTCAGTTGCTGTCCGTTCAGATTTCTCTGTTTTCAAAAGCAGAGTGTATTGTTTTTTATGTTTTATCCATCAATTTCTAGAAATAATCAAGGCTCATATATTAAACTTGGTTAATGTTTGCTCTTTCAATTAAAATAATATGGGTTATCTGGTAGAGTTCAGTTAAAATTTGACATAAAATATGTAGGAGTACCAGAGAAAAAGCTGTGTAGACACAGAATTGCAGGGTTTTGTCAGCAATACTGCTACAGACATAATAGAAAGAGTGATTGGCCAGAGTTAAACTTAAAGGAGCACAAATACTCAGGAGTGTAAAAATGGACAGTTCAATCCCCATCATGACCTTCAGTTTCAGTGCAGGGATGTTCTGAACAGAGTCAGGGGTATTGGTTTTTGTAGCCCTACTTCATCCATGGTGCTGGACTACACACAGTGTATCTTTGCAGATCTGTCAGTAGAGATCAGTGTTAGCATTGATTGAGCACATTAATGGATAATCAGATTTTGGATTTCTTCACTCTGGCTTTTTCTGAGCTGTTCTCAGGCCAGGGAAAATGTCTCTGATACTGCTTCTTATCTCCATTCAGCACCTTAATTATACAAAGGCTTGTTCAGCTCTTACTACATTTTAAACTCTGTACTTTTGTATTTCCTTTTTTCTTTTAAATTAAGAATCATATTGGCTAAGAAGCCCAAGGAAAATGTTACAGCAGGTTTTTTTCTCCCATAAAGATGATGATGTTTTAGTATCCAACTCTTTTTCCTCTGACTGTTCCCTGCTGCTAAAGGACAGCTGTGGTGGCACGGTGCCTGCCCGGTGATGCCCAGGGGCCACTGCTGCCCTTCCTGGCCTCCAGAGCCACCACTGCCCTGGGCTGTGCCTGAGGAATGCTGGGCAAGGAGCTTCAGTGCTGGGAGTAATAAATCAGATGGCAGAGTTCTGCTCCTACTGCCAGAATTTCTGGGCTCTGGGACAGCCCCGAGGTTGTGCAGCAGATCCAGGTGTGCAGAGTCTGGGTCTGGTGGAGATGGGCAGTGCTCAGGGAATGAGCTGAGCAGTTAAACCCCATCTAAAACTGCTGAGTGACCTGAGGGACACTAATCAGAGGGGGTTGGCCTCTGTTCCCTCTTCCTCTCACCTGTGCATATTCCAACCTGGACTTGTAGCTCTCTACCTCAAATTCTTTGGCAAGGAATAACCTGTCACTGCTCCGTGTTGATGGGCTCACTCATTCCTGGTCTCTAGAGTGTGAACCTGAGGAATGCCATGTTTCCTTGGTTTCTGCAGACCTTCCCACAGCCAGCTGTGCATGAAGTGCCCTTTGAGCGGGGAGCAAGCAACCATCAACCCTGATGTCATCCACTGCACTGATGCACTCAGAGCTCAGCAAAGCTGATTAGCCGCAAGTTTGAAATGAGTGATTCTGAAACACAAAACAGATGTGCCCAATGATTAATACCTGGTGTGCCTTTTACTCAGTTATTTCTGGAATGATCCAGGCTTTGATCACTGTGATTTTGTTGGAGTTGACATTGGTTCCTCCTCTGCAAAGTCTCCCTCGTTTATTTGTTGTTTCATTTATTTGGGTTTTCAGAAATTTCCTCACTGTGTGTGTTCAGAAATAGTGCACTCAGTCAGGCACAGACATATCTGTGTTTGTGCTGTCCCAGCTTGCTTGCAGCCGAGCCAAGAGCAGGAGTCATCAGCAACCACTGGTGCCTGTCTTGCCTCAGCACTCCAAGCAGTTCTCCTGCACAAGGTAATTCCTCTGCTCAAACCCCACCGTGGGAAAATTGCAGAAATTGTCAGTGCAGACACCACCCAAGTGCACATGCCCTTGCAGATAAGATCTTGTGTGGCTTCCTGCACCTCATACTGTACGTGGAAAGAATAGTCATTTTTCGATGAGACAGAGCCAAGTGCACACAAAACAAGCTGAGAGGAGCAGGTATTGGTGCAGGGTGTCTGGGCTCTGCCTGCTCCAGAGCACTCCCCACGTTCCCATACTCGTGGGGTTGCATTTGCGTGACTGCAGGAGTGTTCTGGTGCTCAGGGCTGGGCTTGAACATGTCAGGTTTGGGAAAGTTCCCCCATGCTTTGGTCACCGCACCTACGAGTGGGTATGGTGGAATTCAGTGTAATGTTGCCCAGCTTTGAATTCTGCCCCAGACTCAACCAGCTCTCCGCTGTATTTTAGGGATTTATCCTTGGGAGACAAAACTATTACAAAATGTCCCCATGGGATTTTTGCATTCACCATCATTGAGTCAAAGAATGGCCCAAAGCTCCTCAAGGATGAGGAAACTCGGGAGCTTGGACGGGAGTTGGATCAGGCAATGTCCGTCGGTTTTCTCCTGCACTAAGCAATGCATTCATCTCTCCTGTGTACACTTTGGGGTTCAAGGCAAGACAGGGACCAGCCTCCCCCAGGTTTGTTGTCATCTCTGGGGGTTTAGTACAGGTTGAACACTGTATGATAGTTATTACTGTTACTAGATTATGCTAGAAACTCTCTGGGGATGAAACATTTTTGTGCAAAGGTTCCTTGTGCTAGCATCCATGACAATAACATTCTCTTTGGGGTTTGAGGGGGTGAGTAGACCCTGATGGGTGTCAATGTGTCAGCATTCTCCAGAGCATGCCCATGTTCCTGCGTCGTGCCCCGGGTTTTGGCTCTTACTAACCAGTTGATGAAGTTGAGGGGTACCTGCTGTTGAGGATTTGGGCAGCCCTGCTGAGCCAGCCCGAGCATCTGCAGCTGGATGAACGGATTGCCAGATTCCAGCTTCCCTGGCTCCCTTTCCAGCCCCGCACTGCAGATGGGGAATGCTGCCACTGGCTGGGGAGGGGGTTTCTCACCCGTTCAGTTACAGCCCGCTCGACCTCATTAAAATGTTTGTTTTCTGAGTCAAAACGAGCCTACGAATGAGGTGTTGTTTTGCTGGAGATCTTATCGGCTGTAAACAGACTGTTAAAAATAGGGTCGTTTTACACAAAACTTGTTTGTGGAGTGAAACAATTCAAAACACGATAATAACAAAACTAAATCTTAAAATAGCTCGGAGTTGAGACCACAGACACAGCTGCCAAGCACTTTCATCTTTATTACAGTTACTCATATCTCTTCTCTTACTATTCCCATTGTAAACAGGCTGATGTTATCTCTGCTGGCTTCCCGCTCAGCCCAGCCCCTGGAGCTGCACCCTGATCCAGCCTGGTGCCTGTTTCCAGGGCTGGCTCCTGCTTCTCCTTCCATCACACCCCTTATCCATTCAGGCACGGATAAGGCGGCTGCCCTGCTCCAGGAGTGTTTCCCTGCTGCAGAGAGGCTCTGCCAGCAGCCCCACGGCTCTGCCTGCTCCCTTACCTGCTTGAGCTGGAGGGTTCAAATTGCAGTTAAAAACCAGCTTTTGAAAAGCACTGGGCCAGGCTGCCCGGAGCAATGGAGTTAGCATCCCTGGAGATGTTCAAAAATCATGCGGCCGTGGCACCTGGGGATGTGGTTTGGCAGTGAACACTGTGGTGGGGTGGGTTGATGGTTGGATTTCATGATCTTAGAGGTCTTCTCCAACCATGATGATTCCATGAATCTCTGTGATTGGGGTTCCTCTGTCCTCCAGGCTGGCCGTGGGGTAGCTGAGTCTGCCAGCCCTGGGCAGGGAAGGGAGGGCACTCCACACTCTGGACAAATGAACATCTGTTGTTCTGCACCCTTTGGGACAGGGGGGAATATCCAACCAGGGAAAGAGGAAAACCCAACCTGACACCACACATGTTCATCTGATTAAGTCACCTGTACAGTTAGCAGAGCTGGAGATAAACCTCTGCCATGTAGATAACAGTGCTGCAATTAGGTTAATCTGAACATTAAAAAGCCATTAGGGAGCTGTTGGATGTTGCAGTTAAAACTAAGGCTACAATAGGAGGTACTAATGAGATCAAATGGTGAAACAAGGCCTTGAGAGTTGCAAAATTTTTTTTATTTTGATGATTGCTTTTAATTCAGCAAAATCAAGGAGCTGGGAAGAAAGCAAAACCAGCTGCCAAAGCTTTGGAGACCCAAGCCCCTTTTTCAATTCCACACCAGAAATAGCAACCTTCAACTTGAGAATAATCACTGAGCTTGAACATTGTGTTGTTAAGTTGATAATGTGAGAGGAAAGAAGCAGCTCTTTGCCTCTGACTTGTGGAATAAAGTCTGAAGTAAGGGAGAGGTTTGGCTGAGGTTTAGCTGGGCTGAGCAATGCTTCTGTGTCTTTCTGTTCAGTCTCTGCCTTAATGGTGATTCCTCTTTTCATCACTTATAGTTCTTCTCTTGATTTCTCTTTTGAAGATGAAGCCTGGACTTCCAATGAAGCAGCGTTAAAAAAAAAAAAACATAAACCACCCAAACTTCCCAAAAACAAACCCAACCCAAACCAAACAGAATAAATTGATGTTTTCCCACTTCTAAGTGGGGCAGTAGGATTGAGCAGCTGAACTTCCATGGCATGTGCTGGTTCTCTGCTTTTGCACACTCAGTCTGTGATGCAGTGATTGAAATAGAGGCATTAATTCCTCTGAAAGGAATGTAATCCTCTGCTGCTGCTGTGAGCAGGGGTGAGCCGTGAGGTGTCTGTGGTGCTTGTGTGGCTCTGCAGGACATGTGCTGCCAGTGATGGGGTGAGTTCAGGTGGCACTCGAGTGATCACAGGAAATGGATTTCAAGGCATGTGGCATGTGCCTGTCCCCACTTGGGCTATTCTTCTAGGTTTTTTCCCAGAAAAGTTTCATGCAGGTGACGTGTAATGGTGGGGGTTCTCTTTCCCTGGAGAAATGCACAGTTGGTCCTGCATTTTGTTTATGTGTTCGGGGTCCATAAGGAAGATGGGGACAAACATTTTAGCAGGGCCTGGAGTGGTAGGAAAAGAGGTGATGGTTTTAAACTAATAGAGGGGAGATTTAGGTAAGATCTAAAAGATTTTATTTACAGTGATGGTGAGGAGGCCCTGGCACAGGTTTCCTAGAGAAGCTGTGGCTGCCCCATCCCTGGAAACATTCCAAGTCAGGCTGGACAGCAGCTCTGAGCAACCAGATCCAGCTGAAGATATCCCTGCTCACTGCTAGGGGGTTGCAACTAAGTGGGCTTTAAAGGCGCCTTCCAACCCAAACCGTTTTATGATTCTATATTCCAACAAATAGCACAGTTCTAACATGCATCCGTTTTGACAAATGCATCGTTTTCCTGGTTTTTCTCTCAAAACAAAATCAATCACCAAGAGCAAGGAAACCAATGGAAGGGAAGAACTTTTCCACCAACCTCTACCACGCTGGTTTTATCCTCATCTGAATGAGCAGGCATTTGAGAGCTCAGTGGATTCCATCCCATCATTGCTCAGTGCTGCACACATGCTCTGGCAGGGTCACAGCTGGCTTTTCAGCACTGCTTACAACCCTTTGGGAAAATGCAGCCTGACTGTAGAGGTGTTGGAGGGACACTCCATGTCCAAACTCCTCACTCCTGATTCCCAGTTCAGCACTAACACACAGAGGTGCTCCCAGGCTCCTTGCCCTGATTGCCCCAGTTACTGGCAGAAAGCACTATATTAAAGGCACCCATTAAGTGTTTATTCTGTATTTGGGATCCAAGTGTTCTCACACACTAGAGAAATGAGACACTCTTAGTTCCTGTAAATCCTAATCCGTGCCTGTACCTCCCAACAGTGCACAGTTAGAGCTTCATCCATTCCTGTGGTCCCCAGCTGGGATGGGACAGGCAGTGGCTGAACCAGCTCTCCTGAGCTTGAGTTCATCCCAGCAGGTTCCAGAGAATGCTGATTTGGAGGCAGTTTGTGAACGTGGCAGGTCCTGGCTTATCAAAGATTCAGAGATCTCATGAAAAGGAAAAATATTGTTCTTCCCAATCTCTCTGCCTCTGGTGACCCTGGTGTTTTCAGGGGTGTGGAGTGACTCAGGAATTAGAGAAACCATAACCTTTTGATTTCAGCGGGTTTAAAATCTTGAGTTGCTTTCACAAAATGCAACTGTTTTACAAAACTTCAAAGGCTGAATGAGACTGATAAAGTTCCCTCAGAAAGGTATGGTGGGTCAGGTGTTTTTACTATGACATTGATAGGAAATATCCATCCAGTGGTTTTGTTCAAGTGCTTTATTTGCTTTCTGCCCAACAACTTGATCTTTGATTTTTGCTCCAGGGGCTGTTGCTACTCAGGATATGCAGCTCTGCCAGGAGTGTTCTTGTGCATTTGTGGAATGAATGTGGCCAAATGTTTGCAGGATTTGTGCTTGACAATGTAACAGAAATAATTAACGCATTAAAAATGTGTATAACAGCATTTTGACTTCACTTTGGAATAATGCCCATTTATCCACTGTAGGGTTCTTCTAAATACACAACTTTGTTTTCATGTTTTCTAGGCAGCAATACTGAGTATTAAGCTGAAATTACAGCCAGATCAAGATGTAGAGAAGGTGAGTCATTTCCTCTGCAGGCTCCTCTGTCATCAGATCTACCTTTTGCTAGCAGGAGATCCATCAGAGCCCTCCAACTCCTGCTGCCTTTCACCTGAGGCTTTACTCCATTTCCAAGAAGTCCCTGTTGGGTTGTTGATGTACCTTTACATCAGGGTTAGGCACAGAGTGTTTTGTTAGCCCCTATTACACCTCTTACCTGGTTTTTCTGCCTGTGGCCACTGCTGTAACAAATCCTGGCTGTGCTCATCACTGAGGCAGAGATCAGTAGTTTGCTGCACCGAGCTTTTTGTGTTACAATTTGTGTTACAAATGTCACAGCACTCGTGTAGGCAGCACTGGTGGCTTAGGCAGGCTTGGGACTCACTCTCATGCTCAATGGAGATCAAAGGCAGGGCACAGTGCTTTAATGTAATTCCTTCTCCTAGATGTGCACCCCACTACTGCTCCAGGATAAAGCTAACTTGGTGGAAGATTATGTGGCAGAATATCCTGAGCTCCAGAGGAAGCTCTTGCAGACCCTGGACACATGGTGTGGCCCCAGCTTCAATATCAGAGACATCACAAGGTAGGACCACTTGTCTTTCTGTACAGCTGGGGCCGAGGTGCTGCCAGAGGGCACTGTGTGGCTGTGGTCATGTCCCAGCATAAGGGAGTGCAGTGAATTGACTGTTCCGCTGAAGAAGGGAAAATTCTGGTGGCTGTGCCAGAGCCTTCTCCAACAGCCCAGCCTGCAGGACAGAGGAATCCTTGCTATTGAGAGGATGCTCCATTCCTGCCGGGATGAAACCTGTGCAGGACACCCCAGCAGCAGAGCAGTGTCAAGACTTCTCACAGAGGTTGGAGCAATCAGTCTCTCGTGCTTTGCTGCAGACAAGGGTGGCTTTCAGTATCGGTTGTACAGGTTTGGCAGGAAGATAACACTGTGATGAAGTGGCAGAAAAACGAGAGATGCAAGCGGTTAACCTTCCTGTGCTCATCAAGTGGTTCACTTCTGAATTGCCTCTCACTGGAGTAACTCCTGTCACTCAGAGGCAGCAGCACAGTCAGAGTCACAGTGTAGCTGCAATAGTTGCTGTCAGCTCTGAAAAAGATGAAAAGGAGTTGCTCACTTTCTCTTCCTTTAAAATGAGCCTCTGGAATTGCTTCAGCTGGTTGACTGAAATTTGTGTGGTTTTGCTGTTGGCTTTCACTGTACCTTGGGAAAGGCAGGGGCCTGTCCTTATCAACATCCTGCAAACCCCAATCCCTCTGCTCTTAAATGTCTGCTATTTGGGAGACAAGCTTTAGGTGATGCCACAGATGTGTCTTTCTGGTGTTGTTACAGACCATATCAAGGCCTGTCCAGGTACAAACCCGAAAAATTTAACCGCAGAGTGCTCAGCAAGCTGGTCTTCAGGCTCCTGGAGAGATTCAACGTTGACCCAGGTATGGGATATGGCAACACATTGTGGAGTTTTCTCTCTGTAATAAAGAACCAAGTCGATTTATCTTCTTCCATGTTCATCAAGGAATCTCTGCTGTCATTTATCCTGGGGAATTTCAGGGTTTAATTAATGATATTGAAAAACAAAGCTGGTAAGTTATGGGAATTATCACTTTGTGCTGTCGAAGAATGAAGTGCTGGTGACTAATAGACTGCTTCTGCCATGATCTGAAATAAATCCTGACCTCAGCACGGCTCTGCATAAACACACCATGGTCAGCTCTGAGTTATGACTCTGTTCCTCTCACATAAGAGGCAAGTCATTATTCACTGGGGATCTGTTTTCTTGAGCTACGGGTGCGTCAGCTGGGAGGAGATAACCCTTGGGAAGCAGGAGCCTCACAGCCCTTTTGTATTCTTTGCATAAACTGGAGTTGGTGGGAGGAATTTTAAGGCTCTTGCAAGGGAAGTGGCACATTTTCCATCACTTCACCTGCAGCTTCACCAGCAGCTCTCTAGAAAAATCTGCTTTGCTTTGGTTCTTTGTGGGGACTGTTGATTTTTCCTTCTCTTTGGGGCCTTGCACCAGACCCTTTTAGGTGCACCGTTAGCTTTTACCCTGCAGAGGTTTCCATCATCTACCCAAGGTATGCAATTCTCTTTTCTTGGACTGAAAAGGGTTTTCTAACCACAAATTGGCTTGTTACACCTGTCAGCAACACTATTGCATTTTAATCTTCCCATCTTCAGACTGGTGTTCAAAAGTTAACAAGGTAAACCTTTCAAACCCTCACTGGAGGAGAAGTGGATATAATTAAACCCAGCATGTTCGTGTGAAAGCTGAGACATATGGGAATGATTTATTTAGAAATTAAAAGCTTCCCAGAAGTCCATTAGTTTTCAGTAACTTCCCTCCTTGACAGTGTGGGCATTCAGTCAGCTGTGTTGTCTTTGATGATCTGTAAAGAGAAAAGAGTTGTTCCCCTTTCCATATGAAAGCTCCACCAAGGGCATGGTATAATGGTAGAAGTGAAATGATGTAACTGTTCACATGCAAAATCCTGAGAAATAATCATTTTAAAAAAGAAAAATGTAGGACAGGAGCATGTGTTGGGCTCAGGTGCACTCCGTGGGATGCAGTGTGCTTTGACCTGGTGATGCTTTCCAGATGTTGTAGCTGCTGATAATAATGGCCAGATCTTGCTGGTCCTCTGCAGGCATTCACTGGAGAGGAGGTTCCTTGGGGTGAATACAGATCCCATTCCTTCCAGACAAATGTCCTTCCAGCCCTTTCTCCCATGCAAACTGCAGTGTCTGCAGTGCAGGGCAAGTCCTTGCTCAAGAGGGCTGCCCACTTCTGCTGCTGTGAGAGGGCTGCAGGCACCTGGTTTGGACTTCAGCTAAAGCCAGTGACTTCCACAGTCTCATACAGGACTGCAGGTGTTTATTTTTTACATCATACCACGTGTAATTATGAGCAGGAATTCACACATTTCTGAACTGTGGCTGTCAGTCTCCTTTGAAGTGCTTTGGAAGGGGTTGAATACCTGCAGAGGAATTGCTGCCTTAGTGCTGGGCATGCTGGAACTGAAGAGGGACATGCTGGCAGCTGAAATGATGTGGCTTTCTTTGTCTTCCCATCTCTCCCCTCCGTTCTGCTGAATTTCTGGATGTTCCGTCTCCATTCTGTAGTGAAAGCAAGTGTAACTGGGAGAGAAAAGCACACAAAAAGTGAGCAGGCTGGGCAAAGCGTACAGATAAAAGAAACCCTCATTTCTGTTGTTCTGAGCAGTTCCCCCAAAGGCTGCTGGTGAGGCAGAGCTCACACTTCTTGTCACCTCACCTGGGCTCATCTGATGCTGCGGCTGCTTTGGGTCTCCTCCTCCCTGTGACTCCCACTCGCTGTGAGAGCCTGAGAGCAGCAGTGGGGAGGGAAGTGGCTTTGGTGAGAAGGGCTGGAGGAGGATGGGGTTTCTGGGTATGAGAAGGCAAACTTTCGTGTGACTCAGTTCTTGCAGTTCCAAATCGACTTGGAGATTTCGTTGCCTAAGCTCACTCTTGCCCACTCACAGTAAATCACGCTGACTGCCAAACACATCTGAGGTGTCCATCAGCAGCTGAGACCTGGGAACACTCCTGGGAACTGTCAGCCCTAAATTTCAGAGCCAGACAGGAGGCGGCCCAATTAAAAAAAAGATCTCACACCTCAGAGGAAAAAAAAATACAGCCATCCTCTTAGATTAGTCGTCCTGTTCTTTCTCAGAGCTGTATTTCAGTATTCCTGTTAACTCCCAAACAGGGCATGGGAAGTGGGAGATTTTCTGCTGAGTCCCAAAGGCATCCCAATAAACTGTGTGTGGATTTCATTTAATTACCCTTATTGGGGAAGGAAGAAGCTGGGCCGAAGTGGTGTGTGATTGAGGAAATTGAGGTTTATAGAGTCTTTCCTCACACCTGGGTCAGTATGCTCTAGTTTAACGAGCCTGTAGCTTTTCCAAGCTAATTACTTAATAGTCTTTGGAGGCCCTGTGAGATCGACTTTACAAATGCAAGTTTCAGTCCTAACATTCCAGAGGTGAGGGAACAGCCCCTTCGCAGGGCTGGCAGGGTCGGGTGTTCTCTGCTGTGGTTTGGCACGGCCAGGACACAGACAGAGCTCAGTGGTGCTTTTCATTTACAGTTCCCAAGAGGTAGAAAGGATCCTGCTCAGGGAAGTGTAGCAGCCTCATCTCTGATGTGAGGGAGCTGTGAGTGGAGGGGCAGAGAGGGGACCTGAGACCCCCGGTGCGGGGAGCTGTGCTGGGGCTGTGACACACGGGCACCTCTGGTGCTGAGCGAGGGTTTGCCGAGAACCCCCAGAGGCTTTTTGAACCAGGAGGAATGTTTTCCTCGACTGGGCACCCACCTGCCCCTTCGGTTTAACGTGGGATTGCCGTCCGTGGAGTTGGAATCCGCGGGATTTCCGCGCTGCCGGGAGTGCCGCGCTGCGGGGCAGCAGAGGGCAGGAGAGGGCTGTGCACGGCACATCTGCCCAGGTGAGCCACAGCTGGCTCTGCATCTGCCCAGGTGAGCCACAGCTGGCTGTGCACGGCACATCTGCCCAGGTGAGCCACAGCTGGCCCCACATCTGCACAGATGAGCCCCACAGCTGGCCACAAATCCTCAGGGTTCAAGGACCTGCCAGCCCATATCCAGGCCGTCACCAGTGTGAGCCCCAGATGGGGGCTGGGAGTCCTCACCAGGCAGAAGATGCTCTGTTAGAAACAAGGGAATTACTTGTACAACTTGACAGGAATGCCTTTGGAGGGAGAGCAGGAGATTATCCCAGTTTTTCCCCCTGACTGCCATGGTGATGATTTTCTTCCAGAGTGTTTTAAATCAAGTGTTAAATGCCTGCACAGCTCTCCAGTCTACTGTCTCTCTTAACAAGCCACCCTTCACCCTTATGTTCTCCACAGAATCCTGGACTGATTTGGTTGGAATGGACATTAAAGTCCATCCAGTCCCACTCCCTGCCATGGCAAGGACACCTCCCACTGTCCCAGGTCACTCCCAGCCCCAGTGTCCAGCCTGGCCTTGGGCACTGCCAGGGATCCAGGGGCAGCCACAGCTGCTCTGGGCACCCTGTGCCAGCCCTGCCCACCCTGCCAGGGAACAATTCCTGCCCACTCTCCCATCCAGCCCTGCCCTCTGGCACTGGGAGCCATTCCCTGTGTCCTGTCCCTCCATCCCTTGCCCCAAGTCCTTCTCCAGCTCTCCTGGAGCCCCTTTAGGCCCTGGAAGGAGCTTGGAGCTCTCCTTGGAGCTTCTCCTCTCCAGGTGAGCACCCCCAGCTCTCCCAGCCTGGCTCCAGAGCAGAGGGGCTCCAGCCCTTGGCCTCCTCTGCACTCATTCCAACAGGCGCTGGGCCCGGGCCTGGGGCAGTTCTGCAGCTGGGCTCTGAGCTGGGCACAGGGGCAGAGGGACACAATCCTCCTCCCCTGCTGCCCAGGCTGGGGCTCAGTCCAGGGCAGGGGGCTCAGGGCTGGGGCAGGTCCAGCTCACACCCACAGCACCCCCAGGTCCTTCTGCCAGGGCTGCTCTTGGTCTGTTCTCTGTCCAACCTCTCTGTGTGTTTTTGATACATTCTTCTCTGTTTTTCTTTGTAATAAAATATAGAAACCCACATTCAATCTCAATTCCTTTGCTCCATCAGAATAAAATATGTCACCAGTGCCTTCAAACATGTTACCAGTCCATCCATGTTTCTCTGTCTTTTCCACACAGAAGCCAAGTGTTCAATTCCCCCAGTTCTGCCATAGCCTGTGCTTTGGATATTTCCTTTAGAAGCTCAAAGAAAAAGATGTTCAGGGGATCTTTGGGGTGGCCTGGAGGGACCATGGCATGGTTCTTTCTGAAGAGCTTTGAAAACATTAAGTTAGATGGTGATGTTACTCATTTTTACATTGCTCTTCTATTCTTTAGAAAGTGTTCCTTTCCATGAGCTGATGACTTTTCCTCCAGATATTGTGACAATATCCAGAGGAAAGATCACCATATTTACTGGTGCAGTGTCCTGTGTGAGAATTGCAGTTCTTTCCTCAGATGCTTTGAGGGGAAGGATTTGTTGTCACACTGTGGAAGATTCGCTTACAAATAAGAACTTGTAAGATTCACTTACAAATAAGATTCGCTTACAAATGCTCAAGCATTTCTGTTTGACATGGAAATGGTCACATTCTGAGGTGATGCTTCAGGGCACTCCGAGGAGCTGCTGTAAGCAGTGGGACATCAATCCACCCCTCTGGTCCCAGGCTCTGGTATCCCGAGATCACTCTGCTCTCCTGGGTTTAGTCCTTGGCCATGCACACAGAGGGAAGAGGAATCCGTTTCTCCCTGTGGGTGCTAATTCAAGAGAGGTGACAGAGAATTCCGTGACTATTGGTGACTGCTGGCCCTGCTCCCTGTGGCTCCCAGGGCCATGGTTTTAGCCCGGTGTGAAAGCCCAAGGAAGGCTTTGGTGAAGCCTCTCCCTGTGCAGGCAGCCCGGCATCCAGCAGGAGCTGACAGATACCTGTGCTAATGCCACTTCATGTCTTTTATCTCCAGCCTTTATCTCTCCTTGCACTGGATTTCAAAACAAGGTGCTGTGTGAAGATCTTGGGTTTTGCAGTTGTAGTGAGCCATATCTAATGAAGGTGATAGCAATAAAAATAATAACAACAACTGTGGCTAGCTAGCTCAGCAAAACTGTATTCCCCACCCTCTTTGTGTGGATGTGGAGCCTCTTTCATGGATCTGTGTTTTATCGGATAAACTTCAGCCACAAGTTTACATCCTGAGTGAGCTGTTCACAACTGCTTCAATGAATTAACAACACAGGTCCAATTAAAGCCGAAAGAATGCAGCCTTTAGAGACTGAGGCGGTGCCCGTGTGAGGATGCTGCCTCATTAAAGGTGTGAAGTCACTGACTGTGGAGCATATTGAACCAGGGAGAGGATCTTATCGCTCAGGGGTGGTGGAAGCAGAGATATCAGACCCGAGAATTAGCATTGCTAATCACGGATGAAAGTGCAAATAACAGTTTATAGCTGAGATAAGCTGACAATGTGTGAGTCTGTCCCTCATTGTTCTAAGTGTGAGGGCATCCTGCCTTCTACAAACGCAGTCTGATACCGGGGAAGGAAAACTGTAATGTCTAGACAGTAAAACTTCCAGGAAATGCTGTGTACTTAAACGTCTTTTTCCTTCTTTCAGCTCTCTGCCCTAATGTCATAAATCAGCGGCACTTGAGAACCCTGAATTACCTCTTTTACAAGAGATTTGTTGAGGTACGTGCCGTGTTGTGTGTCTGGAATGAGGATTTTTGTTACATTTACATTTTTAATAACTTAATTGAGATAATCAAAATGCATCAATTGTTTATGATCAAGTTGTTTTTTTTTCAAGTTCTGCTCCCAAGCCCTCCCAATCCATCAGGGAAGGCTCTGATCTGTCTTTGCTGCCTGCCAAACCCACTGTCAGAGGAGCTGGGGAGGATGGAGCACTTCAGCCCCTGCATCTCTGAGCTTTAATGCTGGATGACATCACTGTGGGGAGCTTGGTCATCCCCAGAGAGAGCCGAGAACATTTCTCCAGGTGTATTTGTTTAGCAGAGGGAATGGATTCGTGATCTGGTGTTCTGCTCTCTCTGGCCTTCCACTTCCTTTGTTTTGAAGAATTTCCTTGATTTAAAGTATCCAAGCTGGCCAGTTACTTCCATTAAGGTACTTGGCAGCTGTGTCTGGACACAGTCCCTTCTTCTGAGAGCTCTTCGGTGCTGTTTACCGTTCTCAGCTGCGTCTGAGCTCTGCTTAAATGGCTCCTTTATCTCACTAATATTTAAATTACATGATAGCTCAAAGCTGTTTTCTTTGAGGCACTTGCTCCCTGTTTGCTCTTGTATCTTTCCATAAAAGTGACACTGATGCTCCCTGGTTCCTCTGAGACTCATGGTGGGTCTCATTCAGTTCTTGGCAGAGTGGAGGGCAGGTCCCCTCCTGAGTTTCTCCCCAAGTTTGGCTCTGAACTGCATTAGAATGGGAATAGTAACTTACCAGTTTCCTTTCCCAGACAGCATGATTTTAGAGGATTTTTCATCATTTGACTGTGGAGAAAAATGATATTTTTATATTCTGAAGACTCAGCCTTGCAGATGACCCCCGAGATCCCTCCCTTGACTGGAGCCCTCGGGATGGCTCCCCATGGCTGGCTGGAGGGATGGACAGTCTGGGGACAAACTGTAGAGGAGTTTTTATGCTCCATGTGCTGTGGTGTAAGAGTTCCCTGAATTCCCCCATCCAAGCTGTGTTCTGCCATGCCCCAGCTGGAGACACTGAGGAGCTGAGGTGTCCTGTGTGTCCCAGGGTGCATTCCTTGGTCACAGGTGATGCCAGTGGGGACAGTGAGGTGTTCATTTCTAGTTTGCTCCATGGAACATCCTCCCTTTCCTAAGATGCCTCAATAGTGATTTTGTCTTTTCAGAAAACCATGACTGAGGAGAACTGGGGAGACCACATTCAGGTGAGTGTGGATTTTCTTTTCCTTTCTTTTACAGGGTTGTTTGCTTGGAAGTTATTTTAAGATGTTTTAGCATATCCAGCTCTGGATGTTGTAGTCCTGCTATCACAGTTCTGCACTTTCTCAACCCTTTGGAAGCAAAAATGCAGGGAAGAGCAAGGGAGGACATTTGTATCTTAATTCCTTTTATGTCTTTGAAAATGCTTTTGTTAGGCTGGAGCCAAACTAGAATGTTTGGACAATGCTCTCAGGGGTGCTCAGGGTGGAACTGTTGGGGTGTCTGTGTAGGGCCAGGAGTTGGGCTCAATGATCCTTGTGAGTCCCTTCCAACTCAGGCTATTCCATGGCTCTGTGATTTAGATAAGGTTATGAAGTACTTTATTTTACTTTCCTGCACTTACTTGTAAGTGAACACTGCAAGTATTTACATTGGTTAATGACAAGGAAGGGGGGAAAGAGGCTGTCCCTCAGCAGCTAGCAAGGTATGTGAGGAAACTGGGACAAATGTTTGATTATCTGTGCATGTTCTGACCATTTTCAACAGCTGATTGTTGTTGTGACCTCTCTGTCTCATGCTGCAGGACACAAGTAATTTTAACAGCACAAGGAGAAGGGAGCAGAGCGGGTTTTTCTTGGTGTATAAACAAGAGAGTTTGGGCAATTATGGCTTGACCCAATCCTACAACAATAAATACAAATGTGACAATGAAACAGCATGAAATTCCGTGGTGATAAACCAATAGTGGTTATTCATGTGTCTGTGATTTCCCTGTGGAATTGCAGCCCCGTGGTGAGTGTTCACTCCTGTTCTGTGACCCCTATCAGGTTGAATTCTGCAGCCATTAGGGATTTCTGAGAATCCATCTGAAGGGTCAGCATGGGTCTGAGTGGTAACAGGCCAGGCTGATGGTCTGAGGGCTCAGGCACTGTTTGGACACACCAGCAAAGCAAAGAGGACTGCTGGGTTCTTCCATGCAGCTCCAGGGGCTGGACACTGTGATCCTTGTGGGTCTCTTCCACTCAGGAGATTCCATGATTCCATGATTGTCACATCAGGATGTGTTTTGGTGTGTGCAGGGAAATGATCTCTGTTGATGGTGGAGTGTGGGATCTCACTCTGGAGACAGGAGGCTCAGGGTATCTCTGGGAAGTGCATGTGTGGTGCCTGGTAAGCCCTGAGAACACAGAGCTGCATGCTGCAGTGGAGCAGAGGGGTGTCCTGCTTTCCAAAGGATTCCAAACTCTGTATTTCCTGCTTGTTGCCAACTGGTGTATTTTTCACAACTGTGTAATTATCAGCCGAGTGGTGCTGAAACTTGCCTGTTATCAGCCTGACTCGGTGCTATCAGAGATCCCTATCTCTGGCATCACTTGAAAGTGATGGGAAGCTGTACCTGTGCATCTGCAGGAAGCTGAAATAACAACCTGTGCAGGCTGGTGGCTGCTGCTGGCAGGCAAAGAGGGGAATAAAGGAAGGATCTTTGAGCCAGTTTTTGGTTTTCAGTGCAAAACCGAACATTGTCCAGGACTTTATTGGGTTTGAAAGGTTGAGCTTTACAGGGGGAATGGCTCAAAGTTTTCTCAGAGCTTCACAGAATCACAGGATCCCAGCCTGGTTTGGGTGGGAAGGGACCTAGAAATCCATCCAGTGCCACCCCCTTGCCATGGGCAGGGACACCTTCCACCATCCCAGGGTGCTCCAAGCCCCATCCAGCCTGGCCTTGAACACTTCCAGGGATCCAGGGGCAGCCTCAGATTCTCTGGGCAACAGCTTCACAAAAGGTTAGAGCTTCACCTGTGACCTGATGTGTTTGATCAAAAAAATTCCTTAGGCTCCCTGACATTTGTGTTGTGTGTCCCATCCCTGTGTTCAGCTGAGGCTCACATAAAGTTTGGATCTCCCAAGCTTTGCCTGCTCAGGCACTATTAAGGATAGGAGGCAGAGAATGAGACACAATGTGGCCTCTGGTCACCTGGAGGAATAGGAACCAAAACTCCCAGAAGAGTCCACAGTGGGAAACTCTCAGTCAGAATTATTGGATCATTTTTGGATGCTTTTTTCAATTTGAAGTTCAAAGAGGTTGGAAGCCTTCATGGGATTTTTTTCAATTTCAATTTTTTTCAATTTTTTTTTCTGCAGCCATAAAACAAAAGACATAAATTATATTGATATGACTAGCTCTAGTGATTATATAGGTAAAGATATCAGGAATTACAGAGATACCAGAAACTCTGGTGAAGGTGGCACTGTCCTTGTTCAGAGCTTGCCATTGCAGGCCAGTAACATTTTGGGACTGCGATTTTGTTTTGTTCACCATGGGCAGTGCAAGTGCAGATTTTTCCTGTTCCTCTTCTGTAGGATGAATCCCAGGTGTGATCCTGACTGCTCCTATAAACAGCAGAAACTCAGGAGTTAATTGTGGGGCCGATAAAACCTGCTTCCAGCCCTGGAAGTAGCAAACTGGTTTTGCCTCATCTGCCTGCCAATGCCCAGTGGCTGAGCCAGTGTCCAGGCAGGGATGGCAGAGGAGGAAGGAGAGGGCTCCAAACCTCTTCATACCCTAAGAAGGCTGCCCTCATCCCCACTGGCTGCTGCAGGCCTGGTCAGCCAGGAGAGCTGCCCCATGCATGAGGAGATACCTAGAGGGCAGAGGGAGGAGACACTGTGCCCAGTGCTGCTTGCTCTTCATTCCCCTCCTAAGGCATCCTGGGCTGCTGGAACACAGTGTGCCTGTCCTCACAGGCAGAGGGGAAGGTGTGGAGGATACTGATGGTAGATAGGCAGGGGAAAAGAGGCAGGGCATGAGGCTCCTGTCTGCTTTGTGTGTGCTGTGTTTTCGCTCACTCTGTGCTTGTCCCGGCTCAGCAGCTGCACAAAGAAGGTCGAGTTGGGCAGAGCAAGCCCAGCCCAGCTCAGATGTGTTCAGGGTGGTCCTGCCAGCGACTGCAGGCCAGCAGCAAGAGGGATTTGGAGGGCAAATGCTCCCTTGGGCATTCTGTAGGACAAAGTCACTAAAAAGCAGGGAAGGACTTTCTCCAAGGAAGGAGTTTTTCCATGCCAGGCTTTCAAAAAGTAAACACACATGGAACTGTGGTATCAATGAGAAGCCAATCAATGTGGTAGGGGAGTGACTCTGGTGGCAGGTGTCACCTCTGGCAGGGTTTAGGTGTCAGACTGTGTCTGAGACACTTGCAGGAGGTTGGCAGCATGACAGGGGCCCTGCTGAGGGACACTTCTGTCTCAGGAGGCAGCTGGACCACCAGGACATCTGAAATAGCATCAGACACGTGCATTTTGGTGACCTGAAATGTCCCAGTTTGACAGAGAGCTTGGATGTAGGATGGTTCTGCTGCCCTGCTCTCAGTGCTGTTTGCTCACCAGGGTTTGGGGGGTCTTGTAGCTGGGCCCTTCTAGACTCAGCTGGGCTGAGCAGGGCCAGATCAGTTCCAAATGTTATCTCAAACATACAAAGAAATTATACCAAGAAATCTCCGTGTGTTTGTTTGGCCTTTCCTGCAGTGAAACTCCTCCTGTGGAGCAGAAGTGGGTGACACTGTCCAGCACTGCAGCTCCTGCTGGGGACAGTGACTGGAAGCAGCACTGGGCAGGGCTCAAACCCGTTGGTTTATTTGGGACTGTCAGTGTTATAACCACTGCGAGGTGTCCAGGACAGGGAATTGGTAGAAATGGGATTTTCACTTTTATTGACCCTTAAGCCAAGGGGCTTTTTGCTGCTAAATTCCAAATTGTTCTGTGCTAGTGTTTGCACAGGGAAACTATCCCTTAACTTCTCAAAATTAAACATCTGAAACTCTTCCAAACCTGGTGCTCAGAAAAGCACTGCTGTTTGCAAAGATGTCATTTGTTCTGCGGCTGCTCGTGGGGAGCAGGAGCCTCTTGTTCAGGATGATAGTAAACAGCCTCAAGATGCACCAGAGAATATCTAGATTAGGTATTAGTAAATATTTTTTCATGGAAAGGGCTGTAAACACTGGAATGGGCTGCCCAGGGCAGTGATGGGGTCACCATCTCTGCAAGTGTTCGAAAGGTGTGGCACTTTGGGACATGGCTTAGTGGTGAATGTGGTTGGTACTGGGTTGGTGGTTGGAATTGATAATCTTAGAGGGCGTTTTCTCCCTTAATCGTTCCATGATTCTCTGATTCTGCACTGGTTGAGACCACTGTGACCTTGGTGTGTGGTTTGAGAGGAGGGTGCAGGAATGCACCTCCCAGAAAAGTGCCCTCCTTTTCCTGAGACCCCTGTCCTGCACTCTTCAGTCTCTTCTGGGCTCGTGAGGATGCAGAGCTGGGCTCTGGGGGCAGCTGTTTGCCATGTTCTGTGCAGGGAGAGCCTGCAGCTGATCCCTGTCCTCCTCCAGCTGGGACAGTGACATAACGTATTTATTTATAAATTTCTGACCATGAAAATCAAGCACTGTGCCAGCTCCTTCTCTGGGTGAATAGGGGTCAGATGCTGGTAATTCCTAGGAAATGCAGAACTCCAGTTCCACTACAGTTCAAGGGTTGTTATGCTGCTTACAGACAATATTCAGAAATCTGCCCTTCTTTCTGTGCAATACATTGGAAAAGCATTGACAATTCCTGATACTTAATAGGTGTAAATTACCTTACACTGCAGCAAGAAGTTGATGTAATCTTATTTATTTGACCAATTAATTTCTAAATGGCAGTGGCTGATGCCAAAATTCTTTCTGTACAGAGCCATTTTGACCCCAATTAAAACACAGCTACCTCTGAAATAAAATGTAAAAGCTGTTACACTCAAGGAGGGAATTTTAAAAGGGATTTTTAAGGGCAGAATGCCATTTATTTTTTCAAAGAGTTTTTTTGTGGCCAGAACACCTCGCCAATACTCCTGCTCTGGGGAGTCTTGAATAAGGTCAAGGAGTCAAAAAGCCCACTTTAAAAATACCCACATCCACTGTTCTTCCCTGGAACCCCTGATTTTAGGGAAACTTTTAAATTGTTTTGAGTACAGCAACATCTCTGCAGCGTGAGGAATTGAATATCCATAGGGAATGGAGCAATGTGTGCTGTGCAGATGGGAACAATGCTCTGGAGGTGATTAATAAGTGACATGTCTCAGTGTAATACAAAATGGTCTTTCCCTCTGGTTGGAGTGAAGTGTTTATTCAGGGATGGGATGGATTTCATCACTCAAATGTCAAACCCAGACTGGCTCTTTTCCTGTAAGGTGGAAATCCAAACGAGTTTAACCAGCCATCGCGTGGAGTCCCCTGCTACTACTTATGGATTTCTTCAGCAGCAAATTAAACCAGTGGATGATTGTTTTGTTCCTTCTGGTCTTAGAAGCCTCTGGGAAGAATCATCAGCTGAAATAAATGTTCATGGTCCCACCAGTGGTGCTGCACGTGGTGCTTGTGCTGAGCCACTGGGAACCCAGCAGCTCCCAGTCTGGGGGTGTGTGTGAATGTGCAGGAGCTCCTCCTGGGCTGGTCTGCCTGCAGTCTGCCAGTTCAACTGTCTGCAAAAGAATTGCATTTCTCTTTCCACATCTTTAAGCAGCTGCCTAACAGCTGCCATTGCAGAAAAGAGGTTTGATTTTTCTTTCCCTTTTCCCCTTTGCAGAACAGCTGATGTTTATACCTGGAGTAGTGACAGGTTATGGTCTGCTGACTCTGTTGGGAAGTCAGGACTTCCCAACAAGGAGAATTGCTTTGTTTCAGGTCAGAACTGACAGCCTTTCTTCCCCCAATGTCTACTTGTAGCTCCCATTTCTCTTTCCTCTCCCTGTGTTTTGTCCCCTGTTCAGGGACTGGCAGGAGCTCTGTGGTGGTTACAGTGCTTTGACACTCATTCTGCTTTTTCCCTCTGCCATCTTCTTTGGATTCACTGTTCTTGTTGGAGGTCTTTGGGGAGAGCACACAGCCCCAGCATGGTTTAAAGGGAATATTAAACCATGAACAAACTGGAGTCTGTAGTAGGAGGTAAAATGGGAGGCAAAATATTGATCTCCTTCCATTTTTCAGTTCAGTTTGTCAAGGGGAGTCACATGTTGATTGGAAGTGAAATAACACCAGTTACTGAAAAGCAAAAGGATGACTGATGGGGCTGGTGTAGAGAAGAGGCATGCCTGTGACCATCTCAGGAACAGCATCCCATAATTCCAGGAGCTGGACTCGATGATCCTTGTGGTTCCCTTCCAGCTCAGGATATTCTGATTCCATGACTGTGATTCAGTTCTGCAGCTGTGTTCTGCTCTCGGGAGTGAGCAGGCAAATGTGCACCTGTACTCATGGAGTTTGCACTGCTGGGCTAAAAGAAATGGGACCTTTGCATTGAAGGAACCCCCAGCTGCTGTGGGAGAAGCACATGGGAAAAGTCAAACATGCAGCATGTTCTGTGCCTCCCTAGCTAAGGAAGAGTCTGTCAAAGGATGACGTGTACAGTTAAATGTAAATACTTCCAACTATTTCCTGTATGGCTTAGGCTGTGTTAATTCTCTGTAAGACCTGGAGGGCTGGTGTGTCTACTGTAATTGTAGTAGTTTTATTTATAACAAATCCAGCCATTGCTAGATAAATAAATTGTGGTTAAGCACAAAGATGCTGATGGATTCTGGTGTGATATTACAGTAGGTACAAAGAAGCCAAGACAAACTGCCATCATTTGCTATCTGATCTACAAAATTGTCAAAAATGTCCAAAATAATTCTAAAAGTCAGCCAAAAGTTTCTCTGGAGTGATGTAAGATGTTTCTTCAATACCTTTAGAAAATCAGCCCCCATTTACTGAAGTGTGGATCTACAGGGCCAAGCTGGGGATTGACAGAGCTGAGTGTCTGGTTCTGCTTCGGGGAGGGATTGGCAAGGGATCCTTGCAAACCTCAGGACCTCAGTCTTAAAGTTGATGGCCAAATAGCCTTGATGTGCAAACGAATTAAGTACTGGAGAGTGAAGAGAGGAAACTGGAGAGAACACACTGGGGAGGAAAAATCCCCTTTAAATTGTTTTGGTGTGTTAGAGATGCATTCTGACCTTAGCCCCCTGCCACCAGCCAGGGCCAGCATGCTGCTAAGCACTGTAATTACATTTCTGTCACTAGCAGGCATTCACTCGGCAGCACAGCTTCATCAGAAGGAGATTTGGTATGGTAAAAAGAAGAGCTAATTGGCTTATGGCTGTAGGTTGAGAGGTCAGGGATAGATTAAGGAGTTAAGAGCATCAGTGAGCTGTTCAACTCCACTCGGGTGTGCTGGGGGAGGTTTAGTTCTGCCAAGTGGGAAGAGCATCCTACGAGTAGGAAACTATACAGCAGTGATGATCATGCAAAACCTTATAGGAATGTGTGGAAAATAGCAGGTCCTTAAAATAAACATCGGGAGTGGTGTCCAGGATACCTGTTAGTGACTGCACACTGCAGCAAGCACAGGGTAAAAGTCACAGAATTCTGGACTGGTTTGAGTTGGAAGAGACTTTAAAAATCATCTTGTTCCAACTCCCTTGCCATGGGCAGGGACAACTTCCACTATCCCAGGTTGTTCCAAACCCCATCCAGCCTGGCCTTAGGCACTTTCAGGGATCCAGGGGCAGCCACAGCTTCTCTGGGCACCCTGAGCCAGAGCCTCACCTCCCTCACAGGGAAGAATTTCTCCCTAATATCTAATAAAAATCTCCCTTCTGTCAGTTTAAAACTGTTCCCCCTCACCCTGTCACTGCCTCTGTATAAAGTCACTCTGTCTTTTCAATAAGGTCCCTTCAAGTACCAAAGGACCACAAGAAGATCTCCCCAGAGCCTTCTCTTCTCCCAGCTGAGCAACCCCAGCTCCTGTTTGTACCCCACAGAGTAAAAATGAGGACAGGCTCACTTCAAACAGGCAAATCCTCATGTTCTTTTTGCTCCAGGGCCAAGGGAAGCCTGTCAGGAGCCCTGACATTGCCCTGTGCAGCCAAATAGGGAAGGGCAGGGGGAAGCTGGGACATGGCGCTTGCCCGTTTCCCAGGGTAGCACAGAAGGACAGGATGGATTCACTGCTAAACACAAAAGCAAACAACATGTCCTCTGTTTGCAGGTGGGAGCCAGTTCTTCCCTGCAGCTCCATGGCAGGAGCCCCACGATGCCCTGGGAGCTGCTGTGATCTGGGGCTGTGCAGGTGTGGGAGCTCCCTTTGCCCACTGTCACTATTTTCAGCCTTCACACACACACAGACCCTCTCTGCCCTTCTTACCCAGCCAGCAGTAAAATGATCCAGCCATTCAATAATCATCCTAGATTATTTAAACCCTCTGTAACCGATCAGTCCCTGTCTGAGTGCTCACCAATAGATATTGGCTTCTAAAGCCTTTGCAAATCAGCTGCCTTGCACACAGATAATCAGGCTGCTGGCAATTGATAGTTTGGCTGTATTATACTTTTAGGCAAGATTAGTTCCCCAGTTCCCTGCCAAGAAGAGAACCACATAAACAGAGGATTGTTTAGAAACAAAAAAAAGTTCCTCTTGAAGGAGAAGTCATGTAAATGGGAAGAAACAGGAAACTAATCTTCCCTTATTCACTCTGAAAGAATGCATATCTCTGAGGAATGTTGTAATTATGGATTTAGGAAATCAGTCCAATTTGCCAGGGTGTGAATTTCAGAGTTCATTCAGTCAACCCTCTCAAGCATTTCTCCTTCAGAACAAAAACCACCAGGAGCTGAAGTGTACCAAAAGAGATTAAAGGAGAGAAAAATTGACTGGCAAGCTTTGCTTTTGGGAAAGATCTTGCACAGATACTGATTATTGCTTTGGCTCTGAACCAGGGAGGTTTGGGCATGGCAGAACAGAAGTCAGTGGTAACCCATGTTTGTCCCATGGGCATCTCTTTTCCATATACTAATGATGGGAAGAGTTTGTGCTCCTGAGCAAGTATTTCCATTGTCAGTATTTTTGCTTATTTACTTCGAAGGATTTCCTATGTCAAGAAGAGGAGATTTTTTTTCCTGAATGAAGTCTATGAATTCTCATGATGTATGTGACTGGGTATGGGAACACTTACTGGAGTTATTGGAGGGTTAATTGCACACTGGTTTAGCTCATTAGGGTTAATGCCAGGGCTCCAAACCAACGGAGAAGGTTTTGGAGTGACCTCAGCTCCTGCACACCCTGACCAGGGATGAGGTGTCACCTCGTGAGTTCAGGTCCCAGCAGAAGCACAGAGGCAGTGGTTTGGTTTCACTCCTTCCCACACCTGCAGCTCTGGCAGCCCTGTGGTGACAGGGAAGCTGCAGGGCCCTGTCCCTGTCCCCACAGTGCGCCTGGCTCTGGCAGCACATGGAATTCCTCCCTCTGTGGAATTCCTGCAGACAGATCCTGTAGCACAAGTCAATGTCACATGCTGCTGCTAAGCTGGAATTTGGAATGCTCAGATTGGATAGGCACACTTCAGACAGGCACAGAGCTGAGCAGAGAGCTGTATTTTCCTTGTGCAAGCTTCAATGCTCCAGGATACAAACCTGAGTAGAGTTCTGGGATGGTGACGTCTGTGGAGCGTTTATGGAAGTGCCTGGATTGTAAAAACCTTCTGAGGCTGGAAAGCCCAGAGAAACAATGTTTGGTCACAGGAGGCTGGGCTCAGTGAGGCTCAGCACAGTGCTGGTCACCCAGTACAGGATGGGAGCCTCCACTCCCTTAACCTGGACAGCAGGATTGGCCACTGGCCCCGTGACACTTCATTCGTGTGTGTTGTGACACGATGACAAAAGGCAGGGAGATAAATGCTACTTCAAAATACACTGGGAAGATAAGAGCTGCCAGTTTGTCTTCAGTGCACTGTCACTGGGCTTAGACAAAGCATCTACTGTGATAAGTAACACACTACTCTGCTCTGAAAGCGTTTGGCCAATTTCCCCATTTTCATTCATCCTCGGTCTTGCCAAGTGCTGGAGTGCTCCCAGAAAATATCTCCAGCCTGCCATCGTGGGACCGAGGTGTGAGAAATCTGGAAGCAAATCAAAAATCTGTGGCTTAAGTATTCAGATCAAGTCCTTGGTCCTTTGCTAATCTGTGGGATGAATAATATTCAACAGCTCTGGGGCCGGGGTGAGGATGGAATTCAGAAGGTGCCTCTGCAGTGGTTGTGAGAAAGGGATTTTGGGAGGAAGCACAGACCCTCAGGACAGACTTCACACAGAAGAGAAGGAAAAAGAAATTATATCTGAAAAAGCAACTGGGGTAAAGTTACCTTAGTCTATTTGCTATAAAATTGTATTTTGAGGCAGGGCTTATGGATGTTAGACAGTTACTTTTCTCTTCAAACAAGGGTTATTTTAATTGGGTTAGTCAGACACTACAGCTCATTGCAGAGCTACACCTGTGCCATTCCCTGGGCAGCTAAGTGGAGGGGAGAACAAGTATTGCAGGTGGGTTGTGATTTTGTGTATCAGCATGCCTAGAATTGTGGTGTGTAATTGAGGAAAATGAGTTAATTGTAGGTTAAAATAAGAGGTTATGATCTGGGAAAGTCTCCACAGTGTCAGGCTATGCTGACAGTGCTGAACAAGACCAGGAATTGATCAGTGGCTCCAAAGACAAGTGGCACTGCTGACTGGTTCCAGCACAGCCCCAGCCTGCCTTCCTCTGGGGATCTGTCTGAAGTCTGCAGTAACAGGAGCAATGGGGACAATATCCTTCCCTGAAACTTTCTGTGCAGCAGCAGTGGTCAGTTGGGCAGTGGGGAGCCGATTTTCCAGGACAGCATTTTCAGTCAGTGGGGAGTGGGATCCAGTGTCAGGATGAGCACTGCTATCTCACAGGTGTGCCATGGTGCCCTCTGTGTCAAGAAGCCTGTCCTGAAGTGTCTGGGGCATTCTGTACTGGATGGTTCCTTGGGCACATGGGAGCAATGCCCCCATAGAGTATTGCATCTTCCCTCTTAAACCTGTTAAATTTCTACTGGGGAGTTTTTCGCTGGGTATCAGGGAAAGGCTCTTCCCCCAGAGGGTGCTGGCAGTGCCCAGGCTCCCCAGGGAATGGGCACGGCCCCGAGGCTGCCAGAGCTCCAGGAGCCTTTGGCCAGCGCTGCCAGGGATGCCCAGGGTGGGATTGGTGGGCTCTGGGCAGGGACAGGGGCTGGGCTGGGTGATCCTGGTGGGTCCCCCCAGCTCAGGACATTCCATGTTCCTCCATTTCTGTTTGGGTTTGTGCTTTGTCCAGCCAATAAATATTGCTGTCCACTACTGAAGCTACTGAAGTGAAATCTGAGAATGATCCTGCCAGATTCACTTCAGTGGAACATCCTTTCTGGGGCCTTTCATCTCTGTGGAAGGAAGTGTCCATGCCCTGTGCTGTGGAGCTGCTGCCAGCAGCAGGTTCATCTGCTCCATGGCCCTGAGAGCTGCAAGAAGGCCCATGGAGGACGGGCCTGAAGGAAATGTTCAGTGTTTCTTGACAATACTCTCTCCCCAGATCTGCCTCTGAAAGCTGCATTAGTTCTTTCCTCTGCTCTGTACCTGCTCACATCTGTGGCAGCTGGAGCAGATTTTGGAGACATGATGACTTCATCTGTTGAAAATTAATTACTTCCCTCGGGGGCTGCCTGACAAAAATTTGGAAGGAATCCCAGTGCAGGAAATGTATTTGGATCTCTGTGTAGTATTGTTGAGCATGATCAGGACCATCCTGTATTCTGGGTAAATGAGATCTTGGGTGTTCTTTGCCCGGGAGATTCTTGGGACTTGAAAGCAGCAGTTGCTGCAAGAAGCCACCCGTCTGCATGGCGAGGAGCCTGGGGAATGCAGGGCACTGCTAATCACACAGTCAGAGCCTCATTCCAGTTTGAAATTAGCTCTTCTCTGAGAGCTCGTTTCTGCCCTGCTGCTCAGAGCAGGGCCAGCTTTGTGGGACAAGGTGTTGCTGTGCCCTGCCTGGTCCCACTGTCCCTCTGAGTCTGTTGCAGAGTAGTGCCACTCTCACTGACCCATTTTTTTACTTCTTGGCCTGGCTGGAATTTCTGGGAGGATCTGAATCCATCTTGTCTATGGCCTCCCCTGATAAAAATGAAGAAGCCTTGCCCATGCTGAACAAGCCCTGCTCCCTCGCCCTCTCCACGTGCTCAAACCCACTGACCATCTCCTGAAATGCCAGCATGGTTTGGATTGGAAGGGGGTGAGCTTAACCAGAAAAGCTGTGTGTGACTCTTCTGGCTGCCACAGGAACATGGAGCAGATGCATCCTGTCACACAATATTGTTCAGCTGCTCACCACAAACCAGCAGCTTCCTCCAGGTTGCCCAGAACAATCAGCTCCCTGTGAGGAGCCCCAGTACAGAGGCAAGTTGACTTTCAGAGTTGCCTTTGCCTTGATCCCTGGCGGTGATATCCTGAGTTAGACTCCTTTGAATGGCCTTTTGGAAGAGGCATTGGGAGGCCGGGTGTCCTGATTGCCAAAGCAGGAGCCAGCAGTGTGAACATGCCCCAGGGAGCAGTGCTGGAGCCCTGTGAGGGAGGATCAAGCCCACTTCCCTGGCATTGATGTGGTCACGGGCTCCCAGCTCGGCGGTGCGGCTCTGGCAGTGACGCACGGATCGCTATCTGAAAGCCTCTGCTGGGCTCTCAATGGAGCCTCTTCTGCTCCTCTCCAGTTCACAAATTAGTGCATCCGAGTCCCCGGTGCCTGTGAGCGAGGGAGCAGCTCAAGTGATGAGAAAGCAGCGTGTTCTCAGGCTGTTCTCAGGCTGTTCTCAGGCTCTGGCTGAGGGTGGTGGCTGTGGCCAAGTGACTGCTGCTTTCACAGGAAACCTTGCTCAGAACGGAGTGGAGAGAAAGTTGACCTCTTTTATCCAAGGGAGAGGATTTCCCCCCTCCACCCTGCCCTTGTAAAACCTCACCTGGAGCACGGTGTCCAGCTCTGGGGTCCTCAGCACCACAAAGGTGCAATACGAAGGTATTGACCTGTTGGAGAGCCCAGAGGAGGCCACAGAGAGGATCTAGAGCCCCTCTGCTCTGAAGCCAGGCTGGGAGAGCTGGGGCTGTCCAGCCTGAAGAGAAGCTCCAAGGGAGACCTTGTTGTGGCCTCTTTTTGAAGGGGGTTTTATGGGAAAGAGAGAGAGAGACTTTACATGGGCAGGCAGTGGCAGGACAAGGGGAAATGACCTTAAGCTGGAGGAGGGCAGGGTTAGATTAGACATTAGGGAGAAATCCTTTGCTGTGAGGGTGGGGAGGCCCTGGCACGGGGTGCCCAGAGCAGCTGTGGCTGCCCCTGGATCCCTGGAAGTGTCCAAGGCCAGGCTGGATGGGGCTTGGAGCAACCTGGGATAGTGGAAGGTGTCCCTGCCCATGGCAGAGGGTGGATTTTAAGATCCCTCCCAACTCAAACTATTCTGGGATTCCAGGATTTCTACAGGCTCTCCAGAAGGTAGGATCCCCCTCCCCTTAGGGAACAGGCTGTGGCCCTGGTCTAAACTGGCTCTGAGGGTCCCAGCTCCACCCTGATGCTTCAAGGAGTTTCCTTCAGTGACATCTGATGGTGACACTGCAGCATCTCCCCATTCTGCACAAACGATGGAAACTTTGAAACAGAAACCTTGAGCACTAATGCAATAAAGTTGCTAGTGACAGTACCACAGTGGCATGTTCAGGGAAGGTTTATGCACAGGTGTGTGTACCTGCCACACCACAGGGAATTCAGCAGTGCTGTCAGTACCCTCCACTGCTGACAGGGGTTTGTCCTTTTCAAGTCTGGGTTTCTTTTTCCCTTTTTAAAATTGCTGACTCTAAAATATTCTTCTTGACATTTTCTCTACACTAGCCGGAGGGGTTTTTGTTGATTCTGGAAGCACTTGAAAACAGGAGAAATTGGCCAAGGCATTCAAAAGTTAAATTAAAATCTGACTCTACAAATAACTAGTGTCAGTGGTGTGAATAACATCCCTCTTTGGGAAAAGATGTTGAGGCATAGGGCAGAATTGGCTGGGACTGAATTTGGCTCAACACATAGAGATAAAACTGATCTGGGGTTGGATAGGGTGATTTCCAAGGGAGATATTGAATATTTGGTTTCAAAAGTATTGGTACCAATGGAGAAATGGTTGATAGGTTAAGGTCAGGACATTGCTGAGCTTGCCCTGTTGGTGTGAGCTTTGTGAAGCCTTGGTGGTGAGAACAGGATTTACGGGTAGGAAATCTGCGGCCGTCACTGTGGAAAGCTTTAATCATGGATTATTGGTGGTGTCAGGGGTTTCTGTGTGCTCCTATGGATTAAAGAATGTATGATATGTCTAGAATTCCAAGAGGGATGTAAACAAGCCTCATGCTCTACAGAATCCTTCCCTGCTCGGAGGTGTCGCTGATGTGGATCAGAACACCCGTGCCACTTTCCTCTTGAGAAGTGTTCATTTACTGACAGCAAAGCACACGAAATGTCATCCCTGGTGAAACATTGCTCTCTGCATCTGTGCCCACGTCTTCTGGGGCCAAAGTTTCCACATTCTTGCCTCTTGCAGAGCTGTTGCGGTGGAAGCCTTTCCCCTTCAGAGCAATGTTGGGTTTTTCTTTTTTTTTTTTTTTCTTTTTTTTTTTTTTTTCAGTAAAAAGACAAAGCTATTTTCTGTTTCAGAATGCAAGATGGAATATCTCTGGAGGGATTAACCTTCTTTACAGAGTTGTTTTTGTGGTTGAAAGAAGAAATCTGTTATCATTAAAATAATACTAAAAAAATCTGCACCTCATTATTTCCAGAAATAAAGCTGCCACAATGCAATTTATTAAGAATTGACTTGGGGTGAACGGAGAGAGCTCCAACACCAAAGAGTTTGTGTTTTAGAAAAAAGACAGGAAGACAATAGGATGGACACAGAGGGAGCAAGAAGAGGGAATTGCTCTGCAATGTTAGTAAGCAAATATGTTCTTTTTGGGAAGGACTGTGAGAAGTGGCTTGGCAGATGTGCAGGAGGGTTTAATTCAGCCCCTCTTCATGTGTTCAGTGCTTGGCTGAGCTCAGTCACAGAGGGCAGAGAGGGGAGAAAGGCACAAAGCTCAGGACTGGCATGGCCAGGGAAATGTAGAGGGCAGGAAGCATGAGCAGGAGAACGTGTCCTGTCCTTTCCCTGCCCCTTCCCTCCTGTACCTGAGCCCCTGGGGAGCTGCTGGACCCCTGTCCTGCTCCCCCGACTCCTGCCGTGCCCCCAGCCCCTTGGGAACAGCAGCAGAACTGTTCCTCCACATATCCATGAGAAGAGCTGTGGTTTGGCATTTGGCAGAGTCTCCAGGGTGCAGGCAGAATGCTGAGGCAGCAGTTTTTGTGAGCAAGCTGCTGCTACCTGGGATGCCAGATCCCTCCGAGCTGTTCTGAGCCTCTGCCCCCTCCTGCACCTCTGCGTGGGGCATCATTCTATTTTCTCTTTGGCTTGCTGTTTCCCTTCCTTTTTACCTTGAGGCCATCAACAGATTCGTTTCCTGATCTCCGTGTCTGCTTTGAAGACAAATTCTCACCTTTTAGTGACTGAAGGAATGTGAGGAATGAGGCCCCATGGCCACAGCCTCCCTCCCAGCCGGGAGCTGTTGCTGCACGCTGGGCAGAGGGAGCAAGGTGCTGCCCTCCCTGGAGCAGTCCCGTGGGCACCATCGGGATGGACTTCCAGTGCAGAGCTGAGCATTTCACTCCTCTGAAATTCCTTTGTAGTGCCAGTCCTAGAGCTACAGGTGCTGGGCCACCCTACGGGGGTTTTCAGCTTGTTTTAGCAGTTTTCTTGGCAATATTAACATCAAGGGCAGTTCCAGAGTAGGTCAGAAAGGAGATGTTGCTGTGTGGCCATGGGGGTCCAGGGGGTTTACCTGGGGAGGGAAGGGGGAGTTCCCACCCCATAGAGCTGATGTGACCCTCGGTGTTACTGTATTTCCTCTTATACCTGTGTGTCCCAAAGGTGGACGAGGCAGAAGAGCTCTGGTGCATCCAGCTGACACTGTGGGGACGGTCACATTGCCCCTTGCAAGTGGCTGCTCATCCCTGCCAGGGTGGGCACTGTGCCATGTCTGGCCAGAGCTGGGCTTTGGGTTTAAACCACCGGCAGGGTGAGTTTGTGTTGAGCCTCCCCAGGCTCTGCAGAGGGCCAGGGCACTTCCCTTCCTCCAGGGAACAGCTGGGAGCAGGGAATGTCCCAAAGTGCCCTCCGTGTTTGCAGGTGTGAACACAGGGAATGACACAGTGACACCTGAGAGTGTGTTTTTCCCAAAGCAGTGATCCAGTTCTCACCTTCACAGGGGCCTTGAACAGATACAGAGGGAAGAACTCCTTTATGCAATCATTGCTGGCTCCAGCTGGATGTGGGACTCACACACCACATTTCATCCAGCTGAATTCCAATGCAGGGTGACACCACTTCCAGCCTGGGTTCCACCCATGGCTGTGCCTGGTGCTGGGGGGTCTCGGAGCCCCCATCTCACAGCACTGGGGACAAGGGGCTAGAGGGTGATGTCAGCCTTTTCCTGTATAACATCACTTCGGAAAGCTTTGCTGATGTGCCCTCCCTGTCACCTACGGATGACAGGCAATCCCAACAATCTGTGCAAATACTTCCATGGATGGAGGAGACCCCAAACCACCGTCTGCCCTGGAGAGACAGGGAATGTCTATCCTAAGAAAGCCATCCAGGGTCTGGAGCCCGTCTCCTCTGAGGGTGTTCAGCCTGGAGAAGGCTCCAAGGAGACCTTTCTGTACTTAAAGGAGGCCAATAAAAAAGATGGGCACAGAGTTTTTAGCAAGACCCGCTGAAACAGAACAAGAGCTGATCGTTTTGAACTAAAATAGGAGAGATTCAGCCTAGATATACGGAATAAGATTTTCACAAGGAGGAGAGGAACCCTCACGATGGAAGTTGCACTGACAGTCTGCCTGTCCCCCTGCCCTTGCAGAGCACGGTTGGGGAGAATCGGTGGCTCCAGGGCCAGCTGGTGCAGCTGCTGCTCCGTCACTGCGACGCGCGCGGGGCCGCGCGCTGGGCACAGCACTGCCGGGTGCCCCCCGAGACACTGCCTCGGGCTGTGGCCGAGGAGCTTCAGAGCCTGCACGTCCACCACAGGTAAATCCTCTCTTTGGTGCCTTTTCCCTGCAGGTTGCTTGTTGGAAAAACACTGTGTGTTTGCTTAAAATTGTCTGCCGTGGTGCATCCTTGGGGGCAGAAGTTTGCAAAGGCTTCCTCCGTGTGCTTGGATCCCGTTGTGGTCCTGCACATGCTGCATTTGTTTGTCGTAAGCCTGGAAATGTCTGTGAAAGGGGCATTTAAAACTCATCCTGCGCACACAGAAACTCTGTGGGATTGCTTCATGGTGCTGGGGGTTCTTACACTTCCTCTGCCAGAAAAACAGTGCAAATATTTATCTATTTTACTGAAGTGATTGCAGATCTGTCAAAATTTCACTAATTATTATTTTTTTTAATGCTGATGATTTTGGGAAGGTCTCACAGATGGCCTTGAACAGTTCATGTGCAGGGATCCTGGTTTTGTGGATCTGCTCTTTCTCCTCATGCAAATCTGTACTTGTTCAGGCGCTGTGTCACCTCAGGAAATACAACACAGATGTAATCACCCTCAAAACACTTCTCCAGGGAGTCCACGGCTTTTTTGGAGCGCAGGAAACTTGTCTGTCTTGAACATGCTCCTGCCTCGCTCCAAAGCACTGCTGGAGCTGCTGTCCCCCTCCTCCTCCTCCTCCTCCCTTCTGAAGCCACAGCAGCCACCAGTTGGGAGCCAGGAGGGTTTTTCCATGCGGGAAAAGCCCTGAAAACACAAAGGAGTGATCACAGATGTGTGGCTGAGCCATAGCCTGTGCATCCAGAGATAAAACCCATCATTCCATCTCTGTGCTGTGGAGGGAAGGCAGGTGAGGGTGTGCTCTGCCTTGTGTGAGGAGCTGGGACAGATGAATAAACCTCTTTGTACTGCAGTTTACTCATCCAGTCATGATACCTGCTGTGGTAGCTGCTATAAAGTCAGCAGAACCATGGAACCTCATAAAACAGTCTGGCTGCCCTGTCTATTGAGTAACACGGCCACAGTTCCCAGAGGGAGTTCACACTGCACACAACAAGGTGGCACCAGCATGTAAATGACATCATCTGTCTCTGGTCACAGCACACGAGGCTCCTGAGCTTTGCAGGTGAGAATATTCCTGGAGACCTGAGGCTGCACACCTTCATTAAATATTTTACACAAATATTGACTTCCCCATGCACACAAACCCACAGGAAAGAGTGTTTGTGCACCCTCCCAAACATAAGGTTACTAATAGTTTCCCAAATAATGAACCATTTCAAGTCTCTGTGGGAAAGAGACTATCCAGAAATACGTGATCTGTCCAAGGGAACTGAATCTTTTTGATTAGTTTCTTTTGTCTGAGAAAGAGCTGAGTGTCATGGGTAAAGACAGGGTCAGGATAAAATAAGGGGACTAAAACTTACTCCTCTTGCTCCAATCCAAGATTTCCTCCTGGCTTTGTATGTCTTCAAACAGTTGCATCTGATTCTGTGCAGGATAAAAGAGGTCACAAAAGCAGATAATTATGAGTCCAGTCAGAAGAAGGACTATTACCAGCTTCCTATTCCACGGGAAAATATTCACTTTCTGCAGACATGGGAGGAGACACTGCAGTGCTGGGAGAAGGTGCTGCAGGTGAGTGTTGCCTGGGATTGGCCTGGCAGGGTCAGGGAGCTGGAACTCCATGTCAGGCTCAGACACAGAGCTGGATGTGGCCACTGCCATCCACTGCCTCCCTCCCCAAGCCAAGAACAGCTGCTCCTTGAGGCTGGTCTGCTTTCGGAAAGATGTTAGGAATTGTGCCAGGGAAGGTTCCCATGGGTGACACAGATGCTGTGACAGTTCCCTGCGTCTGTGGCGTTTTGCACAAAGAGCTGCAGGCTCTGAGTGCAGAAAATGTCTGTGTTGCAGCCTGGGCAGGTCGTTGGTGTGGACATGGAGTGGAAGCCTTCCTTTGGCATGGTGGGGAAGCCCCGTGTCGCCCTCCTGCAACTTGCACTGAAGGATGAGGTGTTCCTGTTGGACCTGCCCCAGCTCCTCCAGCAAGCTGAGGCAGAGGGGGAGAAGGAGAAGCTTCCCCATTTCATCCAGATGCTCTATTCAGATGCAGCCATCACTAAACTAGGTAACATCCCTCCTCCCTGCCTCGGAGTTTCACACAACCTTTGGACACAGTCATCTTTGTCATTCCTAGATCGTCTTGGTGTTGTCATTCCCTAAAGCCATGGAACCAGCTTTTGTAGCCCTGAGTGTTCAGGCACTGCCAGGCCAGGAAGCAGTGACTAGTGTAACTGGGAATGACAGAAACACAGGATCAGGGAACCACAGAAAATCCTGAGCTGGAAGAGACCCACAGGGATCACCCAGCCCAGCCCCTGTCCCTGCCCAGAGCCCCACCAATCCCACCCTGGGCATCCCTGGCAGCGCTGGCCAAAGGCTCCTGGAGCTCTGGCAGCCTCGGGGCTGTGCCCATTCCCTGGGGAGCCTGGGCAGTGCCAGCACCCTCTGGGGGAAGAGCCTTTCCCTCATCTCCAGTTTAATGCTCCTCTGACACAGGTCTATGCCGTTATCTCCCCGTTTCAGGTCATATCCAAGATTCCTCATTTAACTTGCACTCTCAGACTTGGGATTGTCTTAGCTCTGTAGTAATCCCCAACACCCACCCAACCTTCAGTGGTTCAGGTAATTCTGGTGGGCAGAACTGTCTGGGGGTGCTGTCCCTGTCCCAGAGCTGCTGTGCTGGACACCAGAGATCTCTGAATTACCATACTTGGGTTTTGGAGGCTTTTATCAGGAGCTGCTAAACCTGGATTTCAAGGGCAAATTATCAAATATGTTTCTCAGATTTTAAGTAAGTTGATCTTAAACTCAGCATTTTTCATCTGCCTGTCTTCTCCCTTGATCTGCAGGAGTGTCTCTTGGGAACAGAAGAGGCAGGAGCTAGTCTTGTTCCCTGTTTGAAAAGTCTTCCCACCAATGCTTGTAAATATTTTGTCAGAACTTTGACTCTGAACTAGAAGAAGCTGCAGTGCATTAACCAATATTTTGAATTTTCCTACCTGTGTGATTTGGCCTTTTTTTGTCTCCAGGTTATGGGATGTCTGGAGACCTCAGCAGCCTTGTAGCCACATGTTCTGCTCTGAAAGACACAGAGAAGCAAATGCAAGGTGTTGTGGATCTTCTTGCAGTGGACAAACAAGTAAGGATAAACACATGGACATGTGGGAAATGGTGTCTCCTGCACTTGCTGGTGGATAACTGTCCTGAATCCACAGCACTGTTTGCATCCTGGATTGGCAGGGAGATGGCTGCATTAGTAAAGAGACCATTTCCTCCAGAGGGTTTGAGATGTTGGGATTCTGTAAAGGAAGAGAGAAGTATTTCGTTTTCATCAACTACAAAGTTAAAGCTTATGATATTGACAGCTTTTTCATAGCCTTTATAAAAGCTGTGAAAAGCTCTTGGAGACCCAGCTCCATCCAGCCAGGACAAGGTTTCTGAGCACAAGTTATACTTAGGAAGTTCTTGTAGAAATTCTGCTACTCCAAGGCCATGCATAATTGAAGCAGATATGATGGAGTTAATGATTTGTACAGAACTCTGATATTCCTAGGAGGGCTGCTGGTGGGTTCAGCGCAGGAATTTCTGGTTAGCTGAAGCACAGCTGTTCCTGGGTTTGCACACAGGAGCTTTCAGCAGTCTGCAAAAATGTTCAGCACAACCATCTTAATGGTAAAATGTACAGAGTGGGTTTGAGGCTGTGGGTTGAGGTGAAGCAGATCTTTGGGATTGATTGCTTAACCTGGGAAGTGCTGCAGGAGTTGACATAGCTGCCAACAGCCATTGCCTCAGTTTAAGCTGAGAAATGGCATCTGCAGGGAGGGCTGCTGCCCAGGGTGTCATAGGAATGGCTTTTCCCACCGGGACTAGGAGGAGAAAGGTGCTGAACCGCCACTGGTGGTCCTTTGTTGAGTGGATGCCCAGCAGCCTCTAGCATGGTGAGCACCCCACAGACCCTAAGGAGCCTCATCCTAGTCCTGCTGCTCGGGTGCAGGGCTGTACAAGAACACCATTTTTTCCTTTTCCTTGGCTATAGAAGAGGTTTCTCTCCAGCAAGTGTGTTTGTTAAACAAATAACTCGACGCCGTGTTTATCTCGTGCCATCCCAGCCCTTGTCTGAGGACTGGGGTTCAATATGCCAGGCACGAGATGGATGTGATAGGGCTGTGCCTGGCCCCACCAGCTGGAACAGGAGGTGGTTTGGGAGCTGCTGCATAACCAGGTGGTTTGTATCTTTTTGTTTCCATCAGCTGCAGTGGGGGAAGGACAGCCGGAAGGTCGATGGACTGTCGCCGGAGCGCGGCCACGAGGAGAAGGGGGTCAGGCCTCCGGAGAAGGGACTCAGCCTCCTGGTGCAGCATGTGCTGGGGAAGCCTCTGGATAAAAGGGAGCAGCTGTCAAACTGGGAGAAGCGGCCGCTAAGAGAGGAGCAGATCCTCTATGCAGGTCTGGCCCTGGCTGGGTGGTGCAGATGCCCAGGGTAGGCTGTGTTTGGCTGCTCTGTCCCCAGGAAAGTCGTTAAGTAGCAGAGGAAGAAAATGGATTTGCAGATTAGTTCCTGTTCAGAGGAGTCAGCACATGTTTTGTTTGTCCTTTTGAGGAAATGACTTTAATGGTTGAAGTTTAAACTGTCCAGTGATTCATTATTTCCCTTATGAAGGAATTCCTGTGCTTTGCAGATTTTGTCTGATGAAACATCACCTCAGTGGAAACTCCTCTCGGTAACTGAAAGGAAGAAAGTCCACTTCCTTCTGCCTCATTTCACGGCCTTCCTGGGAAACAAATGCCGTGTTCATTTGTTGCAGTGAGGTGCTTGTTAGAGCTGGGTTTGAAATGGGCAGATGTGGTGTCAGAAACTGCAGCACAGACTCAGAGCTGTTGGAGGGACCCATAGAGTTTATTGCTGATTACCCCAGAGTCAGAAGTCTGGGTCTAAATCTTCCTGGTGCATCAAAGGACAGTCTGCTGATGCAAACCAGCCCTTTGTTAAATTCAACTATCCTTGAAGCTGACATAGTTCCCACAAAAGTTAATCACTGGGACTTGTCAGACTGGCTGGGAGAGTTCTCCTGTTGCCGTTGCAGGGAGCAGCAGCACAGGGCACTGAGTGTGGGCAAGTGATTGCAAACAGCTTGGGCAGTACCTGCTCAGATATTGCATTTCCTGGGGAAGTTCCTTTCCCATCAAGAGGTGTGATCTGGAGCTGTGGGCAGACTCGGGGACAGTATCCCTTCCTGTGAGGAACAGGGGCTGGCTGGAGCTGCCTGGTGGTGGTTGGAAGAGCCACACTGCAGTTTGCATTGAGTTACTGGGCTAGAATGGAGATGGCAGAGCCTGTCTTTATAGGAGCTCCTGCCTTGACCACCTGTGACTGTGGGTTCAGCCGTGATGCTCAGTGAGTCAGTTCTGGAGCTGTGGGTATGACCTGAGGGAGTTGCAGCTTCACAGTTGTTCACAGTGGCTTTTACAAAGGTGGGGGCTCTTCCTTGCCTCAGGAAAGCCTCTGGTTTACTTTTGAATGAGCCTCATGTGAGCTGAGGCTCACATTCTCTTCTCTGCAGCTTCAGATGCCTACTGCTTGCTGGAGATCTATGAGAGGCTCTGCAAGGACCCCGAGAGCTTTGGTCTGGGTTCAGACCTGGCAGAAAGTCTGGTGGGAAAACAGAGCAAAAAACCCAGGGCAAAGAAACAGCTGAATAAACAAGAAGTACCACCACCTTCTGGACAGGTTTGTAAACATCTTCAAAGAGCTGCTTGTTGCTCAAGACCCCTGCAAATCACACGCTGCTGCTCTCAGTCACACCACTCTCTGTGCACGGCTGTTCCCAGGGCTCTTGCAGCAAACATCCTTCTCATCCCTTCCTCTCAGGACACTGTGCTCTCTCCTTGGCCTGCCTGGTCCAGCTTTCTCTGTGCTTTGAGGGTCACTTGTCTTTGCACAGTGTGGGTGCAGATCTGTGCACAAAGCCCAGTGAGCTTTGCTCATGGAAATGTTCCTTCCACGTTTTGGGTTTGGATTCTGTGGCCAAACTTTCAAAACTCTTACTTCCTTACTTTTGTTTTTTTACTGAGCATCCACACCTTACTTTCACACTGGGAATATCTCCTCTATTGTGTCTGGAGTGGAAGTCTGCAAAGTTTAAAACAAATGATCCGTCAGAAATGCCTTTCTGCTGAAGGCTTGTCTCTGCCTCCCTGCCCACCACCACATTCCATAAGAGGCCTCTCCCAGAAGTTTGTGTTGTGGCAGAGCCTTAAAACTCCACCAGAGCTGTGTGACTGTGCTTAAGTATCTTGGAATGTGACTGGTGCCTCTCAGTAAGAAAGTTTTACATTTAAAATGGAACCATTCATTGGTTTGAGCACCTTTGGAACCCTTGGCACTAATGCCATTTTGTTACTGCCTGAGGGGACTCACCGTGTGTATCTGTGTATCCTGAAGAGCCTCGAGTGTGTGGGGGGCTCCTGATGTCCTTCCATGTCCTGATGTCCATCCTGAAGTGCCCCCTTCCATGGCTGGGCTGAGATGCTGCTGACTGTGTCCATCTGTGTGTAAATGTGCAGCATCCATTGGCCTTGAGCAGGCAGGGAAACACAGAGCTGCTCTCTGAGCACTGTGGTCATGGGAATGTTGTGTGTTACAGCAGAGCTGGATGGCTGCTGCAGAGGTGGGAAAAGTGAGCACTTCAGGCTTCAATCACCTTGGAAACCCAAGTGCCATCTTTGTGTTCTGTACAGTCAGATTCATCAGACGAGAAGCAGTTGGTAAAACCTGGACTGGGACAGCAGAAAAAGCAGATTTCTCCCTCTTTCCCAGTGCTTCCTGGTCCACTGTCTGAAGTGGGGCTAATGACTGTTCTCCTTTATAAGCTTTCTGCTCTCTGCTGGCATGAAACGTTAGAAAAAGCTCCACTGAACAGTGCTGGCCACTGGATAAACACTGGCTGAGAGCCAGCTGGAGCTCCTGCACATCTGTTTGAACAGCAGCAGCAGCCAGGCTAGCATCTCCAGCTGCCTCAGCTCCAGGGGCCAGCTCCATCCCTTGTCACTGTGCTCTGGTGTCACAGCTACATCCACCAGGGTCCTGCAGGAGCTGGTGACAGCCCAGTGTGCCCAGTGCTGCAGAGCCCTGGGTGCAGGGACCAGCTGCTGGGAGCTGCAGTGTCACACCAGTGTTGCCCCTAGACCTGAGCTGGTTCCCATGGAGGGCCCAGGTGAAGCTGCCTGGTGTGCCACAGCATTTCCAGCTTGGGGCCAGTTCCTGCAGAGCTGATCTGCAGTGCTGGCTCTCTGCATAGCTGCTGGCAGTGTCCTTCAGTCATCCCAGCTGCCTCAGGTTCCTGGAGTCAAAAGCTGGACATTGGAAATACCTTAATAACTTCCCTCCTCCATGAATTTAGCTATTGTACTTCTGAGACCCTCCCAAAGCCAAAGTCCTCAAAGTGCAAGAACTCCCCCAGCAGCAGACATTTGAAATAAAACAAACAGAATTCAGACACTGCCTATTTTTAACCTTCCAAAGATAATAGAGTTGATGTGGTTGCCTTGTCTACCTCTCTGTCCCAAATCATAACTTGGGCACATGTTTATTAATTGCAGACTAATTTATGGGAACAGCAGCCTTGACTATGTTTCTATGACTTCTTGAAGATGAATGTCTGTGCAGAGCACTGGAGGCCAGGCTGGCACTTCTCCAGGGAAAGCCTGCAGGTCCCTGCATCAGGTGGTTAGAGAGACAATGGTGAATCCAGAATTAGCCCCACCATGTTCTGCCCCTGCCCAGGTGGTGATGGCAATGTGGAAAGGTTGGGAAGGAGGATCTAGAGATGCTGCAGAGTATGGGGCAGTGGTGACACAGGTGCAAAGAGGCAGTTGGATGTGCTGTGGTGGGTGAATGAAAGCAGGGAGGCCAAACACAAATGTCCTGAGAATCAGCCTTCTGCTCCTTATGGATCTCCTGCCTTTCTCTAGGAATGCCAAGGACCCAGAACAGAGGCCTCATGCCCGCCTGCCCCCATCTCCCCCCAGGAGTTCAGTGTGGTCTGTGACAACATGCTGCAGGGCCTGGGGCGCTACCTGCGCTGCCTGGGTGTGGATGTGCGGCTGCTGGACAATGAGGATGACCACAGGAAAGCTGCTGAGGTGAGTTCACAGCTTCCATCTCCACGGGGATGTGATGGGCTTACTAGGAAGCTGCCCCTCCTTTTCCCCTCGCCAGGAAATTGTAGCTGCAATGAGATCTCCCCTCAGTCTCCTTTTCTCCAGGCTGGACAGAAGTGTCCTCAGCCACTTCTCATACAGCTTCCCCTCAAGGCCCTTCACCATCTTCTTTGCCCTCCTTTGGACATTCTCTAATGGCCTAATATCTTTCTTACATTGTGGTGCCCAAAACTGCCCTCAGGGCTCGAGGTGAGGCCACCCCAGCCCAGAGCAGGGCAGGACAGTCCCCTCCCTTGACCAGCCTGTAATGCTGGGCCTGATGGCCCCAGGACACACATGTCCCTCCTGGCTCCAGGGCACTGCTGGCTCACATTCATCACACCCCCAGGTCCCTCCTGTGTCGCTCTGATCTCCAGCATCTCATTCTCCAGTTTGTTTGTATATCCAGGGTCGCCCCATCCCAAGTGCAGAGTCTGGCATTTTCCCTTGTGGAACCTCATGGAGTTGGTGATTGTCTGGCTCCCTGATTTGTCCAGGTCTCCCAGAGGGCCTCCCTGCCTTTGAGGGAGTCAGCAGATACCCAGCCCACACAGCGAGTGCTATCAAGTATGCATGGATCACCCGGCCTGGTGTGCAGGATGTTTCCTCTTCAGATGTCTGCTTGGCCCGAATCCGGGGCAGGCTCTAACTTCTGCAGAAATAATTAATATCTCCTCCTTGCCAAACTTGCACAAGTTATTTAAACAAACTGGTTCTCAGTGCCTCCCCAAGCCCTGTCTCCACTTCTCATCCCCATCCCTTATCGTGCCATGGACAGGATGTTTGACATTGCTTTCTCTATGGTGACCGGACAAACTTCCTTTCACTATCAAAAGCCCATGGAGTGTTACTGTATTTCAGAGCCTTTGATCTGGGCTTGAATAATCAAAGATAAAAATAGACTCCTCCCACCCTGTTTTATATCTGGCTGGTCCTGACTGAATCAAAGTTCAGTGTTGACCACCATACGCCCAAAAACTTGGGAATGTTATTGCAAAGGCCAGCAGAGGGTTTGGGTCCTGGTCACTGAGTACAAGACAGATGGTTTGGGTGTTGTCCCAGCACAGTCTCAAATTGGTGTCACTAGGAACACCTAAGAGTGTACAGCATGAGTGTTTGCTCTTCATTAAAGTCTTTTCACTCAAATGATTTATCATACTACATTTCTCCTTGTGCCAAGAACTCCTCCAACACCTGGCATTTCCTCCTTATTGTTCTCATTCCTTTTTTTCATTAAAGTAGCATCAAGTATTGGTGGGCAGATGAGTCTTCACCCTCTGTTAGTTGGAATTAAGCTTAAAAGCCTGAGAACTTCCTCAGCTGTGCTTGGGCAATTATGGATTTTATTTATTTTGTTCTTTAGACTAGCACATGTGGCAGGAATTGGTTTGGCAACCCCCATTCCCATGGATATGAGACCCTTGTCCTGTGTTTTGCTTCGTGTTGTTCTGTTTAGTTATTGACTAAATATTTTATCTTGTGTTTGTCATGGTGAGTTTATCGTGCCAGATCTGCAGAGGTGTGAGAGCAGGGCCTCTGGCACTGTGATCCACTGGATACCCTCTGGCTGACCAGATTTAGTGGTGGAGTTGGCAGTGCTGGGTGAATGGTTGGACCTGATGACCTGGGAGGTCTTTCCCAGCCTTAATGAAGCTGTCATTCTGTGGTTCTGTTGGTCTGCTGTGAGATGCTCCCAGCTTGCAGTCTGTGATTTAATGGTGCTATTTAATTAGGAGTTGACTGGAGAAATGACAGATTAAAGTTGCCTGCCATAAGTGCGGGTACAGCAAATCTGTAGAAATGGACAAACAGTGGAAATTCATACTGAAGGTGTGTCTGGTTAAATCTGTCCTCATGTGAAAGGCAAAGAACTCGCAGGCTGTCCTTACAGAAGCATTTCAGTTCCTGCCCATGCACAGCAGCCTCTCAGAAGGGCAGTGGGGGTGGTTTTATTAAGCCCTCTCACTCAGTGAGGTGGCCATGCAGTTTTTACCATATTACCTTGCTGTCCTACCTGCTGTTGCCTGTGCACACATCTGTGTGGCACAGCAGGTCTGCAGCTGGAGGTGGAATTAGTTCCAGATATGCTGGACAAGCTCGTTTACCTGACATTATTTGCAGCCTGTGCACTGAGAGCTGGTGGGGACCCACCATGTGCTGTCCCCAACATGTTCTTGCCTGGCAGCACTGCTCAGTCCTGCCCCTTGGGCAGGGCCTTTGCAGGACTTTGGGCAGTGGCCCAGACTGACCCAAACCTCTCTGCTGTGTGGCCTCTCTGAAGAAGGGCTGTGTCCATCCAGCCATTCCTCTTCAGGGACTCTGACTCCAGCTCCAGGCACTCCATGGGGTAAAGAATGTCGAGATCCCATCTCTGGGATGCAGCAGGTTTTTTGTGTGCAGGTGCTGGTTTTGGGTGATCCTCCCTTTGCCTTTGCACTTATCCCTATAAGCAACATGTTATTTGCAATTAATACAAGTTTCTTTACTTAAAATTGTCCCTGTGCCTGTTGTGTTGCTACCCAGGTCTTTCATGCCCCATCCCTGGAAAATTCCAGGTCAGGTTGGATGGAGGCTCTGAACACCCTGACCTAGTTGAAGATGTCCCTGCACACTGCAGGGGAGCTGGAACAAGATAACCTTTTAGAGATCCCTTCTAAACCAAAGTACAATATGATTCTATCTTGTCTTTTGCAAACTTCTCTTTGCAGAGAATCTTAAACCTATCTTTTGAGTTTTCTAGGTGACTGGAAGGAGATGGAAAAGTGGATGTTCCTATTTTCTCTGCAATTTTGCAGACTCAGGCAAAGCAGTGGGATCCTTCTCATACCAACCTTACAGGATCACCCAGCAGCCTGAGTGACTGCAGTAGATCCTGCAAGGTTGTACCTAAGGGGCAGAGCAAAAGTTGTTAAGAAAATGTTGGTAGTCTCTTAGATTTCTAATAAGAGACTCAGTGGAATCTCAAAGCTGCTTCAGTTGAGTTCTGGGTTGGTTTACCTTCTTTTTTTAATGGACTTTGCTCTTGGTTTTCAAAATCATCCTCATCTCTAAGGATAATCTGATGCTAAGGCAAATCTAGTATCTTTTGAAGTCTGCTAATAACCAGAAGGCAAGTAAAACTGGCTTCCTGAGGCTCCCATGCTGTGGAAGATTCCCTTGCAAGGTTACACCTACCCTCCAAACCTCCAGGTGAACCAGGGAGTCGCAGAGGAGGGCCAGGCTGGATGGATCTCAGGAGCCAGATAGAGCATTGTGCACACAGATCTAAATTGCCCTAGACTGATCTGGAGCCAGGTGACACAAAGGGGATTTTAATCCTGCAGCGAGCAGATCTTCACCTAATGGGGCAATCTAATCTTGGATCTTGTCTCAGCTTTGACTGGCTTTTTCCATATTTTTGATGTAGATGGCATTCTCCAGGTTTGTTGGTCTTTTTAGTCTAGTGGGGAGCTAAATTCACAGAGGGCAGATGAAGAGTTGTGCTGCCTTTAAGATCAAGACTTGGCTTTTGATGTTTGGTCAGCAGGAGGAGAAGGCCTTTCATTGGAGACCTTGATACAAATGGGTCTGCACAGAGAAACAAAACTGGGTGGATGGTTTTGGTGTGACACTTAAGGCCATGTTACAAAACTCTACAATAATTCTGTGCAATTTATACTTTTCAGGAATGCTCAAGAGGAGTTTAGGGTTGCAATGCTGGGAGGGCTGGACTGAGGCTGCTCACAGCTGTTAAGCTCTTCCTTTACTGTTTCTTTTAAAAGAGCCTGGGGTTACAGGGAGAGGCTCTGGGTTTGGACTGGATTTTGTGATCCCCTTCTCTAGTAGATCCTTGTCTGGGTGCTTTTCCAGCACATATCCTTGGGCAGACACTTTCTGTCCACTCCCTTTTGATCTCAAGTGAGGCTTTGCTGGCCCAGGCTCAGGATCACTGCAAGGGGAACACAGCTTTTCCTGGACTGCAGTTTGGCTCTTCAAGGACATGTGGCATTGCCCAACATGTGTCTTGCACAGACCTGGCAACGTCTCACTTACAAATCCACAGCCTCGTGCTGCTGTTTTTTGGAACCTCCTTTGGCCTTGGTTCAGGACACTTTAGGTTGTCACGAATTATCCTGCTGCTGGTGCTGACTTGGAAACAAAGGCTCTCTCTGCCCTCTCTTCTCAGTCGTTGCCCTTCTGAGGTCTCTCTGACAGTAATTCCCGTGGGTTCATTCATTTCTGCAGGATGGAAGTTGGCTGAACAGACAGGCACGTTAAGGGCTAATCAGTTGTACCAACAGATTAGGGAGTGCTTTCTCTCCAGAAGGTCTGAGCCTTTTCCAGAGGAAGTTGATATTATCTTTGTAATAGATTGTGAAACTGAGGCCAATGCCCTCTCTGCAGCACTTGGGCTGGAGCACAGGTCCCTGACACCCGTGCCAAAATGCTGCCTTGGGTGTTCTTTTCCTCTGGTTTGCATCCCTGACCACACATTCCCCCACGGTCCCAGTGCTGCCTTCCCTTGTTGCTTTTGGAGGAAAAGCAGGAATTGTGCCCTTTTCTCCAGCACATACCCTCTGTGGTCTCAGTCAGATGTGTGCTATCACATGGCTTTTCTGGCTCTGTGTGCTTCTCCCAGTCGTTCCAGAGGCAGAAAAGCATGTTGGAAGAGTTATTGAAAAAAAGTTAGTTATTCTCTTTTTTATTTGATGTTCTTTGCCTGTCTCTGCAGAGTCATTTAGATAAGGGGATTTATCAAGCTTGAACTAATTAACCCTGGATGCAGGAAGTCAGAATGGAGTGTTCCAGCTGTGAAATCCTCAGACTTACCCTGAAGCAAACATGAGTCTGGAGGAATTTCACATCCCTTTTCCCTTGTTGGCAGATCCCTGTGGTGACCTTTTGCTGTTTCCTTACCAGACTTCCCTCACTCATGTGCCACAAGAGTGCTGTGGCAGCTGCTCAGCAGCAGGACTGCATGGGGTGTCTGTTCTGCCCCTTCAAGGCTCCTGTTCTTAGAGGGTTTTTCTTTATTGAGAGAGAGAGGGTTGGTTTTGAAAGAAATCCAGTAATTTTGCCTGTAGAAAGATGCTTTAGAAGTTGTTGCCAATCACTTTCTCATTGCAGAACTTTCAGCCAAAAAGTGACTTCACAACTAAAGGAGAGAAGCAGATACCTGAAAGCTCAGGAAGAGGAAAAAAAGGGGGAAAAAAAGTTGTTTAGCTGCCTGCACAGGGCCTTCAGGACCCTCACCCCCTTTTTTCCTGTTGCCATAGGTCCAGTGAGTCTTAAGAGAATGACTGCCTAAGACAGAGCTTTAAAGCCGTGGTTGGTTTGTCTGGTGTCCCCTGGCTGTGCTCGCTGGTTTCTCTCTGGGAAGTGCAGCAGGACTCTGACCCCAAACGTGTCTTTCTGCCAAGGGTAGAGAGGGATCCAGGGAGAGCTGCTGCACTCTGAACCAGATGAGAGACCTCCATGACACACATCTGGAGTCAGTGAAAAACATGAGGGCTTCCAACAGAATCCAAGCTAGAGGAGAGAAATAACCTTGTGCCTACTTCAAAGCGCTGATCTCTTGCCTGCAGGATCAGAGCTGAGTCCTGCTTCACATGGGAATCCTTGGGAATCCTTCTGTTGCTGCAGCCATGAGGCTCTGTCCTTCCTCCAGGAGGGTGAGAGGGGGAGTGAGGAGTGTCATTCAATCTTGTGAAGGAAGGTCAGTCACACTTCCACCCTTGTGTCCCTCTTTGGCATTGACCCTTCTGCAGTGTCCCCAGCCCTGTGGGAAGGTGATGAGTTCCTTGGTAACTCAGCACAGACCCTCCACCTGAAGGAGCAGGCCTCTGACAAAAGCTCAGGATTGCAAGTCAGGAGGTGATAAACTGTAGAGGAGATGCAGCCTGGAAAGGTGCATAGCTCCTGTGTGTTGGGTTGCCAGGACAATAACACCTTTCTTCTCTAAGGAGCATTTTTTGTAAAGGGTAGGAAGTTTGCAGGCACATTTCATGGTACTTTTTTTTTTCTGGAATTACCTGCTTAGGTTTTTTTTTTTTTACTTTTCCCCCTATGCAGCAGAACTGTTTCCTTCTTTGTGACACAGATTGGGGAAATAGAAATAGTCTGGGTTAAGGGAAAAAAAACAACCAACTGGTTTTGGATAAGATTGTTTCAAGGTGGAATGGTTCCCTGGGCCATCTGTAGTACAGATGCACCAGCAGCTTGTTCCAGCACGTGGGGAGATGAGGCACAGATTGGCAGGGAGGGGGTGAGGGGTGAGCCATACCTTGAGCTGCTGTTGCTGTCAGGAACTCTTGGCCAAGTGTGGATTGACAGAGAGAAACACTTGATATCTCCAGTTCACCTTCTCTCTTCTGTGACTGCAAGTAAAGCTTGAACTCAGTGTAACTTCAGCCCCTGTTCATTTGGATTTGTACTGTTTTTTCCAGATTGCCCGACAGGAAGGAAGAGTCATTTTGACCTCTGGATTCCCATATCAGACTGTGAGTGTTACGAGCTGCTGGCCTGTTTCTGGCACTGATCATTGTGTGGTCTGGGGTGTGCAGGGGAGAGGAGAGGAAAAGTCAGACATGAATGCAACAGCTGGCTTGGCTTTTTCATGTTTTCTCCACTAAAAGTTACATTTAGGGTCTTCAGAGGTTTGCTGCTCTCAACCACCAAGGCTCGGGGTGTAATGCTTTTTTACACTTATTCTCACTGCTGCATCAGTGGGGGAGAGCAATTACTCTCCATTGGGGGCGGGGGTGGAAATCAAGCCAAGCAATCCAGAACAGTGTGTTTCTGTCTGGCCTCCCTGGCAGGTGAAAGGCAGCTCAGTTCCTGTGCTTTTTATCCTAGAGATTCTTGCTTGCTGGCTGGCTCCACACTGAGAGAGTTTCAGCCCTCAGAGACATTTCTTCAGGCTTAGAAGGGAGAGATTGGAGGGCCCCAAGCATGGATCTGGTGGAAGCTGGAGAGGTTTTGTGTTGTTACAGATAAAGAAAAAAGCCAAAGCAAAGCCTAACATTGCCTTCAGTACCAGCTGTTCAGAGCTGTTCACAGACACGCTTCAAAATGCAGTGCTGAACCTGCCAAGTCAGTGCTTGCAATGCTGTGATGTCCTGTTGCAGGTCCTTTGCAATTTTTCACTGCACAAAAATCCATTTGGAAGAGTGAAACTGTTCTGGATGAGCCAGAGTTCTGTTCACATGAGCCAGGGTACAGGACTTGTTTGTCACAAATTGTCAGTATAAAATTTGCCAGCTACTCAGGCAGCCAGTCAGAATATTTGCAGAATAGGGGTTGCTGATTTCCTATGGAAAATCTGAGTATGGAATAAAACTCTGCCCACAGACACTGTGAGGCAAGTGCAGCCACCCTTCAGGTTCCTTGAGCCTGGTGGAATAGGGAATTCAGCATCCACCATTATCTTGTTTGACAGAGGTCTAACTTCAAAGTACTGTGTAGGAATTGCAAAAGGAAAATAACTGCTTCCAGGTACAATATTACTGGGAAATATCTGGTTCCCTCAGTTCCCTTGCCTTTGGATACCCTCCACAAGGACGAGATGGCTCTGCCAGGTTCCTTTACTGGTGTGTAGCTGATCCCACTCCTATGAGTTCTTAACATGGTCATGAAGATGTGTCTGGGATTCCCAGTGCTCATTCCCAGATGCAGACTTCTCTGCAGGATGTGAAACAAACATTGAGGGACTGCCCCACATCAACCCCTTCAAATTTCTTGGCCATCAGGGAACTCCAGGTGAAACATTTGTGTGAACAGAGAGGTTGAATTGGTCACTGGACATTGTTTCCATCATTGTGCTTTGGCACATTCTGTGGAATCTGTCTCATCAGAAAGCTGGGATTGGAATCAGTTTCCTTTTGCTGCCCCTGTCACCACCACCTCACCAAATTATGAGTTGACTTGGACATATTCTATAGAATAGAATCCTGAAATTGTTAAGGTTGGAAAAGACCTTTAGGATGATCAAGTCCAGCTGTTAACCCAGCAAAGCCACCATGGTCTCCACTAAACCATGTCTCCACGTGCCACCTCCAGATGACTCTTGAACACTTCCAGAGATGACTCCAACACCTCCCCAGACAACTCCTTCCAATGCTTGACCACCTTTCTGTGAAGAAATGTTCCCTGAAATCCAATCTAAACCTCCCTTGGAGCACCTTGAGGCCATTTCCTCTTGTTCTGTCCCTTGTTAGCTGGGAGAAGAGGCCAGCCCTGGCTGCAGCCTCCTGTCAGGGAGTTGCAGAGAGTGAGAAGGTCCCTCCTGAGCCTCCTTTCTCAGCCTAAATGACATTTCATACACACAAAATCATGCAGTGCTTCAGGAGTCAGAGTCAAGTCCTGCACCCTGCCGCAGTGGCTGTTAGGTGACCAACTGTGGTGCTCAGACCAGAATTCAGACTGTAAACACACACTAAATCCAAGCACTATTCAGCATTCAAACCAAGACAGGAGTATCAGAGCAGCCTGACACGTGCTGACGCTTGGCCTCACTGGTGTCTCTGGTTTGCAGCTGCGCTCCCAGGTGGGAGAAGGAAGGTGTTTCTCCGTGAACTGCTCTGAGAAGGCCAAGGAACAGGCGCTGCAGGTGCTGAGGCACTTCAACGTGCAGGTGTCCCTGAGTGACATCTTCAGCCGCTGCCAGGTAGGACGAGGCTGGCCCCAGCCCCGGCTCCCGCCCGCCCACTGCGCTGCCTCGCTCCCCTGGGCCTGGCCCTCGGGGTCTCCTTGGTTCCCAAGAGTCCTGCTTAAACTCTGGCAGCACCTGGCCAAGCCGTGAGGAGTTCTGAGTGCAGTCACATCTGTCACAGTGCTGAGGGCTCAGTCAGAGGATCAGAGGCTCTGTATCTGCAGCTTTGCTAGAAACTTGCCTGTTTTTCTGATTTTTGGTACTTGGCGTGTGTTTTGGCATCAGCTGTCATGGTTAGACTCCCTTTGTTGCTGTGTTCTCTCTCTAGGACACATGCTGTTTTAATTACAAACCATGTTTAATTATGGCTCTGTGATTCTGTTAACACTTAATTACTTTAATAGGAGGATTTTTTCATAGGACTTTTTTTTTTTTTCAGAAGCTATTAGGTTAATTCATGTCCATGCTAGTTGATGACTCCAGATTATGTTTGGTGCTGGATATCTGTGGATTGCTGTTAAGAATAAATTTTAATTGTGTTAGCTCAAATCACTCTCTTCCAATTTCACTCTTGTATTTGTTACAGCAACGCACCAAAACCTATCCCTTCCCAAACTGCAATAGAAACCAATAGGGAACTTCAGCATCTCTCACCTTATCAGTGTTTAAAGAGAGGAAAAAAAAGCAAGTTGGTTAGAAAATTAGCTTTTTCTTAGTGATAATCAAGCCAATGAGTGTGGTTTGATGTCTCATGGTGGAGATCTAGGGTCTCCTTGCCCGGTGGAATTGCACAGATGGTGTAGGAGCAGACACACCAAAGAGCGTGTCCTGCCCCTCAGTTTCTATCTGCTGTCAGATGTTGAAACTGGATCTGTAACTTAGAGAGCAAATGAGAGTTGTCCAGCTGGGCAGGTTGGCTGTGAGAGGAGACTGACGAAACTCCCTGTGGGTCAGATCCACAGAACAGGGGTTCATCTTACTGCAGGATAAATGGATATATTCAGCTATGGGATACTGTCTTCAGCCCTGTGGTTTTATTGTCCCAGAACAGATTGCAGTTGTTATACATATATGTATTTATAGTGGCACGCTGCTTTTTGGCTGTTTTAAACAAACCTTTAAAAAACCTTGTGGATTCTCCGGTTCCCTGACATCCCATAAAATAGCACTGTTCCTCCTGATGGCTGTTGAAATACCACAAAAATAAGCACACACACACAAAACCATGCTGCAGGAAACTCTGTGCTCTCTAATAAATGCACAAGACTGTGCAGCAGATGATGGAAAGCGGCCCCCTCACCCAGGATCTGGGTCTGGAACTGGTTAGCTGTATGGGTTTAGTACATGCTGTCTTACTTTACAATATAAATAGGGGAATCAATCTGGGTAGGAATATATACTAAGTCTTCTCTTACTTCCAGGAGAAATGCCTTCCCAGTAACTTGTGGTGGTGGAACAGCTGCATGTTTTATACCCCTCAGCATGGGAAGATACTGATTTGTCAAATTTTTCCCTGTTCTGAATCATATTTACCTTCATTTAAGACCTTGGCATTTTGGAGCTGATTTTGCTCCGCTGTCTCTGCAGACAGCACGGGTTTGGCTGATGTGCTGCTGGTGCTCTGGAGAAGAATCCCAGCTCTCCCAGCTGCACTTCCAGAGGTTGTGTGCAAGGGGAGCCGTGGGCAGCCCAGGGAGTGGGATCATCCTTCCTGCAGAAAACTGACAGCCCACACCAACAATGGCCATTTCTGCCTTCAGGAGGGTGCTCTGCACCTCCATGGCCTACAGAGACCACAGCAGTTCTTTTGTACATCCTTCCTGAGACATCCTCATTCCTTGCAAACCTAATTGGGCTTAATTAGGACAGAGGCTGGATCCTGAAACTGCTGAGCTGTGCTTGCCAGCCTGTCTGTGCTGCTCTGGGTCACAGACTTCGGGGCTACCAGACTGCTCTGAGCTCTGCCCCTCCTTGCAGAGCGCTTTGCTGGGGGGGTGACCCTGGTGACAGAGAGTTTTGGCTGTCCCTGCAGTGAGGGAGCATGGTGGGCACACCATCAGGGCTCCAGAAAGAGCTGAGTGCTGCTGTGTCCGTGCTGGGCAGGAGGAGGAGGATGGGCAGTGCTGATCCATGAGCTGGGCCCCTCTCCTCCCTCTCTGGACCCGAGCCACCAGCAGGGGATGGGTCATCTGTGCCATCAGCCCCGGCTGTGTGTCACAGGGGGCGAGGTGGCTTCCTGCCTGCTCCCTCTGTCTCATGGAGCAGGAGCTTGTTTTGTCTCCTGGATTTCTGTTCTGTAAACGACTGGAGTGAATATGGCAGCAAATGTTGTTGTAACAATTAATGCGTGTAGTGCAGAGCAAATGGTAAAAATAGGTCCAGATTCAATGTTGTACCCAAAACTGCTGGAAAATATGTTTCCTCTGTCAACTCCCTCAGCAGGGGTGGAGAGGGTCTCTTTTGCAGATGTAAAGAATGGGCTTGCTTTGTAATCCTGCCAAAATACTGCTGTTTCTTCTGTTAAAACAATGGCAAATACTGGCTACCTCTGTCTGACCTAGAGCAGCAAGTGCACAGGGAGTGTCATCCAGGGGCTACTCAGCATTTCTGCTCCCACTTGTGCTGGGCTTCAGCTTGGTCACTCCAGTTAAAGGCTCCAGGAGTGAGACTGCTGCCAAAGGTGTCAGTGACAGTGCAGGAATGACCTTTTCATTCCATGTATTGCTCAAGTGCTGCATTGTAAGGACTTGGTGATGATCGTGGTGAAGCCACCCCTGCACAGCAGCTGTAGCTGGGCCTGGTGCGGCCTTTGGCTAGGAATGTTTTAGTGGGGCTGAGTGAAAATAAGATTTATTCCATCTTTTGGTGACATGCAAAAAAACCCTGTTGAATTTCTACATTTCATAGCCTTAAAATGTTACAAACCCATTCCTTCTATTTGAAATGCAAATGCCACGTGCCTGTCATCTCTGCACACATTTGAGTATCTTGCATTATTCTTCTTTTCAGATAGCTGAAATACTTCCATCAGGAAGGTACCGTGTGGAATAATGCTTGGGGTGTCCAGACATGATCAATTCAACATGCTGAACCCTTACTGTAGTTAGGAAGATCTCCGTGGAGTTGTTGAGGGTTGTTTTGGGCAGCCTTAGGGTCAGCTCACAGCCTGACTCACCCAGGGGATCAGGGATGCTGTGCTTGGAGGAGGTTCTAATACAGAACTAGCGTTAAAGAAGAAAAAACCCCAAACCTGCTAAAGAAGGTGGCTTCAGTCACCAGCACAGAGAGCTCACAGCTGGGTCATTTCGTAGTGGGGTAAAAGTCAGCTCTTCTCCCAGGTCCATCCATTCACAGCAGTGTCTGTCTCCCACCCTTCCTGGTGCTGTCCCTGTTTGGGACATCCTGCTGTGACACTTGGGTGTGGCCTGGTGGGACAGCAGGACATGAACTCCATGTCTCCATGTCATCCTAGCCTCTTAAAGGAACTCTTGAGAACAGCCATGTTTTGGCAGGATGACTGGTGTGACTTTTGCCATCTTGCTTTTCCATGCCGTGTGATTGAAGGTCCACCCAAAGCAGGTGTGGGCTACACCTCTGGACTTGCCACTGTGCAAGGGCCTCTTCAATGGACTGCTTGGTGAGCCTGAGGGCCCAGGACATTTCATTTCCCGTGGCTGAAGTGTCCAACCCAGCCAACTTATGTCCGTGAAAGAACAGTGGTGTGAAAGCAGATCAGTGGAGTGGCAGGGCTGGCAGGCTTGGGTGAGCAGTGCTGCTGACAGGGAAGAATCCCAGCTTGGATGGTGATAAACTGAGGAGATAAACACTGCAAGTTGTTAGCTTTACATCTTTGTATCACAAGAGTTGGCCGCTATGGCTTGAAGGGACAACTGTGTTCAGTGCTGTCTGGGCTCACCAGGAAATTCCTCCTGGAATCTGGAAGAACCCTGTGGTTCAAGGTTTCTAGCTGCCGTAAAACCCTCACTGGTGTGAGGCTCTGCAGCTGGGTTTGGAGCCAGGAGGGCCTGTACATCTGCAAAAAAAGCTGTGCTGGGCTTTACTTACACTGTAGCTGCTGCTGAGCTCAGTTGTGGGTCTGAGGCTCCGCTCGAGTCCGAGGGGGAGTGGGCTGGGGGACACGGGTCCCACGGAGCTGCTGTGCCACCCCCACCTCCCCCAGGCCTCTCCTTCCTTTCCCACCCTCTCTTTGACTTGACCCTTTAGCCTTTAAGCTGGCTGGGGCAGGGACCCCTCCTGAACAATACCTAACGCAACAGGAGGCTGATCCCAGGTGAGGTTTCAAGGCTTTCCTGTAAAGAAAAATGATTGCGGTTATATCCCCTGCAAAAATAAATGTGCAGGGGGGAAAATCACCGAGCTCCAGCTGCAGTTTGTGCATCTGAACAGCCCCACACTGATGGGGGGATTATCTGCACATTCAAATAGGTTGTCTCTTGCACTTCGCTGAATGCTCTGATCCTAAATAAGCAAATTACATCACCTATTCTGATGTCCTGTTTAACTTATGACCTCAGCTTGAGCACTGCAGGATGTGAGAGATAGCTGCTCAATTTCATTGTCTGGAGATCTGATACATTTTTCTACTTTTTTTGCCTCCCCCTTCCCTGCTCTTTCAGTTTCCAAGCTACTCACCCCAGCCTTTACAAAGGTGTTAGCATGGAATTAGGAGTAGGTGGGGAGGAGGGGGGAGGAAGAGAGGAAACCACTTCTTTTTTTTTTTTTTTTTTTTTTTTTTTTTTAATTAGGTGCAAAAGCATTCTAGCAGTTGCAGCAAATGTTTCTGGCTTTTTGTGGTTAAGGTAACAAATTTCATTGCTGCAAAGCTCATCATGTGCAAGCTGATTTATGCAGAGGGAGCCTAGGATGGAGCAATCCATTTAGCAGGGACAAAGAAAAAGGCCTTATGATGAGATGGAAACCCTGTACTTGGGGCACTTTGCGAGAACCTTTGAAGCCAGCCTGGGAACTCTGGCAATATTAGTTGATAATTAGTAATATAGATCCCTCAAGCTGTCGTTTAGATTGAAAATGTGCATGTCTCTCATGAGCCTCTGTCACACCAATCTGATCAGCAGGCTTTTTTCTTCCTTTTATGTGGGTTGCTCTGTCGGTCCAGACAATGATGAGAACTGCTAGGCATCATCTTTCTCACTCACTTGTGAGCTGAGCAGCTATCTCCTGCTCCAGTGTGGCATGGAAGTGGAACCAGGGCAATTTTGCTTTGTGGTCACCTTTCCTGACCTGAGCAACAGTCATTTTATTAATTTTAAAATACCAGTCATCCTTCCCCACGCGCAGAGAAAAACCAGTAAGATTTAAACTGCGTATTTCATGAGATGTTTCTGCCCCAGCAGACAGCAAGGGAGTCACTCAGGACAAAAAGTATCTTCAGCTCCAGTGGGGCTGAGACATCATCAAAGAATTCAAAAATGTCAGTTCTCATAGCCCCTGGTTCAGCTTTTGAGTTGCCATCCACCGATGCAACCTCACATCCCCATTTACTTCCTTTCAGCCCTGAAATCTCTTTGGAAAGCACTGTGTCACCCTCTAAATGAAGAATTCAGAATGGTCACGTGTGCTGGATTTCAATGACTTGGGAATGCTGAGAAAGAGAGTATCATTTGGAAACCCTCTGTGGTTTAATAAAAGGTTCATCCATAGGATGCAATTTGTCAGCGCCTACAGGTCAGGAAAACCTGTGATTAAGAGCATCTGTGGTTTCCCCAGATGTGTGAGTGAGCTGCTTACTCCTCCCCAGTCACCCAAAGCCAGGCTCAGCCTGGTGCCTGCCCACGACGTGGGCAGTGATTTCTTGCTTCAGAGTGCGATTGTTCAACACAAAGGGTGAGGCCCTCTTAATCTTTTTGTTTATCCTGGGCTTGGCAATTCCGATGTAATCTGCAGCCTGTGCTGCAGAGGCTCCAGCCAGGAAGCACAGCTGGTATTATTCTGCCTCGACAGACACTGTTGAGGGAGCGAGTTGCCCTCCAGAGGTCCTTACCCAGGGCTGGCTGAGTGGCGAGTGGCGAGTGCTCCTGGCACCGCGCCTGGCCGAGAGGGACAGGCTCTTTGTGTGCAGTGGCTCTACACTGCAGTCATTAAATACCGTCAGCCTCTGGGATAATCTGTCATGGCAAAGTCTGCTCCTTTTGAGCCTCTGGTGGAGATGGTGATTTGCTAACCTCTAATGGTTTATAAACTGTAGTGAGGGCTCGTAGTGAGTGGTCACTGCTACCTGCAGGGCATGGGGACACCGCAAAGCAGCACTAAGATCAGGGACTGCTTTGGGTCGGGAGGGACGTTAAAGCTCATCCCATTCCAATGTCCCTGCCGTGGGCAGAGTCACCTTCCACTGCCCCATGGTGCTCCCATCCCCAGTGTCCAAAATGGCCTTGGGCACTGCCAGGGATCCAGGGGCAGCCACATCCTGTGCCAGGATAACCTGTGCCGGAGCCTCCTCACACACACGAGGAAGAATTTTTTTTCCCAATATCCCATCTAACCCTGCTGTCTGGCAGTGGGAAGCCATTCCTTTTGTCCTGTCTCGAGTGCCTCTCCAGCTCTCCTGGAACCCCTTTAGGCACTGGAGATTCCAGTAGACACTGAGCAAGCCCCTACTCGTGGTTGCCAGGCAGGGGGGCAGCACTGTGTCTGTGATCGCTCTGCAACATGATACAGAAGTGCACACAGCACCAATTCTGTAAAATTCCCAGCCTGGAGTTGGCTTAGCCCTGTGCTGTTGGCCACATAAAACTCAGAGTCCCCCAAAAAAGGGCTCAACTGGGCCTAATTGTCAGCACTGAGCCCGGCCGGCACTGCCTGGTTCCCACAGACTGTACACTTCCCTGCCAAGATTTCAGTATCTTCAGAAATTCAGTGGAGCATGAAGGTCACAGCAAGGGGAGAATGACAGCCTGAGAGGTTTTTTTCCCCTTTCAGCAGCTCGGAGCAGACTGTTGTCTCCCTCTCATGTTGACTGTTTTCATAGGGTTAGCGTGAAGTTTATGTTTTATACAGCCCAGTGGCAGTCGGAGCTGGGATCAGCTGTGTTTCTTCAAGGAAGACGGTCTCATGTTGCAGACTTTCTTTCTCAGTGTCTGCTAAAGCTTGGTTTTCAGTGAAATTTGCCTTACAGATCTTTGTCTTGAGATTCTCTTTGTGGATGTGTGTAAGAGACTGTACCCAAGGTTTCGGTTTGGGTATTTGTTTCGGTTCTTTTATTTTCACTTGCAAAGCTGCAGGCGGAAATTAAACTTCAGCAGGGGTGGGGGGGAAGCTGTTAATTTTTCACAGTGTTATGTATGCCAGTGCTCAAAATGATGATGCCAAATTAGCCATTAGAGGTCAAACCTCAGCTGACAGCAAATGTTTTCTTTTGAGGAAGCCATCCTTATTCCTGGGAACCAGTTTTGTTGTCCTGTGCTAAATGCAAGAAAGGTACGAATGTGTGGTTTTTCCTGGAGGAAAACACTAGCTGGAAGAATGCTGGTTTTAGCCAGTGGAAACAGCACAAGCAAACAACGATTGGCAGTGAAAACAGCACTTGTATTTAGACTAGCATAGAAAAGAAGACACAATGTAGTACAGAGTAAATGTCCTTTTATACAGCCTGTACAAGGCTTTTTCTTCCTCTCGTGGATTTGGACAGGCTGTGAAGTGCATTGGTCAGCAGAGATGCTGGTGCACTGGGAGAAAGTAATGAAGGGTCAGCGGGTGACAGTGATGGAGTGACTGTAAGGAAAACGAGGAACTCTCTGGAGAAGGCGGTGACACAGCTCTGATTCCCATGTGTCCTGAGGAAACTGTCCCCATGGTTTCTCTCAAATGTCATGAGAAAACAAGAGATTTTGAGCCAATTTAAGTTCTGTTGGTTTCCAGTCCCCTGTGTCTCCTGAGGTCATAGTTCAGTGTACTGACTGTGTCAAGAAGTCAAAATTCCCATGTTTTATGCACTGTGTAGTTTCTCCTCCTTTTTGACATCGGTGCCCTTATAATGTTCTTTGTTTGTATGTCATGGTGAGGGTGGCTTGGCCAGCTCCCAGTGTTTGAGCGGGGGTGGGGACTCGCCAGAGCAGCACAAAGATGACTTTGGGTTGGAAGGACCTTAAAATATCATCCAGTGCCACCCCCTGCCATGGGCAGGGACACCTCCCACTGTCCCAGGTTGCTCCAAGACCTGTCCAGCCTGGCTTTGGACACTTCCAGGGGCAGCCACAGCTGCTCTGGGCACCTGTCACAGTACAGACAGTCTGTAGCTGCACAGATAAATCTGGCTATCATAAGAACCCCAATCTGGCTCTCCTAGTTGGATTAAAAAGTCCCTAGGTGAACAATGATAAGACAGATTTAAACTCAAACTGAGACCCCAACCAGCCCTAAATGCAGATGTATCACTGGCCAGGGAGCTGGGCAGTGTTAAGACCCAGACCAATCAGTGTCTAGATCACCATAAAACAGGCTGTTTGTCCTATGATCAAGACGATTCAAGGATCGAGAGGATATGTCTTCAACCTATGACCACACATAACAGGCACCCTGTGCCAGCCCTGCCCACCCTGCCAGGGAACAATTCCTGCCCAATATCCCATCTGTCCCTGCCCTCTGGCAGTGGGAGCCATTCCCTGTGTCCTGTCCCTTCAGCCCTTGTCCCAAGACCCTCTCCAGCTCTTCTGGAACCCCTTTGGGCCCCAGAGAAGGGGCTCTGAGGTCTCTCTGGAGTGTTCTCCAGGCTGGCTGAACATCCTCAGGTCTCCCAGCCTGGCTCCAAATCAGAAGGGCTCCAGAGCTGTGATTATCAGGGCGATGTTTTCCTGTTGAGAATCTTGCACAAAACCATTGTCCCATGGTTGCAAATGCCTCCTACTACATTCCTCATGAGGACTGCACAGCTCTGCAGCCATCCCAGCAGTGCCAGCAGCAGACATTTGTTCCTTCAGAAAGAGGCATGTGGGATCTCCAGGTGTGTTTGGAGCTGCACATACTTGGTTTCTATCTATAACCTATATTTGCTCTATAATCTATAATTGCTCAGCAGCATTTATCTGAAGACCTTTAGGCATTAAACTGTGTTACTTCCTGTGGCATAACCCAGCCTGTGTCTGTTATTCATGGCATTAACTGGACGAGGTGACTCCTGGTGCCAACACTGTGTGTCTGTGGGTCCTAGTGAGACGTGGTGCAGGACTGTCTTCAGCACCTACTGCTGCAAAGGCATTTCCAGCTGGTGATGATGGTCAGCAATTTCTGTGGGGTTCTTTGGGCTTTCCAGGAAGGAAGGCCTTGTCCCCACAAGGTGCATCTGGTCTGAAGGAGTGGCTGGATGGAAGAGACCGTTTTGTGTTCGTGCAAACCCTCTCATCCGAGGACTGCATAGAGACAGGGACACAGAAGCAAGGACAGCCACAGCAGTATCATGGTGAAAACAGAGACAGAAAGCCTTTAAATGAGTTTCTCAATTCATGTGTTGCGTCAGGCTTGATGAAGAGGATATTTTGCAGCTATTGTGATGAAATGCAGCTAAGCCCAAGGTAGGATCTGGCTGAGCAAGCTTAGAGGGAGAAATGGCAGTGTAGGAGTTTTGGCAAAGGTGGAAAATATAACATTCAGGGCACGCTCCTTGTGAGTCGTTACCTCTTCTCTGGATAAGGGGATTTGGGTGATTTTCTTGTCCTAATTTAAGACACAGTCTGAGTTGATCAGCCTTTTAGTCATGGAGGTGTTGGGACAGGATGCAGCTGAAAGCCTGGTTTTGTCTCATGCCCAAAAAGCTTCTCTGTTCCCATTCCCACCTCAGCTTTTCTCTTGATGGTTTCCGGGAGAGCTGCCCCTGCTGAGGCTTTTTAGTGAAGTGGGAGAGAGGCTGATATCTGAGGTGAGCACAGGCTGGTTTGTTTTTCTTACGGCACATTAAAATGCTGTGGTTAAAGGTGTTCTGCAGCCAGAAGAGTGGCCCCACAGCCCTTGTCCCCTGCCTATTTGTCCTCATGTTTGCAGCTCACGCCTGGGGAGGGGACACATGGGCAGCCAGATGTTGAGACTGATCTGGCTGAAATGGGAGTTCCCATCCACAGCTGGATTATGCCTTGTAGTCACAAGGGATCTCAGGAACAAGATACATCTCAGGCATACTGATGGTATGGACTGTTCCACCTCCAGCAGCCCAAACCTGGTTGGGTGCCCTGCAGAGGTGTGGGTGGACCCGTAACCTCTCCAGCTGTTGGGGTTTTAATTTGACAGTCTGATTTCATGGACTTTAAAGAAGGGGAGATCACTGAGCTTGGTCCTGGCAGGAAAAAATGAGCTGGTGGTTGGAGAGAAGGAAGTTAGTGACAGAGGAGTCAGAGGAGGTGTATGGTTCCCTACAAACAAGGTTAAGTGAATGGTGACAGCATGGAGTGATCAATGTGCAGGGCTAATAGATCACTGGGGAGTCAGCCTGAAAGCTGAAGCCTCTCAAAATATCTGGAACATTGTGGAAAAGAAAGTTAAGACGACATCCAGTAAAGCTAGACAGCTCATGCCCGCTGGCCTGCCTCGCTGTGCTGCTTCCCTCAGCGTGGCTTTGCACACTCCATCATTGACTGTGTGAAGGAGTTTGGGCACTCAGGAGTTGTTTGTGCTTTCCTCTGTGCCCTGTGGCAAAGGGTCGAGCCTCAGCTGCCAGGACAAACCCACCCCCGGGCAGGAGCAGGTCCCTGGGGCTGTGGGGACCTGGTCCCCAGCTCCGGCTGCCCGCGGCTGTGGGGCTGTTCCTCCCCCGAGCGGGGCCTTCCCTGCCTCAGCCGCATTTACTGGCATTTACTGGCGGGCTCGGATTACCCCAGTGAAAATAATCGGTTATGCAAAGTTACGCGGTTTAGATTGGGTTTCTTCTGTGTGGCCAGCGAGGTGTGAAAGTCAATCTGTGCCGCAACCCTGCGGGCACTTTCTCCCTGCTGGCTGGATATGATACCTCTGGACTTGGGCTCTTGGGGGAAAAGCTGGTCCTGGGCTCGGCTCAAAGGGACACAGACCACAGGTGGTTACAGTGCCATGGAGCTCCTGAGGCACGCAGGGCTCCTGAACCCAGCCTGGCAAAGCCAACAGGTCACCTGGGAGCAGGGGGTGAGGTCTGGCTCTGGAGAGCCTTTAGGTCACCTCAGCCAGGCTGGCAAGGACAGGCCAGGCATGCTGGCAGAATGTGCTCGTCATGGTTTTATCATGGAACCACAGAATAATTAAAGTTGGAAAAGTCCTCCAAGATCCAACCATTCCCCCAGCACTGCCAAGGCCATCATGTCCCCAGGTGCCACATCCACACAGCTCTGAAATCCCTCTAGGCTGGGCAGCCTGCTCCAGTGCCTGACCATTCTGTCTGATATCTAATCTGAAACTCCCTGGCACAACTCGAGGCTATTATCAGTACACTCCTATTCTCAGGCCATCATCATGGTTCCTGCAGAAACAGCAGAGCAATCAGTAAATCCTCACCGTTAGGAGAAGGACTTGCTGTCAGAGGAGCCTTTTGTGGTATCCCTCTGATACTTTTCTTTATGATCATCTTCATTTTCACCCCCAAGGAAACACAGATTTGGAGGTTAAATGCAGAAAAGTGCCTCTGGACCAACAGCCCCTCCTGATCTCCTGCCTGCAGCCACGGTGTCCGTGATTCCTGCCCAGGAAGACCCAGGCTGAGCTGGGGGAGAGGCTGGGGGGAGACAGTCACTGTCGAGGGGCTTGCTGGCTGCTCCTTGGTGTTCATAGGCGCTGGAGCATCCCAGCGTCCATGGGAAGGTCGAAAGGCTGCCGGTTTGCCCAGGTTCTTGCAGCCCCGATGGAATGGGAGAAACACAGAAAGGCAGCTCATGCATATTTAAATCAGTGCCAATTTATGCTGTCGCTGATCTGTGACTTACCGCAGAAACATTCATATTCGGCTTTAATGCCAAAAACAATACTCAGCTGCTTTCTTACTCCTTAATGAAAAAATACCTCTTTAGGGCTTCTTTGAAGTCCCCACCCCTGAAAATCCCAGCTATATTGTCATCATTGTTACTGTTAACAGCCCCTGCCAGGCGCGGGAGCCTTTTCTGACGGATGGCTCGGCGGGGCTTTGTCCGGCGCTCCCATTCACTGCGGCCAGTTTGAAATGGCTAATGACGGGCCTCCCAGGGGACTGCTGCCAGGCTCTCAAAGACCTCCCAGGTTTGGAAAGTGGCAGGGTGTCCTTTTCCTGGGGCCTGCCGCAGAAGGAATGCACACACTCAGATTCTCCTACCTAAGCTGCATCGGCCAAGTTATTTTTTTTCAGTTGCAAAGAGTCATCCATGCGTACAGAGCCGGTTGCTTAGCAGGATGGAGATAGCTGTGTCAGTAGAGGACATGGAATAAATAGAGGGAAAAGGTTAGGTGGAAAGATCCCCGCTAGTTTGAGGCATTATTGTGTTTTAACGTTGAAAATACCCTTTTGGAAAAATATGAAAGGCTTTGAAAACTTAAGCCAGGGTCTGTGCCAGAAACAGGACAAGATTCACCCGTCCCCAGGATGCAGTGATGGTGCGGTGATGTTTATGGGTGCAATTAGCACTCATAAATGAATGGTCTCGGTGGGCCCAGCTCCTATAAGCCATTTGCAAAGAAGAGCCAGAAGAACACTGGATGGTCCCTGAGGGTCTGTTGGAAATGGGACCGGGATGTTTCTGCCAGGATTTCAGGAGACTTTTAAGTCAGTGCAGCCGGATGGAGCCGGGCCTCTGCTCCCTGCCCCAGCCCCTCCTCTCACCCCCCTCATCCCAGCACAAGTGCTGGTTTAACTGCAGGGCTGCAGGATGAGGGAACTGATCCCGTTTGAAACGAGCCTGTCAAAACCAGATGGTTAATTTTATCCCAGCTCAGCTCCCCAGTCTGGCTCGCTCTCCAGCTGCCCAGATGTGCGGGAAGGGAGGGAGCAGGAGGGCTCTGTCTGCACTGGGTCAGCCCAGGCTTGTGCTGGCCAGTCCTGCGAGCCCAGAGCTCAGGGCACTGTGGCCAGCGTGTTCCTAGCCTCCGTGCCCAGCTCTGGACAGCGGTGGCTGGTGCCCGTAGGGCTCTCCAGGAGCCCCCCTGCTCCAGCACTGCCTGCTCTCGGCTCAGGAGATGAAGCCCCAGCCTCGGGGCTGGGGGATCAGCCTTACCCTGGTGATACCCATTCCGTTTGGACCCTCCTGGCAGTTCAGAATCTGATCAGCTGAAATTGAGCTTCAGCTCAGAGTTGGGTGGGTGCTTCTCCCTGCGTCCAGACACCCCAGTGTGCAGAGCAGTGGGGAGCTCGTGTGCCCCTCACTGCAGCTCTGCCGTGGCTGAGCACAGCCAACAGCTTCCAAGGGTGTTTCTCCATTATTCTGAGTGAAAAGGGCTCTTCGTGCTTTGCAAATGAATTTCCCAGAGAATATGTAAGAATTGGTTCATTGCTTGCACTTGTGCTGCCAAATGCAACTAATTCTTTCCTCCCACTAATAGAGTCCAAATTAATATGTTTTCTTATTAAAATAATTGCTTTTTTTCTTTTTCTTTTTTTTAATTGAGGGGAAAGCTCCCCTCTCTGCAAGTGATGATGTATCTTTAACTGGGCTGCTGCTGTACAGAGCAGTTGAAGCTTCATTTAGCCTGAATGAAAAATTTGATGCTTGGTGCTGGAGAGAGGAAACTGGTGGTGGATTATTTACTTGGAATGCCCTGCAGCAATGGGGTTATGAGTGAGGAGGGGAAACACCAAAAGCACTGAGATCTGAACCAGAGGAAATGCATGAAGCCTTGAAGTGACCTTATGCAAATTCCTAATGATGAGACTTAATTGAACTAATTTTTTCCAGAGCTTGTGAAGATCAAAATAACAACAGCCTTGAAATGCAATGGTCTCTGGATAATGCATGTGCATGAATAGCTGCATACAGCCAAAAACTGCCCCAGGTGGGTGTGATCAGCCTCCCTGGCAGCGGGGTACCAGACCCAGATTCCAGACCCAGCCTTGCTCCAGAGCTTCAGGGCTGCTCCAGAGGCCAAAGCAATTCCTGGGGTTTCTTCCTCCCTTCCACCCCATGGGATGCTGCCTCTGCCAAAAATGTTTCTTTAAAGCTCTGTGTTTCTGTGCTGGTCCTGGGAAGCCTGGGTGTCCTGGCCAGCCTGGATGCCCCTGGAAGCCTGACTGGTCCTGGGAAGCCTGGGTGTCCTGGCCAGCCTGGATGCCCCTGGAAGCCTGACTGGTCCTGGGAAGCCTGGGTGTCCTGGCCAGCCTGGATGCCCCTGGAAGCCTGACTGGTCCTGGGAAGCCTGGCAGGCCCCAGGCAGCGATGGCGGCTGGGAGAGCCACCTGTGAAATGAGCTGTTGTCCTCAGCCTCGTCTGCAGGGTCGGTGCCTCATCCCACAGGCACGACAATCCCAGTGAGGAGAAGCAGACCCACCCAGGGGTCACCAGGCTGTGCCCTGCTCACAGGGCTGGTTCCCGATGGGAAAGAACGTGGGCACGTGTTCAGTGTGACAGTGTCAGAAACTGATCCGGAGACTATCAAGACCAAATTCCTGTGCTGTTCCTAGAGCTCAGAATTTTTTCCTCTGTGCTTGCATTCAGCTCTAGGATTCATTCCTGTGACAGCCTCAGCTGGTCTGTGAGCTGAACAGATAGATCAGCCAAACAGAGACCAACTTGACTAGCCTAGCTCCTTAGAGAATAGAAGTAAACAAGTCCCTGCACATGATAAGGACAGGTCAGATTCAATTTCAAACAGGGGGCCCCAGCCAATCCCTTTGAACCATGAATGCACCCATGTCATTGGACAGTGAGCTGGGCAGAGTTAAGACCGCAGCTGATCACGTGTGTAAGCGCAGGAAATTTGAAGCTCCTATAAAAGGAGGCTCCCAACAATCAACTTTGGCTGTGTCTGCACTGTTTCCCTGTGCTCTTGGTTGCATTCCCGTCTCCAACATCAGTGACACATTCCCTGGATGGAGACTTTTCACAAGTGCATGTTGTGTTAGAACAATGAGAAATTCCCTTAAGCTGAAGGAGGGCAGGGTTAGGTGGGATATTGGGATGAAATTATTCTCTATGGGGGTGGGCAGCCCTGGCACGGGTGCCCAGAGAAGCTGTGACTGTCCCTGGACCCCTGGAAGTGTCCAAGGCCAGGTTGGTCAGGGCTTGGAGCAGCCTGGTATAATGGGAGGTGTCCCTGCATATGGCAGGGCTGGAATGAGATGAGCTTTAAGGTCCTTCCAACCCAAACCAGTCTGGGATTCTGTGGTTCTCCTCTTCATATTAATGCACACATGAGGAAGTATTGATCTGGGGAGAAAAAGCAAAGTAGGCACTGCTGTGAAAAATTCTCATCCCTGATTCTGATGCCTAAATTCTCTGAGCTCCTGTTTCCGAGGACTTGCAGAGTGAGGCACATACATGGACTTCTTGTCTGTGAAATACTGGCTGCCAAATTCTTCTGAATTTCATTCAAAGGACCGGATTAATTAATTTATTTATATAAGTAAGCAGCAGTAGAGAGCAGGAGGCTCTGACCCAGTGAATAATGGCGGATGTGGCTGTGAACAGCAGCTAATGAAGATGGAAAACTCCCCTGTCCAGAGGAATCCAAACACCGCCTTACAGATGACGCTGCTGGCCCAACTGCAGCTGTTTGTCTTTCCAGTAATCCAAAGCCCTTGCAGAGCCCTGAGAAGAGCAGGGGACAGTGAGTGTGTGTGTAGCAGGGGTCAGTAATTTGTGCAGCTTCCCGGGTGGAGGTGTATCTGTGACATGGCAGTGCCACCGTGGCCCCCACAGGCACAGCCAGGCTCCCATCAGCGTGAGCACAGCGAGACTCAGCGCCTTCCCTTCGGAGGGAAGCTGGAAAATCTTCTCTGTATTTAAAGTTCCCATGGCTGCAGTTTGAATTTGGCACACAGTTGGCCATGGGGTTATCCGAGGTCATGTACTCAAATAGTTGTAGATAAAACAAGGGCCTGTTTGGATTGGTAATCTCCAGAGGGCTTTTCCTCTGCGCGCGGGTAATGATATTGCAAAAGGACAGCAGCCAAAATAAAGATTCGGCTCTGTATGCAGTAGCTCAGTAAAGTAAAATGAGCAATGGAAAAAAAAAAAAAAAAAAAAGAAAAGAAAAAAAAAGTGTAAAAAAAGAAGCCTGTTTTCATTACGTTATTTTCTGAACTTGCTGTTGGGATGGAGGAGTTCCAGCCAAGGAGAGGGAGTCCTGCAGCGAGGCGCCATCCAGGACTGGGCTTGCCGTGCTGCTCTTCCAGGAAATTCTCTGTGGCTGCAGAAAGCCACTGCTCCGGGGAGCTGGAGCTGGGCTCACCAGAGCTGTCAGAGCATGGGGACACTGCCCACGGCTGCCCCAGCACCTGCTCCTCTGCTCGGGAGCTTAGTTCCCAAGTCCTTCCCACTAGGGCACTAAGAAGAAAGAGAAGTGAATGGGTTTTGGAAGTTAAAGAGGTAATAAGATTCTGTCAGCCTCTTCCACAGGCCCCTGGGCTTTTACGGGAAACTATTTCCTCATGGTTTAGGCAGACTGAGAGCACACTGGGACAAGAGCTGCGAGTGTGTGCCTTTCCAAGCTGCTGTTGGAGAAGAGCAGATGTATGCAGTAAGAGCAGCTCTGCTCCTTGCTCACTGCCTGCTCCAGCCAGCTTCAGGCTCCCCAGCCAGTTGACAGGAAAATAATTGAAATGCAAAAGCAAAATGACAAAGTTGGGAAGGAAATTCAGCCTTTGGGAGCTTTCTGTCTTCCTTGGATGTCGTGGTGATGGATGCTGCTGTAAGCACATCACCTAACAGGTAGTGAGGAAGGAATGATGAGACAGGAGTGAGGAGGAAAAGCCAGAGATGTTCTCCGCAGGTTCAGAGCATGCCCAGGGCACCAGGACACTGAGCAGGCCTGAACTTGTGAGGTGCCCACTCCATTGGGAGCTGGGGCTGGTGCACTGAGAGCAGCTCCACACCTCCACACCCTGTCTCCTTGTCTCCTGCTCTCTGTTCCCCTGGATGGGGACAGTGTGAGGACTTCTGCCTGCATTGGGGATGCCAGTGGAGCACAGCTGGGCAGTTCCACAAGTGCATTGCAGGTGGCACATTGGCAGTGCAACTCTGGGCTGGGCCCTGGAGCTGTTCCACAGCAGGCAGGGTCACCCAGGGACCTGCTAAATGTCATTTAGGTCATTCCTCTGAGAGTGAAGAATGTGCAAACTTCTTAACAAGAGGAATTTTATTTGGATATTTTGGTGGTGTCTTGGACATGAGGAACCCAGCTCCCACTGAGTTCAGTAGGATTCATGTATCCCTCTCCTCCAGGCAGCTGACAATAATTCAGCCTCAGTACCAAACCTTTATTTGCAGTTTCATTAAAGTTCACCAAGGCACTGGAGATTTTCAGAGTTTGGAAGGGTCTCCTACCTGGATGAAAACGGATAAATGCAGGTTTCTGGTGCAGGTTCTGAGGTTTAGATCTTCCCTATGCTGTTTCTGCTAGTATATGCTTCAAATGTATATTCGCATTCTTTCTGTGAAGCCAGATTTTAGGAAGAAAGGAGTCACAAGAAGGTCATGTATTCATCAGGATTCATTTTTAGAAAGGGAACGAGGCTCCATGCTTCTCTTTGGAGCCTTGGTCCTGCTTTTCTCCTTATAGGGAGTATTTTTATAAAGGGAACAACTATAATTTTTCAGCTTATGGAGACACAGAGTGCTGTTCCCAAAGAGCCTCCACTGCAGTCAGTGCTACCAAGGTCCTGTCTCTGTCCTGTGCATCCCAGGTTTCTACATTGTGCCTGTAGCTGTGTCTGGGGGTTGTGATGTTTCCTGTGTGTGCACAGGGTGTTTTTAATACTGACCTCATGACAGATTGATAATCACAGAATCCCAGACTGGTTTTGGCAGGAAGGGACCTAAAAGCCCATCCAGTGCCACCCCTGCCATGGCAGGGACACCTCCCACTGTCCCAGGTCACTCCAGCCCCAATGTCCAGCCCTGCCCACCCTGCCAGGGAACAATTCCTGCCCAATCTCCCACCCAGCCCTGCCCTCTGGCACTGGGAGCCATTCCCTGTGTCCTGTCCCTTGTCCCCAGTCCCTCTGCAGCTCTCCTGGAGCCCCTTTAGGCCCTGGCAGGGGCTCGGAGCTCTCCATGGAGCTTCTCCTCTCCAGGTGAGCACCCCCAGCTCTCCCAGCCTGGCTCCAGAGCAGAGGGGCTCCAGCCCTGGGAGCAGCTCTGTGGCCTCCTTGGGACTGGCTCCAGCAGCTCCAGGTCCTTCCTGCGCTGGAGGCAGCTCTGCAGGTGGGGTTTCACCAGAGCAGTGGTGCAGAACCACCTCCCCTGACCTGCTGCCCATGCTTTGGGTACTTTAGGTCTGTAATGTTCCATAGAAAGCACTTCTGAGCTGCTGGGTTTCTGTCTGAGCACACATGGGGAATACCAGAGCCCTTACTGACTAGAGAAAGGAAAAGCAGAAGGACTTGGCACAGGTTCAGACCTGTGTAAAAAGGAGTTTTCCCTCCTCAGAGGCCTGGGTGCAGGTTGCCTGTGGTGACAGCTGGAAAGGAGTGATCCTTGGCACTGTCCCTGGCTGTGGTCAGCCTGGGGGTGTGGTGTGTGCTGTCCATGGTGTCACGGTCAGGGTCACTTATCCCAGTGCCAGCTGGAAGGGGACAGCCTGTGACTGACGTGTCCAAAGCACTGGCAGGCACCACCCCTCCAGCCCAAAGCCAACCAGGACAAGGCAGTGAAATGTTTAATTGTAATTTTAATGTTTGAAAGGTTTAATTTTTTTTGTAGACATGTGTCCTGACTCCCTGGGCTGCACTGAGTGAGGCTCTGTGTCACCTCCCTGCCGTCCCTTTGCTGCTGAGTTTGCTGTTCTGTCACACCACACTCTGGGGCTGTGTCACAGAAGCTCCTCTGAGTGCCTCAGGATTGTTACTCTGGCTCAGCAGCCACAGAAATGCCAAGGACTGGTTTGCAGCACACGGGTAAAGCTGGGAACACGGAGGAGACATTTGTCCCCTGAAAGCTCTGTGTGATTGGAGCCAACAGACACGTGTGGCAGTTTTATGATGGTGACATTTTGCATTTTTTTCCTCAGCAGTAGAGCAAAATTAATCAGGAATGCTTTGGAATGACAACTGTTTTACAGGGATCATAGCCCAAGTGCAAGAAGAGCTTTGTCATCAGGACAGCCTCGGAGCTAATTTGCTGAGACATTCAACTGCCTTTAAATCTCCACTGGAGAATTTTTGCCTTTCTGGTTGTGGGTCACTTGTGCTAATTTGGCATTTCTTAAAGCAATTTACATTTTTCTTTCAGCACAAACACTTATCCTCTCTAGTAATGAGAAGGCTCCTGTGCTTGTTTTTGGGGGTGGTGGTGAAAGTAGTTCAGCTCTGAAGGGAGGCAGCTGTTCCCCTTGGCTTGCCAGTGGCTTTCAGGCATTTGTTGAGCCTACAGAGGAAAAACATTCTTAAAGTCTGTGTCAGGAATCCAGCTTGGAAAGCAGAGAAGCCATGTGAATTGTCAGCGTTGCTGTAAGACCTGTCACTTGTTACAGTGCTGGGGGTGCTGCAGGGTGTTCGTGGTGTGTGTCTGTGAAATCATCACGGGACCTACAAAGCAACACATGGAGCAGATTTTAATCTCACATGAGAGAGCTGAGTCAGGAGTTGCTGAATGAGGAGGGAGAATGCACATGTGGTCATTAGGGCCCAGATACAGACTCCTGACATGGGCTCAGGCCGTGGGTTTGGGTGTAAACTGGCCAAGAAATGAGCTGGGAGCAGTGCTATACAAGTAATGTCGCAGGTTCCTAAAATAATTTATGTGCATGGAGCAAACCCCTAATGCTGCTCTGTCCTGTGCATCCCAGAACTGGAGGGATAGTGAGACAGTTGTGCCTGAGCTGCTTGATGCTAGTGTCAGAAGTGGTTTAGGGTGGATATCAGGGAAAGGTTCTTCCCCCAGAGGGTGCTGGCACTGCCCAGGCTCCCCAGGGAATGGGCACGGCCCCGAGGCTGCCAGAGCTCCAGGAGCCTTTGGCCAGCGCTGCCAGGGATGCCCAGGGTGGGATTGGTGGGGCTCTGGGCAGGGACAGGGGCTGGGCTGGGGGATCCTGGTGGGGCCCTTCCAGCTCAGGGGATTCTGTGCTTCTGTGCTGAGTTTGGAGGCTCTGGAGAAGCATTTCCTGGTGAGATCAGAAGTTTGAAAATCAAAGAGGGAATGAGCTTTGGATAAGGATGATTTATTTGTTGTGGAATTCAAGGTTCCAGGACCTGCTGGAAGAGGACAGTGGCCCATGGGGGACTCTTAAGCCCACGAGAGCTCTTGGAGAAAAGCCAAATGCAAAGGAGGGAGTGGAGCAGAAGTGTGGGAATAAAACCAGGCCCTGGTGACCCAGCCTCCCTCTGAAGGGTCCAGGAGGTGTCACAGCGTTAGATGAGTGGGAAAATGGGAATGGCTGTGAGAAAAGGAGAGGCTGGGCTGAACCTGTGCAGTTGAATAGTCTTTGCAGATTCCCACTTCTGTGCCAGGAAGCCTTGAATCCAGGCTTAGAGTAAAAGATGTCATTCAGATCAGCCCTTCAAGCCTAGGTAACATTTTTTTCCAAATCATGAGTGTCAACCAGCTACTTCCCAGGAGAAGGAGACGTCCAAACAGATTGTTTGTGTGTTGTTTGTTCAAGCAACAATAATTAAAGGTTTCTCAGGAGCTTGGTTCCCTCCTTAGGGATTCAAGCCTCTGCTTTGAAGTTCCATCTCCAGCTGGAAACACACAGAAACCTTTAGGCCAAGAGCATTTTTTCCCCGAAATATTTGATATCAGTGCTTTGGTACAAGTCTGTTATTTGTGTGTGGGTTCTGCTTTGTGACTCATCTTCCTTGGCAGGAGACAGCCAGCCAGTGTCAAACTGGATTACTGAATCTGGGAAAAATCCATATTCCCTGGTAAGATACATGGGGACCTCAAAGTCCTGCCTTGAGATAAATGCTCATCATCAGGTGGGGAAATGGGATTATTTTGCATCACTCCTCTGTGAGCATGGAAACTCTCCTCCATACCCTGATGGATCATGTGGAAATACAGAGCAGAATCTTTTGTCATTTTGGGACCAGGGACCCACTCAGGTCAGTAGTTTTTTCCCTGTGCTTGGAGCAGTCATGGGACTGTATCTGCTTCTCCTTCTCTTAATGCATTCCTGAGGAGCCACAGGAGAAACGAGCGACCTTCAGACAAGTTCCACACTGGTCCTGTGCTCTGGTGACTACTGGAGGAGCATCCTGGTGGTGCCCATGGGCCAGCCCAGGACACACTCCTGATCTCCCTCCTCAGTCCTGGAAGATATTAAGGCAATTCACGTGTGACCTGAAATAAAACATCCTCTTGTTTGAAATAAAACATCCACAGACTGGGATTGATGCTGGAGAGCTGCATCCTCGTTCTAGGGCTGCTTAGTGAAGGCTTCCAGAAAGTACTTCCAGGGAGGAAAGTCTCATTTCCTGGGCTCTCCCCCAGCCACAGTCCCAAGCATCTTTGTGTAGCCCTTCCCCATCACTGTTTTCCCATGGCAAGAAATGCCTAGTTCAGAAAGCATCAGCCCCCAAGCCCTTTGATCTTTTCTTTCTCAAGAGAAAAAAAAGATTAAAAAGAGACAAGAAGTTAAGGATTTGTGAGGGGGAATGGAACATGAATAGCAAATTCTGCTGCGGAGGTCACCTCCCCCCAGCTTTCTTCCTGTGTGACCGGGAGGAGGGCAGGGTGTGGAGGGGTTGTGGGGGATCCAGGGAGGAAGGGAGTAAACTGGGGGCCGAGGAGTGGGGGTGGAGTGCTGAAGCCCTTCAAAAGGAACAATGCTGCCAGCTCTGGCATTGTCAGGTGGCCCTTTACAGAGGGCCATGAATACAGGTTATAAATTCTTTGGCCATTGAGAGAGCTCTCCAAACCTGACTTCATCCTGCACTAAACCAGGCCTGAGCCCTATCAGTTGCATAGCAATGAATTCATTTACATCTGGATAGTTCATCTCCAATTCACTTGACAGTTTATCTCCTCTTGGAAGAGCAGCAGTGCCTGCTCTATTGTGCTGGAGCCAGTCGAGGCTCATCAGCCGGGCCAGCACCTCTGGTTTGTGCTCAGCAAAGATAAGCAGGGTGGGTATTGATATGAAACATGAAATTATTGCCCCAAGCTGCTTGGTTCTGGTATCCTTTCACTCAGCATCCTCCCCACCTTCACCCTTTGGCTCTCCAGGGTGGAAATGCCATATCCCTCCCTCTGACACTGTCACAGTATAATTGGAGTGTGACTTTTCTGATGTGACTGGCATTAGATGAGCAATTGGCAATCCAGAATTATTTCATTTGTTCTTATTCACTGCAGTCTCCTAATTCTGCACTGATTTTTATCTCTGAATATTTTCATAGAATCATTACTGTAGGAAAAGAGCTCTGACATCACCAAGTCCAACTGTTCCCCCAGCACTAAACCATGTCCCCAGGTCCCACATCTGCACATTTTTTGAACACTGCCATGGACAGTGATTCCACCATTTCCCTGCACAGATGCCCCAAGAGGAATCTTGTTCAGCTTGGCTCCCCAGAGAGCTGTGAGCAGCCTGGGATGCCCTGTAAGGGTAGGAGAGGTATCATCCAACCAAACTCCCAGGGAGGGAACAGGAGCTGACCTGTGAGCCAAGGCTGGAGCTGACCTGTGAGCCAAGGCTTTTTGGGTAGCACTGATCCAGCCACTCCTGCCTGGAGAAATCCTGTGGTTCTGCACATCCAAAGAGGCAGTGAGGAGGGGAGGGAGCCTGTTGCTGCTGGGCTGTGCATGAAGAGGTGAGGACAGGGCCTGATTTGGCAGATCAATTCACTTTCTGTTTCTTTTAGTGAAGTGGATCAGGAAAGAAGACCTTGAGGGGACAAGGGACAAAGTTAAGTGTGAGAATTCCTTGATTTGTTAATGGTTTTAAGTCTCCCAATTTTAATTTCCTGCAGGCAGTATTTGTATGTGTTTCATGTGGTTTGGACATGAGCTGGAGAAGGGCCACTCTAATTAAATATCCCTCTTCTTTTATCTGGAGTGGCTACAAATCTTTAACTGGGCCTTTTGTTTCCTCTAACACACAGTGCACTCTACTCTGGTCACAAGAGCCATGGCAGAAAGGTTTCGTGTGGTTAACACCAAACAGTTAAAAATGGTGAGGTAAAATAAAAACTGATGAGAATTTAAAATCTAATACTGAGTTGAGGCAAAGCAAGTTTGTCTTTTACTTTTAGTACTAAACAATCTTTCGTTTGTAGACAACCAGGAAAAGACAGAATTGTTTTCTTTTCCTATGAAAGCTCAGCCTTTCCCAGAATTCCAGCAGCTGAGAGTGGAAGTGGAGCTCCCAAGGCTGGGAGCAGCCCTGAATCTGCTGAGCTGTTCCTGCTCTTCCCTCACTCTTACCTTGCCTCTCCACGGGAGGAGCAGGAGCCAGGAGGTCACACAAGTTCTTCAGTGCAGAGCAGCATCAGGCTGTGGGAGCAGCAGCACTGGGGCTGGATTTCCTGTCTGTGACTGTAACTGGAACTGGTTTAAATAGGGAAGGTTTGGCTCAGCAATGTGCCCATCACTGGCTGATCTCTTCTCCGTGAGACTCCAGCCTGTGCTGGGTCTGCCTGGATGATGCCAGTTGGGTGCATCCCTGAGTTACTTTGATCCCATTATCCCTAGGAATCCAGTGAGCACCCAGCAAACCAGGGGCCTCCCGCAGCCTGCAGGGGCTGATGGAGTCAGTCCTGCATCCCTCGGGAGCAATTCAGTCCGGAATTCCTGCTGGGAGCAGGGGAGTAGCAATATGGAGAGTGAAACACAAGCACAGGGCAAAAAGGCAGATAAGTTCCCTGTGGAATTTATTCTGTAAGCACAAGGATAAAGTCAAAAGGGAGACTGTGAGGAGACAGGTCTGGCCAGCAGAGTCCTGACTTTCCTGAGGAGGTGAGAACACAAAAGTGCTTCTGTGACAGTAAGAGGCAGTGGAATGCTGCAATATGACTGGACCAGAAGAGAAACTGTCCCAGACAGAAAAATTGGCCTGAGAGTGAGAGTTTTCTCAGTCATTCCCTGCTTTACATGGCCTGATAGTGCTGTGGGGCCGGCTTGTGTTTCCCCTTGGAGTCCCAGAAGTCCCCTGCAAGGTTTAAGTTCCTGCTGTAAGCAGCCTTTGGCATTTCTTTTTGAGATTGGCCCTTTCAGCTCCACAAGGGGAGAGGCAGTTTGGGGCTGGCTGTTCCTGGCTAATGGCTCACTGAGAAATCCTGTGATTAATCATTGGGACAGCCCAGGTACCAGCATGGTGCATCCTCCCACCACTGGGGATTTAATGGCACTTCGGGGTGTGACAGCAGAATGCGGACTGATGTGATTAACCTTAAAATCTGTGGGGAGATGCCCTGTTTGGTTTATAAATTAAAGGATCTGAAAAAGCAACATGCTGTTTCAGATCACAAAAAAGACTTTCTCCTGCAGAACCGAGACAGGGTTGTGGGTTTTTATGTTTCCTTTGTGTGCTTTTTTTTGTGCTTAGGTGGAAGAGTGAGGAATCATTCCTTCCTGTGGAGTTCACCCCCCACTCTGCCTTCACAACTCCTTGTCAAAATGTTTAAAGGCCTTTTTATTGTTCCTTGGTGTAGAAACAAATTTCTGTTTCTTGTGTCAGTGCCTGGTGACCCCCAGCCATCTCTCCACAGGAAAGATGTCATCTATCTTCCTTATCTGCTCTGTGGCTTTTGTTTTTAAAATAGCCTAACACGATTTTATTTTACTCTTGTGCATACGTTTAAATGAAAATAAATTAGAATAAATAGCATTAATATAAATATTATGGTTAAGATTTAAACCAAACCAAATTAGAATGTTCAAAGCTGTATTTTCCATAGATGCTGATGAAACCCCTTTCTCCCTCACTTCAGCCTGGGAAGCACACAGGGAAGTGTGAGTCATGGGATGTAAGTGGGACACAGTGGGACTCATTTTGCACATTTGATATTCGTTCATTTGAAATTTCAGTCATAACACATCAGTTGTCTGCAGCTACATTCTTAGATTTGTTTGTTTGTTTGTTTAATCAAAAAGCAAAGTTACTTTATGTCTTCCTGATGCACGGGAGCTGGCACGGAGCAGGGCTGGAGAGCACAGGGGGTTTGTACCAGCACGGCTAACAGAGCTGGCTCTGGTTGTGAATTATACACTCCCAGAATGGCTTGGGTCATCAGAGGCCTTAAAGCCCATCCAGTGCCACCCCTGCCATGGCAGGGACACCTCCCACTGTCCCGGGTCACTCCCAGCCCCAATGTCCAGCCTGGCCTTGGGCACTGCCAGGGATCCAGGGGCAGCCACAGCTGCTCTGGGCACCCTGTGCCAGCCCTGCCCACCCTGCCAGGGAACAATTCCTGCCCAATCTCCCATTTATCGATGCCCAAAGCCATTCCCTGTGTCCTTTCTCTCCATCCCTTGTCCCCAGTCCCTCTCCTGGAGCTGCTTTAGGCCCTGGCAGGGGCTCAGAACTCTCTCTGTGGAGTCTTCCCTTCTCTTGGCTGAACAGCCCCAGCTCCCCCAGCCTGGCCCCAGAGCAGAGGGGCTCCAGCCCTTGGAGCATCCCTGTGGCCTCCCCTGGACTCTCTCCAGCAGTTCCACATCTCTCCTGTGCTGGGCCCCAGGGCTGGGGCATTCTGCAGGTGGCTCTCACCTGAGTGGGCAGAGGGGCAGAATCCCCCTCCCTGCTGGGATCAGCCCAGGGCAGGGAGGTTCTGGCTCCCAGGGTGTGGAGCTTTTCATCCACAACACCCCCCTCAGCCATTTCCCTGAGCCTGTGCAGGAATTGGTGCCTCGCAGGTTTGGAATTTCCACCTGCACCCAGGATGCACCCAGAAAATGTCTCAGTGAGCTGCTGCTGCTCACATCCTCATGCTCAGCCATATGCAAACCAGCCCTGTGGGCTGCAATTAATGCTCATGTCTGGTGGGTGTTTGTCCTTGTCTGAGTGCTGGAATCACTGCTGGATTTACTCCTGGAAAACGCTGGGATATGTGAGACTGGGCTTGTGCCAGGCTGGGGGCAGAAATTCTTCTTGCTGCTGCCTCCCTTGCAGAGGCAGCAACTTTCTGTGAATATCTGTTATCTCCCATGAAAAAAGCCAGATGAGGAACTGCTGCTACTTATACCATCGAACTTTCCTAAAGAAATTCTCCCCTGGGTTAAGAACAAGCATGACAAATCCCAACCCAAAGGAATGGAGGCGGGGAATGGGAACTTATAAGCCGTGAAAAACAAGAGCTTTAAATGGAAAATGGCTTCACACCATAACACTTGGCAGTCAGCCTTTCACGCTTCAACCTGCCCAGCCAGAGCAGCCAAGAGAAAATGGGGGGTGAGTTTGTGTCTCCAGGAGCTGCAGCAGAGCCCTTGGCTGGTGCCAGCACAACCCTGACTGCAGGATGGCAGCTCCAGTGAGGGACCATTACAAACCAGCCCCTCTGTGCTGTGGGCAGAGAGCACCAGCCCTGATGGGAATTAACCTCTCAGGCATTTTTTGGGGAGCATTGGTGGCTGGTAAAGAGCAGCACTTCATTTGAGAGTCTTCAGACCCTAGCAGGACTGAGGAAATTTCTTGGCTCCGCTTTCATAGAATCTGAGACTGGTTTGGTTTGGAAGGGACCTTAAACATCATCCATTTCCACTCCCTGCCATAGGCAGGGACACCTTCCACAAGGCCATGTTGCTCCAGGGCCCTGGACTCCATTCTCATGTCCTTCATGGGATGTAATTACCCCACAAAGTCCCTGGTTCACCCCAAACTCTCTGTGAGACTGATATTTCTGTTTTCAGAGACTGGGGGGACACAAAGCCCAAACCCCTGAGGCAGAGGAAGGTGTGGGGGCCACTGTGCCAGGACTGAAATGCTGCAGGAGGGGCTGTGGGGGAGGAAGATCCTCATACAGCCTGGAAAGTATTAAAGAGAGAGGCTGTGAGCCAGGGATGAGAACACTACCTGTGACCTGCTCCCAGCCTGCCAAAAGTGGGGGATAGAGGCAGCATCAGAACCTCAGAGGAATATATTTTTTAAAGTATTTTCTTCTTGAAGTAATGCAAACAAGAAAGAGCTTTATTCAGTTTTCACCTCCTCTTTCAAGCTGGATGGGATCCTGGATTTTTTTAAAAGAAAACAAAGCATATTTCAAATACATCTTTTTTTTTTTTTTTTTTTTTCCCGGTTGCTTTCTCTATTTGCTGACAGAGATTTTGGAGCCCTGGGGAAGATAATACATCTGCCAGTGATGATCTTGGCTCCCCATGGATCCAAGCCCTGTGTTGAGGAGAGCTCTGCCCCACTTACTGCTCCTTCCCCAGCAAGAGTGGGCTGAGCCCTGCAGCAGGCCTGGTGCTGGTTTCTTCCCCAGGGTGATATCATTGGGCCAGTGCAGGGAGAAGAGCTTTAGGCTGTCTGTACAAGCCTCATCTACTGTCCCAAAATCCTGCCGTGGCAGCTCCAGGTGCTCTGAGATGTGATGCTGTACTCAGTTAAGGCCTCACACAATTCCTGGCAGTGGTGGCCTCCCACCTTTGCATCCTTTTGACTGCTTGGCTGGAATATCTCACTTTTACTCCTGGAGAAACCAAGGTAGTGATCTGATCCTTCTCATATACAGTGAAAACATTGCTGGCAGAGCCCCAGCTTCTAGAGACAGACCCCCAGGACATGGGGGCTGAGGGACACGTCAGAGCCCTGCTCTGGTGTCAGCTTGACATTAACCTCCAGACAAGGAGCCTGACAACCAGCAGGAGCCAGACCCTTCACCGTGCCCTCCTGTGCCTTATCAGAGGGAAATAAATCCTGCCTGATTAGTTTTTTTAAATGAGAATTCTCAGCAAATAAATGAACTGCCTGCACAGTGATAATGGGCTGTTTGGGAAGTGAGTCTGCAGAGTGTATATGCAGCTGGAAGTCATCAAAACCATCTTATCCCATGGAGTCTCCTGTGCTGAACTTGTGTTTACAAAATCAGACAGGAAAAGGAATTCTTCAATGGGTGTTTTGTGATAATTTTTTCAGACCAGCAGCAGTGTAAGTGAGGGCCTGTCTGCACAGAGCCATTGTATCTCTGCTGGGCTTCACCTCCTCCTCTCTATCCCTTTTGACACATCCTGCTCTGCTCTAAATCCATGTGTTGAGGTTTGATGGACACTGAATGCCATGGCCAGTGGTTCTGCAGGAATATCAGTGAGGGGGGCCAGCTGATGTCCTGAGATGAGCCCACCACTGTTGTCCCCATCCCTTCTGTGGGCCCATGGTGTGCAAGGACACCAGTCCATACACCACACAAAGTGCTCTGATTTAGAAGCATTTAGAAGCATCAGTTTTATCTCCTAATTTTATTTTTTTTTTGCATATTTTAACAAGTTCTCCTAAATAATCCTGACATTCAGTCAATGGTTATAAGCTGGGCTAAGAACAACCTTTCAAAGGATGGTCATAAATACTCACTCATAGTTCACCACACTTTTGTTTTCCCTGGTGGTTCCCTCTCCCTCCTTTTCTGTGATCTTCTCATCCATAAAGATCCTTTTGTATGGTCTCTGCTCAAAGTCAGGGCTGGATAACTGGTCAATTTTCTGCACTCTGGCAGTTTGGTGATTCATTGTGCTCATGCATTTCATCCTCCCCATGTGTGGGGCCAGATCCAGCCATGGCTGTGGCTCAGCTCCAGAAAGGCACCATGGAAAGTTTGGAGTGTGATGTTCTGGGTGGAGATCCTGCCATTGGAATCACCTCTACAGCAGGGAAACATGTGCTCTGCTGAGGGCTGTGAGACCCTGCTTGGTGGGGACCATTAGATAAAACCCCTCGAGGTGATTTGGCTCAAATTACCGGGTCCAGCGTTAGGTAACCATGGAAAAAATGCAAATGGAGCTTGAAGCCCAATCTCACTATTGTCTCTGTGTGTGAAATGCCTTGGCACCTCACATCTCCTCCCTGAAAAGCTGGTATTTTTAGATTTACGACAGATTATTTTTGATGCTGGAGGCCTTAAAACTGTTCTGACATGAACCCAAGCTATTCTGCTATCTTGAAAAATGAAGTCTTAAATGAGAACTGAAATTTATTTAACTCCATTTGAAGTACAGTAGAGCAGAGCACTTCAGCATGTGCATGGAAAGAAGCCTGCAAGGAAAGGGCAAAGACTGACTACAGGTCAGAAACTGGAGTTTTCCAGAGGCGCTACAGGGGTTACCCCTCTCCAGAGCTGCACCCTGGAGAAATCAGCTTTGCATGTGAAGCCATCCCTGTCCAGCTGTGAAACCCAGCTGAAATGTAAACTTCTCTGAAGCCTTCACGGGTGGTTTGCATCTGTATCTGTGTCTGATTAAGCCAGAGTTGTGCAATGGCAGCGGGATCTGCTGCCAGTTCTTCCCTCCTTACCTTGACCCATGGTTTCACTCTTTCACAAATTGTTTTGTCTTTGGCTAGGACCAGCCTCCTCTGGGCAAGTTCAGCCTTGCTTTGTGGGTCTCCAGAAGGACAGACAGCTTTGCCTGACTGATGGTTCTGGTTGCTGGGGACAGTTGTGGCACAGACACAGGCAGACAGCTCACCTGGAGCAGGGGGCTGAGGTGGCCATGAGCCCAGGCTTTCCCTAATAGGATTTTCACGATGATTTGCTGCCCCTGTCATGTTGTTTCAAATTCCTATCAAGCCATACTTTTCACAGTCTGGATTTTCTCTCATGAATTTCTCAAGGGGCTATCTGGAGGGGAAACTACTTCTCACCATAACAAACAACCAAAGCCGTCATCATTAAAAAATAAAGCACTAACATGGCCCTACAATGGACCCCTTTGTCAAGTCACATCTGTTTAGATCACCAGAAATTATAAGCCTTTACTTTTGAAAGTAACTTTCTTTTATCAAAATAGGAAAGAGGACTGCACAACATTCAGGAAAATTCTGCATGAAAGCACAGGCATGTGGCAGTAGTACTCTGTGCTACACAGAAACCCCGAATTGCCTGTGTGTACAAATACTGGATTTAACCTCTTCTCACTGAAGGAACAGCCAAGTCCTCAGCATGGGTCACTGCTGTGCTTGTGTGAAACCAGTGTGAAAAAGAATCTGGCCTGATGGACAGAAAAATCTCATTTCAGGGCTAATGTAGTTTACCTTGGGTCTAGCCCCAAAGTTGAATATCTGTCTCCCAGTAATTGTCTTCCAGTAATTGCTAAATGGCAGAGCAAGGGGATTCATGTGGGGAATGATGGAAAATACAGTGTGGAGTGTATGTGATCATTTGAATTAAATAATCCACAGACATTTGTCCCCAAGTAATACCAGTGCCTGCCCACCCAGAGGAGCTCCAAGTGCTGCTGCCCCAGTATAGGCCAGTGCATCATTCCCAGAGGCTTGCAGGTGGGAATGCTGGTTCTGCAGCAGGAAGAGCTGCCCCAAACCCACCACAGGAGGCCCTGCTCTCTCTTGGCCAGCAATTTTCTCTCGTCCTTTCAGACAGGTGAGGAGCTGGGAGCCACCACCATGACAACATCTGATCTCCATCCGTGGCACGGGGCCAGCTCCAGCCTCTCTCTGGGAAGGGGCTGCCTTCCTCTGAAACAAGGGGGACATGAGGCAAGGCAGCCAGTCTTAGCATAGTGGGTGTAAGTCAGCTCTCACTGGATCACACAGCTTTTCTGGTTGCTTTTGAAAATTCAGAGTATTTGTGCTGAATTCATGGAGTTGGAATTCCAGTAGGGCTCTGGAGCAGGGCTGTGGGGCAGCCCAGGGGCACTGAGGTTTGGGGGATGCAGATGAGCTCAGTGTGAGCTGTGGTGCTTGGGCAGAGGAGACACGTGGACCTGAGTTCTTGAGACAGAGGTATTTTGTGAAAAATCCTGCCCACTGCCTGTGGTCCCATCGGGCTCACTGCTGCCCACAGCCAGGCAAGGCCAGACCTGCCACTTTGCACAGAGCCAGCTGGGACACAAACTGGGCTCATCCTGTGTCACTGGCAGCTCTCCAGCTGCCTTTGCTGTGTCACCTCAGAGAGCTTCACTGGCAGTGGCCAAAAGGTCACTCCAAATTCCCCTGCACTCGACTGAAGACCCAATGTTTGTGTTAGGTGCTTTGCCTAGATAAACGAAGGAAAAAAAAGGAAGCATATTTGTCTTGATGGATTTTTTTTTTCCTCTTAGAAAGTCTTTCACATCCTTTTCAGGGGTACCACCAGTGGTGATGACTTACAGGTCATTCCTGTGCGCCCCATAAAGGGAATGGTTGTAGAAATTCCTCTAATTACATTTAATTGGTTTTGAAATGAAATGATCTGTAATTTCAGAGAGTGACTCTGAGAAGGATTGCTGGCTGAGAAGGCAGTCTGAGTCTCAGGCTGGCTGAGAGCAGTCTGCTGGAAGGAGCTGGATACATGGAAGTAATGCTGACAATAGTAGCTTTAAGAACTTTGATACTAGAATTAGTTAGGCCAGTTTAGGTCAGCACATGCAGAGACTTTCCCATTTAACTCCCATGCTGCAGAACTGTGTTCTGACAGCTCCTCCATTTAGCATCCAGAGGGGAAAATGCTGGACAGAGTGTGCTGAGGAGAGGCTGGAAGATGCCGACCCTCTGTATTTTTAATCCTGACTGATACAAAGCACAGCTGCTTCTTGCCTGTCTTTTCCCCAAGCATTTGATTCTGTTATGTGATTTAATTCATTCATAATTGCTCTCTGGACTGCATAGTCGTGCCAAATATGCAACTGTCTGGGTAAGAGTGTACAAACAAGGTGTGCCTGATTCCTGCAGGGAGTTACCGTGGCAAGTGCAAACACGCACTGGGAATGTGAATCCACGCATGAACAGACACCCGATTAGCAAATAATTTCTGAATGCAGAGACCTGATCTGAGAAACAAGTCATGGCATCTGTCCATGTAAATGATGTGTGCCATTGCACACGCGTTTCAAAACTCTGTTTCTAAGGAATATAGGTATTTCTATGTATTACTCCACAAAGCTTCTCTGAGTTTCCCCATTTTAACCATAGTGGTGAGGTCACTGGAAAAAGAGTGACCGAATGTTCATTCCCCTTCCTCATTTTGTGTGCCATGTGTCACACGTCAGGCTTGGTTCCAAGCTTGAACATCCAGGGAAAGCAAGAGCCAGCAATGTAGGGGACAGAATAAGGGAACTCACAACCTGTGGAGCCATCTCTTCCATGCCAGGAAAAATACAGCATCCAGCTCCCTGAGCGCCAGGAGCCTCCAGCATAAAGGGATGGAGTGTACGTCTGCAAAGGACACTTGTTCCTGTTTGTGTCATCCAGCCTGTGACAGCAGCAGCAGGGTGCAGCCTAAAAGGATGAACTGCTGAAATCTGTGTGAGAACTGTGTGACAGTGTCTGTGCTCATCAGGCAGGGCTCTGACCCACAGTGTTTCAGATCATACCAGAACATGAGTCTTTCCTCAGGCTCTTCCCTTTCAGACGGGAAGAGGGAAACCAAAGGCTGTTGACCTCTGTGAGCCTCCAGAACCTGATCTCATGCTAGTGGCCAGCCTTGAGCTGTTTAACTTCAAACTCATGTCACAGGGCATACCAGCACTCACCACTTGCAATTTCACATAAAATATCTGTGAAGCCAGAATGACCCCAGAAGTCACAAGGATGGATGGTCCAAGGCCACAGAGAGCCTGGTCCTTGTCATGCCTTTGCCATTCCACTGTTACTCCAGTCCCCAGGTAGTTGCATCTAGCATCTAGTGCTGTCTGTGCTCCTCGTCTCTAGCAGGAGTCATCTTTTCAGTTAATACTGTGCTTTTCTGAAGAGGAAATGCTGTTGCTTTTTTTTGAGTTTTGAAAGACTCTTATTTTTCAAAACCACTTCTAGAAACGTACCTTGGAAGGTGGCGTGTGCTGAGCAGGTGTTCACTCGCTGCTGAAGCAATGAGAAAAAGGCAAACTGCATTTAGCTACTTAAAAGCATGCAAAGAAAAGCTTAAAAAAATAAAAAGGACAAACAATTTGTCCTTTTGCAGCGTTGCATGCAACACAAACAATTCACTGGAATGCTTTACCACATCAGCCAACAAACTGCTGTGTCAGCAGAAACGTGGGAGCAGAGTGTGCTGGGCTGGGGGGAAGAACACCCTGAGCTGGCACAAGAGGGAATGAGGACTGACATGGACCCGGGCCTTCAGGGAGCAAAGCCTCTTCAGAGAATCACTGTGCCTGCAAGAGGCCAACAGTTGCCTCACTATTCCCTTTTCTGAAGTGTCATTGTCACTTTGCCCGTGCAGAAGCAACCTGGGGACATGGAGCATGACCTGGCTGTAACATGGGGGAGCTGAACTGTGTGACAGTGTCCTAAGCTGATGGATTCATCTGGTTCGAAGCCTTGTTATTTTTTGCATATGTTCATGGATGTCCTTGGCATCTTTTAAGTGCCCCTCCACTTGCAGTGCACTTTGAGTGCAGGTGTCCGAGCAAGTGGTGGCACTGTGACAAAGTGCCAGGGCTGCTGTACCCCACTGCAGGGACATCCAGTTTGCAGAGTCACACTCTCTGGAGTATGTGGAGCACCTCCTGCTCCTGTGGCATGCAGGACATGGGAGCAGGGCCACATGCACCTTGTGTTTTGGGGACTCATTCCTTCTACCCCTGAAGCACTGAGCCGGTGCTTCTCCACGTTTCTTTTGTCTCTGTGGTGCCCACAGGGGATGTGGAGAGGGACTGGGGACAAGGGCTGGAGGGACAGGACACAGGGAATGGCTCCCAGTGCCAGAGGGCAGGGCTGGGTGGGAGATGGGGCAGGAATTGTTCCCTGGCAGGGTGGGCAGGGCTGGCACAGGGTGCCCAGAGCAGCTGTGGCTGCCCCTGGATCCCCGGCAGTGTCAGGTTGGGTAGGGCTTGGTGCAACCTGGGTACCAGAAGGTGTCCCTGCCCATGGCTGGGGAGCCAAACAAGATGATATTTAAGGTCCTTCCAACCATTCTGTAATTCTGTAATTCTGGCAGTGAGCGCAGGGGCCCAGCTAGTTTGTGTAGGCATTTGTGATATTCTGTTTTTTTGGAGATACTCCATCTTTCCCGTGGCAATGACTGCTGTTTGTTACAGCCTGTGCCTGGCCTGACACAGGTATGGCTCTGGTTTGGCACAAACTCCCTTCTGTGGCTCCACACAGAGGGGTCACGGTGCCACCAGGACCAAGGGCTGGCAGGGTCCTGTGTCCCCACAGCTGTGCATGATGCTCTGCTGGGCTCTGTCCAGGTGGGACACTGGTGAGCTCCAGCCATGCAGGGAGAAGAGTTCTGAGGGTTAATTCTGAGTGTTGTCCCACGGCAGAGAGCTGTGAGCTCAGCACCAGGACAGAGGGACACACAGCACCTTCCAAGGCACTTGGGCTATTCTCTGGCAGGGCACACACTGCTCCAGCAGCCCAGGCAATTCTGAAAAAAAAAAAGTCTAGTTTGTTCTCATTATCCCCATCAGAACTCATTAAAAAAACCATGCCCTCAGAACCAATAGCCAAATTTTTGCCTGTTTACGTCTCATGTTGGAGCCTGAGTAATGTGGGGAGATGAGAGCAGTAAAACAGAGTTGTAAACAGAACAAACCTGGAGAGCACAGCAAAGGGCAGCCTGTGCAATGTTGTTCTTAGTGTCAGTGTAATTTGTGTGCGGTTTCATTGAGTTTACAAAGCCGACACGGGGCTGGATAGGCTGGATGAGGTAACTGGAGAATGCTTCACTCACCGGGGCTGCTCCAGCCTTTAACTCTGAGCTTCAGCTCTCTCTGCCTGCAGCCTGGGCCAGGGGGATCCGGGGGCACTCGGGGCTGTGCTGTGTGGGACAGGGAGGGCAGGAGGGTCCCGGTGCCCTGGCCAGGTTTGGATGCTCGGGGGCTCAGCCTCTCCTGGCAGCTGGGAGCTGCCCCGGCTCTGAAGTCATGGCTTGGTTCTCAGGCTATTTTTGAAGCCAGAAATGTGAGTGTAACCAACGCTTCAGCACTTTCCCACACCTTTCATGTGACACAGGACTGTGCCCAGTCATAGGACTCTCGCCCCAGGACTTAAAAATTGTCACAGTTTCACTTCCCTCGTGGTTTTTGTTTGGGTTTTTGGTTTTTTTTTTTTTCCCTTTCTGGAGCCAGTGGAATTGGTTCCCTTTGCTGCCTGGGGAGCTGCCTCATATGGCTCCTTCCTGAAAAATTACCTTCTTTGGGATGCTCTCACCAATTCTGAACTATTTTTGCAGGCAGGCAGTGCCCTTTTCAATCTCTCTATATGTGCTTCACATCAGCTGTCCCATATCTTGAAGCACAGAACCAACTCTTGCAGCAGAAAAAGGAACTTATCAGGTTGATTTATACATAATTTCCATCTTATTGTGGTTTGGATTAACATTTAAAAATAATTAAATATACAGCAATTCACATCTTTCTAGTGAAATGCTAAAGAAAACCGAACCCCATGTATTGTATTGCACATCCACAGCCTTCAGATGGATCATGAATTTCTGCCTGGTCCTTGTCTCCTGCTGCTCTGGGAATGGGAGAATTACCTGGCCAAGGCACATGGAGAAATTTGTTGAACTGAAAATTCTGCAGTTATCCATATAAACCCCAAACCATCCAGGGAGTTGCTGGTTCCCTGATGTGCCTCAATTACAGCCAGTCCAGGGATTGCTGGCACACCAGGCCCTGAAAATGCTCACTCAGTGAGTTTTCTGCTGCTGGTGTTCCTTTAATTCTAATGTACTGTGAGAATGTTAATTAAAAAAGCATACCAAAATGAAGTGCTCCTTCAAGAACCAAGAACCTGTCATTTGCATGAAAACCCAGGATTATAAACTGCTTCTTCTACTTTTGCTGCCAAATATGCAAAGTAAATTGCACAATTTTGGGGATGCAGTTGAGCTGCTTTGTGTTTTTCTTTCTCCAACTGAGAAGAAACATTTTCTCCAACCCGACAGGGAGTGTTTGTTTTTCTTGCCGTGTAACACTTACGGCTCTCATCGACAGCAGGAAAATAACTGCTCCACCATTTCTTATCTCCCTGCAGCGTGACGTTGGGATTTTTCTAAGATAAGGATGGTTTGTTTGTTTTATTTTCTTGCTTTAATTTTGTGGTTGTTTTTCCAAATAAAAGAAAGTGAAGTTTAGGAAGCAAAGCAGCGATGGCAGTTGTGAGCTGTGCTGAGCCTCATTCCCATCCCTGCTCAGGCGTGAGAATGTTCTCAGCCAGTGGGACTGTTCACATCCAAACTTTGCTCTTCCACAGTTGTCACATACCCAAGTCATTTACCCGAGCTTCATCCATCGATTGCACAATCAATTATTGTTTTATGACAGATAGTGGGATGCTTCCTTATTTTCTTAGTGCTTTTTTTTTAAACTGGAAGATGATCTGGTGCTGGATAATGTTTCAGCAGAAACACTGCTGTACCCCAGGAGATGAAGCAGAGCCTTCCCTAGGACAAAGAGGCCTCAGTACATCTTTAAATTCACGTGCTGGCCCCTGCATTGCTGAGAGTGGGTTTGTGAGTGGGATCTTCTCAGTGGGAGAGACAAATGGGACAGGAGGGAGCAGGTTGGCTCAGAAAATGGGTGTTTCCTGGGGAGAGTTTAAACTATCACAGAAAGCTTTAAAATAGTTTAGAGCATTTAAAATTCGATGAGCTTTTGATGGCTTCTGTGTTTATATAAATCAGAGCATTCAGGGTGTTCAGCCAGGGCCTCTTTATGGGCAGATAGTGCTCCAGAGTCCCTGTGAGTGTCCAAGTTTTGTTTGCCACGTGGGACAGCCAGTTGCCCATTTGTTACTTCTCCAGAGTTGGGTATTTTCTCCACTGTCACTTTACTGTCCTTCTCTACACTGTCCCTTTGGGTTATTCTGGTTGTGTCACACCAAGTGCCTCAGCCCTGGGAAAACTGGCAGATGAGACAAAGGGCTCCTATTGCCCATGGCAGGCTCTTGGAACTGCTGCCACCAGCCAAGCACGGCTCCTCCAGGCTGCAGTCATCCCAGGAGAGTGTCCCATCCCACCAGGAGAGTGTCCCAGCCCACCAGGAAACTGTCCCATCCCAGGAGAGTGTCCCACCCCACCAGGAGGGTGTCCCATCCCAGGAGGGTGTCCCCATCCCACCAGGAGAGTGTCCCATCCCAGCAAAGTAGTTCAGCCCACATAAAGGTGTAAAACTTTTGCTATTTTGCTGGTGACCTCACTGTATTTTTCCTCAGAAGGCTTGAACAACTAAAAGAGGAAAATTAGTTGGAATCCTTTAATGGCAGAGGTGAGAAAGGACTTCAGGGCATCCCTGGCACTGATACAGGACTGATGTTTGATCTGAATAGGAAAGGGGCTGTGAGTCCTTACATGAAATGTTTCTTGGAGTTCAATTGAGATCCTTTTGAAGTAAGTGCAAAGAGTGCCTTTGCCATTGAGGATCCATTTGGTGACATTTATGTCCCCAAAGCTTAGACTCCTCACAATTAGACAACTTCCACGAGCTCTGAGGCACAGGGGGATGTGAGTGACATGCTACAGGTCCCTGTGTCTCTCCACCAGGTTTGGGAGAGCTTCTGTGAGCCACTCAGTACTTTGAGATATTTGGGTAAGAGGTAGAAAAGAGGATGCTTTACCTTGGTGAGAAGGTCTGATTCTGCACTGAAATCAGTTTATATGTTCTTAACATATAGAAAGTATACAGAAAAAGTATTTGTTTAGAGGGATTTTAGTCTGTGATAAAACACTTTGGAGTCCACCACCACTCTTCAGGATTTGCTGAGGCTTGGTGTCATCTCTCCAGGAGGGCTTTTCTGCTGTTGGGCTTGTGCTGCACTGCTCGAGTGTGAGCAATGAGCTCAGCCAGCAGGATTCAAGCCCAGAAGTTGAAAGCATTAGGCTGCTACCATAACGTGGACTTACTTGCTCTCAAAATGTGTTTATAGACAAGAATTTGGGAGTTTCCAAGAATCCACAAAGAAAATGGAAGGGCAGCATCTGTGACACAGCATGAAGTGAGACCACAGCAGTGGAGATCAGCTGGCTTGAACTTTCTGAGACTCCTTTACACTGAAAAGAAAATCAGGGCTGAGAAATTGTACCCCTTTTGCAGACAGTATCCAGTCCACCACAAACGTTATGATGTTGAAAACAAAATCCAGTACAGACTGGTAAAAGTAATCATAGAATCCCAGACTGCTTTGGATTAGAAGGGACCTTAAAGTCCATCCAGTGCCACCCCTGCCGTGGCAGGGACACCTCCCACTGTCCCAGGTCACTCCAGCCCCAGTGTCCAGCCTGGCCTTGGGCACTGCCAGGGATCCAGGGGCAGCCACAGCTGCTCTGGGCACCCTGTGCCAGCCCTGCCCACCCTGCCAGGGAACAATTCCTGCCCAATCTCCCACCCAGCCCTGCCCCCTGGCAGTGGGAGCCATTCCCTGTGTCCTGTCCCTCCAGCCCTTGTCCCCAGTCCCTCTGCAGCTCTCCTGGAGCCCCTTTAGGCCCTGGCAGGGGCTCGGAGCTCTCCCTGGAGCTTCTCCTCTCCAGGTGAGCACCCCCAGCTCTCCCAGCCTGGCTCCAGAGCAGAGGGGCTCCAGCCCTGGGAGCAGCTCCATGGCCTCCTCTGGACTCTCTCCAGCAGCTCCAGGTCCTTGTTCTGTTGGGGTCCCAGTGCACCCAGCTGCCTCAGCATTACCTTCCTACAACCCTGTGTCTCACATGGTAAAAGGTGAGGAAACCCTACACCCCATCAGTGGGTGAAGGGTTTATTTGTAAATCCTCTTCCTCCAAAAATAATGGGACAGCACCAAACCTGAGGGTGTTTGTGTGTCTGGGCCAACAAGCCCAGAAAGTGTTAAAGCCATTAGAGCTGGTGCCAAAACCTGTCCTTGAGTATTGCAGGATGGCAATTACCCCCTAACCCTCAGACAAAGCTGGATCTGACTGGAGCAGAGGCTGCCTGGCACCTCACAGGCCAAAGGAGGGAGGTCACATCCCTGAGCTTCACTGGATGCTGCACTCGAGAACCTGCTTCGGTTTGCAGCCAAATCCAGCATCTCAGCTGGTGTTGGTTTTTGAGACTCTTCAGTGGAGAAAGAGGAAAGAGTGTATTGCAGGAGAATGGCAGCTGCTCTGGGGCTACAGTGCCAGCAATGGGCCTTCTGGTGTCCAGAGCCCACAGCAGCCCTGTCACATGGAATCATCCTGCAAAGCTGGTGTCTAACTCCTGACAGGCTCCTTATCCATCCTGACAGTGAGTGTCATTTCCTGCCCCAAGGAGCCCAGATTGTTCCTGACTGGGGCCCTTGGGTTTGAGCCATCACTTTAGTTCTTCTCCCTCATTTATTTCCTTGGCCCAAGGGAACTGGGCTTCATCCCCTTCCATCAATCTCCTGATCTTGCAGAGTATGAAACGCACTCTGCAGGGACAAGGCTGGATCCTGGACTGGGCTGTCCTGGCTTTAGCAGTGCTGCAGCACAGGAGGTTTGCTGGGAGTGCAGTGGTGCTGTCAGGGAGCTCAGCTGGACACAGCTCCAGCCTGTGCTTATTGAACCCAAACAGGGGCTGGTCTGAGGGAAGAGCAAACACTGCTCCTTTTCAGATTGCTGACTGACTCCTGCTTTCACACCCAGGACAGCTCAAGCTTCCTGAGATGAAAAGAGGCTCAGGTGCTGCAGTGCAGCAGCAGAGTGGGGCTGTGGCAGCAGATGGGCTGGGACAGCCCTGCCTGCTCTCCTTCCAGAGGAGGCACTCCACTTGGAATCCTTTCCAAAGCAATTTGAGGTTAATTAGCAACTTTTGCCTTCACTATCTCGCTGGTCTGTTTATCTTTTGTCTGAGTGAGTTCTTCTCTCTTCCTGTTGTTGTTCCTCCTTCCTGAGGGGAGTGGGGCCATGCAAACACCCTGCCCTGTGCTCAGGGAATCCTGCTGCAACCCTCTCCCCACTCCCAGACAGGCAGGCTGCTCCTTGCCTTCGGAAATGTCTCTCCTTGCCAATCACACCTTTAATTTACTCTCATAAAGGGGATCCTTTGCAATGCGAGGTGCTGGAGGCCAGATGGCGATGGGTGCAGCAGGTTTGGAGGAGAGAGCTGGGAAACCACAGCTGTGCGTGGAGGTCTTGCCTCCTACAGACATGGCAGCTCCATCCTGGTGGGAGCAGCCCTTCATTCTCCCAGTGCTGGAGCACAGATACAACATCTGAGCTGCCCTTGGCCACTCCGCACAGCCCAGCTGTTGATGCTGATGGAAGCCATCCAAAAACCAGCACATGGGCTCCAGCTAAGCCTGGGGGTCATCCCTGCTCGGCAGTGGGCATGCAGCAGCCATAAATACAAGTCACTCTGTTATTAATGCACCCACCGTAAATGTTTTATGTAACCTCCTAAAGTCCAAGTAGCTGTAGTCTCAGAGAGCCCATGGCCTTTGCTGGGCTGGCATTCGAGGCGAGAGGCCTGCAAGAGCCAGGCCATCTGCAGAGGTAATGAGTTTCTCATCCTTCCAGAAAGAGAATAGTCCCTTGGTGCCTGCCCTGTGGGGTCTCGTGTGCTGGAGTCTGCATGGGATTTTCCTAACTTGCATGTCAGCCAGGATCTAGTGGTACAGCAGGGAAAATCCAGAGTGAACTGCTGGATATGACCCTGATCAAACTTCTGCCATGGCAGGACAAGTGAAACAACAGATCCTGAGAAAGGAAAGGTCACTGTCTGCAGAGCAACTAAGTGGAGCAGAAATGAACCCCAGACCCAGACACAGTGCAAGGTGCTGCTGATTGCACCTCTCTGGTTTATGTTGAATGAAGCTTTTCTCTCCCTTCTGTGCTGCCTGGAATCTCCTGCAGGCTGGCAGACGGTTCTCAACCCCAAAGTGCCAAGGACTGTTTGTACAGGGATTGTGTCTTAACACCTTGATTTCACTCTCTTGATCCTTTCTGAACACTCTTGACAGAGAACTTGACACCTGCTTCCACCTCCCCATCCTCTGCCACAGGGTAACCCCAGCCCTTCAGTGATGGTTATCACAGAAGACCACTCCCAGCTCTTCCATCTCACCAGAGACCTTGCTTCCCTCTCAGCCTCTCATCCTGGAAATCCTTCCTACTCTGCTCCCGCCGTCCAGCCCAGCTGGTTCCTGTTGCAGCTGTCAGCTGCAGCTGCAGCTCCGAGCCCTGGCCAGCCAGACAGGAGCTCTGCCCTCATCCTGCTCCCTCAGCACATTCCCCAGCCTGGCCCTGCCACTTCTCAGTGCCACCACCCTACAGGTGGTCACTGCCAGGAGGAGCAGGATGAGCCAGGCTCTTCACCCTCACACCAGGAATTTTCACACCAGCTCTGCATGCACAAGTGAGTTGAACAGCAAAAACATTCCTTTTATTTCATCCAGTCTTCAGGCTTAACCTGAAACATCCAGCCTTTATTCTGGGTGTTTCAGAGCTCCTGAGTTCATGCCTCTCAGTGACCACATCAACACAGGGAGATGGCCCCTGTGGAAAAACTTGCTGCTCCTCCTGGCTCTTGGAGCAAATGCCCAGGGACTGCCTTCTCACCATCTAAATGCCCTTGGCGTAATAACACCACGATAAGAAGATATCAAAGGAAGAGCAGTGCCAGTGGAATGGACCCTCCCTGCACACAGGGACTGGGCAGTAGGCAGGTTTGGAAGTATCTGAAGGGAGATGTGTGTGGATGTGCGTCTCCCAGTATGGGATGGTTTGTTCTGGTCACAACAGGACAGAAGGCATCTGCCTGGAAATCTCATTTTAACACTCCCACTGTCTGGGGCTTCAGTTCAAACCCTGTCCCAAACATGCATCTGCTTTTGCTTCTATTTTTTGGCTATCACTTCTCCCTCCACTACCCCTATGTGAAGCGTTTTTCTGATGAAGTGTTCAGGCAGGAATAGCTAAGATTCCCGGGTTCCTAAAGTGCCTGCCTGGCCCTGGGCTGCTCTGCCAGCCATCACTCCCTCATCCACAGCTCTACCCACTGGCTCAGCTGGCCACTCACTGCTTCAAGGGACCCCAAACTGTCCAGATCCCTGTTCCAGGATGAACCCTGGGCTCGAGTTTCAGCCTGTTGGCCCTTGCCAAACCACTTTTCTTTGAAATTCAGGTCATGAGAAATGTGTAAATGCTTTCCAGTCTCCTACTTTGTCCCTTAACCTCAGGCTTTCAGCAGCCAGCAGTGCCTGTATCTATCCATCCCTCATTTCCTGGGCTCTTCTGAGAGCCTCTCCTTAGGGAAGAGCCACTGAGCAGTGTTGTGTGTGTTTGTCTCTCCCAGCTTTAAGGATTCTGTGATTCTAAGATCCTGTGTCGCACTGCAGATGCCCAGGCTGGTACAAGACCCAGGGTGTCTGACAGCAGGCTATGTCTTTACTGGGTGTCACTCCTTGTCTGAAATGACTGAAATGTGCCTAGGTCACTGCGTGTGCTGCTTGATGCAGGTTTTGCCTCCACAGCCCCTGCCCATGAGGGATGAGTGCTTGATGTGTTTCCATTCCCATGCTGCTGCTGGAGTTATGCCTGGCAGGTGAGAAGGCACAGGGCCATGATTTGCAAGAAGCTTGATGACTTTGACACATGGTTCTCATTGGGAGAGTGATGCCCGAGCAGAGATGTGAATAAAACAAACAGGGCCAGGCTGAGAGGGGCAAATCCAGGCAGGCATCCAAGATGCCCAGTCCTCATCCCGGGACTGCATCCAGCAACTGTTACCTATGATTAAGTGTCCGTATCAATCTTGATGTCATGAAAGTCACCCAGACCGTGAAATCCCCATGTTCGGTGTGGAAATACAGCATTTGATGCATTTTTGTTTGAAATGCGTTAAATCTGCCTTAGAGGGGCCACAGGAAGGAGTTGGGTCCATCGACCATGAGGAGCTGCTGTGTCTCACTCCCTCTCAGAGCAGGGCATGTGGATCCAGCAGTGCCGAACGGCTCATCCATGACAAACTCTGAAAATTGCAGAGACGTTTGCCATGATCAGGCTGTGAAATCATCCTCCTCTCCAGGAATGAGAAACCTCCCTAGCTGCAGTCCAGGGCTGCCTGCTGGCTGTGCCTTCCTTGCCAGAGAGCACCTTCCAGCAGGGCCAGGCAGGCAGGGAGGCAGGCAGGGAAGGAGAAGGGAAGCAGGAAGGCAGGACTACCCAGCCTCCAGCATGCCAGAGGAATGGGAAAGCAGAGGGTGCTGTGCTTTGTCACCCACTCCATTTAACCTGGCACTTGCATCCACAGTAGGAAGGGGCTTTGAGCACCCATAACCGTTCATTCACAGGCTCTGTCCAGGGCAGGCTGTAAAGCCACTCTGGGTGAAACACTCTGCTGGCAAGTGCAGTGTGTTTTAGCAGCCAGATGGCCTTGGGGATGTCCCCAACTGTTCCAGCTGTCCCTTGGGATGCCTCGTGCACCTGCAGCCAGAGGGGAACCAGTGAAGCCTGAGCTGCTGCTGGTGCCTGTGTCAGGGCTCGTGGTCCTGCCCCGTGTTTCCTACAGCTCTGCAGCCACAACTTCACAAATGTGCTCACTGATAACTCTCTGGAGTGCCTTTTCCCTTTTTTTTTTCACACAATATCCCAAACTCGGCTCTCCCTTTGGCAGTTCCCACTTGTCAAGTGAAAATGGGGGCTTTGGTCCCAAAAAGGGGCAGGTCTGGGAGGCCAGCAGTGGCTCCCTGCCTGAACACAGGGCTTGGCAGCAGCTGTTTGTGTGAGGTAGAGTTCTCACGCTCTAAATATACAATCTTTGATAAGGGAAGGGAAAAAGCCCAGCATGGAAATATTCCTTCTGTAAGAGAAATAATTTTCTGCTGCTAAAAATACGTGTCCATATTATTCCTGCCTGGTCTGCAGTTTGGTGGGAGAGAGAAGAGTGCACGCAGGCTGCCCTCAGGGGACTCAGCCCGGGCGCCCGGAGAAGCCACGTCTGCTGGGATCAGGGATCAGGGGGAGGGACGGGGCTCCTCGGCTTCACCCTCTTTATCATCCCCTTCTCTTTCTCAGGGCAGTAAAACTGTGATACGGCATTGCCCTGAAGATCGTAGGAACTAACCTCTAAGCAGGTGCTGACAGTGGGAAAGTGATCCCTAGCATTCCCAGAGCAGCTGGGAGCCCATCCCCGGCCCCAGCTGCACACAGAGGCAGGAACAGCTTTGTTCAAGGGGGATGCATGTTTGGAGAGGTGGGATATGTGTAATCCCTTCCTGTCTCATCTGCAAGTGTCCCGGGCCTGGTGCTTCCTTCCCTGCTGCTGCTGCTGGGACCCTGGGTCCCTGTTGCCAAGCTCTTCTGTGCCCATGGGTGAGTGGAGCTGAGATGAGCCAAGTGGAACAGGCAGATTTTCCAGGGGCAGCCCTGAGCCAGGAGACAGAGCTTGCCCAGGATCCATGCCCTGCCCAGGGTCCCTCCCTCATGCCATGGTACCAACTGAGGAATGGATGATGTTTGCTGTTTCCATGACCCTGGCCGGCAGAGCCAGGCACGTCTGGCCTGAAGCCAGTCAGGACCACCTCTGTGAAGCCAATCCTGTTAAAAATGGGTGGAATCTTGTGCAACTTCTTGCAGATCTGTCTCTGGAGCATGGTAGGTGGACACTGTGCCCGCTCAGGAGCAGGGTGTACCTCCTGTCTTGAGAATCGTCAAAACCCAGACTGGCTTGGGTTGAAAGGGACCTTTAAAACTCATCTCATTCCAACCCTCCTACCACAGGCACTAGACCACATTGCTCCAAGCCCCATCCAACTGGCCTTGGACAATTCCAGGGATAGAGCAGCCAGAGCTTCTTTGTCCAGCCTGTACCAGGGCCTCACCACCCTCAAGTAAAAACTTCTTCTGTATAAGTAATCTAAATCAATCCTCCTTCAGTTTAAAACCATTGCCCAAGAATTACACAGAATATGGGCAAGAAGATGGTCAGTATGGCAGCAGAGCCATCAGCAGTTACAGACCTTAAACCCTAGCAGAGCTTGCTACAGTTTTTGTAAATCACATATGGCCTCAGCATTGCTTTTTTTGATTCTCAAGGTACTCCTGCCCCATTTGGGGTCTGACATTTGTTCCCAGAGCATCCTCTGACCAGTATTTAGGAAAAAAAATTCTGCATGGAAAGAGCTGTCAAGCCCTGGAACAGGCTGCTCTGAGTCACTGGTGGAGTCATCGTCCGGGTAGATGTGGCAGTTTGGGTTAGTGGGCTTGGCAGTGCTGGGGGAGCAACTGGACTTGATGATCTCAAATGTTTTTTCCATGATGATTTCGTGATTCCGTGTCTCCATAACTCCTCACCATCCCCCAGCTGTGAGGGTGACGAAGAGGGGCATGGTGGGGCAGCAAGCAGGAGGGCTTGGAGGGAGCTTGGAGAGGAAATGCACATCCCTGAGGTGTGGGCTGGACGCTTTGGTCCTTGCACTGGAGCTGCAACCTCAGCACAGCGTGGTTCAGTGCAGGTTGGGGGAGTGGGAGAAATGCAAAACTGCAGCCCCAGAGCAGACTTGGTGCTGAGCTGTTCCCGCTGCAGCTCCCTGTGGCCTCCAGGGCTGGTTCTGTGAGGAGTGTCCGTGGCTGGGTCCATGGTGCTGCCAGCAGAGTCAGAGCCTCGTATCACCCTTCACAGGCAGCTGCAGTTTCCTCCTGGCCACAGTGGAGCCTTCAGGACCTGACACTGGCTCCCCTGGGGCTGCCCACTGTCCACTCTGGCACTGAGTCAGGAATGTGTGTGCTGCCAGGGGATCACTACCCGAAGAAAGGGAAAAGCTGCTTCCTTGTTTTTCCTGCTCCAGCCGCTCTCCCACTTCAGTGGCTGGGAACAGCAGGGTCCAGCCCGGCTCAAGGTTATGTCCTTCTGCTGCTGGCCCCAGGCCAGCGAGCGTGAGACCGAGCAAGACACAATAACACGGATGTCAAACACAGAATCCCTTCCCTGCAGACCCAAGCTGGTGTGCAGGAGCACTAGGAGGGATGAGCAGCAGGACTAGCAGTCGGACTAAAGTACAGCAAAGCTGCTATAAAGGTGTTGTTTTTTTTTTTTCAAGTATTCTTCAAGAAAAGGGAGCCTCCTACCTCTGCCCAGACAGGTGTTGGTGTGCAGAAGTTCTGCTGCATCAGTAATCCTGCTGCTCCCTGGGATGGGGTGAATCTGCAGAGCCTGGGCACAGCTTGCGTTAAGCCAAGGAGACAGGAGGGGTGACTGGGGCTGCAGCTCAGCCTTAGGTTTTGGCAACCAAACACTAGTGATGGCACTTCTCCCGCTCCAGTCCTCAAGCCCGGGCAGGATTTGTGTTTTGGATGCATTGGCTTAATGCAATGGTTGGTCCTTGTAAGAGTTAAGAGCGGGCTCAGGTGAACTACTGCCCCAGCCTGTCAGTACAGCAACAGGGGCCTGCGTAAGGGGAGGGCACTGGAAAATACCCCTTATTCCACTTGAAACACAGGGAAGGCAAAGCTCATGTGAACGTGAGCAGACGTGGCCAGAATGAGTTATTGGTGGCTGCTTGTCACTCCCTGCTCAGCCAGCTGTGACTCCACCAAATTCTTTGCTGGGAATTCAGGTTTGCTTTCTCGCATAATGGAAACATTGGAGTTTCTCATTACAGAGGGAGCTTGGTTTGGGAATGGAGCTGAGCAAGAACAGAGGTTCTTTCCCCTCCATTTGCCTTCTATCACCACTGTGCTGGGACCAGGGAGGAGAATGCCTCAGCAGGGAAAAGGAAACACAATAATTGCAGGTTAAGGAAGCATACATACATATATATATTAAAAAAATACATCTCTATCATGTATATTATACTGGAACATTTGGGATGACTAAATAAAGATGGTGAATTAGGTGGGGAAAAGGGATTGCTCGGAGATTTCTTTCCAAGCTCCATTAGACTGTCACTTCAGTGTAACCTTACTCATGGGGTTATTTGTCACCTGCCTCTCTTACAAATCCCTGACAGGAGGTTGTAGCCAAATGGAGTCAGTGTCTTCTCCCAAAATTACAAGCAATGGGACAAGAAGAAACACCTCAAGTTGAACCAGGGGTGGTTTACATCAGATATTAGGAAAAGTTTCTTCACAGAAAGAATTGTCAGGCATTAGAACAGGCTGCCCAGGGGCAGGGTGGATCCAACATCCCTGGAAGTGTTCAAAAAATATGTAGATGTGGCACTTGGGCACATGGGTCTTGGCAGTGCTGGGTTAGTGGTTGGACTCATGATCTCTGGGGGCTTTTTCAACCTTAATGATCCCATGCTCCTATGATCTTCTGTAGGGAATTGCAGAAGAAACATCATTTTCTGACAGTTAAATGATTTTTTTTTTTAATTGCTATTTGCTTCCCTGCCTCCCCTCTCCAGCCAAGCAGAGTCTAAGGTCCCACGGGTGCTGGTGCCCTCATGGACAGTAGCTGCCTGTGGCACAGAGAGGACCCTGTGCCACACATGGACCAGGGGCAGTGATGGCTTTGGAACCAGGAAATGGGGACAGGACACGGCCAGGCTGAGAGGAGAAGCTGTGCCAGAGGCAGTCCTGGTGCTCTGAGGCTTCTTCCTCTCCTGGTTCCCCAGAGGGTGATGCCTTTGGGGAAAGCTCCTGGCAGTGGGTGCCCACAGCCGTGCCCAGACAGCCCAAGGAGGCAGCAGTGCCCCTGGTTTTGGCAGAGCCAGAGCCCATCAATCCGGGGCCTGTTTCCACCACGACCTGTGGGGTAGTTCCACTTCATTTGCTCCTTGAAAGCATTCTCAGACTAGTGACCAAAGACACTGCTGTGGTCTGGCTGCACTGAGGTTCCCACAGGCACAGCACCATCTCCCATGTCCCTCTGTCACCCTGCTGTGACAGAGGCACTGCAGACAGCACACAGGTCTGAACCCAGAGCCACGTGTGGCAGGTCCCCCCTTCCTCCCTGTGATCATGTCAGTGCCACGCCAGCAGGATTCCAGCTGCTGTCACACTCCTCAGTGCCACACTCCTTAGGGACAACAACTTTTGTCATGGGAGCAGAGAGCGGGAAATAAGCGGGGCTGGCTGTGCTGTCACACTCCTGGGACCAGGTAGAGCAGGGTTAATGCCACCAGAGTGTCTCTGTGGCCTTTTTATCTGATGCAGCGCAGCGCGTTTCCTGGTGGAGCACTCTGTGTCCGGTCAGCAAGGCTGCTTGGCAGCGGAGCAGAGAGGAAGGCTGGAAGTAAACACAGGCGCTCTTGGATCAGAAGCTGGGAAAATCAGTGAGAAGCTGCATGGGATTGCCGTCTCCAAAACCTCCTTGTTTCCTTGCCTCTCAGACAAACTGCTTCCTGCCAGGGACAGCCAGGGCTGACCCCTTCTCCCAGCACAGCACGGCTGCAGCGCTGCCTCCCATGGGCATTTCCAGCAGCTCACCTGATCAGGGACTTGAAGTGGTTTGGAGCTTTGTGACATTTGAGTGCCCCACTCCACAAAATCCCAGCCATATTAATTGAAAATACTGATCCCCACCAGAATAGCAACAGCCACATCCACTGGGACAGGGACAGAAACAGGGACAAGGGGTGCTGCTGTGATGGACACTGCCATCAAGTCCCACCATGGCTGGAGATCTTGATTGCTAAAGTTCTAATATCTGAACTTTCACCTTTCTCCTTTGCACCAGAGTCTGGTTTGAACATGGCCTAGAGCTTCCTGGAATGACTGAAAGAAACATTAGGAAGAAATCCTTTCCTGTGAGGGTGGGGGGGCCCTGGCACAGGGTGCACAGAGCAGCTGTGGCTGCCCCTGGATCCCTGGAAGTGTCCAACAGCAGGCTGGACAGGGTTTGGAGGAACCTGGGATAGTGGAAGGTGTCCAGCAGGGCATGGAATGGGATGAGTTTATGGTGCCTTCTAACCCAAACCAGACTGTGCTTCTATGAAACCTTGGTGGGGTCAGACAGGGAAACATCATTTTGAGCAACTCAGAGCTGAGTCATTAGACAGGATATGGCTCTCCAACAGGTGACCAGGCAGAGAAAACAAGACCTTGTCCCCAGAGGTTCTTGGGAGCAGAAGCAGCTGAGCAGCCTGGGTGGAGATGGAAGGTTTAGCTGGAGAGATGATGGTGTGGTCATGCTACTGTGGAATCACTGTCCATCCCTTTACCTCTTCAAGGTTTTCCTTGCTTCTCCTTGGATTTGGGAGATTGTAAATGTACAAAATCAAAGGCTGGCAGAAGAACAAAGATTTTTATTCCAGATACGGGACAACTGCAGAAATGTCCAACATAGAGTAAGGAATGAGAGATCACTTGAGTCCACCCTGATGAGGGTGTCTGCCAAGAGGGTTTCCCAAATAACGAAACCATTCACCTGCTGCTGCTGTCCTATACACCAAAAAGAGTGAAGAAAAATAAAGAGAGAGGGTTTGAGGCTCATCCAAATGTCTCTGTATCAGTGATGTATCTAGTGTTCAACTACAGAAATAAATAATCCATTCCATGGAGCCATAGCTGAGGCGTGGACTCTGGGCTTCACTCCCCTCTGGGCAGGAAGGAAAGCAGCCTAATTCAGCAGAAATAACCAGCATTTCTTATGGAGACATGGAATAAAGGAGCTTATTTCCTCAGCCTGGGCCTCCCTCGGTCAATAATCACAAAATGCACCCAACTGGAGGGTACTGGGATCCCAGTGGCAGCATTCTCCATGTCCTGGGCTCGTTCTGGGCCTCCCTGGAACTGTGACTTCCCTGGTTTGCAGTGTGGCTGCTGCAGCCTCGTGGCAGCCGTCATAACCCTGATGTGAGTTCTCCTCTCAGTCCCACCGGGACCTCCTCTGGATTCCAAACCTCAGGGCAGAAGGGCAGCTGGCAGATTTCATGTTCCCACTGTCTCAGCTCTTCTCAGCTCTTTACATCCACGGGCTTTTCTGGATTTTCCCTGGAAAGAGACTTTGGCCTGCTGCTTTCCCTTTTCTTACATCCAACCCCTGGATGTATGAACAGCCAGTTCCCATTTTTGTGTGCCTGTGCTGACAGCCTGGCTTCAAATCTGCTGTGCTCAGCAGAGTTATTGCAGGGCACTGCAGGTACCAGGGGCTGTCAATGGTCACCAACACCAGCCCCAGTGTCATGCACAGAGGGCACCTGAGCAAACAAGCCTGTCTTGAATCCATGTCCCACAGAGGTGATGTTCTGGGTGCTGAGCTGAGCAATGTCTCTCCAGTTATCACTCAAAAATCACAGAATTACAGACTTGTTTGCTTTGGAAGGGACTTTAAAGCTCGTCTCATTCTACCTTCCATGGGCACAGACACCTTCCACTATCCCACGTTCCTCCAAGCCCCATCCAGCCTGGCCCTGAACACTTCCAGGGATGGGGCATTCTATGGTTCTCTGAAGTTTTGTAGCTAAAATTGGATGTGTCTTACCAGCTGGTACCTCTTGCCCTGCTCTGATCTGCGCCAAGTGGGATGCATTCACCTTGTAACTGATCCCCAGTTCTTCAGTCAGGCTGGCAGATGTCCAAGAAACCTTTGCTCAAACACACAAGCCAAGAACCACAAGTAGAAAAGCTTTTTGTCCTTAAACATCAAGGCTTCTATGTTTATTTAGAAAGAGTGAAAGTCCTCCCAAACCCAAGCCCAAGCTCAAGTCTGTCTCTGACTTCCTACCACTCCCCCTTCCTCCTCCGAGGCCCATGTAGTCCCAACCAAGTGGATGTTCACAGAAGATCTTGCCAGGCTCGTGGATCAAAATAAAATATTTGGAGACTTAGGTTTTTCATGAGCCTGTTCCCTGTAGCTGTTCACAGGAGGAGCCAAGTCCCTGGGCTGAGCAGCCTCCTCCATGTTGCAACACGCACACGCTTGCCTGTGGATTTGCATGTCTGAGTCCTTACTCACCCCTTGGAGAGCACTGCACCACCTGGGAACGGGACAGGCACAGGGCAGCCCCAGATTTAGGGGAGCAACATGACTGTGTATCTGCATCTCCGGGTAAAGGCAGTATATTGTGCTCCTTTGGATGGGAAAATGAGTGTCCAAGCCTTTTCCAGCCTGTGCACTCATGTTCCTGCCTTGCCATGGATCTCTGTCTCTGTGCACTGGTGCTGGAAGAGCCTCTTGGCTGAAAAAGAGTTTTGATAGCAGCAATGAAGAGAGCTGGAAGCTTCCCACGGCAGTGCCAGGGGAATCTGCTTTACTTGAAGCCTCTCTCCCTCTTTTCACAGTTGTGTTTGTGGGAGCTGGGGGAGGTCCAAGGCAGCACAGCTGGGCTGAACAGCCTCAGCCAGTGCTTGCTCAGTCTGCCAAGTGCTGGCAGCAGGGACTGAACTTTCCCTCTTGGCTGAGTGCTTGGCTGGCTAGTGCAGCTCAGGCTGCATGCAGTAACCTCTGCTGTTGCTCAAGCCCTTGGAGGCTCTCGAGCCACTTTCTTGCCACTGGTAATGATGTCTCTCCATGCCTCTGGAAGATAACCAGGTTTCTACAGCTGCCGGTAGAACCAGGGAAGCTGCAGCCTGTGAAGTTAAAATGATGGGTCTGGGCCCTGTAAGGTGCCAGGGAGGCTGTGTGTGTCTCTTGGCTGCCCTTAGACCAAGTTATTTAGTCAGTGTGTGACCTTCACTGCTTTATGTAAACATCACATAGGAATAATATATCATCAGGCTCCAGTTACTCCCTGAGCTTGTGTCTGACTTCTCCTGAGGAACCTGATTCTGGTTTTCTGTCCAACATGGACATAGCCCAAAGGCCCTGGGACTTCATGAATTGAGGGATTTTCCTGCCTTCAAGATGCAGTGTGAGGTTCAAACCAGGAGGAAATGTCACTAGGGAGCCCTGACAGGGATCCCCCAGCATTTTGCAGAAAGGGTGTTGCTCTGGTCATGAAGCACAGAGCAGGCACAACCACCTCAGTCTCACTGGTGCTTAATTCCTCTGCTGCTGGGCGTGGAAGTTCTACATTAGATTTACTCCATTTGCCAGGAGTTGCAGGAGCTTGAGATTGTGAGACATGTTTGGGGTTTCTTACTCAGTTCAGGTTGTGAAGGGAAATGTATGGAGAGGGAGGGATGTCCCCCAGGCATGCATGGAGCTATAACTCTGGCTGTTAAATTCTCTCCCTCAGAAATATCCCTCCAGTGCAGTTTGCCTGTTGCAGGATCACAGGGGAAGCCGTATGAGAAGCAGCTGGGATAATTTGGCTTGTTCAGAGAGGAGAGGGGGATTCTGAGAAGGCACCTCACCTCAGTCTGCAGCTTCAGACCTGGGGGAATGGCTGGAGCTGTGTCAGGGGGGCATTAGGCTGGAGATGAGGGAAAGGTCCTTCCCCCAGAGGGTGCTGGGGCACTGCCCAGGCTCCCCAGGGAATGGGCACGGCCCCGAGGCTCCAGGAGCCTTTGGCCAGCGCTGCCAGGGATGCCCAGGGTGGGATTGGTGGGGCTCTGGGCAGGGACAGGGGCTGGGCTGGGTGATCCCTGTGATCTTCCAGCTCAGGACATTCTGTGATTCTTGGAACTGTAGTGCAGCCATGCAGAACAGCTGGGATGCACAGCCAGTGGTTCATGGGTATGGGACCTGCTGCTCTGAGTTGCCCTTCCATCCAGTGAGGCTGTGCCCGTGGAGCACTGCAGGAGCTCGGAGAGGTGGCAGACACGGGCAGGTCACTGTGCTGTGACAGAGCCCAGCGTGAGGCTGAGTGTGCCAAGCAGCTTCCCACCCATGGGCCATCTCTGAGCACAGCATGGGCAGCTCTGGCTGAGGAGAAGATGCCAGAGTGGTCTTTCCTCATGCTCCAAGGGCTCCACTGCCCCAGTACGATGCATGCCCATGGGATGTGTGTCCTGTGGTGGGGACAAGCCCTTAGGAAGAGAGATCTCTTCAGCACTGCACGTCACTGTCCTGCTCTTGGCCACAGCAGAGCTTTGGAAACTCCTCTGCAGCCCAACCCTTCTTCCCCCACAGTCACTTCTGAGGGCTGTCTGGAGCCTCCCATCAAGGTGCTCCTCAGTCCTGCCGTAAGCAGAGGCTGTTGTGTGGGGTGGAGGTGGAGAACCAACTTTCTGGTTTCCCTGACTTTGTAAACAGGAGGAAGTAGGAGAGACTTGAAATCTCTGATTATCTTCCAAGGGGACTCTCATCCCCTCCAAGGCATGTCTCAACTTCCCAGCCAAGGCTGGAGCCGTTCCAAGAGCTGTAATGTTTCTAGTCCTCTTTTGAAGCACTTTCATTTGCTCCTCTGGTAAACTCCTCCTCAGGTAGCAAAACCCCAAGCCTGGTGCAGCAGGAGCCTGTGGCTGGAGCATGCAACCAACTGAGGCTCCTTTGTCTCCTCCTGCCAGAGGGGAGAGCTGTGCAGGAAAGGTGCTCCAGAGGAGTGACTTTTTGCAGAAATACAGGTTTGAAGTCCTGCTCCCGGGGGATTTGCTCCCTGTCTGGGGAGACCCAGGGCATCCACGAGCCAGGATGTGGGCAGGAGCCTCTGGCAGGTTTGGAAAGCCTTTCGTGGTGACCGGGGCACTCTTCCTGCTGTGAGGAAATCTGGCACAGAGCTGTTTCCCAGGGCAAGTTCCTAGGGTTTCCCTCCTCCCGCCTACCTCTTTCCTCCAATTTTGTGGATATTTGTGGGTTTGCACTGCAGGCGCTCCGTGCTGCACAGCTCGCACAGCCTCAGCCTGCTTTGGAGAGAGGCTGGAAAGGAAAGAACTAAAAATAATAGTGATGGTTATCAAGTTTTATGAGATTCCAGGAATCTGCCCTGGCCCCTGGAGCTGCACAGGGTGGACACAAGCACCCACCCAAGCAGCTCCTCTGACAGCCAGGTGTGGGATGGGGCACTCTGAGCAGGTTTTGAGGCACACCGTTCCCTCTGGCAGGAGAGCTGTGCCCACCTGTCAGCTCTGAGGTGGGATTAAACCTCTCCTGCAAAAGCTCCCACTCCCCTGGCTCCACACAAACAGGATGGCCAAGGCCTTGCAGCCAGGAAGGCTGTGAGTCAGCAGCAGCTCCCTCCTGCTGACAGCAAGGTCTGCCTGCTTCCCGTGCCGGGGAGGCAGGGCCAGAGGGTCTGCAGGGACAAGGAGTCAGCCCTGGGGACAGTGGCTGAGAAGATGCTGCTCAGGGAGGTCTGGCAGTCCACAGGGAACACAGAAAGAGGCAACACAAAAAAGGAATTTTTGCAATTTTTTTGAAGCAGGCAAGTCTGAAAGTGGCAAAATCCAACCTTGCCAAAGTCATTGAAGGAAATAGCAAAGAATGGATTGCGCAACTCTTGGAAACTATCCAGACATATAAATGAAAGAGGAAGCAGGGAAGGAGAAGTGGGGCTGGTATGTGCTAAGGATGGGACAGAGACATAGGATAATCTATGTATAGTTCCAAACAAACCAACATGAAAACATTCCTTGTGTTTCTGGTGGCACTGGGAACACTGACCAAAGGGGAGAGAGGAGGGTGACAAGTGCCTGGGAATGGGAAGTGCCACAACCAACAAGGAATCAGCAGGCAAGGAGCTTTGAGCATGGAAACAGGTAGGAACAGCCAGCTTCTCCTGCAGGAATGAGAAAGGGCTCGCACAAAGCTGAAGTCATGGAAGAAGGGTTTGTAATAAATCTGTCAAAGCTTTGGGGGTGGGGTCGTTGTGCTGGAGGACAGCAAACAAGGCCTGTGGATTTGGGAGGGAGAAGGTGTTCTTGGCATGTAGGTATCTGTTAGTCTGAATCTGTGAGTATGCAAAGCTTCAGAATAAAGATTAAAATAGAGAATAATTAAGGACATGGAAAATGGATGAGATACAGATTTTCTGACAGTAAATGATGCCAGAGTATGATAAAAAACCTGAACTTCTTGACAAAGCAGACAGGATACATCTAAGTTGTCTGGTCTGCAGTAAAGGAGAATATTAAATACATTGGGAGAAGATGCTGGGCTGTGAGGACTGTGCTAGATGGGCTTCTCAAAACTTTGCCTTGTTGCCTGACATTTTTAATGGTCTTGGCACAAAACATACATTAGCAAACAAAATTGCTAATGAAACATTAGTAAGCAAAATTGCTAATGAAACTTGGTGATTACCTGTAATTGGAAATCATCAAAACAAAGGAGTTGGGGGAAATTGCACACAAAGAACAGGAGTCCCTTCAGAAAAGGAAAACAAGAAAAGTAATGAAATGAGGGCATCAAGGAGTGATGCACAGGGGGATGTGCAGCTGGATCTCTGCTCTGGTGTGGAGATGACAGTCACCCAGAGCCCAGCAAATTCAGAAACACGAGTCAGCCCTGGAGTACCTGAAGTGGGCAGAGGGAGGAGAGGAGGAGAAGCAGTGCTGCTGTTCCTGGGTGATGTGTGGCTGCATCCAGAGCCTGCTGTGGGATGATGGTGCAGAAACCAAACCCTGCTTTTGCTGTGGGATGTTGTGACGTGGCCTCTGTGTCCCCCAAGGTGCTGAGCATGTTTGTTCTTGAAGGCTGGGGAGGATTCATTCTCCTGGGCCCTGCTGTCCTTTCCATCTCACAGGATATGATCTCAGGGGATTACCTGACTCACTTTAACTCATTGCTGCTGCTGCTCCACCTCTGGTTCCCAGCTGTGCTCTGCTAAGCCCCTGCTCTCCCGAGATGCCTCTGCCCAGCCAGGGAGCTGCTTCAGTGCTCTGAAATACCAGAAAAAGGGAGAATATTTCCATTTTTGCAAGGGGAATGGCTCCTGTGGGATCTGAGGTTGTGCCAGGATGAGTTGAAGGATGTGAGCAAGCCCTAGGGAGGGGTCTAAGGAAGGTGGAGCTCCTGAAATGTCCCTCCTTGGCAGCAGGGAGCTTTGAGGCTGCTCTGCTGTACCCTGTATCAGTGCTCAGTGAGTGTCCTTCCCAGCCCTTCCCTGGGCTCGAAGGGTCTTTGCTCTGATTTGTCCCTGTGTGATTAGAGTGACCAGTTCTGGTCCCAGACAGACAGATGGGAGCTGCAGAGATATCTGCAGGCAGATCAGGGAAATGCTGTCACACAGGAGACCTTGGAGTGGGGGTCTGTGGAGAGAGGCTGGCTGCCAGGGGCTATTCCTGCTATTCCCTGACAGGGGAAGAGAGACTGGAGCTGAGCCAAGAGCATCAGGAGTGAAGGTGCAAAGGGCCATGAGTGAAGCCAGTCTGCAAATTAGAAGGCTCTAAATTCCCCAGAAAACAGTTTTCCACACCTTTTCTGTCCTGGTGGCAGAAAAATTCCACCTCAGTTCCTGTCAGGACTAGGGGACGAGGCAGTGTAGGAGCAAAGCCCAGCCTGGGTAACACAGTCCCTTCCACCCCATGCTCAGGGCTTCTCAGAAACGGGATCTGTCCCCAGGGTGCGCCTGGGCAGAGCACAGGTTTGCAGGGTTTCTTTTCCCTTTGCCAATTATTGAAGGGCCACGTGCTCCTACTGCCAGGGCTGCACCCTTGAGGTGTCCTGGCTGTGCTCCCCACACCGTGTGGGCACCAGGCTCAGTCCCTGTCCCTGCTGCACACTTATCTCTCCTGGCTACAGGGCATGAGTCATGCTCCAGCCTTAAAAGAATCCCTCCTGGCTGTGAGTTCTGCCCTGTGCCAAACCCCTTTGCATCATTTGCTGTGTGCACCCTGTGCCAGCATCTCTACCAGAGACTGGCACTGGCAGAGGGTGACAGAAGAACATGATGGTCTGAGCATGGCCCTTTTTTTTTTTTAATAATCCCATGATACTGTATTTTGTGTTGCAACACAAAGGATCACCTGAGGCAGTAGAATGGTGAGAAAATAAGCCTATTAAAATGCTCGAGCTTACTTAACTGTCCAACAACATCAGAGGATAACCAGGCAGTTCTCAGCCAAGACTGTGAGTCATCTTGTCCTGCACCATTGTCGCTGCTCAGCTCATCTGTCTGCTGTAATTGCAGAGGGAGAAATGCTCGAGCCAAGCCCCATCATCCTGCCCAACACAGCCAGGACACACTGACCTCCTGGGCAACACCTGAAATTAAATAACACCCAGGCCCCTTGAACAGCAGCAATGGGAACCCATCAGGAAACAAAGCTGATGATTCTTCCATCTATGTGAAGCTTTTAAAAAAGAAACATTGATGATTATTTTATGTAAATCAGATGAGCTTCTGGCACTATCTGGATCATCTCCTATCTCAGGTACTGGCATAAAGCCTCCAGCCTTTTCTTGAAAAATGCTGGGAAAGTGTCCCATTCACTGCCTGCCACTATCAAGTGTTTTTTTCAGCCTGCTTGTGATTAAACAGTGTGGTATCAAGGGGATAATTGCTCATTGGAATGGATGCCAAAAGAAAATCATTCACTTCTTTCTTATCAAGTCCTTTCTTTCTGGGCAAGATACCCACAAGACTTAGCTCCCTCTTCAGCGCCAGCCTCTAATTACTGTTTAAACAGCTCATTAGAAAACCTTCATTAACGTGTAATAGTGTAAGCTGGCAGTAACTGAGGGCTGGTACTGTGGTGAGGCAGTGCTGCCCATGGGCAGGCCTGGCCAGGGCAGTGTCCAGCCAGGGCAGTGTCCAGCCAGGACGTGTCCCCACCAGCCCCGGGATGGCCCCACTCCTGCTGCCAGCCTGCCTGCCCTGCCTGCACCACTCCAGCCCTGCTGGAGTCTCCCAGCAGCTGAGCTCTGTGCCCAGCCCATTTCCATGCCTAGAACAGGATTTCAGCAGCTGCAGGCATTGCAAAGCTGTGACTGCAGCCTGAAGAAATTTGGACATCATAATGATCCTGTTTTAAAGGAAAAGAAAAAAAAAAACCACACCAACATACATGGGAAAAGGGTTTATATGATTTTTTTTGCTGGTGAAATGTTCACAAATGAGAGCTTGAAATTTCCTTGTGTCCCCAGAGCATGGTCAGCATTAGCCCTAACCCTGCTGCAGTCGTGGCCAGGCTGGGGCTGATCTCTCTGGCTGTAAAACACTAGGGAAAAAATAGACAGGCAGGCTCCATCCTTCACCAGTGTCCTGGCTCCCTGACAGTTTCGGCCCCAGAGGAGTCACTTCTTGGCATTAATCTTCCACTGGGTTTTTCAGCAGGAAAACCACAAATGTTTAATAAAAAGGATTGCCCTGAGCGTGCCAGGCAGCACCAGGTGAGGGTGTGGGTTTGCCCTTGGGGCTGGCGGCTCAGCTCAGCACAAGTGGGCCCTGTAAATATTTTCTTGACATTTAGGAAGTTTAGAGAAGTGTTTAGTATTTCTCTGCCAACTTCTTGACAACCCCTGTGTCAAGAAGGAGGGAGATGTCCAGATGTCCTTCTCTGCCCCAGAAGATAAAGAGTGGACAGTTTGAGCTGGTTAAGAGTTAAGAAAACAAAACACTGTAGCTGTGTGGGATTGGGGTGCTCCCCCCTTCCTTCTGCTGTTGCAGTTTGAGGTGACAGCTTTACCTGTGGTTTGTTCAGCCCCTGTGCTGAGCTGCACCTGGAGCTGCAGATGTGAGGATCTTGCCACGGGGAGCAAGTGTGGCTCAGAGAACACCTTCACACATAGCTGGGCTGACATCCAGTCACTGTCATTCCTGACCGTGGGAGAACCATGTCCTCTGGGGATGCATTCAAACCCAAAGCAGAGCTGAGGTTATTCATGGTTACAGGCACCATCAGCTTTACAAGCTGTGAGTCCTCGTGTTCAACTCCTCTGCACTCAGCAACACACTTGGTTTTTGTTTCCACTTCATGAATCTTGTGGAGTTACTGAAAATTCTGAAATATGGAACTCTGTCAAGAATGGCAACATTCCCTCTGACCTCCCATCACTTCAGCCCCTGTGAGGTGCAGTCTACAGGCAGCTGCAGCCAGGTCAGAACTCTCAGAGAGAGGCCCCAAGAAGCAGCCAGCTGCAAGGATGCACCCACAGCCATCCCCAAAGTCTGGTCAGGAAGTCCAGGACGATTTGGGGTGTCACCTGTGCCACAGTGGTTTGATATGAGTTGCACCTCATGTAGTGGGAGGTGTCTCTGCCCATGGCAGGCAGTGGAATGAGAGGATCTTTCTTTGGGTCCCTCCCAACCCACATCAGCCTGTGATGAGCTGAGTTGTGGAGTTGTGTCTGTTGGCAGGGACCAGCATGCTCAGAGAACCTCTGTCATGGAAAAAACTTGTTATGGAGTGAGGGAAGACTGAGGAAGCTCTGCAAGTATCGGTTTGAATGTCTTTAGCAGCCTGCGGAGGAATTTACAAGTTTGGCAGCTTCTGGTTCAGCTTAAATTCTGCATTGGGGGTCCTTTGAGGCTGTAAGTAAGAATCTGGATGTGAGCTGACACTGAAATGTTGTCAGCAGTCATTATCACTCGCCCAGCTCCTCAGAAAGCTCATTTGGGAGTCGCTGGGTCTCTGGTTTGGATCCAGCCATCCCAGCTCATCAGCTCCTGTTTCCACAGCAAAGCCTCCCAGCTCTCCAAGGTTTGTGTGATGTGGAGATGTGCAGGGTTGTGAGGATGCTGCCACCCTGGCAGCAGGCTAAACTCAAAATTCAGCAGTTTGTAGCTTGTCAGGTGCCAGCTAAGGCAATGTCCCTTCCCATGGTGACACTGCTGACCACGGGACAGACTGTCAGGTTTGTCCCTTTCAGCCACAGTCCAGCAGGTGTTTTTGTGATGGAATTGTGGGGATGGCAAATGTGTTTCTCGGTGTTTTATTTCTGATTTAAGCAGAGGAATGGCCATCAGGAGCTGATGGACCCACAGAGAGTAGTGTTCCCATGGAGAGGAGAGCTCCCATCACACAGGGTGTACAGTGTCACATCCAGGCATCTGTTGGCTTTTTCCCTTCCCCTGCTTTTGCCCATTAGTTTTCCATACTCATTCCTTTTGGTTTCTTTTTCTCTCAGTCTTTATTTCAGGACCTCAGAAGCAGCCTCAGGCACCATCTGTTGGGGGTTTCTGTATCTGACTGGCAGCTTTGGTACCTGAAGGGATCCATAGCCCTGATATTGCAGTACGTGTGTGCTGAACAGAGAAGTAGGCAGGTGCAGAAGCTAAAAATTATGTCAAATAATTCATTAATTAAACAAGAAATGGCTGTTTCATGCAGAGCCAGTGCTGGAGCAATTCCTTGCTTGGCAGCAAAGGGAGGAGGATCCTAATGGAGCCAGGGAGGTGGGACGTGGCTGTTCACAGGGTGTGCAACCAAAGAGCTGAGTGTGACGGGTCCAAGTTCAGTGATGTGAACTCTGTAACTCCTGCTGGGAAAGCAGAGTTGTAAAATATCCCATGGCTGACACGTGCCTGACTGAGTAGACGTTGAGGGAAGGACCTTTCTGTCCCATGCTGGTCCCTGGTCCCTGGTGCTGTTCACATCAGCTTTACTACTTCCAGTGCCTGGAGCCCTCTGGGAGGAGGCAGGAGGAAGCTATGTGGGAAGAAAATGCAAAAAACAGGTAACTGAGGCTTCCTAGCACTGCAAGCCTACAAGGAACTGGAAATCATCTCCAGTTCTTTCAGAGGTGCACACCAGACACAGCCATTCATAATAAAACCTCCATCAGCTGAGAGTGATGAGGCAGAAAAACCAGCCACGGTTTCCATGAGATTCTGCCCTTTCCCATGAGCTATATGGAAGCTCATCTCCTTAAGCTGGCATTTTTATAAACTTGTTTTTCTGACACACATTTTCTGCCTCCACCTGTGATAAGGGAATTGGTGCTGCTGGACAGTGCAGTCCTTGGGGGAAAACCCACAAACCACAGCAACAGGAGCACATCCCTGGGGTCTCCTGTGGGGAACTACTGTGTCCCTGGTCTGCCAGGTGAAGAACCTCAGTGCATTTACTGGGGTTAGGCCTTCCCTGTCTGGGGAAAGCAACAGCTGGATTAAGAGGAGTTACCACACTCTGATGTCCAGAAGCCCCAGCCCCGGAAGTGTTCTGGACCAGCTTGGACAGGTCTCTGAGCATAATAATATTTTAATAAGAATTATATTTTAAAATCAAAACAATTTAGCAGAAAGGATAATATCACCACTGCCCAAGCAGCAAACCGTAATATCTCCATTATCAAGTGATGTCACTCAGAAGCACACATAACATCTGATCAATACCTGCAATGAGGTTCTCTGTCCATACTCTGTCCATTAGTTTTTCTCTCTTTTGCCCTTGATAATTTTGGGTTTTGTCTTTGTCACCTTGCTATTGAAACTCAAGTATAAAGCTATGAAAACAGGTGATGATATACTAGACTGCAGCACATGCTCAAAGCTCCAATCCTGCTTTTTTTGATTAGAAATCCCTTTCCAAGTACATTCCTCCCAGGGCTTTCCCATATACTTATAAATGTATATATTCTGCCCTATATAATGTGCATAAGAGATGCATATCAATGTATATGGTCTGTATATAGATTGTCTTCTGTTCACAAAAGGAGCCTAATTGGGTGCCCACAGCAGTGGGAGCTCAGCCCCGCAGCCCTTTTGCTCCCATTGAACTTTTCCCTCTTATTCTTGGGGAAGCTAAGCAAGGGTCAGGCCCAGGCAGGGAAATGAGGTCTGGGGTGATGGAAAATTCAGACCCCACAGCCACCTCCTATGATATAGATATAAATGGAATGGAAAATTATTTTGAATAAAAGTGCACTGCCCTCTGAGAAATGTTCTCACAGAACCGCCTCCAAGAGCGCCTTAACTCTTTATCAGAGCACAGCACTGTCTGCTGGGGGGACCTCAGGGCAGTGGTGACAGCCAGAGGCAGAAACACGCCAGCACTGGGGACATGCCAGAGCCAGGGAAGTGCCAGGAGAACTGTGAGACAGCCCCATGGCCAAACAGCCCCTGCTGCTTCCCAAACACAGCACAGAAGGGAGAGTCCCTGTCCCTTCCCTCTCCCTCCACTGATGGGGAATCAGTGACCTGGCCAGGTCCATGTCCCCAGGAAAGAAAAGGGGCACAGCTCCAGCTCTCTCCATCTCCACGGGGCAACACAAGGACAGTGTGGGTTGGAGATTTCATCCCCAACCCCCTGTCTGCACCCGAATCACTCTGAATTTTTATCACAGCACCTCAGCTGGGAGGGTGGTGCTGGGCTGGCACAGCAAGGCACAGACAGAGATGTGTCTCAGCCATTCCTTATCTGTTCCCAATCCAACAGCAGTCTCTCTGCTTTGCTGTGAGAGGGAAGTGTCCGTGCTCAGGGGCACAAGCAGCTGCCTAGGAGCCCTCCTGCCCCAGGGCCAAGTGCACAGACAGCTGGGACAGGGGACAGGGGACAGGGGTGCAGCAGGAGGGTGGAATCCAGCAGGGCACGAGACAGGGCAGGGAACACGGTGAATGTGACATTGCAGTGTCCAGACACTGTCCTTGCCTTCTCTGGTTTCACTGCCAGCACTGCCACCTTCTCACTTGTGATGGACAAGGCTTCACAAGAGAATGAAATGCCAGGGAATGGGAAAGCTCCTGGAAGGAAGAGGAGCAGGGAGGTGGGCAAGTTCCCCCTGGAGCCTCCTGCCACAGGCTGTAAGAGCCCAGGGCCAAATTGCTCCAAGGGATTCCTGGATCTTCCCCATCTCCAAAGCCTCTGTTTCTCCTGTCCCCCAGCACCTCCTGAAAGCAAAAGAGGTTTCCCCTGTGGGGTGCTGACACACAGCTTTGTTTGCTGCTCAAAACAGCAACACCTGCATGGGTGAGGAGCCAAGGCTGTGGCTGGGAGGGAAGTGGAGCACAAGCCAAGAGCTGGTGAAAACACTTGTGAAGTAAGGAACAGGGCACAGATTTTATGTGCTTTTTAAGGAAACAAACTGGAAACAGCTACTTAAAGACTTCATCAGAGGCAGAAAGCAAAAATCTAATAGGCCGTTTGTCCAAAGCCTTGTGGCAGAATACTGAATCCTAAATTAATCCCCAGAAAAAAACTGATCTGGTTCATTACAAGTCAATTTGTAAAATCCCAGAAGATAATGCTGGGAGACAAACCAGGCACTGGAGACTGGTCCAGGATGAGCCCCACAGTCCAGTCCCATGGCTACTGTCCTGTGTAATGATGAGACTTTTTGGATATGGGATGGAACTTACACATACACCTCAGCAGATGTAGTCACACGTTCTCCACTCATTAAGGATGAAAATCATTCACTTGTGGTCACTGAAACCCTTCTAGTTCTCATTTCTCTCGGGAGAAAGAAAAATGGGATGGCTCCTTAGCTAGGACCATGTTTTAAATCTTATTTCAGCTCAGAAGAGGACAGATGACAGATATGAGCTGGTAGGTTTGTGGAATATCTTCCAGCCTAAATTCATGGAGAAGGACTTCCCAGGCAAAAGAGAGCATCATGTCCTGAACCCAGATGGGCTTGGGCTTCTCTGCAATGCTGTCGTTACTCATTGCACCAAGAACTTAGGAAGATATTTAATAAACTGATTTGCTGTAGGTATTCAAGTTTCGAAGGGAAAGGGATTTCACTCAGTGCACAGGCAGTCTGAGTACACCCATAACAGCATCTCTCCACCTGTCCAACACATTTCTGAGGGCAATAAACTGCGGAGGGGACTAGAACAATCCCCCAGGAGCCGTGTCCCCGGAGCTGTGTCCCCTGGAGCCGTGTCCCCCGGAGCCGTGTCCCCGGAGCCGTGTCCCCTCGGGCGGGGCTGCCGCCGGGCTCACCAGCGCTGTTGGGAGCGCGTTTTTTCCCAGGCAGATTACACAGCCTTTTTAGCTCCATCCCCCCACTACACCCCCTTCCTCTGTTATTTTGGTGCCTTTCCCCAAGGGAAACAAAGTTAGTTCAAACACTGTTCCCACCAGAAAGGCAAAAGCTCCCCCCACCCCCCTTTTTCCTTCCTCTTTTGGGTTCAGGGTAATGTGTCCCATGACAAAACAAGCACAGATCCCTGCACAGAGGGTATTGCCTTTCTCCTCAAAGGGAGAGTCTTTCTCCAGGGCCCTGGGGGTATCTCTCCCCAGGTACTTTTTGGATGGCCAAGCTGGACTCTCTTTGCCTTTGGTGAGAGCCAGACACAGGAGGCAACATTGGTGGGTGGAAATCGGGTAATAGGGAGTGAGGAGCAGAAATGTGGCCAAAAGAACCAGGCTGGAGTCCTGTGGCTGAGCTTCAGCCCTTCCCACTGGAGATGCCTCCAAGCTGGAAAAGATGGAGAGTGACTTTTTGCAAAAGGAGACAGTGATAGGACAAGGGGGAATGGTTTTAAGCTAAAATTGGAGAGATTTACATCAGATATTAGGAGGAAACTCTTCCCTGTCTGGCCAGGCGGGACAGGGCTTGGAGCAACCTGGTCTAGTGGAAGGTGTCCTCGCCCATGGCAGAGGATGGACCAAGACTGGCTTTAAGGCCCCTTCCAACCCAAACAGTTCTGTGATTTTCCATGAGAGTGAATTGTTCAGGCCCCTCTGCCACCACAGGAAGACAAGGTCCCTCCTGGGCCTCTAAATCCTATGTTCAAGACAGAGCAGGAGTTCAAAACATTTCTCTCCACTGCCTGTAGGAATGATGGGTGAGGAGTTACTGGTGAGGAGTTCCCCACTCAGAGCAAGATGTGATTGGGTCACAGGCAGGAAAAGACCACTTCAATCCAAACTACAGCTAGCTTCAGTCAGCAGGAACATCTGGGCAGTGGCCCAGATATAAATGTTTATTTAGAGGTGGGTGACCTTGGCCTCTGGATGAGCACCTCCATGGCAGGGGGCTGTACCTGCTGCAGGAACCTTCTGAAGATGTTCCTTGGGTCTGGGCTTTCCCTGCTCCTTTCTGAAGGCAGATTCATTCTCTTCCAGTAACTGCATCATAAAACCTTCTTCCCACTCGGGGTGGTCACCACTTCCTGCCTACCACTTCAGAGGAAAAAATGATTTTTGGTGCACGTGGCTGCTTCATCCTCAGCCCTGCTTGGAGCTGAGCATCTCCTCCCTGCAGAGTCACGGCACAGGCTGGCATCACACTCATTCACACCTCACACCAGTCACACCTCTGCGCCTCCACAGAAGGCAGTACCCAAAATTCCCTGACACACATTTTTCCTTGTAAATGCTGTTTTCAGGGGTCTCTTCATCCTTGAATTTCTTTTAACAATTTTAACAAATGGGATTTTAATGCCTCCCTCTCAGTTCAGAGGCTGTGAGTTTCCTGCATTGGTGATAAGTGGGCAGCGGGGGCCTGGGGACAGAGGTGTGTTTTCCTATTTTTGAACTCAGTAATTTTGCACGTTTAGACCTTGGCAGCTTCTGCCTGGAACCTTTGCCTGCAGTAAGAGAAAAGTCTGAAAGGGAAAAAAGAAAAAAAAATTGAAGGAAACACCAGAGGCAAATAATTGCTCATGGTGAGAAAGGCAATTAAAAACTGTAATTTAGATTTGCAGTTTTAAAACAAGAAAAAACATTTTTGTTCAAAGATCAAATCAGATTATTATTTTCCTTCAGGTGTTTCCGATGAATGCAGAAGTTGGAAAGGGTGGGACAGAAACAGCCACTTTCTACCAAGATCATTGAGTCTCATATCCAGAAAACCTCCCTGCTGAGAATCTTACCTGCAGCCCCAGGAGCACGCAGAGCTGGGCTGCAAGGCTGGGCTGGGATCTCAGAGGCTCCACTGTGAGCCTCTCACTGCCAGAAGGACTTTGAGGGGCTGGAATGAGTCCAGACAAAGGAACAGAGCTGTGGAAGGGGCTGGAGCCCCAGGAGTGGTTGATGGAGCTGAAAAGGGGCTCAGCCCGGAGAAAAGGAGGCTCAGGGGGGACCTTGTGGCTCTGCACAACTCCCTGACAGGAGGGGACAGCCGGGGGGCTCAGGATCTGCTCCCAGGGGACAAAGGACAGGACAAGAAGAAATTGCCTCAAGTTGTGCCAGGAGAGGTTTAGATTGGATATTAGGCAAATTTCCTTCATGGAAAAGGTTCTAAAGCATTGGAACAGCCTGCCCAGGGCAGGGGCAGAGTTACCATCCCTGCAAGTGTTCAAAAACTGTGTGGATGTGGTACCTGAGGACACGGTTTGGTGGTGAACGCGGTGATGGTGCTGGGTTAATGATTGGGTTGGATGATCTTAGAGGTATTTTCCAACCCTAACAAGTCCCTGATTCTATAATTTCCTCCCTGTTCTGTGCCCAATATGATGCTTCTGCCCCCAGAGGTACATTCCTGACTGGTGTGCATTGATTAATGACTTCCAGGTCCCAAAGGTGTGGATGTGGGAGTGAGAGTCATAGAACAGAGGCAACACAGCTCTGGCATAGGATCTGCAACAGCCTGGCTCATCCATCAGGAATGTCGTGATGGAGGGGACGTTCCAAGGGTAGTCAGCATGGGAAAATATTTTATCAAAGAAAGTTGGAATAAAAAAATAAAATTAAAATCTAAACATGAGCACTTGACACAGTGCCACATCAGGGCTATTTTTAACTTCCTTCCTGATTGCTCCACTTGTTTTGATCATCGTCAGCTCTCTGAATGATGGAATTAGTCACCATCCATGAAATGAAGTGCCTGGTTTGCAGTGAGCATCGTCTGACCTCTCCTAAGGGACACCAGAGCCGTGGAGTGCCCATGCCCAGGGATGTGCCACCAGTCAGGAGTGACCTGCTGGCACCAGGGCTCTGGGTCTGGTTGGAGTGTTTGGGATGGGCCAGGATGTGGAGGTGCTCTGCCTCTGCTGCAAGAGCTCAAAGTGCCAGAGTTGGACACAGTTTTATGTCTCTCTTGGGGAAAGGTGCTTCCCATGGAATCACCAGCATAAAAGAATCACAGACTGCCTTGGGATGACCTTAAAGCTCATCTCATCCCACCCCACTGCCATGGGCAGGGACTCCTTCCACTAGACCAGCTTGCTCCAAGGCCCATCGAAACTGGCCTTGAGCACTTCCAGGGATTTTTAGAAAGAAGAGAGCAGGCTGGTGCTCGGTTCCCACTGCTCAATATTTTAATTCTGATCACTTCTAACCATGACTTAATGAGCTGGAGAAGCCCTTGCTGAGGGCCTGACACAGGTACAGGCTTGACATCCCTGCTGAGGTCAGGTGTGGAGAAGAGGGAAAGCTGAGCCCTGGCCTCAGCCTTGGCAAGTGTCTGAGCACCAGATCCTCCCTGAACATGGAGGATCCTCCCAAAATCATGAGCTCTCTTGCTCTCCAGTGCCACAGCACACAGAGACCTCACAACTGTGGGTGACTTGGAGGAGTCCCAGAGCCCCCCTTGCTCTGTGTGCTTTGAAACTCCCAACTGCATGGTACGTTTTCTTTCAGATTCGAATCCTAAAATATCCTGAGCTGAAAGACACTCACAAGGATCATCAAGTCCAGCTCCTGGCCCTGCACAGACACCCCAACAATCCCATCCAGTGCATCCCTGACAGCATTTCCCAAACACTACTTGAACCCTCATTATTTGTTTTCTCTGAGTATTTAGCTCAGGGCAATACTGAATTCTTGACTTTCCAGTTGGGTGGCTACAGCTGTGCTCAGTGATTCCCTGATAAAAATGGAGTGGTTTTCAGTTGATGTTGTAGCTGGGAAATACTCATCAGTCCAACTGGAGAAGGCTCCTTCTCCTTGATCCACAGAGGAGGATCCCTGTGGTGGTCCCTGTGACAGTAAGGCTCAGTTATGGAGCACTTTTCATTTTGTATGTTTTAGCTAATCTATTTCCTAATCCTTTGGGCTGAGCTTCTGAAGCTAATAGGAGTTACTGGAAAGCCTGAGGAGTTGCATGTAGGCAAATGGCTTTGGAGCCAGACTGGAATAATTCCTGTTCATCAGAGAGCAGTATTGTATCACTTGGGAATGTCTTTCCAGGAAAAATTTTATATAGTCAAAACTTTACTTCATATTACCTCTGTTTCAAATATACTTTAGCAACTGATTAACAGAGATACCATTGAATTGTAAAATGCAGTTCCATACCTGAGTATGCAGCCAGGACACTGGCCAGGACACACAGGTTGTTGTCTTCAGTTTTTCTGTGGGTTGTTATCAAGTCCAGGCAAGGTGAATGGGATCACCTGATGCCATGATCCCTGTCCACGGCTTTATGCTTCACTTCATGGTTTTAATGGAAGATTTGTGATGGGGTTTGGCTGTGGCTGTCCCACAAGGAAACTGAGTGATGGGGAAATGCAGCCAGGCCAGGACAGGGGCTGAGTTCCCAGATGGAGGCAGTGGCCACAGAGCATCCCCTCCTACCTCCCCCTTGGCTTAACCAGCTCACAGGTTCCAGAGCTCCCTTGAAAAATTGCTCATTCATCTTTGGCTTATTTAAAAATAAATCTCCTGCACAAACTTGAGACTATTTGTTTTTACTAAAGTCTGGAGTTTCCCACAGTAGGCTGTTGTGTTTGGGGACCATTGGAGCCAACATCCATTTTTACCTAAGGTACAGAGCCTTTCCTACCAGCATTATTAGAATAATAATCATGACAGACATTTCCTAATTAGTCATTACTCATGGGCTGGTCTTTCTGACACGTTCTGGAACTGATGCTCCTGCCAAACCTTTTCTACTCCCTCAGCTGTGGTGTCCATGACTCAACCATGTCCCAGGAGGGACTCCTGGATGCTTCATGTACATGAGTTGGCTCTTGCCTGGAGAGTGGGGAGAAAAGGAGAGGGAAGGCTTGGGAGGGCATTTTGAGTCTTTGAGATCTAAAGAGTCTGGTGGGTGAAGATGAAATGCCCACATCAGGACGTGGAGCCTCACCCTGGCTGAGCATTCCCCGCACAGTGAGGAGCACTCCCAGGCATCCCATCAGCTGCACCAGTCTGGTTCCTGCCCAGGCTCCCACTGGGGCTGGCTCAGAGAGCTCTGACCTACCAGGTTTTCTGATTTCTGCACTGTGGTGGGACACGATCAAGGCTTGTTCAGGGACAGTGCTGTGTGCTGGCTCTGCTTTGGCCCCAGCAGCTCTGAGGTGCTTCCAACAGAGAGGCAAGCACAGGGTGAGCAGGAGGGACACCTTCTGCCCCAGCCCTGCACCCAGCAGCCTTCCAGTGAAGAGCCACAGCAGGGGCCATTCCTTTCTCCCTGGTTTTCCTCTCCCCAGCTCTGCCCTGGCCTTTGTGAGCTCAGGGTACCTGCGGCCCCATTCCCACACTCATAATCCTTGGGTCACGGCAGACACAAAGGAGGTGCCGCTGCTGGGAGCCAGGCTGGGGGCAGCTGGGGCAGCCAGGCAGAGCTGCCTCTGCTGCCACTGCCTCCTTTCATTCTCACTGAGGATGACCTGCAGTTTTCTCCCTGCTAATCCCTCCTTTTAATCCCCTTCTCCCCTCCTCGCCCGGGTCACGATGCTTTCTTGTCATATCCCTCCTTCCCTGGTGGTTCCACCCCAGTGGCTATGGATAAATCACAGTCCAGCAGGGATGTCTCTGTTACCCCCGTGCACGGGGAGGGGGCTGCAGGAAGGTGGAGATGCTTCCAGTGACACTCTGCCCTTGCCTGGTTAGACAGGAGATGTAAGAGAAGTCACTCAGAGGTGGAAAAAGACAAGGCTATGTCCTGCCTCCTGTGAATTCCCAATTGGGAATTCAGCAGGGCTTCTTTGCCAGGACAAAGGAGGTGTAGGGGTGAAATCCTGTGCCCCCATGGGTCCCATGGCAACACTTCACTCCTGGGTTTGCTCCTGGGGCTGGGGACCTGGCAGAGCCCTCGACCCTGCCCAGGCAGTGTGCTCCCTGCCAGGCCCTGCCATGAAGCACCTTGGCACTGGAGCTGGAGCTGGGCACCTCCATCACCAATGCCAGGCTTAGCACAGCATCATCAGGGGCTTTGCTCAGAGTCTGAACAGAGATTCAGGGTCTGAATTTAGTCCTGATTTGTGAGACTTTCCTCTAACACTGGAGCACCAGGGCATTCTCTACTAAAATGCCTGATGCAGTCGGTTCCAGCCCACATTGCAGTGATGAGGTGAAGTGCTCAACTGTCACCAATCGAGGGAGTCAATAGTTGTGTTTTTATTGGAAATCCAACAATAGCATCCTCATTTCCAGGTTTGGGCAGGAGCTTAAGGGCTGAAGCCTGCAAATGGGGGAGCTGTCCCTTTTTCCAGCTGTTTTTCAGAAGTGCAGGTTGCAGCTCCTAAGCTGTGGGTCCCTTTCATCTGGAACTTCAGTATTTTGAGTCCTAATACTGTGTCACAAGGTCCTTACCTACTGAGGAGTTGGCTGCTTCCAAACCTCCTGTTTCAGCACTTTTCTCTGGCACTTGCAAGGCTGAGGGCTAACCTGGGCAGACAGCCCTGCCAGCAACTGTGGCATCCACCATGCTTCTGGAGGCCCTTTGAGGATGTGCCTGTGGGTTTATCCGTGGATTTTTCTACAATGAGAGTGATGAAACATCAGCACAGGTTGCCCAGAGAGGTGGTGGCTGCCCTGTTCCAGGAAACATTCAAGGTCAGACTGGATGTGCCTCCGAGAAACCTGATCTAGTGGAAGATGTTCCTGGTCACTGCGGGGGATTTGGACTAGATGAGTTTTAAAGGTGCCATCCAACCCAAAGTGTGTGATGATTCTATGATCCTGGTAATAAAGCAATCCTCCTGGGGCCATCCGGGTGCTCAGGGCCTTGGTGGTGCTCACAGAGCAGCAGTGCACAGCCTTCTGCTGATCTGAACCATGTGGTATCAGGGATGAGTGGAAAAAGAGAAAACGAGGCTGTGGCAGGAGAAGCAGCCTGGGATGGGAGATAAGGTCTTCCTGTTTCCCACAACACCCTGGGTTTCTTATCTTCAGTACTGCAAATAAAAAGGAGGGAGCCAGCGAGGCTGATTCCCACAATGTGGCGAGGACCCATCAGCGTTTGTTTTCCCAGTGGCTCCTGTCTCTGTAGGAGGAGGCCTGGGCCCCAGGATGGGCTTCCCCAGCAAATATCAGCTCGGTGGAGGTCTGTTCTCCCTGCGTGGCAGGCAGGGCTCTGTGTGTCCTCTCCATGTCCCACGGGATGGCTCCTGTTGGTCCTCACGGTCCCCATCTCTGCAGGGACAGAGATGTCGCAGATCCCACCGCTCTGATCCACAAAATCCTTCTGGTCACCAGCAGGGAGGGAAGTGCAGCTGTGCCATGGGCTGAGCCACACACTGAACCCACCAGGACCCTCACCCCACCTCTGCCAGCCTTGGCACTCAGGAGCCCACCTTCAGCCAAACAACACTTGTGGTTTTCCAGAGCAAATGTTGGAAGTTTGCAATGCTGCTCATGACTATATGGAGTTCAATGAGGTTTTGAAATGTGGAATCTATGATTTATCACCTGCATTAAAACAGGGCAACTTGTTTTATACAATTACAGATTGGTTTGGGCTGGAAGGGACCTTTAAAGCTTATCTTGTTCCACCCCCTGCCATGGGGTATTTCTGCACCAGCTTTTCTAAAAGAATGAGTGCTTCTCCTCCATGTTACCCTGTTGGCATTACCTATTTCTAGAAACATGTATGATTTATGACTCTACCCTCTCTCCAGGGAAATAATGGAGAAAATGTAGGTGCTGCTGGTCTGCATGGATTTTATCAAGTAGGACAGCTGGCTGGTGAAGCTGCATCTCCTGCTTTCTTGGAGGAGTCAGGAGCATGGATAAAAAAATTCAAGTGTGCCATCAAGAACAAAAGAGCACCTCAGCAGAGGTTTGGGTGGGCTGGGTCTGGTAGCAGGTGTGGAGCAGGACTGGGACCAACTCTGGGAATTTTTAAGCCAGAGGGAATTTCACAGCAGGAGGAAGCAAAGTGGTGGGATGGGGCTCCACAGCAAAATTTTTAAGTACAACATCGAAAGCTTTAAGTAGTTGTACAGCCATTTGAGGTGTCTGACCTTTGAATTGTCCAGGGAGAAAGCAGGGAAGAGATTCCTCTTTCCACTGGAATAGGTCCAGCTTGGCAGCCTGCGCCCAATTAGCAGCAAAAGCCACTAACGACTCAGCATGTGCAGCTCCAGCCTCCGACTCTTCTCACAGACCTTGTGAACTCTGGAACTGTTTTCTTTTAAGCCACCCTTTGCCAGCAAAATCCACACACAGGATGGTCTGTCCCAGGAGAAATCAGCTCTGCTGGAGCCTGATCCATCTGGAGGGAAAGGAGGTGCTTTCTGTATCCCAGAGGGGCTTGTTTTAAAAATCCCCTTCCCACATTAAAGCACTGTCTCTATTGTATGAAAGTGTATTAAAATTGTTACTAGATATAGATATTAGCTCATGAGATACATATATATATAGAGAGAGTGAGAATCTAAGTGTGTGTGTATATCTATATTTATATATATTAGATCCCTCTGTATTGTGCTGAGGCTGCGAAATTTTACTGGAGACTTTGGTTCATGTTCATGCTTAATTAAAACAAACCAAAGGACACCCTGGCCCTGGAAATGAACAGCTGGGGAGATGAGAAATGAGGGGCTGGTTTTGGGGGAGCTCGGCAGCCCCTGGAGCAGCACATGCCTGGCTGCTCACCTCTCACTGCCAGTGGGGCCCTGGCACCATTGCTTACTCACTGGGAGCCCCAGACCTCAGGAAAACACCAGAATTCTCCCTAGGATTGTCACCATGGCTCTGCTGAGGGTTGGGCTGATGCCGTCAGCGCCCAGGAAGGTCCCTGTCCATGAGTGAACATCCCTCTCGGGAGGTGACCTGGCTGGGGCCAGCTCCTGACACAACTGCTCGGGATTTTGCTTTTCCCACAAGCAGTTACATCCCCCACAGCCCCTTTCTGGATGATTAATGACCCTGCTGATAGACTTGTGCCACTGCTTCTTCCTGGGGCTGCTCCTGGGCAGAGCATGTCTCTGTCCCCAGCCTTCCCAGGGATGTTCCCAGCTGGCACTTCCTTGGGGCTCACTGAAGCCCTGGGCCATGGGCAGGGCCTGGGGGGTGCAGGGGGCTCTGGGGGGTCAGGGGCCAGTCCCTTGGTGGCCACCCAGGTCCTGTGGCCGTGCTGAAGTACGCACTGCCAGAGGAGCCAGAGAGGCCCCAGGGAGCCCCTGGCCTGGGAGGGGATTCGGGGGATTCAGGGGTTGTCCTGGAAGTGGGGAAGTGCTGGAAGCTGCCTGGGGAAAGGGCTCTCTTAGGAAAAGCATCTGGCAATAGATGAGCTGCTTTCCCTGGAAAAGGGCTCTGACCCAGGGGGTTGGTGCCTTGTGATCTCTCTAGGGCTTTGAGCTTTGCTGGGGTTTTACATGAATTTCTCAGAGCCCTGCCTTTCGCCAGGCTTGTTCCTCCTTCTCTGCTCCTTTTCTGAATGATTTGTCCTTTAAAAATAAGGGTGACCCTAGCAGTCCTGCCCTCCACTTGCAATGCCCAGGGCAGAGAACTCCAGGACAGGCCCCAAGAACAAGGGCAGAATCAGGATTTTTTAAAAACCCTAGAAAGCAATTTCACAAAGGCCATAAAACAGAAAGGAGGCTAAAAGCAGATAAATCTACTAATTATTTGCTCATTAAAAAAGCCCTCCAATAAATTCCTCTAAGGTGACCCCATAAACCTCTCCAACACCATTAAGGCCAGTTGTCTCCAATTCTTATCTCCCCCAAGGAAGCCTTTTATGGGCTTACAAAGCCATAAAGTGAGTTTGGGATCTGTATTGCAGATATAACCAAAGTTTGATGAGATCATCCAACACAAGTGACCCCTGTTGCCCACGGCAGCAGGAAGCAGCAGGTCGTCCCTAGGGAGGCAGATGAAGCCCTAGGGCTGGCAGCACTGGCAGCTCTTGCCCCATGACTGCAGGAGGCACTGTCAGGCCTTCAGGGAGACTGCACGGACACTGAGCCATGGCCACAGCTGGTACAAATGCCTCTTCCTGGCACTAGAAGCATTTTAGCACAAGATGAGTCTGTTTGCAGTCATTTGGGCTCCTGCACGGCGTGCATGACAGGCTGGATGGGGCTTGGAGCAACCTGGTCTGGTGGAAGGTGTCCCTGCCCATGGCAGGGGGTGGAACGAGACGAGCTTTAAGGTCCCTCCCAACCCAAACCAGTCTCTGCTTCTGTGATTTTGTGATCTGCACACAGAGGACTGGGAATGGAGCTTCCCTCAGCCTTGCTGGGGGGACTGGATGGAGCCCAGATGGAAGGGCTGTTCCACAAAGACCTTCAGTTCTGTGTGTACAAATTAGAGGAAAATCATCCCTCAGCCACTCATTATGGGCACTTCCCCACAGGCAAACCCCCACTAAAAACCTGAAATTATGCAAGAGATATTGCAGCACTCAAACTGTGGGTGCAGGGCTGCTCCCTGCCATGGTATTGGGGGCTGCCTTCTGCCTCCAGCATCACAGCATCCTTCTCCCCTTCCTGCAACCTCATTCAGCCCTCCTCAGCCCTGGCACTGCTTGCTTCCATTCTGGGGAGCAAGAGCTGGCAGGGGGATGGTGGCACCAGCATTCCTTGGCGGTGCCCTGCCACTCTCTGCAGTGCCAGCTGTGCCTGCAGTGCTGAGCCCACAGCCCGTTTGTAAACCAGCACCTGGATTACCAGCATTCAGCTTCATCTGCTGAGCCCAATGCCCCCGGCTGTCCCCTCCTGGAGTTGTGCAGAGCCACAAGGTCCCCCCTGAGCCTCCTTTTCTCCAGGCTGAGCCCCTTTCCCAGCTCCCTCAGCCTCTCCTGGGGCTCCAGCCCCTTCTCCACCTTCCCTCACTGGAGCTGTGCTCCCCTGGTTCCCCATACTCTGGACAAGCCCCCAAGGAAATGTCACCAGCAGATTTAAGCTGGCATTAGTGCAGAGATTGTTCCATGAGCCTGATGACACCGCTCAGCCCCTGTGTCCCCGTCCCCTGCTCCAGCAGCAGCTGCTATGTGGCTTTTATTTTCAAGTTTTATTGCTCTGAGACTACAGACTGTGCAAGGGGGAGTGTTTCTAACTATCCTCCTCTTAGTGACATAATGTGTGGCTTGATTTTATGTGTTTTTCTGATGACTTCTGCTTTCTGCCTGTGCAAAGCCTTTCTGGTTTATGGAGTCGGGCCAGTTCCTCCAGCGCCGCTCACACCCTCGGCAGCCGCCCGGCCTCCTGTCCCAGACACCCGGCAGTGTAATCTTTAAAACAAAACCCGAGGGTGAAGAAAATGTTTAATTTTGCATCTCAGCATGTGCGAAGGCCCCGGTGTCCCAGCCAGGGCATTAGACAAAGCTGCCTCTCCTGCAGGATGTATCTCCATAGGGAGGTGCCTTTCTCCGGAGTCGTGGTGGCTCAGGGTGACACGGGTGACACGGACACTGCCGGGGACCAGCGGGGTGATGGGGACAGGAGAGCAGCAGCCTTGCCCGCCACTGGGGCGGTGGTGTTCGGGTTCAGAGCCCATCCCGCATCCCCTCGCCCAGCCCTGGGGTGACAACAGCGACACAGCCTCTGTGGCCGTGCCTGGCCGCACGGGCTGTCCCCTCCTGCCGGGGGACAGAGCCCAGAGCCGCCTTCCCACGGGCCCTGCGCGGCTGCCCTGTGATGTGGCCTGCGAAGGATGTGGTGACAATAAAAGCGCGGGGTGCGAAGGCGGCCCGGGCGCTGGTTTCCTGCTCGCCCCGAGCCCGCCGCTTCCCAGCGCCCGGAGCCAGCCCGCTCCCGGCCCCGTCCCGCACCGCCGGCTCCATTGACAGCTATTTGCTAAAACAACACCCAGTGTGTGAACTCCCTCTAGGCCAAAAATAACTGCCGCCCCATTAACTCCCACTGTTTTGTTTGTTTTCGGCTGGTTTCTGCCCTTCTCTCGGCAGGCAGCCTGCCTTCCTGGGGCACGCAGGGCGGTGCGGGGGCAGCCGCCGCTCCCCGCTCCGGGAAAATCTCGGGGCGCTGCGTTAAAAGCTGCAGCATCCACCCCCGTGCCTCTGGGCTGGCTGGGTCTTTGCTCTGTGCTGGGTGATGGGGGATCCCCGAGGTCCCTTCTCGCAGGGGGGGTCACAGGGAGATGTCCCCCAGCCCTGCCCCATTGCCTCCACCTGGATTTTGGCGACCCCATGGGACTCTAGGGCTGTAGCAAAGGGTTGTGGCTGCCTGTGGCTGCACCGCCAGGGAATGGAACAGCAAATGTCTCAGTAGGTGCTAAGCAGGGTGGTCAGAAGGAGGGGGCTTAGTGGACTTCCTTAGGGGCTTAGGAAGTAGGGCTGGGGTGGGAGCAAGAGCTCCTGGGGATTTTGGAGTCCCCAGCCCCTTCACAGTCCCTCCTAGCCCCACCTGCAGGAGGGATTTTGTTTGGTTTTCCTGGGGAATCCACAAATAGGCATTTCAGCTCTTACCCTTTCAATCAGATATCGGTGCAAAGAGTGATGGTTTTTACTCCCCAAATCCTGGGAAACCTGTCTTGATTTTCAACCATCTCTAAAGCAAAGTGAGAGTCTCCCAAACCAGTAGAAAAATGCCCCCAATGCCTGGAGGAAGAAGAACTGCTTTCAAGAAAGGAAATGCAGGTTTCCCACATTGCCTGTGACAATATGTGTGCCCACATCGGGCAGTCAGATGTCCCCACAGATGTCCCTGGTGCTCTTTGCCCAGCTCCCCCCAGTCAGGCTCTTAAGGAGCCCCAAACAGGTAGAAGGGTTTGACAATGTTCTTCCCTGCAAGGACAGAGGAGGACAATGTGTCCCTGTACTGGGCACTGGTCAGTCCAGGCTTCAGTTTTGGGATTCTCATGACAGAAAGACTTTGTGGGGCTGAAGCACGTCCAGAGAAGGGAGCAGAGCTGGGGATGGGGCTGGAGCACCAGGAGCAGCTGAGGGAGCTGGGGCTCAGCCTGGAGAAAAGGAGGCTCAGGGGGACTCTTCTGCCTCTGACAATCATGTTTGTGGAGCGGGTTTTTCTGGCAGTTAAAAGCACAGGCAGGTTGTGCCGTGTCCATCTCATGTAACTGCTGTGGTGGGGAGGGATCTAGCAAAGTCCTCAGCATCACACTGAGGGTGGAATTGGGACATCCAGGAGTGCTGCTGAAGCCCCTCACACCACCAGTGCCCATCCCTTTAGGAGGTGCAAAATGCAGCAGGACCATGGGACTGAGCACCTAACAGAGCACGAGACCCAGTGCAGATAACCCAGGGAGCATGCAGGGCAGTAAAACCCGCTGTTTGTCACTCTCCAGCCATCACCAGAAAGTGGCCTTAAATGGCCTTTTCCACAATGAAAACTAAGAAGTTGTGTGTGTCATGAAGGAGAAGGGAATATTTTGTATGCTGGGTGAAATCAGAGCAAGTCACTCCCGTGCAGGTTGCTGTCTCAGCCACTTCTGCATTGCCTGTCAGCTCTCGCCTCTACAGCTGCTCTGCAGAGCTTGGCCTGATTAAAATGATCTTCAGAAAGGAGGCAGACCAGGGAATCCATTAAAAATGACTGTTTAAAATGTTTAAAATGTCCAAGGGTCTCCGACTGCAGCGGACTTTGTAGGGAAGGGTCAGGTTCTCCACCCTAGGGAGACACTTCTCATGGGTGAGCTGGGGGAGATGGCTGTGTTTCCCAAAATCTCTGCTGCTGTGAGGAAAATCTGGCCCTGTATGGGAAAAGCACGGCCTTATCTGGGCACTGGAGGCTCCCTCACAATTCCAACATCGAAACCATCACGCACAACCACTGGTGCACAAAAGTCTGTGTGATGTCTCCACAGAGACAAAGTGGAAAAGTCAATGAGGAAATGATGAGCTGAAAGAAACATTATCCAGGAGGTTGTGGGCTGCTGCAAGTCACAAAATGTGGAGCAACACCCTTTCTTTGACAATAGCAGTAGCTGTTCAGGTTGATTCATTTGGGCAGAAGCTGCCTTGGACTGTGCTGGTCATCCAGGACCTTTTATCTTCATTAGCTTTCCATTGACAAGGCCAATAATGGAACCGTGGGGAACACAGCAACAGAGATTTTCTTCCTGTGCAGGAAAATTTTGCAGTTTGGAGTTTGGGCTGTGTAGAATGAGCCAGCAGCTTGGGTGTTTTGTTTGTTGACCTACTTACGATTATGCTTATGATTATCATCAATGTGCCTTCTAATTTCAGGAGGTTCTTTCCAATTTTTTGTCTCCCTTACTGACAAATGTTATTTGCCACCCAGTAAGTTTCCCCTTACGTGACAGATGAGGACGATTCCTTGCAGCATGTGAGAATTTCTCACCCTGTTTTGCAAACAGACTCTTCTGGTTCAGGCTTTCTCTTCATCGGTCTGTTCGTAATGGGATGGTCACCCCATCTTTGTCCAGTGAAAAACCTCTTCCAGCCTTGTTGCTTCACTCAATCTTTTGGCATCTCACATCTACATTTCCCTGGGAAAGGCTTCGGAGGCATCCAGCCGCAGCCTGCTCCTGTGAGGTGGCTCCAGAGCAGGGGAAATGCAGGCTGTGGGTAATGCTTGCACAGCACATGGATGCTCAGGTAGGAATTACATTTAAGCTTGCCAAGCCACAGGATTCTCATCCAACAGCTTTCCATGACTCATGTCCTCAGGAGACCCCAGGCCTGGCTTCCAGAGCTGGGTGTCACAGCTTCCCAGGACAGCAGGTTTGGCCTGGGGCCTGGCTTTTTGTGCTGGGGTGCACGTGATGTCTCCAGGGACTCAAGTGATGGCATTTTCCTTTCAGACTTTGCAGAGTACCAAGAGACATTTATGGTACTGTCTGACATAGGAGGTTCCTCATTTCTCCTCTGGGAAAATGTTCAGAGAACAAAAAAATAATAAATTTTAAAGGACACAGTAGTCTTTTTTTTTAGTTTTGAGAAGTTGCTTCTCTGTTTGTTAAAGATAATGGGGGAATAGACATTCGCTGTGTGGAAGAAAACATGTCTGGTGTGGTCCCAAGTCCATCACCTCCGAGTCCTCAAACAACTTGTGAGGAGTGAGAGAGATTCTGAAAATAAGGCCAAGAAATGGGCTCAGCACAAATCCTGAGCCTGTTGTGCCCCAAATGCTGGTCTGGCTCTCATGCTGTGGTGGACACATGTCCTGGACCATTTCCTTTGGGCAGGAGGGATCTCTGGGATGTCCCTGCCTCTCCTGGAGCCTAAACATCCCCTTCTCTGTCTGATCAAGGATCCCAGCTCCAGCCTGGTTGCAGAGTGCTTATGGCTGGAAAAACACAGGTAAAATTAATTTGGATTGAATAGAGGGGCTGAAGGCAGTGGAGAGTAGGAAATGCATGTGCTGGGCTTGTGTCTTGGGGCTGGGGACACTCCAGAGCAGCCCCTGTACCCTGGAGGGACCTGCAGTGGTGGCTGGCAGATGCCAAAATGTGTCAGCTCTGCATGGCACCGAGTTCCCACCACAGACCCTGCTCCCAGGAACCAGCCACAGACAGATGTGGAGTTCATGAGGGTTCAATCCCTTTCCTGGACACTTGTGTCTGGTGCTTCAGTCTGGGCTATTCACCCAGAGCAGTAGCTTGGAGAGGAATTTGATTCCTGATGTCCCTAACTGCTGATGGGAATCATTGTCCTCAGTGGTGTCTCTCCCACAGTCAAGGAAGGAGTCCCTAGCACAGGATGCAGCTGAACACCAAACTCAGGGCAGTTCTGTGTCCTGTGTCTGGGGTCTGTGCTGTGTGTGCTGCAGCTGGGAGACGGAGCAGAGAACTGAGCTGGTGTCTGAAAGCAGTCCCTGCTCCCCTCACACTGCCAGGCTGCTTCTGTGAGCGTAGTATGGGCAAAGTCTGGTTACTGCTGACAGCATAAAGACAGCTCTTCACCGGCCCACTTGCTGGAGGAGCAGTGGGGCACCACTGGGGCCAGGCCCCCACTCCTCCCATGCCTCCAGCAAACCTCCCTGCAGGGCTGGGGCCACCTTGTACCTTTGGCTCTTGCTCGTGGCAGGGTTTCAATGTCACAGCTGTGGTGGGAATTCACACACATCCCCATGGCCTCATCCCCACCAGGATGGGTGGCACTGTGGCTCTCTCCAGTGCTGGTGCTGGTGCTGACTCCTCTTTCCTTCTGTCCCTGTGCTGGTGCTGTGATCCTGTGGCCGCTGTGTCTCTCACTGTGCCCGGGCAGTGGGACACACGAGGTAACAAATCCCTGCACACCAGGACTGTTGTTTATTTACTGCCACAGCCTTCTTGGGCCCCGGTCGAGCCTCTTGAGCTCTGCAGCCGCTTCGCCTTTTTGTTTCCATCTTCTCACATTTTTCTAGGCGCTGTGTTTTCACATCTCGTGTTTGTTTTGAGTGCTGGGGCGGGAGGGACACCCCACGCCGGGTGACACGGGGCCGGAGTGCGAAGGCACCTGCTGGGAGCATGGTCACATCGCAGCAGAGTCAAGGCTGCTGCAGCCACCCCACTGCTCCCGTGGTCAGGGGGGACACGGGAGGGACACGGGGCTCCGGAGCTGGGGGAGGCAGTGGGAGCAGCCAGCAGAGCTCATCCCAGCAGGGACCTAGGGATCAGTCCTGATCTTGGCAGGATTCTGTTGGAAGCTTCCTGCCAGTGCCTCTGTGAGTGCCCAGTCCCTGCCGTTCAGGGGACCCAGCCAGATGGGGGTCCAGGCTGAGCAGTCCCCAAGGCTCAGCTCACAAGGTGGCTCTGGGATGGAGTGGGCAGAGCAGGAGCCCTGCAGGGGCAGCTGTGGGCACTGCTGGCTGTGGGGATTTGTCTGTCCTAACTTCCCATGGGATTTGTTAGGCTCCAGTTCTGGGTGATGCTCAGACAGGCTGATAGGCTCTAGGACCCACAGGACACCTCACCAGCACCCTCTCCTTAGCATTTATTTTAAAACGAGGAATTTCACGCCCACCTGAGCAGGTAATCCTGTGTCTTGGCAGCAGTGCAGAGTCTGCTGGGTTCAGGCCTAAAATTTGGAGCTTTTTTGAGTACTTTGGGTGGTTGTCTGGCTTGGTCCTCTGCCTCCAAGGTCACTAAACCTGGGCTGTGTGTACTGCAGGAGGGGATCTCACATCTCACTGGCTTCAGTGTCACAGTGGTCCCACCTCTCACAGCTGGTGTCTCGGTGACCACACTGAAGACCTCCTCCCCTTCCTTCCCACATGCCCTGCTGCCATTCGGGAGCAGATCCGGTTTGTGGTGGACCCCTGAGGGCAGTTCCTTCTGCCTGGCTGTCAGTTTGTCCTATCTGGACAGTGTCATTTGGGGTTTTTGACCAACTCTTCATCCTTTAATGGTTTTGTTTCTGCTGTTGCTTCATCTCACACGCCCTCCAGAGCAGCCCAGGGATTCACCAAGGTAAAGGCAGGCTGAGGATGTGCTTGTACAAGCAGGAAGGGCAGGGAATTGGAAGCAATCACTGACCTGGAGCACAGCACAGTGCCCAGAGTAGAGCCTTTGCCCCTGGGCTGGCAGAGACAGGCCTACATTCCCTGCCAGCTCTGCCTGGTGAGGAGCACAGGGACAGCAGGATGGGGACACAGCACTCTCCATCTCTACTAGAGCCTCCAACAGGTACCAGCAGCCTCCCTGCCCACAGGGACCTTGGCTTTCCTCTCCTGCCCCCAGACAGCTCGGGGAAAGGTGAGGCTTGGCTCTGTGGAGATGCCACCCCTCCAGTGCTCCAAAAGGGCTGACCACTGGAGTAGCCATCGGGTGGCTCTTGGGAGGATCTTCCATGGGAAATGCTGAGATTTTGTGGCCCTGGGGAGCAATGGAGTCTTTGGCAGTGTGCCCCTTTTGGGGTGCCCTGTCCTTGTGCTGGCTCTGGATAACTGAGAGCAAGCCCTGGGGGCTTCATCCTGTGAGACCACCAGACCAGCTCAGCTGGGAGCATTTGTGCCCCTTCACTTTCTTCCTGCTTTTGTGACACAAAGAGCAAAGCTGCCAGTTTGCCTGGAATGACCTCTGTGCCCTCCAAGCCTAACCCCTTCCTCGGAAAGACAAAAATCCCATTGCCTTGCACCTCCATCTGTTTAGCGAACAGTTTAACCTAACAAGATTAGCATTTGAGGTCGGCTCTTCTGCTTTTACATTTTTCCCCTGCCGTTTGCAAAGAAAACAGCATTGGATTTGGGACAAAAGCTCAAAACCCCTCATTTGTAAGTAACACAGCCTTTGGAAACTGTTTTGTTCCAAAGTTTTCTGGGGAAGGGCTTGTGAATCCTCTCCTAAAGCAAATAGGAGCTGGCCAAGGGGATCAGTCCCAAGGAGGATGGAGCCCTGTGAGCAGAGAGGATGTGGGAGCAGGGAGGGGCTGCAGGGAGGTGGCTGAACAGGAGTGAATCAGAACATTCCCTCCAGACACCCTCCAGTGACGTTCCAGTGCACACCTCTATCCCATTGGGAACATATGAGGAGTGCAGGCACATCCTTGGTGGAGGAAGCCACAGAAGGAGAGGATCACAGAGTCACAGAATCACTGAATCTTGGAACTGTTAAGGTTGGAAAAGACCTTTAAGATCATCAAGCCCAACTGTTACCACCACCATGTTCACCACTAAACCAAGTCCTCACGTGCCAGGGATGCTGATTCCACCACTACCCTGGGCAGCCTGATTCAGGCCTTGACAACCCACTCTGTGAAAAAAAAAAGAAAAAAAATCCTAATATCTAATCATGTGAGAGCAGTGGGCAGCAAAGCCAAAGTAACCTGTGAGGGTACACAAGTGGATTTTTCAATGTGTGTCTTTACTTGTTCCGTAACCATCAGCACATCCCACCAGGAGCCCCTTCCATCTGGCTGGGCCCGTGCCCCACCACAGCCTGGCACTGCCCAGGGAGGTGACAGCCTGAGGAGTCCCTCGGGACTCGTCACCAGGGTTGGGGGGAAAAGGTAAAGGGTTTGATTTTCATTCTCTGGGGCCATTTTCCCCTCCCTCTTCTCCCGCCCACCCCCTCCCTTTTCGCCACATTGTGCTGAGCTTGAATCAGGCCTTCACAAAGGGGATTAGGGGCTGGTTGCTGATAAATAGGAAAGCAGGTTGGAAGCGTGGGAACCAGCCGTGGCGCAGCACGGAGGGACATTCCTGCTCCGGAGGGCCGGGTGGGAGCAAAAGTCCAGGCTAACCCCGGGTCACCCGGGGGAACCCAGCGCCTGAGAAGATTTGTTCGGACACTGGCTTTTGTTGTGCACAGTTCCGTGTCAGCCCAGCGTGGCTCTCCCCGCTATTGATGGGAAGGAAAGCACTATTGTCCGGCACCCGAGGGCCCCCCTTTCACTCAGCGCTTTCGGGGTGACGTCAAGGAGGGACGTGGGAACCCGAGCAGCCAGCCCAGAGTGGTCCCAGCCCCGTCCCAGGTCTGCAGAGGCAAGCAGGGGATGCTCAGGGGGTCCCCGGGAGCTCAGCTCTGCTCTCCCTGTGCAAACCACCTCGGCCAGGTGGGCTGGATCCTCCTGCAGACAGCTGGGTGGGAATGTGGAGGGTGCTTTTTCTTTATCTCAGCCCCGCTGTTATCAGAGAAATTTCCCAGAGGAAAGGCGTGAGCCTGCCAAAAAACTCCTTCTGGGAAATGTCTGCTGGATTGAGAGCGTGACCACCCAGCCCTGTGAGTCCCAGGGGTGACTGTGGTGTCCACTCCTGCCCCACCTCACACCTGCTGGTATGTTGAGCATCCCTATATTCTGATGCTTTTCACCTCCACCCAGAGATGCCAGGAGAGGTGGGAAAAGGGCTGGGACTGGCCTGACCCTTGGTCCAGCTCCTGCTCTGGCCTCTTTTCAGGAAGAGGCCAGTTAGGGAATTTCCCCATGAGCACTGTGGGCTGGTGCAGTGAAGCTGCCTGGAGCAGCCAAATGAAGATCAGCTGCTTTGCATCTGGTGCTGAGGCTGGAGCTGCAACACGGAGCATCTGGGGACAGGCAGCACGCCAGAGAGGGAGCCTGCTGGGAAAATCCCTCCTTTTCCCCCGTGACCTGACAGTCAGGAGCTGAAGGTGACCTTGAGCCCTGCAACTGGTCCTGTCTGGGCTCTGCATGGTGCATTCACCAGCCCAGGCTCAAAAAAGGAGCTGAGCACCAAGGCTGGGACTCACACCCAGCCCTCTCTCCTCCTCTGAAGCCCAATTTTGCTGTCAAAGGCTCCAGCATGGCTCTGGGATCCTCACAGGGTCAAAAAAAAAAGCTCAAAGGAGCTGAACCAAATGGTCTAAACATCCATATTGACGTGTATATGGATGTGGACCAACAGGCTTTGTGTCCAGCAGGGAAGAAAAGGGGGAGAGTGACAAATATTTGCTGCTGGCAGGTCCTGTGTCTGTGTTCCACCACATCAGAAGGGAAAACAGAAGGCTCCCCTATGAGCTGTGATTACCCCAGAGAAATGGGGCAGCTCTGGGCACAGTGGGACCGTGGCTGCTTCGCTGCTGAGGATGCACACTGCCCTTCCTGAGAAATCTCTGTGGGCAGCTATGGAAATACTCATGGAGGTCACTTGGGAGCCTAGGAGCTGCAGGAGCAGCATGGCTCTGCTAGGGCTGGTCTGCAGCCAGGGTTTTTCTGAAAGACCTCTGACAAAAGTGGGAATGGCTTCCAAGAAGCTAGATTTTCTGCTGGTCTGGGTCCTTCCTGGTGGGTGGAAGAAGTGAGTCACCACCTGCATTTTTGGGTCCTTTTCTAAAGTGGCTCCCTGGCCCTGCATGTCTGAGTGCTGGGACCCACCATGCTGCTGAGCACCTGACCCACAGCTGAGCCAGCACATGGCAAGCCAGGGTGATCCTGGGAGAATGCACAGATGGGGACAAGGATGAGGACAGGGATGAGGGTGAGGATGTGAATTGGAATGAGAATGGGGTCAAGGATGAGTCTTTTTGGCAGGGCCTGTTGCAACAGGACAAAAGGTGATATTATTTAACCAGCAGAGGAAAGGTTTAGATTAAGGATATAAGGAAGTTTTTTACAATGAGGATGGTGAGGCCCTGGCACAAGGTGCCCAGAGAAACTGTGGCTGCCCCATCCCTGCAAGTGCTCAAGGCCAGGCTGGACAGGGCTTGGAGCAGCCTGGGACAGTGGAAGGTGTCCCTGCCCGTGACAGGGGATGGGACTGGACGGGCTTTAAGATTTCTTCGAACTCAAAACAGTTTGGGATTCTGTGATTTGAAAGCAGACTGGAGCTCGGAGGCTCTCTGGGATGCCTCACTGGGACTCGTCCAGGTGCATGGGGCAAATTCCTGGCACTTCCAAGCCTCCATGTATGGAACACGTCAGCCAGGACAGACAGCACACGTGGGGCCTGCTCAGGAATGAACATCTCCTTCCTGAAGGGCTGGATCAGCCCTTGAGGACAGTCCTGCTGGGGCTCCCCTTGTCCCAGCATCCCAACCCCACCATGGGTTTGAGCTGGTGGCACCCCCGTGTGCTAGGAGCTGTGGTGACTCTGCCTTTGCCCTCCCTCAGTCCTGAGCCCCTCCTGGGCTGTGAGTGGCTCCATTCCCATGCCTCATCCCTTTGGCTCTCTGCCGAAGAGCTGTTTGCTGGTGTGAAATTTGGTGTCAGTTCCTGGCTGTTTGGATGCAGTTCCGTGCTGCAGTGGTGTTGATATGTCCTGATGCCACATGTCCCTGTCCTGGGGCTGCGCTCACTGACAGCCCCATCACTGTTACCCCAGGGCTGGGACATGCGGTGACAGTGCCTGGCAGGAGCCCAGCCCAGGCCATGGCCCTTCTCTTCCTTGTTCTCCTTCTCTCCCAGCCATTCCCATTCCCAAGCTGTGCTCCCTTTGCAGTTCATTCCCACCAAGCAGGCACCTTGTTTCCTGCTGCTTGTAAGGTTTCACTGCCCTTTGGCAGAGGTGCCCCTGTGCCCTCACACCCAGAGCTGCCTGGTGACACTCCATACACCAGAATGCTACAATCCTGTCCCAGAGCCCAGGGATAAACCGTGGCTGGCCCGCGGTCTCCTGCTGGATGGTGACGGGTTCCTTCTCTCTGGGGCCGAGGGCAGGGATGGATCCTTTGGGAACATCTTTGGCACCCACACTCAGGAGCAGCAGGACACAGGGACACCTACCCACGACCCCACGGAGAGCAGCTGAATTTGAGCCCACACGAGTTTGGCATCATCAGCTTCGCAGGGAGAACGAGGAGAAATCCGGCTCTTCCGTTTCTCTCCCGGCAGCCGGGAGCAGGCGGATTTGGGGGCTGAGCACTGGGCAGTGCCTGCAGAGGCAGCCGGTGCCCCGGTCCCCCCGCCCGGGCCGGCACTGACCAGCGCCATTTGGCCCCGCCGCTGCCGGGCGGTGCCGGGCGGTGCCGGGGCGGCCCCATCGCACCTCGGCCGGAGATGAAAGGGCCGCGGGCCGGCACATGAAAGAACCGGAGGGGCGAGCGCGGAGGTGAGGGGAAGCCCCGGGAGTTGTTTTTCCTCTCATCTCTGCCGCGCAGCAGGACAGCGGCGAGCAGCGCCAGGCGTTCCCAGGGTCCCGGCGCCGCGCTCAGCATCCATCAGGGCGCTGCGTGGAGGAGGGGACACTCGGGGGTGGCTGCTGAAGGACGAGGGCTGCGGGGGGTAGAATAATCTCTCCTTTCATCATTTATCGGGGGGTGGATTATCATTTATCTCTCCTTTAATCATTTTTATCGTTGCGGGGATCATAGTGTCTTCTCTGCCTGAGACAGGAGCTGCGGGAATGCTGGGGACAGTCAGAGTCACCGGGAGCCAAGCAGGTGTCCCCGGGGCTGCTGCTCTGCTCCAGAGGCCCCTTGGACCTCCTGCACCGGAGCCGTGTGTTCCCAGAGGCTCTCACAGGGCAGAGAGAGCAGAGGCTGGCACTTACAGACACCCTCACCTTCTCCAGGAAGCCTCGGACTTGGAGGTTTGGACTTTGATGTGCCTTGGGCTTTGAAGCTGAGTGTCCAAGACCAAATGGCAAGCTACTGCTTCCAAAATAGCCTCCCCAGGGACCTGGTGAAGGTCCGTTTTTTATTTATTTGTATCACTTTTGGATGCAAGAGCTTGTGAAAGGGTCAGGGCTTTTGCTTTGAGGTGCTTCAACCACGAAGGTACACATCAAATGGGGCTAAGCAGGAGCAGTTTCCACCCAGCTGCTACCTCCAGGGCAAACCCCAAGTCTGCTCACCCCAGCAGCTCAGGCAGGGCTCAGAGGGGTTTATCCCCCGGCCCTGGCCCTGTGTGTCCCAGAGTTCTGCCAGGCTGCAGGATTTGTGGTGGCCAGGGGCCCTGACTGGCTGTGGCCATAGATAAAGGCAGTGAGGACCAGGGCACTGATCTCTGACACGGCAGGTGGGTACCAGGCTTTGGGGACCAACAGAGAGTTGGGTGAAGATGCTGATGGAGCCAGACAGGTCTCCAGCTTGGCTTCTGCATGACTCAGACTGCAATGTGCTCATCCCTGCATGGACTGGCTTGAAAAATTGAGGGAATCTCTTGTTGCAGCTTAAACTGTTGTGTTTCCAATTTCTTTGTCTCAGAGCTGTTTGGTTGGTCCTGGGCCTCCTTGACTGGGTTCAGGCAGGCCTCAGGTGGGGAAGCAGAAAACCCAGAGCTGCCCTCTAAACCAGCCCTCTGTTTGTGTCTCCTCTCCTGTTTATCCCTGCTCTGCTGGCAGGGTCAGGGCTGTCACCTGCCCTGGGGACCACTCTGTGCATGGCCCACGCTGGACCCACTGGAGACCTAGAGCTGGGGAGCAGGACAGGGCAACTGGGCTGGGATGAAGATGCTGGACAAACCCTCCCAGCTCCTCTCTCACAGCAACAGCAAGTCTGACAGTGCTCTGCCTGTTCCTCCCTGGAAAACACCTACCCTTTCAGGACCCACAGGGTTCAGTTGGCTCTGGGGAGCCTGAGGACAGTGGCCTGAAGAACAAGGGTCCCAACTTCCACTCCGCACCTCCCCTCTGCACCAACTCTCCCTCCTCTTGCCTCATCTGCCCCTAAAGCTGGGTAAGGATCTCCCTAACTCAGTTCCTGGCCCAAAGGTGCTGCTGAAGCAGGGACAGGCAGCAACAGCTCACCCACGTGTTTGTCTCCATCACATGGACACGTGTCAGGGTATGGCAGGCTTTGCCCTCGCTTCTCACACACCAAGGCACCTTTGTCAGGTGAGGAACTAAACCTGCCCCAGGTTTGCAAGGACACTAAAAGTGAACCAAGAGCTTTTAAAACCAGCCCAGAATCACACTGGGACAGAGCCTGGCATTTACTGTGCCTTTGCTTCCCTGTGAATTCCAGTCCTCTGACATATTTAGATCAAACCTGATGACCCAAATCTGACTTGCAGCAAATGAGAAGAGAAATGACCCTCCAAAAAGAGCAGCCCAAAGAGGCCCTGTGTGTGCTCTGGGCCACCCCAGGCCACTGCACCCTGCACAGAGGAGCAGCCAGGCAGCACCAAAGTGATTCACCAGCTTTAATTCAATTACTTTGCAAAGCAGCATGAGGCCAAAGGCACCTCGGCAGGATCCACAGCAGCAGGACAGCTCTCCAGGCTCTGGAAGCTGTCACTGACAGCCTGTGTGAGCCAGCTCAGTGGGCTGGGGACAATAAATGTGTGAGTGGTGCAGAACCTACCTGCCGGTCTGCAGCAGGATCCGCTGGTGGAGCTGAGGCAGCAGAGGGTCACCCCAGTGCTGCAGTGGGCCAGCAGCTCATTGGGAGACTTGGAAAAACCTCCCAGCTCTTTGGGGCAGGAAGGTTGTGGGGTCAGGGAGGAAGCTGCCTCCAGAGCTGACTGGAGGTGGAGGTAGGCATGGAAGGAAACAATAGGGAGGAGAGAAAAGGACTCATCCCTCCTTTCCTCCTTCTTCCCTCATTAGAAGCGTGGACCTAGTTGTGGTTCCAAGGTAACATGAGGATCTGGAATTTGTAGGATCTTGCGGGGATGTGTCCCCAGGTGTGGGGCTCCTCAGGCATTCAGCATCTGCTGTGGCCTTGGGCACCTCTCAAGCCCACTGCCCCAAGTTGTCAAGGGTATCCAGCCATAACTGAGGCAGAGCAGGTATTGTTAATGTGAAAAAGCCAGAAAAACCCTTTTCACTTCAAGACCTCTCCTCTGACCCTTTCTTCGTGTCAGCACCGAGCAGCTACCATGGCCTGGACGAGTCTTGTTTAATTAAAAACTAGAGTGAGGAGACTGCTACCCCAACTGTTCATGTTCTCAGAAGATATCTGCCAACATCTGGGGCAAGGAGTCCCAGTCCCAGGTGATGCCTGTCCCATCCCTGCTGCTGCCACGTTCCCAGGGAGGCCAGAGCTGCTGTGCTCAGTGCTCATCTGGCCACTCTGAATGCTGAGCTGGGGCTCAGCTGTTGTGCAGATGGGTTTTTCCATGGCCCCGTGATGCTTTCTCAGTCTTGCTTCCCACCTTTCAGGATAGCCTGAAAGCGAGTGGGAGTTCCAAACGTTGCAAAGCCTGACCTGCTTTGGTCAGTGGTGGAAGTAGAACCAGCTTGGGCACTGCAAACTGCTCAGGGGGAGGCTGGGGGAGCTGATGAGGGTCTGCTGGCCAGGGGACAGGAGACAGCAGGGGCAGTGTGCCCTGGTGAGGAAGGGCTCCCTGCAGCACAAACCCCAGGGCAGGGAGTCCCCCTTGCACCCCCACCTCCAACCCCATCCACCCTTCTGTTGGGGGGACAGGCCCGGGGTCCCCAGGCACCTCTGGGCCGGGAAGAAGGGTCCCTCACCCTGGGGAGGGTCCTCCTGCCCTGGCCCAGCAGCCTGCACCCACAGAGCCCCTGCCACCCCTGCCCCCGCTGGGCTGGAGGGTCTGGGGGCGGACTGGCCCCGGAGCCCCCCGCTCACTGCCCTGGGCTTGGGTTTTCCCCACTCCTGGGAACCAAGCGTCGGCTTTTGTTGGCAAACAGAGCATAGCTTTCATGTGAAAAGGTTAGTACAGTATGTTAGTTCCTAGGGAGGGGATAATAGAGCCTGATTCTCACACCCCCGTGACCGCGAGGTGACAGCAGCACGGGAGAAGGGTATTTAACACCTTCGCCTTGGGAACCTTTTCCCTTCCCAGAGTCCCCCCGCCTTGTCAAGCACAGGGAGGAGGAGGAGGGCGATGCAATGCCTTTGTCCCCGCTTTCGTCGCACCCCGATCCCACCCCACTGGCACTTGCGTCTTTGCAGCCCGTAGAAGAGCCTGGGACACTGTGGGACAGTAATCCGGGATCTGGCTTCGTGGCACTGGCTCATGGTGTCACAGTCTCCGCAGGCATGGGCAGACAGGGAGGGTGTGGGTTGTGGTTCCCGGTGGGGATGGGGTCTCTGGGGGTCCGTAGGGATGAGCCACCTTGGTGTGTGCAGTGCCCGGGTGAAGGTGTCCTCAGTCGGTGTCCCCACGGCTGTCACCTCCGCAGCCGCCAGGCAGCTGTGTCTGTGCTGGGACCGGGGCTCACGGCGCCACTGGGGCACCCTCAGTGGATCAGGATTCAGGGGCAGATACATCCCACAGAGCCTGGACAGTGCAGCACAGCCCAGGTGCTGTGCAGGGATGATGTGCAGCCCCTGCTATCTGCCTTGCTTTCTTTCTAAATCCAGCCTCTTTCCTCGTCCCACTGCAGTAAAGGAGAAGGACCAACCCTGTGAGCGTGTGACATCTGGGGACAACCCTGCATGTGGCTGCGACCTCCTCCAGGGTTGTCATCCACAGTCACATGCAATTGAAGGGACCAGATATAGGTCGGTGTTGCCATTTTCTTAGGGGTGAGCATCCAGTGAGGGCAGGCACAACACCAGGGTGAGGGTTCCCGGGGTGACTGCCAGCACAGTGACAGGAACCTCAGCCCTGGGGCCTCAATGCACCAGGATAAAGCTCCCACAGGAGCTGCTGCTGCTTGTCTAACTGAGGGGGCAGAGCTGAATTAAACCCATGGTTGCTGTACGTATTGAGGGAATTCAATTCAGACTGCCCATGCAGGAGCTGGAATGTCCTCGGAGCAGGAGAGACCAGTTCTGCCAAATTCCACCCCATGGGATGCCAAATTACATGTGTCATTGCTTGGTCTTCACACTGCTCCGAGTCTCAGGGCAGACACCTTCCCACCACTTACTGATCTCAGAAACGACACATTTTTGGAGTAATCCTTTCCTAGGTGACACTTCTGATGCTGAGGCTGCCCATGGAAAACACGCAGGTCCCCAGCACTGCCTCTCCTTGCTGTGCTGCTCCCACTGGGCTGTGCTCAGGTGGGACAAGGGATGCTGCAGAGCAGTCGCTCAGTGCCACTGTGCCCCCTCCATCAGGCTGGGTCAGACACCAGAGCATCGGGATGGGTTATCTCAGCATCTACTCTGTGCTGCTAGAAACAAGGTGGTGAGGAATTGCTGCAATTAATGGCCAAAGTCAGTGTTTAATAATGTGGAGAGCTGTGCCAGCTCACTGTCATGGAACCCATCCTGGGCATCCAGGTGATTTTAGGGAGGTCTCCAAGCTGCTGTGCCCCAGACTGTTGCCTTACAGGGCTCCTCACTCCTGAAACCACCTGGCTTCACTGCTCAGCTCTTTTATGCTATTTTCTTTCATTCTTTAAAATAACAGGATATCAATTCTAGCCTCACTAGATTTGCTGACAGCATCTCTTGAAGGATCTGCTGCCTCCTGCTCCTGCAGGCTGTGCACCCCGGGCTGCTGCTCAGGTGGATAGTGCACAAGTGCCGTGGTGGAGCTGTCTGCATGTCCCCTTCTCCATCTGGGTGCCTCCTCCAGACTGGAGGCAGAAGTGAACCAGTGGAGGGGTTGGAGAGGAGCAGGTTGTCCCCTCTGGTGCGTGGGTTCGCATCATCCCCACACCCAAAAGGAGCCTCTTTCTGGGTCAACCTGCACCAGCCCACTCACACCAGAGGGGATGATTTCCAGCTAGGGTGGCCCGGGCCGGAGAAGCCGACGTTCCCTTGCTCGAGTGTGCTGAAATGTTTAATTAGAGCTTAACAGCAGCCTGGGAAAAAGATGTCTTGTCATATTTCTGGGCTGCATTTTGCTGTGGGGCCGCGGGCTCCGTGCGCGGAGACCCGCGGCACAAAGAGCCCTTTATGAGCCTCTCCCCGCGCTCGCCCCGACCCTGAACTTTCCCATCGGCTGCTGGCGCGGTGCCCTCGCAGTGCCCGGGAGGAGCCGGGGACGGGAGCGCGGCCCTGCCTCGGTGCTTCGGGCTGCTGCTGCGGAGAGGGGACACGGGAGGTGTCCGCGGAGAGGGGACACCGGGAGGTGTCTGCAGAGAGGGGATACGGGGAGTGTCTGCAGAGAGGGGACACGGGAGGTGTCCGCAGAGAGGGGACACCGGGAGTGTCTGCAGAGAGGGGACACGGGAGGTGTCTGCAGAGAGGGGACAGAGGGAGGTGTCCGCAGAGAGGGGACACAGAGAGGTGTCTGCAGAAGGGACACGGGGAGGTGTCTGCAGAGAGGGGACACGGGGAGTGTCTGCAGAGAGGGGACACGGGAGGTGTCTGCAGAGAGGGGACACAGAGAGGTGTCTGCAGAGAGGGGACACCGGGAGTGTCTGCAGAGAGGGGACACCGGGAGTGTCTGCAGAGAGGGGACACGGGAGGTGTCTGCAGAGAGGGGACACCGGGAGGTGTCTGCGGAGAGGGGACACGGGGAGTGTCTGCGGAGAGGGGACACCGGGAGTGTCTGCAGAGAGGGGACACGGGAAGGTGTCCGCAGAGAGGGGACACGGGAAGGTGTCTGCAGAAGGGACACGGGGAGGTGTCTGCAGAAGGGGACACAGAGAGGTGTCTGCAGAAGGGGACACGGGGAGTGTCTGCAGAGAGGGGACACAGAGAGGGGACACAGAGAGGTGTCTGCAGAGGGGGGACACGGGGAGTGTCTGCAGAAGGGGACACCGGGAGGTGTCCGCAGGAGAAGGGGACACAGAGAGGTGTCTGCAGAGACGGGACACCGGGAGGTGTGCGCAGAGAGGGGACACGGGGAGGTGTCAGCAGAGAGGGGACACGGGGAGGTGTCTGCAGGAGAAGGGACACGGGGAGGTGTCTGCAGAGAGGGGACACGGGGAGGTGTCTGCGGAGAGGGGACACAGGGACGTCCGTCTGTGTTGGGACGCTGGGATGAGCCCGAGCTGCCCTGATCTGGCGTGGCGACAGGCAGGCGATGTGCTGGCCGTGCACATGGCAGGACGCCGGGGTTCAGCAGGATGGGACCCGGGGACACAGCGGTGCCTGTGAGAGTCCCTCACCCGGGTGTTTCTGAAGGTGCAGCCCACACTGATCACAGATTTCATTTCACACACCCCAGCAGGAGTCAGCCCCCATTCCTGAGCAGTGGGAATGGAGGGGAAGATGCTCAGCCCTGCCCAGCTGGTGAAGGCAGCAAGCTGGCAGGACAGGATCCTCAGCCCTCTCCATCACCCCCCGGGCATTGGGAGGGCCCTGGGGAGCACAGCCACCATCCCAAGGAAGCTGGAGAGGAATGTGAGGAATGAAGCACACACTTTTCTTTCCCCAACTTCACCCCCACAAACTGCCCATCAACATTTTCCACTTGCAGGTATTTTTTTTTCTGCAAGATAAAATTACAGTTCTGCCACCACTCACCTGCCCACGTCCTGCCTGTCAGGGAAAGGGCAAACCCAGGTGTAGCAGTGTCAGATCACTCCTGTCATCTGCCCCAGCTTTGCCTCCTCCACTTGGCCACTGAAACAATAGACAGCAACTCCCTTGGGCCCACCAAGAGCCTAAAAAAACGCCACATTTGTAAATTAATTCCCCTTTTTTCCTTTTATTTGTGTGTGACACAATCCTGTGATGCTGTAGATCGCTCCTTGCACCCCCTGCTGCTGTGGTGAGGAGCTGTGGAGGGGTTGGGCTTCCCATCACACCATGGTGACCCCACGTGTCACCAACACGCTGGGGTCACGTTAACACATCTGGGAGGTGTCAGGCTGGGAGCGTGGAGAATATGTGCCCGAGGTTTCCTGGGGTTTGTTCTTACTCTGGCAGCAGCAGCTCTTCCCCTGCTCCCAGGGTTTTCCTCTCGCTGGTCCCAGCTAGCAGCCAGTGTGGCTTCTCTCTGAGACTGCTTTGGGGAGCCTTTTGGAGAAGCTGTGTGTGAAGAGCTGGTGTTTTCCCTCAGGATGAGATGCAGATGGTTGATCTCAAAGGAGGTGGTGGTCCCTGTGAGCCCCTCTGTGCTGGGAATGCTGCCTGACCCCAGCTGTGCAGCATCATGCTCTGCTAACTGTGGGAAGAGCTGCACCCTCAGCTCTTGGGCCCTTGCCTCAGACAGGGACAGCCTTCCAAAAGTTCACGGCAGCAGCCTGCTACTCACCCAAATCCACCCTCTGTCCACCCTTGCCCTGCCAAAGGTTTCTCAGTAAATGCTGGGCAGAATGTGGCCCATGGACATGTAGGACTCATGGTATGTCCGACAGCCACACCCAGCCAGCTTTCATCCAGAGGTGACCACCCTAAGTCCCACCCCACCAGAGCTTGTCTAGGGAGAAGGATGCTGGCACACCTGCAGTGAGACACTGCAAAGAAACCCACCACAGCACAGGGCTCCTCCTCCTCCTCACCGCCCATGGGCTCCCTGGGAACAACCCCCTGCCCACTGCCCAGCACCCCAGGGTCCCAGGAGTCCTCGGCTCAGGGATGTCCCCATCAGTGTGGCACACTCCATGACACCTCCTGAGCCCCAGCTTGTTCCCAGAGTCCTTGGCCAAGCATAGGGTACTGCAGCCCTTTTGGACCCTGTCAGGGTGGGGTCTGCCTTTTCTCTCTGTCTCCCTCCCTACACTCTTTGTGCCCAGGTGGTGGCAGTTTTTGGAGTAGGCCCACGCTCACAGGGACCATCCCTAAAGTGAGAATCGGTGCCAGACCAGGATAAATCAGTGTCCCATGTTCTGGGGACACCATCTGTCCTCAGCCTCAGGAGGCCAAACACCTCCTCCAGTGCCAGTGGCACAGCCAGACTGCTCGTGGTGAGGATCATGGCAGTGGTTTTGATTTTAGGAGTTTAAGAATCTGCTTCAAAATGAAACTATGCAGCCCTGACAGGGAGCACAACCCCCTGGCACATCCCAACTATTGCCACACTGCCAAGGGGATGGATCCAGCACTGGTGCCCATGGCCAGGGCAGGAACCGGCCTCTGAACCGTGCTGGAGCTGGTTTGCCCAGCTGGGCTTTCCCCATCCAACAGCCAAGGGTGTGCCTGCCAAGGTGTGCTGACCAGAGGGACAGGGAGCATTCCCACAGTGGGATCTGAGGAGGTGAGGAGGTGGCAGCAGTGCCACTTCCCTGAAGGGCACCTGTCCAGGAACCATGACCCACCACCCCGGGGGAGCCTGGACTGCAGCTCTGTGCATTTTGCAGCCCTTTGGGGTGAGCTCAGCCTGGGGATGAGCCCTGTCAGGATTGAACTCATCCTGGGGATCATCCCATCCTGAGGCTCAGTTGGAAGATCAGCCCATCCCGGGGATGAGCTTAGTTTGGAGACGAGCCCATGCTGGAAGTAAACCCTGCCTGGAAATGAGCTCAGCCTGGGGGCTAATCTCAAAATGTGGGTTAATCCCGGGCAAAACGGTTCTAATCCCATTTTCAGGTCTAATCTCAGCCCAGTGGCTGATCCCAGCCTGGATGCTGAGCTCAGCTGAGTTAAACCGGGGAGCTGAGCCCAGTTGGAGCACTAAATGCAGCCCAGCCCAGCCCAGCCTGGGTGCTGAGCCCCACCAGGCTGAGCTGCTGTTCCTGGCTGTGTCCCCCGGGGTGGGTGCCAGCCCAGCCCAGCCCAGCCCAGCCCGGCAGGATTAGGGGTCCCCACGCCGGGAAGGGGCACCGTGCCCGGGGCAGCGCAGCCGCACGGTGCCCGGCTTGTTTGTGCTGGGAGCCTCCCGCCCCTCCTCCAGCGTTCCCAGCCTATTCTAGTTTATGTGTAGAAACTGGTTTTTCTTCCTGGGCCATTGTTTCCGCTGGATTGGGTAGATTGCTCCAGGCCTCGCTCGGGTTTCCTTTCTCACGCTTTTTTTTTTTTTTTTTTTAATATTCCCGTTTTCTGCGGCAGCTCCAACTCTCCCCCCTAATTAAAGCAGCAGGCGCTGCCCATGGGGATGGGGGCTCACCTCCTCCCAGCTGTGTGCCCTTGCTCGCTGACACTGCCCAGGACCAGGGGCTGGGCTCCTGCCCCGTGTTCCCACGCCAGGAGCCAGCTCTCTGCTCCCGAAGTGTGGCTTCTGCCCCGGCCAACCTGCAGCTACACACGAGCTGCTCGGGCTGGGGTGGCTCAAGTTCCCATTTCCCTGCGGCTCCGGCCGCTAAATCAGGTTTATTTGCTTTAACAAATGGAAAGGGACAGGGCCTCAGCACAGGCTCCCACAGAGCACCTGGTGGGCTGGGGGCTGCAGGCGTGACCCCAGCCCCTGAGCATCCCACTGGCACAGAACTGAAGTCCAGCTTGAGAAGGGACACCAGCCCTTGGCTGCTGGCCTGGTGGTGGCCTGGTGAGTGTGGCAGGGCTGCTCTGCAGCTCCAAGGGTTACCTGGGATGGAGTGTTCCGGCCTCAGAGCAGCTGGAGGCAATGGGACCTGGCCTGCAGAGCTGCTCCCCAGCTCCTTCCCTCCTGCCACAGCACACCAGGAGCCAGGAGGATGTCTCAGGGCCTCAGGTGATGCTGTCCTCTACCCGGAGGTCTGGCACGGTGACAGGGAAGGGCAGGTAGTGCTCCGATGGTATCTGGCTCCAGCTGGGGAAGGCAGTGTGTCCCCCGGGGGCCTCTGCACAGCAGACTTGGGTTCCCAGATAAAAATAGAAGCTGAAACATGAGCCCAACTTCCCCGGTTCTACCTCTGCCCAAACACCCTCACCTCACTCAGCTGCAGTGCTGGCCTGGGGAACCAGCCCGGGGCAGCCCCAGGCCTCCCCAGGGAAGGCAGAGGAGAGGGCAGCAGGATGCTCTGGAGCCAGATGGCCATGGAGGAGCAGAGCTGGGCAGCCACCTGGCCCAGGGTGGCCCTGGCCACTTGTACGGGGCTGAAAACTGCTCTGGGGAAAAGCAGAGAGCTGAGGGCACAGCTTCCAGCCAGGCACAGCTCCCAGGGCTCGGCACAGCGCAGGGGAACAAGCTCTGGACATACATTACACAGCTGGTCCCAGGACCTCAGTCAGAGGGAGAACAGCTGCCAGGGAAAACCAGAAGGAGCCGGAATAAGGGTAGCTGTTGCTTAATACACAATAAAGATAATTTCTTAAAGCTTGTCCAGCCCTGGGAGCAGAGGACAGAGACCCCAGCATGGCTGCGTGTCCAGGGGAAGGTGCAGCAGGGAAGAGGCTTCATGGGCTGCCCTGGGGATTGCTGGGGCCTGTCTCAGGCAGGAATCCAGCTCACAGCAGAACCAGTGAGCCCTCGGGGGAGGAAGAGCAGTGCCAGTGCCTGGCTGCCAATGACCTGAGCATGGGGATCCTCTGGACAGAGAAAAGCTTCATCCCTTTGCAGTTTCCAGGACTCTGACTCTCAAGGGCAGAAAATGCATCTCCATGACCTCTTCAATTTCTGGTGCCAAAACATGATGCTCCTGAAGGTCTGGGGTTGCTTGGTAGCCAGATTTCCTGCTTGATTTTAGTTTTGGAATATGAGCTGGCAGGATGTGGACCCTCACTCTGTTTCCAGTGCTGGGCAATTCCAGAGCTTGATTTGGTTGGTTTGTTTTTTTTCATCAGCCTCTGGCATCCTCTGACCAAGAGCTGAGCTCTCACCTCTGGCTGGATAAAACTCGATAGCTTGATAAAGAGGAACAGCAATGAGCTGCACTGCAGGGAGCTGGGCAAATTAACCCTTCTCCTGCTGTGACAGGCTCTGGAGCAGACTGGAGCAGGAGATGGGTGTCCTGAAGCTGCATGACACAGGTTTGCACCCGCAGGAGGGGCTAACCCTCACCCCAGGGTTAGATAAAAAGCACATTTACAAGGCAGGAAAGTGCTGGCACAGGGCAGGAGCAACAGAGGCGCCGCAGTCAGGAGGGTGGGAGGGGGCAGCTCACACCCCGGCCCTGGCAGCTCCTGGCACAGAGTTCACCTTGAAGCCAAGTCTTCAGGGACGCTGCATAACCTCGTTCGGAGGCAGTTATTACTGGTTTGCTTTGTTATTGAACTTGCCGTGAGCCTGTCCTGGAGCAGCACCCCTTTGCTGGGTGCTGTATAAACAGGGCTCGGGGCTACAGGGAAGGTTGGCTCAAGGGTGCTGTGGCAGCTTTTTGGGGCGCTGAGCCCAGCTGGGAGGGAAGATGAGCAAGTGAGGCTCGAGGTGGCTGAGAGGCATCCGAGGGGGGATGTCTGCGGTGGGAGGCAGGTTGAGCGTAATTTTTTTTCCTCTGGGAAATTCAGCTTTGCATGTGGGTTTAGGTGTAGTGTGGGGTGAGATTCTCATCACTGCAAAGGCCTTGAGGTACTGAAAAGGGCTTTCTTTGTCAGCCCCGGCAGTGACGGCGGCGGGATGGGGTTTGTGGTCGGGGACTGGCAGCGTCTGTGCTCGAGGGAGCACAAGTGCAGAGGGGAGAGAAAAACAGAGGCCACGCGGTCTGCTCCCATCCCTGCTGCATGCCGAGCCTGCTCCATAGCCTCCACACCTTATCCAGGGATGTGCCTGTGCTTCCTGCCTCTCTCTTCCTATCCCTGCCCTTCACCACAGCCCACGAGTCTCCTCTTTGCTCAGAGCAGCTGCAAATTGGGAGGTGGAAATGGAGAAGAGGATGCCCTAACAAGGCAGCGGGAACTGGGAGGGGGTCCTGAAAAGGAGCCAGCAGCAGCTGGGGTGCACAGACAAGGAGGCAGTGGGAGCTGCGGTGCCCCAAGGAGGAGCCAGCAGGAGCTAGAGTGCCCATGGAGCCTCCAGGGCTGTGTCACCCTCACTCTCACAAGCTCACAGTCAGAGGAGCTCCGCTAATCTGCCCGTTTCCGCTGTGGCTGATGCTCCCAGACAAGCAAGGCCCTTGTAGCTGTCAGGTGAGCCTTTCCCAGAGCTTATGCAAATGATACTAATTAAAGACATTCTTATCTGTTCGATTTCCCACACCTTTTGCCTCGAGGGAGATAGAAAACTTCATGTTTTAACTCCATATTTCATGGCAGTTGGAAGGACTGCCTAGGGAAAGTGTTGGGAAATGCAGCAGGTCACTCCTGATGAGAAGAATTGGCTTATGCAAGTGTTGAAACAGTTTATTATGCATGAGAAACCTTCCAGAAATGGATGACTAATAGCAAAGCGGGAGCAGAGAAAGCAGTGGGAACGCAGTACCAGGCTGGCATGGGATCCATGTCATCTTACCAGCTTAGCAGGGTTGGGCTAGGTCAGCACTTGCCTAAGAGACCTCTCGGAGTACCTGGCTGGCAGTGAGGGAAGTGATGTTAATGATTCAATAAACAGAGCCCTTCCCTCTCTGTGAACCAAATGGCCCCTGATGCCAGGATTCCACTGGTAGCCCTGTGTTTCCCTTGGCAGCATGTTACTGAGTTCAGATGGCCATAAAATCCCCGCTGCTGGAATTGCAGGCAGGTTTGGCAGAGGATGCCCAGGCTGCATTTCCATGTGGGAGAATCACAGCCCAGCTCCCAGGCCTGGCAGGCAGGTTCTGTGGCACTCGGGACTGTGTTGTGTGCACAGAGAGCCTTTGTTCTCTGCAAGGACCAGGCTGACACACCTGGCATCTCCTCTGCTGCTGGGGGTCTTGCTGGTACCCAAGGACAGAGCATGGCAACAGAGCAGGAGCAGCAATGTGCACCCTTATGATTCCCAGGCACTGGTGTTCAGATCAGTGAGGAAAACTCTTGGCATAAAGGGGAAGGGAAATAGCCCTTGCTCTCTGAAAATCCCCTTGGAGAGATGGCTGTCCCCAGCACTGCACCCAGAGGTGGCCTTTGCACCCACAGGGTGTGGAGAGCTCCAGTGGGCTGAATTGCTGAGTGTTCTACTCCTCGTGCAAGGACCTTGAAGGTGTCACAGGGCAGAGCATTGCTGCAGGAAGAGGAGAGTATCTGAAGGTCAAAGCTGTGGGTGCATCAAGGGCAGCTGAAGTCATTTGGGAAAAATGTGAGAAAATAGACACGTGGGCAAATGAGCATGGTCAGCTCCCGACCTCTGCTTCACATCTGCTGGGTTGTTACCTGGCTTTCTTTCACTGCCCTTCCCACCGTCTCCCACCTTCCTGGGCACTCTGCTTTGGGTTTTAGGCAGGAGAAGTCAGAGGCAGATCCATAACTCCTGGCCTTGGAGGCAATAGAGGGCAGCCTGTGCTAAGTTTCAATAAGTCCCTGAAAGAAACTCCTGGATGCTCAAGGGCTGTGCTTTCACAACCAAAGTGAGAGTTGCAACATCCATCCAGAGGAGTGGCCCTTTCACCAGGTGATATCCATCTTGGAGAGAGGGAGAAAGAGGAGAGGGTAGGCGGTGAGTAGGAAAAGAGATATCACTGCAGGTGGCTGTTGAGTAGTCCTGTGATATGGCCAGCAGAAGACACCCAAGGAATTGTCCTGACATGAGCTGCCCTGAATTGCCCCAAAGAGTTCACGCCAGGCGCTGTTGTCCTTTACAGCGGCTTTGACATACTGAGGATTTCCCAAACCAGGAGCTCTCCAGGCAAAGAGCTGTGTCTCGCTGGTGAAACCCCTGCCAAGGAGATCCCTCAGTGACACTGGCCTGTGACGTTTGTCAGCAGAGCAGGTGGAAGGAGCCCTAAGGCCCAGAGGCTGTTCCAGGGTGGCTCCCCTGAGCACTCAGCATCACCAACGTCACTCAAAGCACTTTGGAGATGCAGCTTTTAGAGATATCAGAGGAAGGAACAAAACTAACTCCATGCTGTCTGAACTGCTCATCTTCCATGTGTTTTGGGTACAAGCCTGTGTCCACCTGAGCTCGTGCTGCCAGCCTTAGCCCAGCTTACACTGACTTCTGCAGCCCTTTTGGAGTCGCCAAGGTTATCTCCTGTTATCTGATGAATGCGAGTTTTCTTTCAGCTTCTCAGCTCCATGGGTGGAGGTATAGAAAGAGGATGGGATGCTGAGATGGCCCTGGAGCTGCAGGCTCAAGCATCCAGTCCCTCGAGTCCCGGGACGTTCATGCGTCACTGCTGCTGAAATCCCCAGCCGGGAGGGCTGGGAGAGGCAGGGATCACCCTAAACAAAAACAAGGCGCCAGCTGGGCTGCCAGCATTGCAAAAGGACGTTTCACCTGCCTTGTCCTCCTCGGTGGCACAGGCAGGGAGAGCCTCGGTGCAGAGGGGTTCAAGCAGCTGGGGCTGAGGACGAGCACCTTGCTGGGCTCAGGGTCCGCAGATCCACACCAGTGACATCAGCACAGTCTCAGTGCAGTGCCATCACCCTTCTAATCCCCGTATCATGCCTCGGTGGTGACAGCATAGAGCTGGCTGGGCCGCAGTGTCCCTGTGGACCCTGGCCTGAGGCCCTGGGGAGGAGCACACGGCTGTGGGGGTGATGATGCTCCACACGAGGTGCAGCACCTTGGCCGGGGTGCACAGACAGGCACAGGGACAGAGGACAGCAGTGAGGGACTGCAGCGTGGACCACAGCTTCATCTGCGATAGGCTGCACCTGCTGCCCGTCCTTGCCATGGCTGCGGACGCAGAGCCTGGGGACGCACGGGAGGTGTCACACCGTGTCCCCAGCCCAGGGAGCCTCAGTCGCACGGCGGCCCCAGGGCGGCGGAGCCCCCGGAGCAGGACCACGCTGCGCTGCCGTGCGCTGAGCGGGGGCAGCGGGGCTGATTCACACGCGGAGCCGGGGCCGGGCTGCCGTGGGAAAACGCGCCCGCCATGGCTCCCGAGCGCCGGGATTGCTTCAGCGGGGGTGCAGCCAAGATCCATTTCACAGAGGGCAGAGCAGATCTCGGCTGGGATTTACCAGTGACTAAGCATGTGCTGGCACGGACTGCCCCAGCGTGAGAAAGGCACGGCTGCTCCTCCTCCGAGGTGTGCCCGCTGCTGCCCTGCACCCCGCTGCCTCGGGCGCCCTGTCCCTGGGCTGTGCCACAGGGACACCAGTGTCGGCGGGCTGCGTGGCTGCAACCCCCCAGTCCCCTCTTCCCAAACTAGACCCTGCCCTTTCCTCATCCCAGAGACCGGGCAGGGTGGCGTGAGCAGAGCCCCTGCGCTCAGCCCACTCAGCACATCATCCCCGGCAGGACTGTGGTGTGCACAGAAACTGTCACCCTGAGCTGTCACCCCCACCCTGAGCCTGCCACAGGGGCTGGGGGAGCCCTGAGATGTTCAGAGACTCCAGACCCTCCTCTGTCAGGTGATGGCTGCTGCTCACGGCACTCGCGCCCCAGGCAGTGTTCCAAGGTGCCACCATCTCCTGCTGATTCACCTCATGAAGAGTTTTGGGGCCACAACTAATCCTGCCATGATAGATCTGCAGAAACTAAACGTTCCTGAGAAGGAACAACCACCCCTTCAGCAGAAAAGCTCCCTTTTTCCCTACCCTATATACAAGAGATCCACACAAAAAACTGCTCCACATCCCCAGGAGCCAAGTATCAAGCCTGAGGCCACCACTGGTTGCTGCAAAGCAGCCACGCAGCCCAGCCTGTGGAGGTGGCAGCCTTCCCCACTCTCTTCATCTCTTTCGGCTCATTTTGGCAAAGTGCTAAAAAAAATAATTGCAATTTTTTATTACAGCTAATTGGCGCTGCTGCTTAAGTGGCTTATCTGGCTCCTGAGCTCGTACTCTGTTTTTTGGAAAGCTGAAGGTGATGAAGGCTGGGGAGGTGGCATGGGGCACAGAGTCTCTTGGCAGTGCCCAGCAGCCCTGGAGAGTGGGGAATGCCAGAATACCCCTGTGCTGCTGGGCACCCCTGGCCCAGGGAGTGAACTGCCCCTAGTTCACAATAGTCATGAGTTTTAGAGGAGCAGAGAAATTTGTGCAAGGTCACTCTGTGCACCCAAGCAGGACAAGAAGCCTGTGCCCAGCATTCTGGCACTGCTGCTCAGGAACCTGGTGGGCTCCAAGCTGCCACGGCTGGGCATCCTGGGGGTTTGGTGTGTGACAGAGGGCAGAGGAGTCCCTGGATGTGCATGCCAGCAGGGAGGGCAAGGGAGGAGGGTGCCCTTGGGCCCTGCTGCACCCTCCCACCCTCCTGGCTGGCAGTTCAATGGACAGATGGTTTGGGAGTTTTCTGGAAACCTCTGACCCTCCAGTGCTGCCACCATGCCCAAGACATGCCATCCCCCACCGCTCCAGGCTCAACGTCTCTCTCCAGCATTGTCACTGTCATGGGGAGTGGGACCAGCACATCCCCCTCTGCCTGCCTGCTGCAATCCCACAGATCCCTGTCAGGGTGTGGGTGCCTGTCAGGGAGTGGCATCTTGGCTCCAGTCCAGCCTGTGAAAGCTGGGATGTCCTCAGGCCTCAAAGGGACCATCCAATGTCTGGTCAGGGTCTGCAGAAATTCAGGTTCCCACAAATCACAGCATCATTCTGCTTCCCTGGGCTTTCACCCAGATGCATTTCTCAGGTCCCTGGCTTTGAGAGTGAGACCGAGGAGAGCTTTGCTCTGCTCAGGGCAGAGGGCATGCTCAGCCCCCCGTGGTATCAGTGCTCTCATCTTGTCCCCAGCATGAGCAAGGAGCAGCACAGGCCTCTGTCCCCAATTGCTTGAGGGGTTGTTCCCTGATGCTGCTATACAAGTCAGAAGATTGCTGCAAAATTCCATTTTAAAAAAGTGATGCAGTGTCTTCCATGTCATTTGGGTGCTTCTAAGATCAGCCCTTGTCCATCTCTGTCTGTCCATGCTGCTGCTCTGCAGGGCTGGAGCAGTGGGGCCTCGGGGAACCGAGCCCAGGTGTCCTTTCTGGCCAAAGGACAGGGAGTGTGTGCTGGTTCTGTGGAGGCTGCCAGTGGGAATCACCTCATGCTGCAAGGCAGAGCCAGGACATGGTGGCAAGCTCGTTTCCAAACCAATCACACTGCCCTGTTCCTCCTGCAGGCAGCTGTGTGGAAACAGGGCCATCCATCGCTGCCCTACACCATGAACCCGGCCCTGCTCCAGCCCCAAACCAGCAGAGTGGACACCAGCCCGCACCAGGGCTTGACTGGGAGCTGGAAAAACCTTTCTGGTTTCAACAGGCTCTGGAGCAAATCCCCTGGCAGGGAACTGACTCGCTCTGGTTGGTGAAGTTGGTCACCTCTCTCCCACCTTGCCTTGGGTGCAGCATGCTGGGAACCCTCTGCCTGCAGAAAACAGCCCCTAAAAACAAACAGCTGACAAAAGGTGTTGTGGCACATCCCAGCAACCAGCTCCCAGCCCAGGAGGGAGCGGAGAGGAGAGGGAAGGTGTCAGGGAGCTGGCTGCAATGCTCGGGGGGAGCTTTAGTGCTGCTCACTCTGGGCAAGTGTGTTTGGCTGCCAGCTGCACCCTGTGCTTAGCTCCAGGCACCATCCCTGGGTGCTCCTCAGCAGTGGGATTTGGGGAGCTCCTTGGGGTCCAGCAGCTGGCACATGTGGCCCCTGAGACCTGTCTGAGTACATTTTGGCAAACAAAAGGTGGGGTAGAAAGTGTGACTCAGTGCTCACAGTGCTGCAGCAGAGCCAAGCCAGGAGGTGCCAGATGAGAACCCAGAGTGTTTTGGGGTCCACAGCTCTGTCAGACAAGAGAGATGAAACCTTGAAGCCACAGCCCAGACTTTGGGTGTCTGCTTGGTGCTTTAAGGCAGCCTCGTTGCTGGTGTTTTCTGGCCAGAGAGCCAGGGTGGGCAGCAGTGCTGGCAGCGTGGCCAGAGACATGGCTGAGCACACAAAGAGGAAGCACCTCTGGAGCGGCTTCTTGGACTTGTGGCTGGTGCCCATCCCTCTCGGTGGGAGAGGCCTTGCCTGGTCTCCCTGCTGTGGTGCATGAGATGTGGGCTGCCCAACCTGTGCCGGGGGTGCCCAGCCTGGGTTTGTACCCTGGCAGGCAGGAGGTGCCCCATGAGCCCAACAGCCATCTCACTGACCTCCCCTTCTCTTTTCTCTCAGGTGTGCAATTGCAACAAGTACCTGAAGGTCTCACGGGAGGAGATGAGGAAACTGGTGGAGGCCAGCAGACAAGTGTCAGAGGAGCACAGTGCAGGTGAGTGGTGGGTGCTCACAGCTGGGTGTGATCCCCTCCTGTGCCCTTCCCTGGGACCCACTGCCCTGGACAGAGCAGGACCATCCCCTGGGCCTGGGCATTTCTCAGAGGGGTGCCCTGCCATCAACCTGCCACGGGGTGCACACCCACAGAGCTCTTTCAAGTCCGTTTTATGTCTCTGCCCTGCAAGACACAGGGTCGTGCATCGGACTGCCCAACCAGGGGGGATTGGTGACATGCCAGCAGTAGCTCAAGTGACAGCCTGAGGCCATTGTCACCTGAACGTGAAAAACTCAGCTTGGGTGGTGAAATGCCTCCTGGCCGGGGCTGCTTCACAGTGCCTTCCTCACCGGTGCAGTGCCCTCCTCATCTGCCCAGTGCCTCTTGAATGAGGTCGGGCTGCAGGGCGGTGAGTCAGTGCCACCTGCCCGGCCAGGCTCCAGCAGGCTCGGGAGAGGGAAGGCTCCTCTGTGCTGTGCCCCGCTCTGCATTGACCCACACACACTCCTTCCCACAGGGAGACACATTTTGGTGGCAAACGACACCCATTGCAGGCACACTGGGACGGGAAGATGCCGCTGCTGCTGCTCCAGCCCAGGCCGGGCTCTGCCCCCAGCCCCTCTGTACATCACTTCCCCATGTGCCGCCAGGGTGCAGAGGGAAGTGGCGGCCGCCGGGCACTCCCGGCCGCCTGTGGCTTTGCTGGGAGCTGCACGTGTGGCTCTGGGGATGAGGAACGTGGTGGGGAGGTTTTTCCCATGGTGTCGGCATCCTGGGAGTGCTGTGCTTCGCCGGAGCCGGGACATCCTCCCAGCGGTTTCTCTGGTGAGGGCACTCTCTGCGTGTGTACCCAGCGACCAGACAGGCCAGTTCAGCCAGTTTCAGAGTATGGGAAATAGAAATGCCGTGGTTCGTGTTCGGAGGGAGCCATTTCCCCTTCCCCCTTCGGGATGAGGTTGATGGAGCTGGGAGGGTCTCACACAGCACGGTGGCTTGTCCCCACAGACTCTTCAGGGACCACCCTGCTCTACTCTTTACACCCCATCTGCAGCACCCCGTGTCCCCATCGGCCATGCCATCTCCTGCTGGGTCCCCTACATACCTGGGGGGTTCATGGGGAAGGAGCAGGTGGCAATGTCACTCGTGACCTTGTCAGGGAGCATCCTCCAACGGGGAGCATCCTCTGCCCCAAAGCAGGGACCAGAGATGGCACAGCATCCCCAGAGGGTGGGTGGAGACACGAAACAGAAGCTGTGATTCCCAGACAGGTGGGCACAGCAGGGCACCAGCACACACCCAAGTCCCTGGGGACTTTCCAGCAGGGTCCCCTCTGACCCAGGGCTCTGACCCAGGGCTCTGGACCCATCCTGGGGTTTCCAGTTCTGTTTGGGTTTTGCTAGGAGCTGTGGGGATTGCAAGAATTAGTGTGAGCTTGACCAGGTTGCCCCAAAATGTCCCACTTTAGGTCAGGTTTCCAGGAAGGGTGTGCTAACAGTGTCCTGCCGTCACTTGGTGGGGACAGTGTTGGGATTGGGACAGGCTGGGCAGTCACAGAAGTGGGTCCATAAGGAAAATCTCACCTGTTCCCTGATGTCCTTTACGTTTTCCTGCTGAAGGGGCTGGTAGCAGGATCTGCTCTGCCCTTGTCTTGGCCCAACACACGGCATGGGGTGTTCAGCACCCGCAGCCCCACAGCAGGACTGGCCTGTCCCGTGACTCCAGCCCAGGCCATGTCATCCCTGTTGTGCCCCTGTGCACAGCCCAAACCATGGCCAGGTCCTGCTGCTTGGCAAGAAAATGCCTTCTCCCTGCTCCTGCTTCCAGGCAAGAGGGAACTTCCTCCCACGGGGGCTGCTCTCTCCAGGGAGGAGCTGGTGGGTGCTGGGGCAGAAGGGTGACGGGGACAGATCCTTCAGGACCACCCCTCAGCACAAGTCTGCATCTTGCTCAGGTGCTCCCACGCCTTGTGGTCCAGCTGCAGACAGCCATGGGCCAGTGCTGCTCCATTTGGCTCCTGGATTTTTATAGCAGGGCTTCCAAGTGATGAAAAGCCAATTCTTCATCCCGTAATAGCTCACTCTTTCCTGGACCTAGGACTTTCACAGGTTTTAGGGAACAAATTCCTTGACACAGCCACATTTTTCCCTGCATGAGGGCTTTGGCAGAAGTGCTGCAAATAGTTTCAAGTCCAGGCAGCTTTGCCCTGTGATGTCTTTTTCCCAGTGGGATGCTCTGAGCAGCTCAGGTGCCTGGAGCAGACTGGGGCAGACAGGGGAGCAGGGCTGTGTGTCACCACGGGGCACAGGCAAGTCCTCACTGGAGGCAGTGACAGATTGTGGCTCCCAAGTGACCCAGGCTGTCCCAGGAGTGTTCTCTCACCCACGGATCCTCACTGCCTCGTACCAGACTCAGTTTGTGGGGCCAAGGCACCCCATTGTCAGGCTGCTCTGAACACTTCTGCATGGAAGGGGATGGGTTCCTGAGGGGTTGCACCCCTGGATCCAGGGGACTCCCTGCCTCCTTCAGCAACCTCATGCATTTAGGCTCTCTCCTCTTCAGGGTGCAACAGAATAACAGGAGCATCCTCAGGTGCCCAAATGGGGCAGGGATGGGACCGGGGGCTGCAGTGGTGACACCAGCCAGAAACACCCCCCAGGCTCAGCTGGGTCGTGCTCTGCCAGCTTTCCCTCTTCAGTGGAATTTCACTTGATCATATGGAAAAGCACGGCAGGGCTGGGACCCGGTGACATTGTTGTGTCTGCTGGTTTGCAGAGCTCTGCTGTGCCTGCTGACAGGGGGCTGTGCCCAGGGATGGGCTGGGGCCGTTCAGAGCCGGGGACCATTGGTGCTGCTGCCCAGCACTGGGCACGGTTCTCTTCACAGCGACGCGGGGAGATGAGAGCAGCTGCAGCTGCCTCTTGCTTGAGCTCATCCTCCCTCCTCCACCCTGGGAACATCTTAAAATCATGGCCAGGCTGCTGCAGCCCAGGTTGCACAATCCCGGGTCCTTTGTCCTTTGCTTATCTGCCTTATCGAGGAGGAAAAGATAACCAGGCATCTTCAGTGCCCTGCAATCAGCACATTTCTCAGGCTCGTAACTCCTCTTATCAGGCTGATCTCTCACCGTGGCCGTGGTTTCCCATGCACCTTTGTACTCCAAGAATGCTCCCAGGTCTGTGTTCAGCCTTGTGCAAAGCCTCGACAAAGCTGTGAGCTTTCCCCCAGCCCTGGCTGCAGCCGAGCCCCGCAGACCATGGCCATGGCTCTGGCTGTGGCAGGTGCAGGGCTGGGGCTGGCACAGGGCTGGGGCTGGCACAGGGCTGGGGCTGGCACTGGGCTGGGGCTGGCACTGGGCTGCCAGACCCACAGCCTCTCCAGAGGCAGCAGGAGCTTCCAGGTGCTTGCCTGAGCCAGCCAGGACAGGCACCCAGCTCCTCGCCCCAAGGCCTTGGTTTGGGCTGGGGTGACACAGAGGGACCTGGGCTAGAAACAGGGCCCGTGGGGCAGGATTTTGGGCAGAAGTAGCTGGCTCCCTGGGAAGTTGCTGGCTACCACCCTGACACTGAAACCCTGAGGGTGCCCGGGGCTCACACAGTGGGAACAGGTTGTTCCCGGCCAAATCAGGGCTGAGTGGGCTGGGAAAGGGGAATGGGCACAGGTTCAAAGGATGTTTGCCCCGATCCTGCTCTGTCCCAGCTTCCCAAGCCCTGCTTTGCCCCCCTGTCCTGCTGTGGAAGTCCCAGTGCTGTCCCAGTATCACTGACCCAGCACTCCAGCACCGCAGCTGACAGAATAGGCTGGAGGGACTGCAGGTCACCAATGTCACCATCACGGTGGCTTTTCAGTGTCACCCCCACTAAGAGCCCCTCTGTTGGGGGGATGTGTGTGTCCCTGCCCACAGCAGGCAGCCCATGTCCTGTCCCATGGGCTCAGCCCCATGTCCATGAGCAGGACCTTGCCGTGGGGCACATGGAGCTGCAGCTCCTGTCTCATCCCTATCTTGGGACAAGTCACTTTGCCCCCACAGCCTCCCTGTGGCAAGAGTTCAGTTTTTGTGGGGCTACCAGAGTGATCCCTGTGTCTGTGGGTCCCAGATGCTGCCATCTGACTTCTGATCCCTTGGACTGCCCAGAGCCTGTTCAGTGCCCAGGGTGTGGGATGGGCCTCTGGCACGGCTCTGCCCCACTGTCTTGGTGCTGGGGTCTGAAGGAAGTGGATCCAATCCAGGCTGGGGAGCTCCTGCTGCACCCACCTCATGGAGCATGGGGCCACCCCACCCTGGGGCCTACAGCAGGGGCTTGAGCACAAACTGGGGCGGCTGCAGAGGTGGCAATTGCATGCAGAGGTGGGATCCCACCACTGAGAGTGGCCCTGCTCGGCTCAGGAAAGAACCTCATGCTGAAATAAGCAGAATGAGGATCCTGCAGCATCCACTCTCCCCTGGACACAGCAGCATTTGCTGGCCATGAGATGTCATGGTGGGAACAGCAGGGGTTTTTGCTGTTCCCATGGGATTCATTCCCACAGACAAGCAGGGCTGGGCAGGAGCTGTGAGTGGGCAGCACATGCGAGGCCAGGAGGAGATGGCTCTTGTGCTGAATGCTGCCCAGCTGGGGACAGTGCCAGGGGACCACTGTCACTGCCCGTGGAGCTCTGCAGCACTCCCGTGGGGGTGCTCAGCCTCAGGGGCTGGGGGTTGCAGGGCTCAGCCCCTCACCCAGGCTCTGTCATCCCCGGGGTGACCCAGCCAAGAACGGGGGGAGGTGAGTGAGAGGCGAAGGGTTTTTTATTTTCAAGATGTTTTATAATGGGATTATTAGTTCCCAAGAAGTGTTTCGAATCGATTCGGTAAGGAATCGCTTTCCTTTCTCCTCCGCGGGGATGCAGTGGGAATCCAGCCTTTGGTGTGAACCTTGCAGAGCTCTGGAAGCCACAGATCTGGCAAGCTCCTGGCATGCTGGAAAGACACGCTGGGCTCCCGGCAGTCCCACCCTACACATGCCTTTTGCTCCATCTCTGGTGTAACTCCAGGGTGTGCAGCATCTAGGCAGGCTGAGCTGCAGTCCCAAGGGAGCCATGGCTCCACTGGGGAGGCCTCTGCCTGTCTGAAAGGGGATAAAAAACCCCTCGTGCAACCCCCTCCCAGTCTTTCCCCAGGAAACCCCCGGTTTTTGGGGGGATCCAGCCTTTCCCAGCTCTGTTTTCCTGCATGCCCGGCTGGCATCCTGTGCCTGGTGGCCCTTTCACCCTGTCGGTGAGGGGAGCACAGGCATCTTCAAAAGCCCTGGGAAGAATTTGGTGGGAGGGGGAGAAGGGGTTTTACAAGCTCCCATTCAGAAATGGTCACTTTGAAGTGATGTAGCATTTTCAACCCTTTGAAGAGGCACAATTAGGAGGGGGCTGGTGCAAGTAAAGGCAAAACTACGAGGTGACCATCACAGCCTTTCTCTCCTCAGGCTTTTAAGAGATGAACTTTCCCTCCCTGCCTGCCTTTTTCCCACGAGCCCGGGGGGGTGGGATTGGGCTGTTTGGGGGAGCTGCAGGTTTCCCATCCCCCCGTGCAGGGAAGGAGGGGTCTCTCATTGGCTTTGCCTGCCAGCAGCAGGCCAGTGGAGGGAGCGTGTCAGAAGAGAGAGAATTACTCAGTATCCCTGCAGGCACACAGAATGTCAGCATCCTGTCAGTGTCCTGGTGCCATGTTCTGGCCAAGGAAATTTTAGGCTCCCTGATGGGGAAAGCTGTTGGCCATGGGTGCTGGGTGCTGGCACTGACATTTCCATTGCGTTGGGTCTAGAAGTCCCATCCAGGGTTGATGTCCTTCCCTTCAGGGTCTGGCGCTTGAGAGCAGGGAGGATAGGAGAAAAAAGGTGCCCAGGCTGAGGCCACCCCATGCCACCAAACACAGGAGTGGCACAGGGCAGAGGGAGGTGGGAACAGGAGGAGGACAGAGCCCCTCTTCCTGCCATGGGGATCCACCAGCTGCTGGGCAGGCTTTATCCTGGAGGAACCCCTGGGGAATGGACCCCTCCACATCCCTGCTCTGGGTGGCTCAGGAATCTCCCGAGAGCAGCCTGGGTATTTCACCACTTCCCAGAAACTGGGAAATTGAGGTCATGTTTTCCCTGTAAGTATAGATGCCAGTGTCCAAAGCAGATGCAGGGGATGAAGGAAAGGCTCAGCCATGAGTGGGGCCACGGGCCACCTGCCCAGGGCACGGCCCTGGTGAGCCCAGCTCTTGCCCAGTGTGTCAAACGGGGCTTGGGGCGGTTTCCTCTTGTGTTGTGGCAGCAAAACCCAAACAATTGCCACTGGTGGGCAACGTGGTGGTAAAGGCTTGGCCTGCAAATCACCCCTGAGAACATCTCTAGTGACAGCCATGACCCTGAGCAGGGCTTTTTGTATGCTGGGAACTGGGGGTGACTGTGTGCCACCAGCTCAGGCTGGTCACCTTCCCTGGGGAGGTCCTGGGGGAGTCTGGGAACCCCCCTGAACCAGGGGCTGGTGCGAGCTGATCCTTCCACACCTCTCCTGGGCTGATGTGATGGGCAGGCGCAGGTCCTGCACACTGCGGGGTGACTGCCAGGATGGGATGGCCTTTTCAGGGCTGTCCCCAGCCGTGCCTTCCCCCATGATAATCCCCAGCATGTCCCAGCTCCTAACGGCTCTGGGATGCAGGGAAGGGCCAGCTGGGAGTGCTGGTGTCCCTCTCAGTCCCAGCTGGCTCCTGACAGGGTCCCTGTGATCCTGGAGAGGGTCGGGTGGACACCCCAGAAGTGCAGCTGGAGTGATGCAGGATACCTTTTGTTGTCTTAATTGGTGCCTGGGCAGGACAGACCCGCCTGCCAAAGCGGAGTCATCCCGCAGCAACAACCGCAGCCTGTCCCCGGCTGCCTGATGGATGGGAGGCAGCTCAGCCCTCGGCTTCCTCTGCCCCGATCCCGAGACCCGCTGCGGGCGGGAGAGCTCTCCCCGGGTGTGAGACTGCACTCGGTGTGAGGTTACGGCCATCCCCCGGCCCGGGGGACAGGAGCCTGCGGGGACAGCTCAGGGGACACGGCCCCGCATCACTGCGCCCCTTGCCCAGGGTGCGGGGTGGGACGTGGGGGCGGTCACACACTGGGGTCACTGCCCAAAGCCCCGTGTCCGCGGGTCGGGGGAGTCGCGGGTGCCATTAGCAGCTGATCACGGTGGTGGTTTAATTAAAGCTGCAGTAAGGGCTTCCTTGCTGTTTGTTTGTCCCATAACGCAGCCTGGCCTGACCCGCGACAGGGAGGGGAAATCACTGCACCCACAACAGCAGCAGCACTGGTGCTGTTACTGGTGCTGTTACTGGTGCTGTTACTGGTGCTGTTACAAAGACTGGAACAGGCCCCAAGACCTGCCAGGTGCCGGGTGGCTGCAGGGGTGCAAGTGCTGCACGGGTGCCACGCTCAGGGCAGGCAGCTGCTGGATGCTGGTGACCAACCACCTTCTCCCAAATACAGGGGATGCTCCTCTCTGGGATGCAGGGCGGAGCCTGGGCCCCTGCAGGGATGATGACCCTCACAAGGGTCGCTCACGTGGCTGAGCACAGATTCCGCTCATCACACCGGTGACTGGTGGTTTAACTGCTGTGTCCTCTCTCCACAGGCTGCCCGCGGAGCCCGGGCTGCGATGTCACCGTGCCAGGCTGTGACACAGCCCAGCCACACGGCGAGCAAGCAGAGGGAACGGAGCAGTGCGGGGCAGCCGCGGTGTCAGCAGGGGACACGGTCCTGCAGGTCGCTGCCGTCCCCCCCGGGGTGCTGGACAGAGCCGAGCTCACTGACTTCTACTGCTGCACCCGCTGTGGGAAAGTGTTTTGGGAAGGGTCCCATTTTGGACGCGTCGTCTCCCAGTTTCAGGATGTTCTGGTGGCCTCTGGGGACACACAGAGCATCTATGAGCTGAGCTGAGGGGAAGCACGGGGCAATGGGGACTGCCTGGGGAACCTCAGCAAATTTTGGGCCTTGAGTTCCAGAGAAAGGCTGGAAGTGGGAAGGGAGGAGCTTACATCTTGGGATCCGCCGTGGAGAGCACTGTCACAGGTGCACCAGTGGTTTGCAACAGCCCAAAAATGTGTGGCCTCCATGAGATCATTAAAGCAGGAGTGGCTGAAGAATGGACCCTTTGCTTTATTTCTGCCCTTCTCCAAGCTACACATGTCAAGACGGTGGCAAAGCTCTGCTGACCAAAACCACCACCCCAGCAGTGCTGACCCCACCACACACCCACCCCAGTGCCCCTCTGCCCACTAACTCATGGGGGCAGGAGCTGCATCCCCAACAGCAGCGGAGGACAGAGAGCATCCTGAGCACTCCCAGCCTGTGGGACATGTGCCACACCTCAACCCATGCCCAGCATCCTGCTCCCCCTGCCCCTGAGCTCCCAGCACTCCTTGGAGGCAGCTGGTGGGTGCAGGTGTGGAAGTCTGGGGAGGCTGAGCATTGCTGGGCTCAGGGAAATCTCTGGGTGCACCACAATGCCCACTGGCACCTGTGCCCCCTGTGCTGGGGCCTGGGATGCCCCAGCAGGGCCAGGCTGGTCCTGGGTGGGCTCCCACTGGTGCCAAAGCTGCCAGCCTCCTCCCTCCCTGGGGAGGTGCCTGAGGACAGCCCCGTGTCCAGGCTCTGTGCAGGGTGCACAGGAGAGGCAGTGACATGTGTGGGCCCACCAATACCAGGAGCTGGCATCACTGGTGGGACTGGCCAGCATCTCAGGCCGGGTCCTGGTGCTCCAGGGGGCTGCTGTCCAGTGCCTCCTGATCCATGGCCAGGCTCACACCATTCCATCCTGAACAGAGGAGCGTCTGCAAAATTCCTCCTCTAATCTGGTTTAACTGCCAGGCCCTGCTGTTATTGTTGAGAGGGCCTGAGGAGCTCTTGGCTGAGGTGTGACATTTATGGGCCAGTGAAGCATCTGCCCAGGCAGCTCATGCTGCAGTGCAGGACTCATTTTCCCTCTTCCAAAGCTCCTGGCCACCAAGTGCCAGGGGCTCCTTCCTCCCAGGGACATCTCACTCAATGGCTCAATGTTTTAATAAAAGAAAAAAAAAATTACACTTCTAATATTCTTCTTTCCCCTAAGATCCATAATATTAATGCCTGTGTATTAATTGGAACAAGTGACCCTAAAAGGCAACCACCTCCATACTGCCACTACTGAGCACTGAGCAGCCCAAGTGCCCCAGGCTCCACACAGACTCATCCTTGTGTCAGCATCCTGCTTCTTCAGGATTTGTTCTGGGAGGGCAGAAACTGGGGGTGAGGCAAAGCAGGAATGATGCAGAGCCTCCAACTGCTGGCCCCCACGGCGTGGGCTGCTTTGTCATGCCATGAAATAAACCTCTCCGAAATGGGATGAACCTTTCCCAGCCCTGTTTAGAGGAAGTTGCTGAGCCATATTCACATCTGACCGCTCCTGGGCACTCCTGGCCTTTGCTTGCTGGGTTTTCCAGAGCTGTGGTTTCACATTTGGCTGCCACTGCTTCCACTGTGGAGGAGAGCTCACAGGAGATGAGCCCTGTCCTCAGCTGGGGACATGTCCCTCACCTGGGGACAGCTGCCCAGAAGGTGCCTTTCCCTCTAATCCCTGGGGACAGTAGGGTCACCTCCTGACCAACTCCAGGACTTTATCTGCTTGAGAGCTCCAGCTCCCACAGTTTAGGGGTGAGCTCTTGTGCTTTCAGTCAGGGCTGTGCATGGCAGGGCCCCATTGATGGGACTTCTTCTAGGACACCAGCCCAGGGCAGAACCCAGCAGGTGGTGTGTACCTGTTGACATGGCATGAAACAGCTCCTAGAGGATTCCATCCATCTCCTGGGGACAAGGGCAGGGGCTGGGACCCAGCACAGCACCTCTTTCTTCCTGCTGCCCGCAGGAGGTGGTGCCGTGGTGGGAAGTGTGCAGGAAGGTCACCTCCAGTTACAGACACAGTCAACAGCAAATTCCACATTAGATCAGCCTTGAGGAGCATCCAGGAGGTAATAAATTGTCCAGTTTTGAATGGTGGACACGTATCAAAGGGAATTAAAGCAGCTTTCTAATCAGCTTGCAATATTGTTTCCTTATCTGGCCGCTTAAATAAAACCCTACAAAATCCCATTGTCTGTGTCATACTAATATTTAACATTTAGTAGGGCAGTAATGAGCCCTCCTTGATTTTATGGAGCCGTTTGATCCCGTGTGGGAAGGGCAGCCCCAGCAGTGTTCTGGCAGGGATGAACACTCTGGGTGGGCTGCCCAGTCCAGAGCCCTTGGATCCCCCAGTTGCTCCACCTGTGCTCAGCTCCTGCCTTTGCATGACAGGATGTGCTCATGAGGGGAGCCTAGGATAAAACAGCACTGAGGAAGGGTTTTATTGCTCTTTATCATGAATGAGATCTGGCTGAGCAGGAACCATTCCTCAGCCCCGGGAAACCACACGTTGCATTGGATGGCGGACGGTTCCTCTCCTCTCCTTGTGTACTCCCACACATCCTTCAGAGTTTGACAGGGACAAGGTGTTTGACGCTCAGGCCAGCTTTAGTTTACAAACGAATATATCAACATTGTTCCTCATCAGGCAGGAATGCACTTCCCTCCTTTCTCCCCCACCTTATCCCCATCCCCTTCCGAACAAACTTCCTTCCTCCTGTAATCTGGAGCGGAAACCTCGCCACATATTTGACCAGCTCACAGAAATCAGCTCAGTGTTCCCTGGCGTGACTTTGTGCCTTGAATTTGGGCTGGTCGGTCCCTAAAGCAGCCAGCAAGGCACAGGAGGAGGAGGAGGAGGAGGAGGAGGAGGAGGAGGACAGGGGCTGTACCACTGCTCATCCTCATCCTGGAGCTGCTCTTCCAGCCGGATGCTCCAATTGAGCTCCCTGTTGCTCAGCTGCCATTTTCAAACAAACCAATGTAGTTTTGGACACAGATCCAGCTCGAGCTGCCTGTGAGCTCCAGCCCTTGTGCTGCCCCACACGGTGGGAATGCTGCTGCCACAGGGCAGGGTTGCTGCTCACAGTGAGGGGAGAGGTGTCTGTCGAGGAGGGACATTCCCATCAATCAGGGGATGTTTGCTCCTTGGGGAATAGCCTGGGGCCAGACCCTGCCAATATGTGGGCATGATTCTTAGGCAAATGAGCTTCTACCACTCACCAGGCATGTGTCCCATGGGGGCTATGGCCATGTCATCCCCAAGCCTGCTTAGATCCCAGGGTTGTCCCCACGGAGAAGTCAGCAGGTAGAGGCCACTCCTGGTGGGCTGTAAGGAGTTTTCTGGGGTAACTGTGCAGTGGGAGAAGTGGGGTGACATATCCCCAGCCCACAGCCACCACAAAGGGGTAGCCATGCAGAGCAACCCAATAGATTGCCCAGAGCAGCTGTGTCTGCCCCATCTGTGGAAGTGTCCAAAGCCAGGATGGAAAGGGTTTGGGATAGTGGAAGGTGTCCCTGCCCATGGCAGGGAGTGCTGACAAGATGAGTTTTAAAGATCACTTCCAACTCAAATCAGTCTGTGATTCTCTGGTAAGTGGCCCCAAGAACCATGTGTCTTGGGAGATGGCAATTTCCTGGCACCAAAACTCTGCACTGACACTGGATTCAATCCTGGAGCTCATCCAGATGATCCAGGACAAGATAATTATGGCCCAAAGGTGGGGAGGTTGGCCCAGGGTACATAAAACCAAGGCCTGTGTCTCCAACCAACTCCATCAGCACCCACCAAATGAAGATATGGTCCCTCCATGTGCCAGTTTTCCAGGACCAGAAGCCCCACAAGCAGCTGCCAGCACACCAGGTCAGGGACATGTGATGGTGTCGTTTTAGTGGAACATGAGCTGGTGCCAGGGAAGTTTGGAGGATGTGTGCTTAATGGCCATGGGGACATCAGCCAAGGAGATGCCTGAACGTGGCCTGGCAGCACTGAGACACTGGTGCAGCCAGAGATCCCTGCCTGTGGCACCGGGCAGGAATTCTCCAGCTCCAAGTGTGTCCCAGCTGGTGGCCTTTTGCTGCAGACACTGAGACCACAGCTACCTCAGAAGAGCTGCAGCATTTCCAGCAGGAAAAGGACTGACAAGATGGGGCACTGGACTGGTTAAAGGCTAAACTGCATTGGGGTAACCCAAACTGTACAGCCCAGCACCACGTCCTCCAGCCCAGGGGCACCCCTGCCTGTGTGCTCCCCAGAGGACAATGACTACATGAAGTGTTATGACCCTGCTTGCATCTCACTCAGGTTTTAAATCCTGTTTGTCACAGGCTGGGAGGGAGGGATCAGGCAGAGCAGCATCTACAGTGACATCCATGGGGAGTGGCAGTCCCCAGACCATGTTCCTGCAGTGGCCCCTGTGGTGTGGGAGTCCCAGGAGGATTCCCTTGTCCACAGAACTTCCCAAACCACTTGTGAGAGATTTCCTTGTGGTGCTGTGCTCCCTGCAGAAGACACGGGGCACCCACACATGTGGTCATCACAAGAGCATGAAGTTTCCCTTGCAAACCCGCAGCTCTGGCCTCAGGAGCTCTGCCTGCAGGGCTGGCAAGGTCCCAGCCCACCCAGGCACAGTCTGGGTACCACCAAAGGTCCCTGGTGTGTGATGGGGAGAGCGTCAGGCCAATTCCACGGCCACGCCCCTGCTTGTGCCGCTCTCAGACCACACGAGGACGGGTGTCCCCGAAGACCCCCACGGGCCTCCTCCCCACCAGGGACAGGGGATCCCCTTTTCTCGCCCCCAGAGGTGAACCCGCACATGGGAGCCTCTTCCCACGCAGCAGCCACAGCCCCGGGTGGCCTCCCCGCATCCCCACGCCCCACATCTCCGCGGTGGGGATGGCCCCGCGTTTCCCCACCGGGGCTCCGACAGCCGCTTTGCCAAAAAACCAAAAAAAAAATAAAACAACAAGTCGGGAGGCGCAGCGCCGGCGTGGCCAGCGGCGGAGGAAACCTCCGCGCTTCCTCCGGCTCCGCGGAGCCGAGCGGGCAGGGCGCTCTCCTCGCACGCCTTTCGCTGGGGCTCTGCGCTGGGAAGAAAAGCTCCCGTCTTTCCCACGCTCTCCGACACATTTTAATGAATTAAGTGGGGGCACGCCCCCTCGCCGCCTGCCCCGGATCCGTCCCCCCGGCTCCTGGAGGAGGCCTCGGGGGGTGGCTGGACTCTCGCTGCCGTGTCCGCCCGGCCCGCAGGACGGGCACGTTCCGCTGGGATTTTTTTGGAAAAAGGCTGCGACGTGCCCAGCGCCGGGGCGGCCCTGAGCCCCGGCGGCGATGCCGGTGGCAGCCGGCCCTTCTCCCTCCCGCAGGCTCTCACGGGCACGGGGAAATTTGGCCGTCACGTCTCCCGAGGAGGGGAAATTTGTTCCGCGCCTCTCGGCGTGACCGTCCGCTTAAAGCACCGCAGCTCCGGGGCCCTTCCCCGCCTCCCGCCCCGTCTTCCCCCGGGCTCAGGAGAGAGCGGGTCAAGCACTGGCTGGGACTGCTGCTTTCGCAGGGCCCCTGAACGCGAGGCCGGGGCCGCCCAGCGCCGGGCAGCCCCTTGGAGCCGTGCGGGGAGCCTGGCCCGGCCTCACAGCGCTGCCGGCTCCTCTGCCATCACAGGGCTGGGTACGAACTGGAGTTGAAATGCAGCTTTTCAAATTTTTTTTTTTTAATTTTTTTTATTTTCCGTTTCCCCCTTGCTTTTTCGCTCTTTCTCCTCCCTCTCTGGCCCCGTTCCCAGGCCGAGTCCTGCCCCCACCTGCCAGTCCCGAACATTTGCATGGCTGGGTCCCTGCCCGGGCTCTTTTTCTCACCAGTGTCACTGGCAAATGCAGATTTGCTTGCGAGGATGTAACTCTGGCCGGGCTCCAGACCGGGGAGGTGTGAGCAATTCCCACTCTCCCACGGCTCGCTCACAGGGCTCCCACACCTCGCAGGATACGGCCATTAAAGACACAAAATCGGCTGTCCCGGGATATTTAGGAGTAAGAAGGAGAGAGCGAGGCAGGAAAAGCGGAGCCCCGACACCCAGGCCACCGCACGACCCCGCTCCCTTCCCTTTTCCAGCTTTGTCGTGATGGGTTTGCTGGGATTAGTGCCCGGGGACAGTCACGGGCTGCGGTGGCTCCGGCGCTGGCCGCACGCTGTTTGCAGTGCCGGGCTGTGCCGGCCCCGGGGCACAACCGGAGCTGCCGTGAGTCACCGTGAGTCACGGCACGTCCCGCAGCCTCGGCGGGCCCACAACGGAGACAGGATCGCCGCTGGTGATCCCCGCTGTCACCACGGCTGGAGTGATGGGGACAGGGCCACTGCCTGCTGCCCGGAGCCCTCGCACGGGGCCCTCTGGGGAACGGGACAGAGGCAGGAGTGGCTTCTCTTCAGTGTCCTCGGGCAAACCTGGCTCCTGCGTGGGCCCCCAGAGCCCATATCAGTGCCCTGTGCCAGCGCTGCAGAGCCCCCAGTGTCCCCGGCACAGGCACAGGAGAGCAGAGCGGGGGTCTGCAGCCCCCAGCAGCAGCAACCTTCCAACCCCTCCTGTTCCATGAGAACGATGGACTGCAACACACTCACATTAGAGAGGTGTCACGGGAAGAGCTCTGGCTAGGGGAAGCCAAACAGTCAGACAGAGACCAGACAGGTGGAATTGGGATAGAGATTGGGACGAGATGGGTGTTGGATGGGCGTGGGTGAGGAGATGGGGATGCGGATTGAGATGTGGATAAGGTGGATGGGGATGGGGGTGTGCATGGGCATAGGATGAGAGTGGAGACAAGGACAGGAAGGGAGATGGGCATGGAGATGAGCATGGATTTAAAGATGGGAATGGGATAGGAATGGGGATAGGGATGAGAACAACTAGCCGCAGAAATTGACTGTTGCTGCAGAAAGAGCAGACCCTTTATGGGAGGAGAATGAGGACCTGCTTCAACAACTCCTTACAGCCTAATCCAGGTGGGATTAGAAGGACTCAGACGGGGCAGGATACTCCAGCTGCTAGAAAAAGCCACGGAAACAGACCATGGGGCAAGTCACACTCGGAGCTCAAGGCCACTGTCCTCCAGCTGTGCAGCAGACATTCTGTGATGGCACATTTCTTCGGCCTGGGAGGCTGAATTTTGCAGTTGGCCGATTTCTCCCTTTCCCTCCCCAAAAGAACACACCAGCAGTGCCAGGTGACAGCAGCTTGCCACCCAGCTGCCCCGGTGCGGCTGCTGTCACCTCGGTTTATGACACGCTCCTTCCTCTCTCCCCCCACCTCCCGCCCTCTCCTGCCGACCAAATGCCCGGGAGGCGGTGGGAGCCGGCCCAGGAGCGCCGCTTCCCACCTGGACCCGCCGTTTGCTCCTGGGAGACCAAACGGGGCCCGGAGGGGGGCCAGGGGTGCAAGACGGCCCCGCCCGAGGGTCCCCCCAGCACCGTTTCTGGTTGATGCACTGTTTTCGGGATTTTTTTCCCCGGTTTTCCGCCTCCCTGCGGTATCCACTGCTCCCAGCGCTCCCGCACCAGGAACGTGGTCATCGGCTGGGCAGCGGGTCCGACCCTGCATAATGCCCGAGGCAGCCGAATTGAGCCACTCCGGGGCTGGGAGGGCATGGTGGGGGCTGCATCTTTCCCCCTTTAAATCAATCCCACCCGTGTGTCCCCGAAACCCGGTGCAGCCCGCCCTGGGAGCCCGCAGAGGGGCTCGACCTCGCGAGCTAAACGCCGCGTTCTGCTCCGTGACCCGTCCTGTTGGCTCATGGGGACACAAACGCGCAGCAGCCCTGCTCCGAATCGGGGCTAACCGCGAGCCCCTTGGTGACCGTCACTGCTATGGGTCCCGGCTGGGGGGCCCGAGCCGAGCCGAGCCGAGCCGAGCCGAGCCGAGCCGAGCCGAGCCGGGCCGGGCCGAGCCGGGCCGAGCCGAGCCGAGCCGAGCCGGGCCGGGCCGAGCCGGACGGACGGAACCGAGCGCAGCCCCGAGCGGTGCCGAGCGAAGCCGAGCGGGGCCGAGCGAAGCCGAGGCGGCAGCGCCCCCCATCGCCCCCGCCCTCCCTCGCAGCGCGCGGCGCTCGCGCCCGTCCCGCTCATCCCGCGGAGGGGGCGTGTCCTCCCCGCTCTGCCACGCCTCCTTCCCCCGCTCGGACCAATGGGGGCGCGGGGCGCGGCCCCGCCCCGAGGCGCGTCACGGCCGTGCCATTGTTATGCAAATAAAAGGGCGGGTAAAAGGCGCGCGCGGGCCGCGGCGCTGCAGAGGCGCGGGGCGCGGGCAGCGGAGCAGCGAGAGCAGCAGCGGCGGGCCGGGGCGCGGCGGCAGCACCACAGCCCGGCCCCGGCAGCAGCACCGCCCGCCCGCCGCCGCATGCCCGGGCGGGCGCCGCCGTCGCCGTCCATGCGGGGCGGCGGGGCCGAGGCGGCGGCATGAGCCAGAGCGAGGTGTCGCCGTGCGCGGCGCCGCCGCCGCCCCCCAGCCAGCGAGTGTTCCAGGAGGCGGTGCGGCGCGGCAACACCAAGGAGCTGCAATCGCTGCTGCAGAACATGACGAACTGCGAGTTCAACGTCAACTCCTTCGGGCCCGAGGGGCAGACGGCGCTGCACCAGTCCGTCATCGACGGCAACCTCGAGCTCGTCAAGCTCCTGGTCAAGTTCGGCGCCGACATCCGCCTGGCCAACCGCGATGGCTGGAGCGCCCTGCACATCGCCGCCTTCGGGGGCCACCAGGACATCGTCCTCTACCTGATCACCAAGGCCAAATACTCCGCCGGCGCACGGTGATGCCGAGGCTGCCCCCAGCTCCGCTCGCCCGGTGATGCTGGTTCCCCCCCGCCCCGCGATCCCCCGGCGATGTCGGCTCCCGCTCCCCCGGTGATGCCGGGGGCTCTCCCCGCTCCCCCGGCCGCCAGAGCTGCTCCCGCCCCCGCTCGGGGGGGGGTTGGCGAAGATTTGGGGCCCCACGCAGAACACGCCACCGCTTTTACATTTTTAAGTTTTTTGGTTGATCGTTTGGGTTTGTTATTTTTTTTTTTTTTTAATCTTCCAAGGGTTGTTTCCTACTGTAACGTGGTTTTGTTTTTTGTTTTGTTTTTTTTTTCCTCCATCTACCTCGGCTGCACTCACAGTATTCACGGTTTCAGTTTGACATCTGGGCAGATGCTTTAACAACCCCCCTTCCCTCTCCGCTAATATTTAATCCCCCACCCCGCCCTCCTCGCTCCCGACCCTCCCATTTAAAGCGTTCTGCCTCAGAAACGAATTCATTTCAACGCCCCCCAAAAGCCACCCCGCAGAACCCCCTGGTGCCGGGTCCCCTCTCCGGTGCCAGCCCCAGCCCCGGGTGCGATGCCCCATCCATGGGCCGCGGCCTTCCTGGCGAGGAAGAGTGGGAAAGTCTTCTTCCTCCCCAAGGTTTTCCCAGTGTTTTCCCACCGCTGCCCTTTTTTTTTTGTTTGTTTATTTTTGTTTTTGTTTTTCGTTTTGTTTTTGTCGAGGCAACTCCGTTGGATTATGACAGACGTGGGTTTTTTTCACCCCCAATCGCTCCTGCGTTTGGTTGATTTTGCGTTGGGTTTTCTGCTTTGCTTCTTCCTTGGGTGTCCGAAGAAAGTCTGCGTCCTCGCCCACTCCACAAATCTGTTTAGCTCACGTGAGATCCCAGGAAAAGACATTGAGTCCTTGTGGTTTTGTGTGTAAAGGGGGATTAGCAAATCCTGGACTGGTGTTTTTGTTTTGTTTTTGTTTTTTTCTTTTTTAAAAAAGTGAGATAAACTCTAGAGGCAGAGGATTTGCTTTTGCACAGAAAAGGGGCGCGAGCGCTCTCTGCTGCCTACAGAGATGCTGGAAAACTACTGAAAAAAAAAGTTTGGGAACTTTTTATTTTTTTTTTTTCTTTTGGTGAAACTTGGATAACACTTCTCAATGCAGAACGATTCACTTGACATACGTACACTCACCCGCCTTTTATAGGAGATATATATCCCGCTGTATATATCTTTATAAAGGAAAGGGAGGAAGCAGAGCGAGCCACCCGAAGGCGCATTTTGAAGTGACTGCACGTATAATCTCAAATGCTGCTTTTTTTTATTGCTATGGCACAAGAACATCCATTTGGAAAATGCAGAAAAGTTCAGAAGTCTCCTTTCTCCTGCTGGTCTTTCAGCCCTCTTCTCCTCGTCTGCACTAAAGCCTCCATGTCACTGCCGTCACCCTGCTCTTTCCTCTCTTGCTCCCTGCATCCAAACCATTCTGATTAAAAAAGAGAAAAGAAAATAGTTACCTGCTGGTTTATTGGGGTTGTGTCTTACCTATTTATCATGTCTGTATATATATTTGTGGGTGAAGATTGTGAGCCTGGTTTTGTTTGAAGCTGATGGTGAGTGTTTCAAAGATATGGTTTGGGATATATTTTTTTGTTGTTGTTGTTCTTTTTTTTCTTTTCCTAGTCTTAAAACTAAAAAAAAAAAAAACAAAACTAGAGTCTGCCCTGATTATTTCCCATTGCACTGAATATTCTGCTTTGTCTCTGATGGTTTCACCTGCAATTGTTTGCGTTTTCTTGGGTTTTTGTTTGTTTTTGTTCTTGGTCCACTTCAACAATTTGAGACGATTTGAAAAGCTCCAGATTTAAGGAAGAAAAAAAGAGGGGGGAAAAAAAAAAAAAGCCCTGTCAAAAGTGTCTACTGTTAATGCTGTAATTTGCAAGGAACTGCTTGGCCGAAGTCTTTCTGTGAGCATTGAAGGGGGTGTCCAGCACTTCCACTGGTGCTTCTGTGCGATAGTTTCGGGGTGGGAACAAGACCTTTCCTAGTGAGGTTTTATCGTTGTTACCAGATGGTTGCACATTTTATTTTTTTTTTTACGTAAATGGATTTGCCACAATGAAATGTCATAACATTTATGACATGATATTAAAAAAAAAAGTGTATTGTAAAGCCAAGTTCTAGATGGATTTTTAAAAAGAAATCTTGGTTATAAACCCAGTCTAAAGGGAGCTCTGTCCTGTGTTGTAAAGACAACATGATGTAACCCATATTTATATTTTTATAAAATACCTATTAAGACTGTGAATCTCCTGTGTGAATTGCTGGGTGCGTTGTTTAAGAAAAGCATTGTTCCTTTCCAGCCTCCTGGAGCTTTAGACACGCTGAGATTTTTTTTGGGAAACTGTACGTCGGGGAAGGGGGTTTGCTCTGAAATTGTGAGTTGATGTATTTTTACATCCCTTTGTATTTTACTGAAAAGCTGCTGCCCTTCCTAGTCCCTAGAGTTTCAATTTTCTATGCAACCCCCACACCCCCGTCTTTCTTGATCCTGAGAAGTAAAAGGGATGCAGATTGATTCAAATTGAAATGAGGGTCCCCCACCCCCCTTGTTGGCTCATCATGCTGCTGACCCTTCACGCCAAAACGGGGAGTACAAGAAAAAAAAAAAGAGGCAGGTGGGGGAGGCTCTTTCATGCATGACTGGTTGCCTTCCAGCAGTCATCTTTTTAATTATTATTATTATTTTTGTAAGAAGAATATATTGAAAATGTCAGTGAAATAAGCAGACATTGAAGCTGATGCACAGATTGCTCCAGAAAGGAGTTTTTCTGTAGATTTTTCTTTAGATGCGAATACCTTTTTTAATTATGTTAATTAATGTTAAGAATTTTTAGGCTTATATTGAAGCTGTATGTGGGTCACTATATGATCATTTCTAACTGGATAAAGTCTGTACAGTACAGCATATTCCTGAGTGTATGATATAGACGTGTAGCCCCAGAGTGCGAAATTTATAAATAAATTTTTCATTGATCTTTTTATAAAAAAAAAAAAACAAGGCTGTTTTGTTTGTTCTTTTCCATGTGATTATTGGCAATGCTGGGTGTTCCCTGTGGTGAGGGGTGGCTGGGGTCTCTTCTGGTGTCAGACCTGGAGCTGTCCTGGGTTTGGATGCGGGCCTGGAGGGAGAGGGTTGGGATGGATTTGGGGAGAAGTGTGGCTCCTTCTCACAGGCTGGAGGAAGTTCCCTAGGCTCAGGAATGTCCTGGTTTGCCCCATCCCAGCATGGGATGGTAGATGGGGGACAACTCAGCCCAAACCCTGGTGCTGGATGGGGATGTGCTGCTTGAGACATTCATAAAGAAGCTACTTGCCCCCAGGGAGTGAGAGGAGAGCTCAGCAGCCAGTCGTGGGATGGGAGATTTGGGGTGCATTTTTGGGGCTGCAGCTGAGAACCCCACAGCTCCCTGTGCCCATTCCCAGCTTTTTGATTCCAGCCTGGGCTTGAGCAAGGGTTTGAGGCCCCTCAGGCTGTGGGGATGGGGTCAGTGGTGTCCTCAGCTGCCCCAAGGACGGGCCATAGGGTGAGGGTCAGTGTGGCCTCTCCACCCCCAGAGGCACCTGGAGTGGAGCAGTGGCCAGCAGGGCTGAGCCCTTCTCTAGAGGCTTTCCTGGCAGGAGCCAGCTGCTCCGGGAAGGGGAAGAGCAGAGGCAGCCCCATGCCTGCACTGCTGGGCCCTGCACGAGGCCAGGGCTTTGGAGGCATGATACAGGCAAGCCTCCCTTGCTGGCAGCAGTGGGGGGGTCAGATGAGGCTTTTTCTCTATCAGTAATTCTGCCAGCTCTGCAAATGCCTGAATCCCAGGGAAATTTGTGCCATGCTTAGTTTGGCTCTGGGTGTGGGTTCCCAGGGATGCAAGGAGCAGTGTCCTGCAAACACAGTGGGGAGGAAACCTGGAGAAAAGGCTCAGTGTGACCTTTGCAGGTTGGCCAAACTCCACTCCACTGTGCCAAGCCCTGTGCCATCTGCTGCCAGCACGGGCCAGTGCCTGGCACAAACACAGCTGGTGTCCCCAGGTGCCCTGGGAGCACACAGCCACCCAGGCAGCAGCCCACTGTGAACAGGACAGGCACAAAGTGACCCGCATGGATTTAAGCAGGAGAAAAAAAGATGATGCCAAAACCATCAGTCACAACCACTGGTGCTCCTGGGGGTCCTTCCCCTGGGATCCTGTGGCAGCTGCTGACTCCCAGTCTGTTGGAGCCGTGGCACTGTGTGACAATGACCACCAGCCTGTGCCGCCAAACCTCACAGTGGCTGTGCTCCCCAGGGCATGTGGGGTTACACCTACTGGAAATAATCCCAGCCTCATCCCTTCGTGCTTGGAATGCTGCAAAACCCCATCCTGGTGCCTGCCTTGGGATTGCACAGAGCTGGGCTCACCTGTCTCAGCTCAGCCCTGCAGCTTCTCACCCTTCACCTTGTCTCAGGGCCCCAGAGAGCTGGGCTGGGCCCACCACCACATTGAGGGTGGGTTTTTCTGGGGAAATGCAGAATTTCTGTGCATGGCTCCTCTTCCTACAGTGGATGAGGTGGGCTGGGGTCTCCAGCAGCCCCTTTTATGGGCACCTCCCTGGAGCCAGAAAAGCCTCTCTGTTCCCCACATGTGATGGCCCTGACAGTGGAAATGTGCTGAGAAAACACCAGCTGAACCCCAACCCCGGGGCTGAGCATCCTGGGGAGCAGCTGCCCTGGTGCCAAGCTCCTCCCAAGGCCCAGGGCCACCCCACTTTGCAGCTTTCCTCTGTAGAAACCCTGTCCAAGAAATCTAGAGACTTCAAAGACTCTTCTTTTATTTTCTCCCTTTTTTTTCTTTCCTTTTTCTATTTTTGTTCCAATAACACAAAAATATTGGATGGTTTGATGGCATAAGCACATTCTTCTGGCGTTTTTTGCCTATCCCTGGTTGTGTGTTATTGTCCGTCAGCCGCGTTACATAGGTGCTGCTGTTCCAAGAGAAACCAAAGCAAGAATTTGAACTCTCAAGTGCTTCCTGCCATTGTCTTTTGCTTTTGTTTGTGCTACTGACTTCAAACCAGATGGATCGGGCTCCCCTCTGGCTGGGGTGTGATGGGAAGTCAACACAGCCCGGTGAGGTCTGACAGCTTTGTCCTCTCTTCTATTGCCCTCCATCCGTCAAGCCCGGCCATCGGCGCTGACTCCGCCGTCACATATGGATGCGGGGGAGGAGGTGGGATTTTATTTGAATTTCAGGGAGCTTAACACAGTAAGTAATGAATGAGAAAGAAAGACAGCGAGCGGGCAAGCAAGAGGGGACAGGCTGTAATCAAAATTCAGGACATTTTAAATAGATGCTTTGTTGGGCATTTGTATGACTATGATAATGCCGCGGCCCGACAGTCCAAAGAGTTACCTTTTTTGACAATAAAAATCAGGCAACTTCTGTTCAGTGCCAGTGAGAAGCCGGTGGCTCAGGCTGCCCAGCCAGGCTAGCCTCATTTCCAAACTTCGGAATTTTTTGCCATTTCTCAAGGCATTCTGGGATCCATCCCTGTGGGTGGGTGGATGGATGGATGGATGGATGGATGGATGGATGGATGGATGGATGGATGGATGGATGGTCAGCAACACCACAGTCTTCAGTGCATCATGCAGGACAGGACAGCTCATGGTTTCAGCCTATTTTTGCTGCTGACCCAAAGCTGCTGCAGTATTTGGTGCTGGGACTGGGTGCAGAGGTCTTGTCCCCCGTATCCATCCCAGGTCACTCCATTCCTACAGCAATGAGTCATTTCTTGCTCTTCTTGGGGTGTACATAAACTTCACACACTGCCATGAGGTGAGCATGGGATTTTCAGTGCCGTCCCCCATGCCCTGAAATCACTGTCACTCACCTCATGCTTGGAGGACTGTGTCCTCTCCAGGATGCTCCCAGCATAGTGTAGGCAGCTCCAATTTCTCCTTGGTGCAGCAAGTGCCCTCAGAAATAGACACTGCTCCATTGTGCAGGAAGGAGAAACCTCTTCCCAAAACCTCTGCAGCTGCCATGTTCCTCTGCCATCATGAGCACCCACCTTAGGGTGCCCAGGGAGAGGTGACCTCTGGGTGTCCCCCTGGGTGGGACACAGTCCTGTAGGTTCAGTGGAATTTTTGCCTTTTTTTTTGTTGTTAACAGGTTTTTCTTCCTGAGAAGAAATGGTGGAGCAGGACAACATTTCGGTTTGTGTGGTTTTGGGGAAGACAGTGGATGGGGTTTGGATCTGGAAGGGTGGAAGGTGCTTGGCTGGAGGGATTGAGGGATGGCAGAGGGCCTAGAGGGATCACTGGGGACATGGAGGGGTGGAAGAATGCAGGGAGAGGGGCTGGCTGGGAGGGATGGGAAATGACTGGCTGGGAGGGATGGATGGGTAAGGGACGGGTAGAAGAATGGAAAGAGGCAAAGCTCTCAGCAAAGCTGGACAGCTGGGGCAATAATGGGTTTGGGGGTGGTTGGGACAACTATTTTAACTGGAAACTCCTCATTCAACCTGACACCAAGAGTGTTCTGTGGCTGAGAGCAGACGCTGAGGGCAAGCCAAGGAGAGCAGCATCTCCAGCAGCACTGTTAGGTGATGGCAGATCTCAGCCCAGCTGAACCGGTGGTGTTCTCCTGGCTCTTTTTAGGAAGAGGCTCCCCAGAAGGGGAAAATTCCCCCACCAGCTGTATGTTTATCCCAGTAGGATGGCCGTGGCTCTGGTGACCCCTCCTCGGTGGGGCATGGAGGACACAGACATGAGCACCAAGCAGTGGCAGGGTGTGCCCAATGACCCTGCATAGCCGGCTGGAGGGGACATGGACAGAGGGGACATTCACTGACCAACACTTGGGGACTCTGCTGTGATGCATTTGAGGGCCAGCTGAGGCTGAGCCTTCACAGAGAACCCGAGCAGCACCCTGGGACTGATGGTTTGTGCTCTGAGACGTGAGAACATAATGAACAGATCCTGGCTTCAAATGAATCCTGCAACCAAGGAGAGCCTTTGCTTAGAAGCAGTGACTCTGCAGCCTCCTCTCACCCCAAGATTGCCACGTCTGTTCTTGTTTTCTCCGGGTGAAAAATCCCTTCCCACCCATGTGCAGCAATGTTCTCACACATGAATGCAGTTGCATAAACCGGCTCTGAATGTGTGCAGCCCTCAAGGTTTCCTGTCCTGGACTAGACTCTGATGTCTCAGTGTTGTCACCCCTCCAGCTGGGGCAGGAGCTCGGTGGCAGCTCCCTGGACTCTGATTCCTTTAATTATGACTAAACCACTCAGTCAGCCAGTGGCAGGAGGGCTTTCCCTGGACTGAGTGGAGGAGTGGAGGCACTGGTTTTGGTGTGCCCTGAGTGCCCCATCCCATGCCCAGCCTGCCCCTCAGAGAAGACTACTGGATTTCCAGAAACCCACCACCCTTGGGGAACTGGCAGGTGCTGTGACATTTACTGGGTCTCCTGCTGGAGGCTTTGGTTTGGAGGCCACTGATGGGGGACCCAAACCCAGCCTCAGGGGCCTGGGGCACTTGGTGGCCCGAAGGAACTGGGCTGGGGGTACAGGAAGGTGCTGGCTCAGCATCCACCTCCTGCCTGTGCCCAAGAGCTGGGGGGCATAGGGCAGCCTTTGCCTCATGCCACGGTGCCAGGATCAAGCCTCGACCCCCAGCACAGTGCACAGACAGGGAGCCTATCCCCAGTGGGTCCCCACATTTCTCCTTGCTCCTTCACATTCACAGCTATGGTGACAACTCTGAGCTGCCCCCATCCCATTTTCCACTCACTGCTCCCCCTTATTCAAAGCCTCTGTCCTTTTAAGCTATTTTTTTCCCTCCTATTCATTTCCCGGACGCCTCAATCCTTTTCTCCTGCCTAGCCTCTCTCCTGAGCAGCTGCTATGCTAATAAGCATGAGGCAGAAAAGGGAGCGAGCCTTTGCAGGGCTGGGGAGGAGAGAAAGACCCCAGAGCCCTCCAAATGCTAAATAAATCCAAGGCTGGAGCAGCATCCTGAACAAAGAGGCCTGGCCTCCCCCCCGCCTCCCCTTCCCCTCTTCCCAATTCCAGCACCTTTTCACATTCAAATCCATTAAACAGCGAGCAGAAAGACCCCAAGTATTCATAGCATTGCATTAAAGAGAAAGCCCCGTGGTCCCTCTCCATCGGGCCGGGCAGAGGGAAGGGCTCTCCATCCCCTCTGGGCTGGGAATCACCCGGCTCCAGACCCTGGGCTCAGCCGAGGGAGGACAAAAGCCTCTGGCACTGCACCGCCCTGAGATCCAGGGCTCTTCCCCACATGGGGCTCTTGGCCTCCTCCAGTGGGATGGAGCCCCTGGTTCCTACAGGCAGCTCATGGGGGCTGCATTGGAGCCTGGGGGTGCAGCAGGATGGGGACCCCTACATCTCCTGCCCACTGACAGTGCTGGGGAGTGCTACAGCAATGACAGGGCAATGGGGACACCCAGACTGGAGGGTGGTGAAGATAACCCTGGTGATGGGTGAGGAGGGAGAGTGCTCCTGCCAGGCCAGGCACAGCCAAGGGCACAGTATGATGGTGCCCACCAGCCCCTGAGCAATGGCCAGCCACCACTGTCTCAACACAGCTGGTGCCTTCCCAGCACAGCAGATGCCTTGGGCTGGCAACAGAGATCCCTTGTATCAAAACTGATGATTTTATACCCACTGTGCCTATTTCGCCCTAAAGTCAGAGCAGCTTTCTGGTGCAAAGACCACAGATCTCATTCCCTGAGCAGGTGGAGGCAGGGATAGAGGTGGATGTGCAGTAGGCTCCCTATCAACTGCTGAGGCTGGTGGTGGGATGCTTGAAAGGAAGGGACCCTTCTCTGGAGGAAAAATAGGAGGGTGTTTTCTTCTTCTGTCTTCTGGGATGGAAATGGATGCTCACCTCCAGGAAGGATTTCATGCTCTTCTCAGGGACTAAGTTTCTGCTAGAATCACAGAACTCCAGGAGATGGGGCTTTTAGTACCAAATACTGAAAATTTTTTTGAATTCGTGGATTTAATGTGTTAGGAATGAATGATGCCAGTTGGACCATGCAGACCATGATGGTCACCTGCAGTGCTCAGGAGGCAGCAATACCTGGGACCCTCCTGCACAGCTTGGTCAGTGGGGTGGGATTCAGCTCTGACCATAGAGGTCCATCTGTGGAAGATGGGGAAGGATGGCAGCACAAAGAGCTTTCCTAAGCTTGTTTTACTGCTTTGTGATGTCCTGGCATGTCTTTCCTGACCTCTGTTCTGGAGCCATCCCAGGTGTCCTGGGCACTCTGACTCATCTCTGCTGGCCCACAGTGCTGTCTTTTGGTGCCTGGATCCTGCTCTGCACCAGTACAATGAGGAGTCTGGAAGGAGACGGGCCACCTCCATGGGCTCAGCCATGTCCCACTCTGGGATCCTACATTCATGTTTACCTGGGCACCAGGGCTCCATCCTGACCACTACAGGTGATGCACAGATTTGAGGTGCATGAGGGACCAGACCAGCAAGAGATCTAGATCAGAAAATGGGGAGACATAGGACAACCTTCAGGAAAATGAGAATGACATTAACCACTACATGGGACATGGGACACAGGAGCCCAAAAACGTGTGAGCAGTGCCTGGAGTGTGTCCCTGCATGGGATCCCCGGCTCCCCAAGTTGCTCCTCAGTGTGGGGTCCCTGAGGTGCCTTCAGAGGTGAGGTTTTGGGGCTGTAGGACTTGGCTGAGCCACCCCATCCCTGCTTCTCACTCAAACCACCCAGCTCCTCAGGCCAGGGAGAATCTTGTTCACTCTGGGACGTTTTTGGGCTCCACAAGGCATGTGTTTCCCCAGAAATCAGCTCTCTGGAGTGAACGTCAGCAGGGACCCCAACTTCCCCTATCCCATGAAGGAAACCAGCTTTAGCCAGGAGTCAGCCTCAAATTCCTAGTTCATGGAGAAACTCCCTCTCATGGGGAACTTGCATGTAAACTACAGACTGACTCAGCTCATCAGAAACAGGTAATGGCTGTGCTGCTCCAGCTTCTGTGGAGTGTCCTTGGGCAGAGACAGTGGGCATCTGTACCACACTGCTTTGACCAGGGCACTCCCTTCTCCCTTCTACCTGTGCCTCACCTGAGGCAGGCCATGAAGGACTGACCTGGCATGGAGAGACATGTAAAGCCCCAGATGCTGCCAACACCACAGTCCTGCTCCTGGGTGACTCCTCATGTGTGTCTCCATGGGTCAATGACTGGTCCACCATTGTCCACCACGGTCCATCATTGCCCTCGGGGGCCCCTCATTCCCAGTGTGACCCTAATCCCACCCACCATCTCACTCTGCTCCAGTCCTTCCTGAGGACCAGCCCAAGCAAGGAATGCACCTGCCCTAGACCTGCCCCCAGAGCAGCTCCATTTGCACCCCGACCTGCATGGCCCTGGGAGCTGCTGAGAAGGGAAGAGCTTTAGGGGATCTTCTAAGAAACAGCACAGTTAACAAGCACTGGGGCACCGTCATCTCTGCTGCCAAGGCTGTGGCTTGAAAGTACCCTAGCCCTTCTCCAGGTCTAAGAGACCTGCAGACTCCAGCCTTCCTTTGAGCTCCAAAGCCTCCAGCCCTGCAGGATGAGGACCACAGCTCTGCTGAGGCGAGGGCTGGGAACATCCCAGAGGCACGAATTGCCCCACATTGCTCCCAGACTGCTCCAAGGGCTGCCCCAGCTGCCTGTGGGAACGGCTGGGGACATTGTGTCCTGAGCGAGACGGGCTGACCCAGCAAGCACCGCAGCACTGCTGTCTTCCATTGTGACTGCACCTCGAGGGGTGTGGTGGGACCATCCTGGGCAGGTCTACCTGCGGCAGCAGGTGGGACAGGGGGCCGGGGAGTCCCTCCGAGGGGTTGGCCGGCGAGAAAAGTCCCTGCTTAGCAATGCAGGAATGCAGGTCGGGTTGAATGCGGCGGAGGCGGGTCTGATCTGGTGCCCCACTAAGCCTCCATTCTTTCCCAGCCGGTGCATCTTGTATTCAGGCTGCCTGCTCCTAAGCAGAGCGTCTTTAATCCTTCCCTTGTCTCCTCCATTCCCTTTCAGGCCTTTGGCCAATGGGAAGGGGATGAGCAGCTCTCTGCAGGAAGGAAATTAAAAGCGAGGAGGAGGGTAGGGAGGAGGAGAGCGCGGGGAGGGGGACTTGGAAGGGGAGACAATCCTGGAGTGGAGATGCCAGTCATCGGGGTCTCAATAGCCCCATTCACCCTGCCCAGCCACACAGAAAATCAGGGTCACCAGGATCCATGCCCTGCCTGGAGACAACTGTTGCTTTATTCTTTTTAATTGCTGGAAAACGCAGAAAAGTTCACTTGTGTGTGTGGCTGGCTCCGGTGGGGGCTGCGCCGGGGGGCGCGGGCGGCGGAGGGGCGGGAGGGACGGGGTAGAGCCCGACCCGCAGCGAGAAGGACACAAAAAGCAGACGCACGTGAGGGTGGAGGGTGCGACCCGGCGCGGCGGAGGAGCATCTGCACGGCCGGGCAGCCGAGCGGCGCCCCGGCCACGGGCCGAACGCCGGGACGGGGACAGGCCATGCTTGGGAAGGCTTCCCGGATTTTTGGGGTGGAGGGCACCAGGCAGAAAAGAGCTGTGCAGACAGACGTGTGGGCAGATGTGTCCCCACGTCTCCGGGTACAGAGAAGCCTGGTTGATGCTTCTGGTTGGAAACACAGAGACCAGGCAGCTCCGAGCACACATGAGACACCCAGTGGTACACCAGCACCCAACCCGAGGGTGCTGACACAGCTCCCAGGTGCACATAGCGCTGTGCCATCTCCACTTTGAGATGCTTCTCCAACTGCCATCCCAGTCAGGTGGAGGTTCCACCTCTGCAGAGCCATACCCCGTGGATGTCCCAGAGAACAGCTGTGGGGAACCAGCTGTTGTCTTACCCTACCATCCACCCCTCTTGGCATCCCATGTGCCCAGATGTGGCTGACTGCCAGTCTTGACACACAGGCCATCACAGGCTGTTGCCACCCATCAGCAGCCCAGCCGTGCCGCACCAGCACCTTGGCAGCTGCCCTCTAGGTCTGATGTGTGGTGAGTGCCAAGGCACACACTGGGAGAGGAACAAGGGTCCCTGGGCCAAAGATGGAGCCAGTCCCATCCTGCCTCCATCAGGGACGTCTCTGTGCACCCTTCCCCAGGCCTTCTGTGAGCTGGGGGGGATTTGGGTCTATTGCAGCCTTCAGATTTGGGTTGCACTTCCCTCCCCTTGCCCAGCTTTGTCTCCATTTGCTCTGCCCTTTCCTGAACACTCAACTTTCTTGTGTGAGGAGCATCAGAGATGTGATCCAAGCATTCCGTGACCCGTGGGACACAAGGCACTGTCTTCTGAGGTTTCCCTGCTAACCATGTCCTCTTGTAAGCCATAGAATTCCAGACTGGTTTGGGTTGGAAGGCACATTAAAGCTCGTTCAGTTCCACACTCCTGACATGGGCAGGGACATCTTCCACTATCCGAGGGTGCTCCAAGCCCTGTCCAGCCTGGCCTTGGACATTTCCAGGAATGGGGCAGCCATAGCCCTCTGGGCAACCTGTGCCACAGCCTCCCCACCCTGACACGGAACAATTTCTTCCTAATATCTAATAGAAATATCTCCTCTTTTAGTTTAAAATAGTTGCCCCTTGTCCTATCACTATCTGCCCGTGTAAAAAGTCACCCTCCCTGTCTTTTACAAGCCTCCTCTGAGTACAGGATTCCCCGGTGCCCATCGCTGTCCGGACCGCAGGAAGGGGGCTCAGGGGAGCCCCTCCACGCTCCCATGACTGCAGCGGGGCCGGAGCGGGGCTGTCATTCCTTACCGCCGGCTGCCACCTAGTGATGGAGGGACCCGGGCAGCGGGGACCCAGCGTGGGGACCCTGGGAAGGGACTCCGGGCTTGGGGCTGGAGCCCAGGGTTTTGCTGCGCCGGGGATGCTCCTCCAGGGAGAGTAGGCGGGGGAAGAGGAGGGGGGATCCCGAAGACCCTGTGCCGTAGGTCCGCGTCTGTCCCGCGCTCCCGACACACCGGGATGTGCTTGTGGAGGTGTCCAGGCTGTCTCTGCCAGTTCCACCGCTATCTCGCAGCCCTGTGCCCGGGCAGCAGCACCTGCTGGTCTTTTTCCAAGGGTCCTGTCAGTGGGCGCGGGCAATGGAGGGTGAAAGTCCGGCGGACTTCTGCCAGTGTGCCGCCAGCTCTGGCCCTTCTCCACAAATATTGGGCCGTGGCCACCTGCAGAGGGGCTCCTGCCCTTTGCTCTGTTTGCAGTTTCTCTCGGGCTGTTTGATTTCTGTTAATCATCCCACGAAGGCAAACACTGCTGGGAAGGGTTGAGGATGGCCCAGCATTTCCCGCTCCTACCGGCCCAGGGACCCTCGACTGTGGGATGGGTCACACCCAGCCGGATCCTGGATGTTGGCCATCAGCTTGGGACTGCTGGAAGGGGTCCAAAAGGGGAGCAGAAAACTCAGACTCTGTTCCCTATGGACACTGATTAGATAGCCTGGGGTAAGCGCTGGGCATCCCTCAGTGCTCTCCTCACCACAGGGTGAGGCTGGTCCATCGGGGCTGAGGCTCTTTATAGGATGACCGAGCAGGAATATGAATCCCAACACAGAATAAAGAAGACAGCTCCTGGCCCCATGGCACAGGAACAGGCAAGGGTGAGGAGCTCAGCCTGGTGTGGCTGGGAGGGTGCTCGTCTCCACTCGTGCACCCGACACATCTCCCTGCAAATCCTCCCCACTGCCCAGAGGTGCTCCCCAGGCCGTACACCCCACCTCCCCCGGCAGCCCCCCCGCAGGCTGGCTGGCCCCGCTGGCCCTGGTCTGAAGGTCACAGTGCTGCTCAGTGGGGGCAGCGCAGAGTCCAGGATCCCACGGGAGTGCTGAGGCTCAGCAGCACTCCGAAGCCACCAGCCATGATTATCTGGGGTCTCCTTTCCCTTCTCCTCTTCGCTGTGGCTCACGGAACCCCCATCGGAGATCAGGATGAAGATATCCAAGTGCAGGAGAATTTTGAAGTTGAACGGGTAATGGCAGCTTGTGGTCCTTTAATTCTGGGGGCAAAGGGGACGGGGTAAGATTTCTTCCATTTTCCTCCAGGAAAAAAAGGGCAATAATACCCATGCCAGGCTGTGTGGGACAAGCATTGGCAGTGTGGCACTCTCTGGGTGCCACTCAAGAGGTGCCTGCCTCTGAGGTGGCCTCATCCTGGCCAACCCCAGGCAGGGCAGCTGCAGTCTGAGCACCAGGGCAGGTGAGTCCCATGGAGTGTCTGTGGTTCAGCGTGCAGGATTTCTATGGGATGCAGGCTGCCTGGGAGATCCCCCATAACACATCCTGTCCCCTGTCAGGCTCCATACAGCCCTGCATGTGTGCCCAGGTCTGGGTCTCACTGGTACACATGGGGGAATGCCAGCCTGATGCTTTCAGCCCTGCCTCGTAGTCAGGGAACCAAGGAAAATTCTGCTCAGTGCCGATAAACTTCCCAAATCCTGCAGCACCTCGGGCCTCTGCACCCTGCACCATCACCTCCCAGTTTCTCACTGGGTCAGGAGTATTTCAACTCTGCACAAAACCAGGTGATGTCTCGCCTTGGTGAGGAGGGCTCATGGTGCAGACATCTCTCTCTTCTCCCTGCAGATGTATGGGAAGTGGTTTGACATCGCCGTCGGCACGACCTGCAAATGGATGAAGAACTACAAGGAGAAGTTCAACATGGGCACTCTGGTGCTGGGCCCTGGCCTCAGTGCCAACCAGATCAGCACTACCAGCACCAGGCTGCGGTATGGGGCACTGCTAGAGGTGCTTGAGCCTCCTCCAAAGCCACCCCACACAGGGCTGCTCCCTCTCTCAGGGGCTGGGACAGACACAGGGGTTAGGCATCCAAGCCCTGAGGAGGGGTTGGATTGAGCTCAAATACTCAATGCCTTGGGCAGCACAATTTTAGGGATCCTGCACCATGGTCTGGGTGCCCTAGACATGATTTTTGTGCCATAACCAGGGAAAAAAATTCCTCCAAGTAGCTGATTGTTCTCTCCTCTCTCCAGGCAAGGTGACTGCACACAAGTCTCAGGGGAGTACCAGAAGACCAGCACCCCTGGGAAATACACCTACTACAACCCCAGTGAGTTGGGCTGAGGCATGGTTGGGAGATGGGGACCAGCTCTGGGGACAGCTGGCAGAGGTGGAAGGGGTTCAGAAAAGCAGGGCTCAGAGGCCACTCCACAGATTGTGTCATTTCCAGCCAAAGTACAGGTAGAATAAAGCTGCAGGGAAAGGGCTGTTTGGGCACTGTCTCTGCATAGCCACACCATGATGAAATGGTGCAGCAGGTCACTCCTGCCCACAGGGTCCCAGGCTGGGGCAGGGACCAGCCACACTTCAGGAGCATTAGTAATACCTCAGTTGTTTGCAGCTCTTGGTTTCCTATCCCCTCAGCTAAGAGACTGGTGAGCCTAAATGGAGTCATGGTTGTATCTGAGTCTGCTTCCCAAAAATCATGTTTTTTAATTAGATGCCTGATTTCAGTCCCCAGGTTTGGGGCTGTCCTACACTGCTCCATCTCACTGTGAGGGGCAGGAATGACATACCTGTGTCTCTGTCTCACCCAGAATGGGATGTGTCTATCCAGTCCTATGTGCTCCGTACCAACTATGAAGAATATGCTGTCATTCTGATGGAGAAGAAAAGCAGTTTTGGTCCAAGCACCACCTTGAAGCTGTATGGTATGACTTGCCACGGCACTTGAGGGCAAGCAGGCTCTAGGGTGGACCAGCACAGCTCAAAAACATCACCCAAGGGTCTTTCAGCTCCCTTGGCCTTAAGGGACCGGACCATGGGCTTTGGAAATGGTGGCTTAGACCAGCTCATCTTTGGCATGGCAGAGGTGGAGTCTCATGGCTCCATGAGAGCCACACCAGGCACTGAACATCCAAATCAGCAAGGCGATTGGGATGAAGATGGTGATATCTGCTTAGAGGAAACCCAGCCCTGAAGTGGCAGGAGATGATGTCTTCCATGACTAAGAAACATTAAACCCTCTTTGTCCAAGCCCTTGGTCAAGGCTGGTCAAGAACAACAGGCTGCCCAGGGAAGTGGTAACATCACTGTGCCTGGAAGGGTTCAAAAAACATGTAGGTATGGGGCCTAGGGACATATTTTAGGGTGGACATAGCAGTGCTGGGTCAATGGCTGGGCTTGATCTTTGCTTCCCTGATTCTGTGTTGGGAAGGACCAGGAGGCTGGCATTGAACCTGCCTGCAGCCGCCTGAGCTCAGTGAGTGCTTGGGGGCTGCACTCCCACACCAACCCTGCTCACAGCCCATTCCCTTTCCCAGGGAGGAGCCCGGAGCTGCGGGAGGACCTCATTGAGTCTTTCCGTCAGTTGGCTCTGGAGATGGGCATCCCTGAAGACTCCATCTTCATCCTGGCCAACAGAGGTAACCTCCCATGGGGCATGTGCCTCTCGTGCTGCCCAGAGCACTCCAGCTTTTCCTTCTGAGTCTGCCCAGCTGGGGAAATGGGAGATGGTCAGGAGGGAGGGAGGAGAGAGACAAATGCTTTGGTAGCATGGGATGAAAAGGAAATATGGCCATGTATCAGTCAGGATTCCACCACAGAAATCAGCTTCCAGTCAGAGGGGTCCGTGCTGGGCTGTCAGGTCAATGCATCTACACCACTGTGCTGGGATGAGGGCATGGGACACTTATGTCTGGTCCCCAGGCTCGGTGCTGCCAGCACCTGGGAGGCTCCTTGCTCAGTCTGGGGTTCAGAAGGGGCTAGGATGATGGAGGGTGTGTGTGGGGGGCTGTTTGTGGGTGTGTGTGTGTAGGATTTTGGGGGGACTCAGGGGGGCATGGGGATTTCAGAGAGATGGAGGGAGGCATGGGTATTTTAGGACAGTGCTTCTGTGAGTGGGAGGTGGAAAGCAGAAAGAGGGGAAGAACATTGGGTGGAACTGGGAGGGCGTCCCCTTGCCCAGGGTCCTGCATGTGCACAGTGCTGGACTTGCTGAGGTGAGTTTGTCAGGACACCTCTCACACTGCTCATCTCTCCTGCTTCTGGGCCAGGTGAATGTGTTCCTCAGGAGATTGAAAATGTTCCCCAGGTAAGTGGGCCAGCTGGGACATTCTGAAGTGGATCAAGGCCAGAGACATCCCTTCCAAGCCAAACTCACTGGAGATCAGGTGTCCAGGGAGAAGGCTCCATGGACAGAACATGTTGTTTGGGCAGTGGCTCCACTGACCGTCCTGGGAGTTGCTCTTCCATCTGTGCTGATGGGCTTTGCCTGCAAGAATGGGGGCAAGGCAGAGGAAGAGCACAGGGCTGGGAAGATGAGGTGTGGAGGGATCACAGCCTGCAGCCCCAAGATCAGTGACTGGAGACATGCTGGGAGCACAGAGGAGGGTTGGAGCCTGAGGTGCCCCTGACACAGCCCACCCTGAGGGCAATGGGGTGGACAGCAGGTCCCACAGGAGGGACTGATGGAAGCTCTGTGTTTCCTTACTGGTGCAGAGGGCACGGAGAGCAGTCCTGCCCCTGGAGGAGGGCTCAGCCGCAGGACCCCTGCCCACTTACATTGGCAATAAGGAAGGTAGGTCCCCCCCAGGGACAGGGCTGCATCTGGACCCCCCTGGCCTGCACTCCCATTTGCCTGTGACCCATGGTGTGCTGGTCCACAGACTCGTGCCGGCTGAGCCAGGATCCCGGGCCCTGCAGCGGGATGCTCTCCCGCTTCTTCTACAACTCCTCCTCAATGGCCTGTGAAACTTTCCTCTACGGAGGCTGTCTGGGCAATGGCAACAACTTCTACTCAGAAAAGGAGTGTCTGCAGGCATGCCGGACCGAGGGTGAGAATCCTGGCTGGGCTGGGGCACTGGAGCTGCCTTTGCTGAGGCATCACAAAGGATCTGAGCATTCCCTTAAATGCCACATGTCTGACATCCATGTGGGAGATGTGGGGGTCCCTGGATCCCCCACCTCACACAGCTCCTGTCCCTGCAGCTGCCTGCAGGCTGCCCATTGTCCAGGGTCCCTGCCAAGAATTGGTGACGCGCTGGGCCTTCGATGCAGCCCAGGGCAAGTGCATCACCTTCAGCTATGGGGGCTGCAAGGGCAATGGGAACCAGTTCTACTCGGAGAAGGAGTGCAAGGAGTACTGCGGGGCTTCTCAGCTGGCAGGTATTCCCCTTGGCCCCCCACCCCAGGGCAGCAGCCTGCACCACCTTCTGTCCTGCACTGGGTCTGCCTGGGGTGGGGACAGGGCTGTCCTGTCTCTGGATGGGTCTAGGATGGGTCCATCATGGGCCAGGGATGGGTTTGTCATGGGTTCAGGATCAGTCTGGCCCTGGAATGGGTCTGGATTGCTTTTGTGCTCTGCCTGGGTCATTCTGGGTCAAGTTGAACCCAGGATGGGTGTGTCCTTGGGCTGGGGTGGGTTTGTCATGGGTCCATGATGGGTGTGGGATGGTTTTGTGCTGTGTCTAGGAGGGATCTCTCCTGGGTAGGGAATACGGCCATTAACCCACAGACAGTACGGCACAGCGGGACTGGGCAGGCTGCAGACATGCTGAGGCCATGACTGAACTTCGGTGTGGCCTTGATGAGAGAGGGAATGCCCCCAGGCAGGTTGGGGTGCAGTGGGGAGCAGTGGAGGTGACAGCCCCTGGGCTGAAAGATTTGGGGGTGTGGGAACATGACACCAACTAAGGACCAACCCAGGGTCCCTGTCGGGGGTGTGACACCTGCCAGGCCTGCCAGCTCCAGCCAGTGCAGGGGGTTTCATACTACACAACAGGTACTGCTCAGCCCTCAGGGGAAGCGATGACCAGGTTGTCAGGAGTGTGGCAGAGAAAACCTTCCTGCAGAGAGGGGTGACTGAGGAGTCTTCAAACACATCCAGCCCTGGGCTAGTCTGCTCTCGGGAGAGCAGGAGCTGGGGATTGGGCCTGACCCCATGGATGGGAGATGGAGCCTGTCTTAGGGCAGAACCCATCTTTTATAATCCCTGCCAGCAATATAAAGTCCATTAATGCCACCATGGCACGTGGTGGGATACAAAGTGCAAGACAACATGGATATGCACCAGTGGTCTAGGCTGCTGCCCTCATCCATCATTGCTGGTAGGGACAAAGTGGGAAGCAGCATCCATCGTCTGTGACTGCAGGGTCATGAGGGCTCTGTCCATCACCTGCTGTGTCTCTTCACTTGCAGAGGACGAGGAGTTCCTGCATCTCTCCAGCTGATGCAGACAGAGGATACGGGGCGGGCGCCCAGCACCAGGGTCCTGCTGGCAGCCGTGGCAGCACAGGAGATAACCCCGGCAGTAAATGTCTCTCGTGTGACCAAAGAGCCCAGTGTCAATCCTCAGGCTGGTGGGGGGCACAGGAGGGGCAGGGGATGCTGTGGGGTCCTCTCTGGCCTCCCTGATGGGTGTCCCCACCGCCGTGGGGTTATTGGGTTCTCCCCACCGAGCCTCTGACCCTCGTCAGGCCGCTGCCCTCTCCCGCACAGGGCCGGGGGACACTGAGAGCCTCAGGGGTCCCGCTGGAGGGGCTCCAGCCCCCAATTCCAGGGCATGGGAAAGGCATTCCCCTTTCCTGCCGGGAAGGGGACAGCGAGGGAGGATAGGAGCTGCTCCTCCCTAAAGGTGGATGATTGCATTTGGCTCGAGGTCACGGTGCGACCGGGGAGACCCATGTGTGGCCGAGATGGGGGCCACGGGGAGGGGGGACAATCACGGCGAGTTATATGGGGTTTGCAGCATGAGATTACGGGGTGTCAGAGAGGCCCCTGAGGGGTTACGGGAGAGTTCCGGGGCTATGAGGAAAATGGGACTGGCACAGGAGCAGAAGACACGGGTTATGGCAGTGCCAGGGGTTGAGGGTCCCAGGAAGGGATTAGAGCTGTTTGAGGGTGGTGCCAGGGACGGTGCGGTGGCCTCGTGAGGGGCTATGGGGGTCACGGGGCTGTGAAGCTGCCCAGTGGGGATTTCCGAGAGTCTTGGGGGGCTGCGGCGGTCCCATGAGGGCACGGCCGGGGTTATGGCGGTCACGCTGTGGGGGTCTCAGGCGAGTTGGGCGACACTCGGCCTTCGAGGGAGCCACGGGGGGTCCCTGCCGCAACCGCGCTCCGCGCCCTTCTGACCCCCGCCGGCTCCCGTACCCGCGCCGCGCGTGCCCTGGCCCCCCGCGCTGAGGCGGAAGAGCTAAGATGGCGGCGGCGGGAACCGCGCACCGCCCCCGCTCCCTACGCCCGGCCCCCGGCACTGGCCCCCGGCGGGGCTGAGTGGCCCGGCCCCAGCGCCCCGCGCCGTTCCCCAGGCACCGGCTCCACCGCCCCGCGCCGGAACATGCCCCGATAGTGTCCCTCCTCCCCCGGCGCAGCTTCCTCCTGCCGGGCCGGGCCCGCACACCTCCGCCCCGCATGGCCGGGCCGACCCCGCCGCAGCCCTGAGCCGCCCCGTGCCTCCGCCGCGGCCGCCCGGCCCCTGAGCCCGCGCTCGGCGCGTTCCCTGGGGTGCAGGTGTGGGACCACGAAGATGTTCTCGGCCCTGAAGAAGCTGGTGGGCTCGGACCAGACTGCGGTCCGCGACAAAAACATCCCCGCGGGGCTGCAGTCCATGAACCAAGCGCTGCAGAGGAGGTTCGCCAAGGGAGTCCAGTATAACAGTGAGTCGGAGCGCTGGGCCGCGCGGTTCGGCCAGCCCGGGGGGAGGTGGGCGGCCTTGTCTGGCGCCCCGTGGGGTGCCCGGGGCTGGGAATGTGTGCGCTTTCTTTGTGCGGGTCGGTGCTTTTATCCTTATTCGCTCAAAGCCAAGTTTGGAATTAAATGTTGGAGCTCGTGGGAGGAGTAGGGAATGGGAAACTTTTCTCTTTCGGTGCAGGATTCGGGACCCGTGGTGCAGCGGCGTCCCTGAGCGCTGCCTGCCGGCTGTGGCACAGGAGAGAGTGCCTGGTACATCCGTTTGTGTCAATTCGAGCATCAAGAGGGTAACTCCCCTGAGTGCGTGGGTGATCTTCCCTGCAGCGCAGGATAATGGTGTTTATAATTAAGCTGTAGTGGTTGTATGATAAGAGTCTATTAAAAAGGGCTTTAATAAAAAGTGGATAGTGAATACCTCTGTGTGCCCTTGATACATTATTTCATCCTGACTGGTTTTTTTGCAACTGATACATTTGCTCTTTTCTCGAGGAATGCTTTCAGGATTTTTTCCGCTCAGTGTTGAGGTTTAGGGCTGCATTTTTCCCCTGGAGCTCAGTAAAAACGGTTTCTAGTACAGTGTTTCAGGAGGGCACTGCAAATATGTGAAATACGTCCCAAAGTAACAATTGTGAAAAAGGGACAGCAGTTATGTCATTCCTGCTGAAAATAGAGCTGGTTCCAGAGAGCACTGCGAGTACCAGCTTGTCTGTGTGGATCCAGGCAGGCAAGGGAGGCAGATTGCAGAAGGCTGAGAGATTGGCAGGTGGGAAAAAGACTGATTTGTAAACGTGGCACTGGATAATTTCTGTAAGGCACACGTGTTGGAGGAATAGAGCTTCTGTTGGATCTTGGTCTGAAACAGAATGTGGGGGAGAAGTTACGCTTTAGGTTTTGGGGTGTTTTTTTCTTTGTTTAATATTATGGCAATTGGCTGTGCTCTGGGACTGAGGTTTTGAAGTGCTCTGCTTTACTAAAGAGAGCATTTGATGCCTTTATCCATAGTGCATCTGCAGATATGCCAGTGCTGTTTAATTTATAAAATTAGTGTCTCAGCAAGCAGTCCTGTATGTGAAAAGCAGCAGTGTGATTGTTTGGACTGGATTTCCAGTGAAAGATGGGGGTGAGATGAAGGTGCTGCCTTGGAACGCAGCACTGCATCCTTAAACATGTCCTGGAGATCTGCTGGTCTCAGACTGCTGGTTTGTGCAGCAGCTTCGTGTGGCCGCCAGACCTGCATGCTGCATGGGCAGCTGAGTGCCAGAGATCAGGTAGCTAATACCAGCTTGTGAATTATGTAAGAGCCAGGAGCTGACTTCTCAGACAGGAGAGGTTTGTGCTGCAGACAGAAGGGATCAGCTGCATCCTGTTGGCACAGGATGGGACCAGCTCTGCTCCTTGGTGACTGCATCGTGCCAGACCTGTGGATGGGCACCTGCCTGCCATTCCTGCAAGGCCAGAGATGCCAACTGTAGCTTTGCTGCTTTTTGTCTTATTAGTGAAAGCCTCAGGAAAGGTTTTCAGTTTGTGCTCTGTCTTACCAGGGTTTGTGTTCTAGTTACTGCTTTATAGCTGAAAACTGCAGCTTTCTGTCAGTGCCTTAAGGCAAGCTTTCCAATCTCCATAGTAACTGTTCCCAGCATTGCTGTTACATAATATTTATAGAAGATACAGGCTGACTTACCAAAGGGCTTCCAGGTTCCCCCCATAGCCATGGCACTGGGGAGATGGGAAACGTTCCAGCGTGGTGAGGTGGTCTCAGTTGAAGGTGGGCTGTGAAGGAGTATCATTACAAGGGCTGTTGCTCAGGAAGGACAGAACTGCAAATCCTGTGCATTGCCAATTCTCCTTTCTTAGCAAATTCCTGACATTCAGCAGAGGAGTGCAGGATGTGGTTTGGAGCCACCGTTAGCACACAAAGATCTTTACAGCTCCTCTGTTTCCCTAAAACTGTCTAAACCTAAACCAAAGGGCGCTGTGATTTGTTTTACAGAAATGTTTCTTTGCTGCATTATACCACTACAGATCCTGAATGAGGCCTGGTTCCTTCCCAGAAATATACTTAGTGTGCTGAGAATACCTTGGGTTGTTCACTGATAAAGCAGGCTGGGACACAGGCCTTGTACCTGGCTCTGGGTGCCTCCCTGGGCTCAGAGCAGCCCCTGCTGTGCCAGGCTGCAGCTCTCAGGTACATTCTGTAGCAGATAGCCCTGTGTTTCAGGTGATGTTGAAGGCTGTGAAGTGTTTTAATGGCACAGATGGTTACAGACCCCAGGTAGAATAGAGCACTAAGTTGAATCCAAGTGATTTCTTCTGAGGGTCCCTCTCCTACACAGTCAACTTTTTAAAAGGAAGAGCAGTACAGGGTGGGAGGGTTTAGATTTCTAATGAAATTATGAGAGCAGAGACCAGTATCAGCTTTTGGCAGCAATCATGCCATTTGTTTGGGACATCCTATTGTAAAACAAAAGCATTTCCATACTGCATTCCAGCACACACACAGTCTGTCCCATTTGTGTGGAGCTGCTGTGATTCCAGTTAACACCAGAGTTCCCTGAGCACTCAGAAAGCACAGAACTGAAAATGACATGAAAATGCCATGTATGTCATGGCTGGAATGTTTATAAGGGATCATGATTCTAGGGGTGATGAACCAGTCTTTGTGAAAACTTGCTCTTGTTTTCCTGCTTGGGATACCCTGGATCAGGTGTGCTGTGTGGCTGTTTCAGGGGCTGTGCTGGCCCTGTGAGGAGCGTGGCAAGAGCAAGATGAAGTGGCTCTTAGGCCTTTGGCAGCAGTGCATGTTTGAACAGATCACAAGAGCAGTTGCAGAATGTCATTTTGAGCACCAAGGTGCTCAAACGTGACCATTTATGTAAGGCAGTGATGGGCACACAATGATCCTGGGGTTTGCTGATCAGGGACAGGAACCAAAGAGCTGGAGGTGCCAAATGTTCATCCATTCTGTTCCCCAAACATGGAACCCTCGCTCTGGGCTTTACACATTGCATCCAGTGGCAAACACCACTTGACAAACCCCACTGCTGTGTGTGCCTGGAGCACAGGCTGAGCAGTCATCAGTGCTAGGATACCAAAGGCAGTAGCTCCAAGAATTCCCCCCACTCCCTTCTCCTTATTAATTTTTCTGCCTAACATATTCCTTTAAAGACAAAACTGCACTAATACCATGTACCTTTGTAGTAAGCATTACAGTCCTTTCTTCTTCCGTGTTGCTTTGGAGTTGTAGCTCCCAGACTCATTGTTAAGTGTTTTCATTCAGCACAACTCCCAAAAGGAGGGTTTTTCCTCTTCCTGCCACTTCCCACCTTCTCTTGTTTTCTCCTCTGGCTGACACAGGTGTTTGTGCAGCATGTGCCAGCCCTGATTTGCCTGCTGCTGGCCTGTGCCCATGGGAAGTGTGCTTGGGGAGGCTCTGCAGAGCAGGCAGTGCTGCTTTTTCAGCAGAACAAGCTCAAAGCATTTCGATTGAAATCCCAAAGACCTTAATGAGCGTAAGGTTATGACTCTCTCGGTGGGGTTATTATTTTTGGGATTTTTTGCTGCAGAGTCCTGGAGGAATGTGGGCAAAGCTGGGAATTCCTGATTTCTGGTTCCTAGTTGGTCTCAGACCTGTTCTCTGGGGCTGTGTCATCACTGCTCTGCTTCCCCACCTGGAGAATGGAAATCTCTCTAGTTTTCCTGATGCAATGACAATATGAATAAAGTGATTTGTTTAGCCTTTTTCCTTGCCTCTTGATCTGTTGCACATCCCTACCCTTCTTCCCACAGATAATTTTCCTGTCTTTGCTACAAACCTCTGGCTGTTTGCAGTAAGTACTGATTCAACTTCAAAATAAGGCGACAGTTTTACTTGATAGCTTTGACCACCCAATGATACTTTGACCACACACATTCAGCCACAGCCCAGGCTTATGATGCACCAGCCTGGCTGTGCTTGGAAGCTCAGTCAGGCCTTCCTGCCTTGCAGATGCCTGTCACTGAGCACACCTGCCCCAGCCAAAGTCCCAAATACAGACTTTGCTTTCATAAAAGCAATTTGTGTCACCTGCCTTCTTCCTGTTGTTTTTAAAGACTTTTTCTTTCTTCAGGAAAAGAGTCAGTGAGAACTTGTGCACTATGTAGGAGAAGAGAGATCCTAATGGAGAGTGCTGGAGCTGGAAGGGGCCCTTGGATCTGCTCAGACTGAGCGTGTGGTGCCACAAGCACCTTGCACTGATCTAAACGTGAGCTGATTAGGGCTGGGGGGGATTCCCTTGCACTCCAACCGTGCCTCCTATGTGCTGCTCATTCAGCTGGGCATTGGAGCTAGAGAAGAAAACTGAACATGGTTAATTTTGAGGTTATTTCTCAGCCAGTTTCTTGATCCAGCTCCATGTTTAAGTGCATAAAAATGGTGTTGGCATGAGGTAAGATTATCCCTTCTGAGGAGAGCTCACAACCACATAATCTAATCATCTGGTAGTGATCCTAAAAGTGCACCTTGAGAGCAGCCTGTTTAAGGAAGGGTCTGTTTGTCCCTTAAAACTCACTGGTTTAGTATCTCATGCTGCATTCCAGGGCAGGGGATGGGATATGAATTTGAACATTTTAGGGCAGGCAGTGAGAGCATTTGGAGAGGTTTAGGTTTGAAGGGGGACAAAACGAGTCTCATTCTGCCTATGCCATGGACTGGCTTCATGGGATGTTCTGTTGATTGTTTTACAATCACACACAAGGTGACAAGAAATACAGGAACTGGTTTGTTGTGTCTGCAGAGATGCTCTGGGACCTTTAAGTGAAGTCAGCCTGCAAATACTGTGTTCATTTTTGCTGTTATTATCCTGGTGTGGTAAGTAATTTTGAAAAAGAATAAGCAGCTCTGAAAAAGAATAAACCTCTGTGCACTACAACAAAAGCACAGTGGAACTGCAGCAACAGACAGAATTCCTCCACAGACTTTGTGTGCTTTATCTTCAAGTTGACCTCTTCAGCTCTTCTCTGAAATGCCTGCAGCAGCTCCTGAATTGCAGCAGAAGGCAGCCTTCTGTCTCAGATCTCCTTGCCCAAATGATGATGCACAGCCTAATGCTAATCACCTGACTGCCATTAGATGTCTGTGAAGTGACCCATGTTTCAGGGGATCATAGCTCCAAATCAAAACACAAGAATAAAAATTCAGTTTGGTCAGCTTGTGTTTTCCGGTAGCCATGTGGTTGCCAGTGAAAACAAAGATGGTATTACAAAAAAATTCCATAATGTGACAGAAAATTTAGAAAATAATAAGTAATGTTTTCAGAAAGAACAAGATAACGTTTGAGAAAGCGTTTCTGTCTAAACTGAAGCAACCAACACAAGGGCCTGGTGACAGGAGGCTATAACCAGGTGAGGGCCAGCCTCTACCAAGTAACAAGTAACACAAGGAGACACAAGCTCAAGTTCCACATAGTGAGGTTTAGATTGGCTATTAGGGAAAATTTCTTTGCAGAAATGGCTGTCCAGCCCTGGCACAGGCTGCTCAGGAGGGATTTGAAAACCCTGGAGGGATTTGAAAAACACGTGGATGTGGCACCTGGGGACTTGGTTTACTGGTGGCCTTGGTAGTGCTGAGAGAATGTTGGAACAGTTGATCCAAAAGGTCCTTTCCAACCTAAATCTTTCTGTGATTCTATTCTCTCAAGGAATGAGAAGTGTTTAAGGAGAAAGGGAAATGATAGAGGAGGTAATGGAAGGAAGAGCCTGGCAGAAAAGGTTAGCAAGGGAAAAGGATACAACAAAGCGGGAGTAAAGGCCAGGGGGAAATGGAGAAGGCAGGAGGATGGGAGGTTGTTGCAAGTGAGTGATTTAGATCACTTAAAGAATAAGCAGCAGCTGTACAAGCAAAAATGGTCTAGATATGACACTGTTCAACTGTGACTTGACCAAGGTTGATGGCAAAGTTCTGTCTGTTACTGACCACATGCGTGAAATAACCCAAGGAAAATCGAATTAGAATTGAGGTGGAATGTGTGACACAGGGACCCACCTGTTGAGTTATGAGGCTATGAGGCTCACCCTTTCTAAACTCCTGAAGGAGCTTAGATGCTTCTGGGTCCAGTCTTTGTCTCAGACTCGGACTTGTGCAGTTTATGTGTAATGGAACTATCTATACAGAGTTTATAATAATTAAAACTGAGCATCAATTTCATTAGTATTAATTCCACATGCCATCAATTCCTTACTGAGGATCTGTTGGGCAAGGAGAGATCTCTTATTCCCAGGTAAGGGACCTCAGACCTAGAGAGGTGCTCCAGTTGAAGAGGAGACTCACAGGCAGACAGTCTAGTCACAGTTTAGAAAGAGCTTGGATTAGACTGCTGATCTGTCAGGGGTAGGAGGTCTCTGCCTGGAGGAGAAGCTTAAGAGGTGTCCCAGCTTCCGGGAAGATCCCCACCATGCAGCCACACCACTGGGCACAGAGAGCTCAGGGAAGGCTCATCCCGTCTGTCATACTGATGGGATAACATGGGGGGTCATATCTGATTGCATTCAATGGGAAGGGTGTGCAGGAGACTCCTTGTACTCACATTTTTCTTTGTTCCATGATAAACGAGTTTTGGAAAAGCCACCTGGTATTCTTGTGTTGGTCCATGGTTGGTGTGGTGTTCCAAGCTCATGTGCACCAATGCTGCGTGTGTCACTACTCCTTTCTGTCTTTCCTAGAGAAAGTCTTGGTCCAGCCATGGCTCAGGCCTTTGCTTCCTTTAAAGCCTGAACCAAACTGCTGCTGGTTTGCTTAAGGGGTCAAGTGTGTCCATCACAGAGCAGAGGCTCAGCTGGCTGGAGCTGTGCAGATTCTGAAGATTCAACCTTGCTGTTGGTTCGTTCTGCTGAGCTGGTGTGAGTTATTGAATAAACACTGATTTAAATGACTGAGGCTCATGTTTTCTAACGAACCCCATCGTGCCTGTGTAGTATGGGAGGACTAATTACATCTGAATAATGTTTGCAAAAAGTTAGCTTGCTTTTCACAGCATTTCTTGAAGTTGTGTTTAATCACCTAATTTGTCTGCTTGCTCTTTTCTCCAGTGAAAATTGTCATCCGGGGGGACAGGAACACTGGGAAAACCACACTCTGGCATCGACTGCAGGGAAAGAAATTTATTGAGGAATATATTCCAACTCAGGAGATCCAAGTCACCAGCATCCACTGGAATTACAAAAGTAAGATGGAAGAGGGTGGAGGAAGTGACAGTCATGGGATAGTGCCTTGGGGGAGGAAATTGCATTTCCATTCCAAAGGAACATTTATTCCTTTCTTCTCTGTCTGCTTGAAAGACAAAATGGTCTCTCATCACTCTTTTTAATTTATTGTTCATAGTTTTTCAGTCATGTTTTTAATTTTGTCAGATGCTCTGTGTTGTAAGTGCTAAAGAATATGTCTTTGGGATCCACAATCCAAGGGAAGTCTTTAATAGGTGGTCTTAAGTATTTGAAATCTTTGTAATATGCTTGACATGTTAATGAGGAGTGGTTGTTGGTTCTGTCGTTTCTGTAAATCTGTTTCTGAGGCCCACTCTGCTTTGGGTGTTACGGTGTTGTCTAGAGGGGGTACATGGTGCAAACTGGGTTTCACTGATGAAAATCTTGTGGTGGCTGGGGAAGATTTCAAAAATTATGGTAGTACTGTTAGCTCCAGGCTGGCTTACTGAAGCACAGAAGTGCCAGTGCCTTTTTTAAGTTCTTGTTGCAGTCTGAGTGATCAAGTGTGGTTTTAATTTTTATTTTACTGGTTGCAAGAGGCTGTGAAAGCCTTGCCTCCCACCTGGAGAAGATACTGCAGGCACTGAAGTTGCATAAGATTGTGATTCAGCAGTGCATTAAGTCCAGCTTTCAGGATGCTGATCAAGAATGCCACAGCCTTGTGGGATGAACCCCTGATCCAGTATGAAAGCACTCTGTAAGACTGAGTATACTGTACAAAAAAGGTCAGCAGTTGTTTGTCATTATCAGACGTTATCCATGTGCCTCACTCTGATCTTCTGTTGAATCAGGTACTGCCCAACTCCTCCCAGCTGGGAGAACATCCTGTGCAGTGGGGTGAGCACCAAATTGAGTTTTGTGTCTGATTCATCACCAGATTTAAATTACCAGGAGCCAAATGGTGATGCCATGATGCCTGAGTCTCATGGTAATGCTCACAGCACCACAGGATGTGTTCACCAGCAGATCTTCTGTGGTCACACAGAGGTGTTTCCCATCTGCAGCCAAACCTCTGGCATGGTGTATGTTAGCTGTGGCATCCTTCCCCTCACTCCTCTTCCTTTCTCTCAGGATGCCAGCACATCAGTTATTGAGGAATGAACACAGAGCTTGCAAGTTGGATGGTGGAAACTATCTCCAAAATCAAATTTGAATGCTTCAGCCTAAACAGACTTAGATCAGAGTAAGAAATAAAATTCCTGTTTCCTAGATACTCAAGTGTAAAGAATGCACTGAGTGTTAATTGTGGCTTTCTGGCAGTATTGTAGGTTAAAGCATCAGAGTTGGGTTTCCTCTCTGATGGATGCAGGTAACACAACACTTGTGTTGGATACAGCCTGCGAGTCTGGCTTTATTTTAGGAGGCTTCTTCATATCTAACTGTATCCACAGACAGGTACAAAATGTGTACATGCAGAAAGGTCTTGGAGGAAGATCTCACTTGTGTCAGCATTTCTTTCCCTGAGCCAAGGCTCAGGCACTGCTTTTACAACACTGATGCAATCCTGAGGTAGAAAACACCTACACCTGAGGCTGGCTTTGGTGTGTGCTGAGACCCACTGGTGTATAGATTATTTCTAGGGCCCACTTCTAACCTTGGTATGCTGCATTTCTGTAGAGCTCCCTGGCCAGAGCTGACAGCAGTGTGTACAGATGCTGATGGACTTTTCTCAAGATTAAGTGTTGCTGACCTTGTAGAACTACCTGCAAAGCTGTACCCGAAACTGTGCCTTTCATTTGTGTTCCTTTTACATTGTAAAAAAAACACTGTCTTAGTAACACTATTGTCTTAGTAATAATTGCAACTAATACAGGAATTTTTCTTAAGATTGACTTTCTTAAGATACATTTCAAAAAGTAACCCCCATTTAAAAGACATTGTGAAATCTGTTTTCTGCTGTGAGAAGTTTCCATCCAAGACAGGTGATGTGGGCCCTCAGAGTACTTGGTTCAGGTCTAAATCCTGCCCTGTTGGCCAAGTTAATCTGTAGAGGAAGAATAAAGTTTGTTTTTCCTATGTTTATGCTCTCAGGCTACCTTGAATAAACATTATGAGGTAGTTGGTGGCAAATATTTACAGATATTAATTAAATCACTGTCAAATATTGAAGGATTCTTACATTTGTCTTAGAAAAATTCCAGTTTAGATGCAAAATGTAGCACCTTCAGAAATTTTATACTGGAGGAATTAATAAAGGTAGCAGAATCTGAGTTACTTCTTATTCAGAATGAACAAAGTTGCTTTTCTGTGCCAATTGTAATGGGTATTTGTAATTTTTGTGTCCAGGTAAGGAATTCCCATTCCTGACCCTAAGGAACGCTTTTTTGGATTTTACTGGTCATCAATTTTATTCTCTGTTTGGCAGCATGAGAAAGTGAGTCTGGAATAAACATTGACAAATAGTTGTGCTCAGATCATTTGAATGCCTGAGGGATGGCAGAGTTGCTTTGCACTGTAGGATTTGTGATCCAGAGCACAAGAAGTGAATCCTGTCATTGAATGAGGGTAAAAATGTCTGAGGGTCTGTGAGTTCCTGGTGATGAGCCCACCCACAATGTAATAATTCTTCATTTTTAATGAACTTTCTTCAATTGGAGCCTTTTCATGGCTCTCCATCATTTTGTGGGACAGCAGTGTTCAGTGTACCACTGGCCATGGAGTATCTGGTCAAATAGCAGCTGAGGGCAGATCTTTGGAGTGATTTGATCCATGGTTTGTGCTAATCCAAGCTGGGGAGTGTGGGCCTGATATTTCTGGGTCTGAGAGATTTTAGCCTGCTAGCAGCTACTAACTTCTTCCCAAGGAAAAATTTCTCAAGAAAGCTTCTTCTCAAAACAATCTTGGCAAACAACTCTCTCAAATCAATCTTTCTCCAGGTGGTGTTTTGCTGTTTCTCCAGTTTAACGTATAGGATTAGAGAGGTGTCGTTCCTATTAACCAATCATGTTAAGTCTGTATTAGAACACCTTATAAAAAGTATTAAAAAATCAAACAATAAAGCCTTTTTTTCTATACTCTTTGCATTCTAAAATATTTGGAATCTCTCATCTTTCTTTTATGTCCTACAGCAACAAGGGAGTTGAAAGAATAAATTGGCGTTCTTTTTGCTGCCACAGAGCTCCGTTGGGTGAGATGCTGCTGGTTATGAGTCACACACCAAAGCCAATGCAGCAGCACTAAAGCAATTACCCTTTTGCATGATCAGGATAATCAGGAATGACACTAGTGATGAAAGGGAAGAACTTCCTGGCTGCGAGCTAGCAGGAAAAATGCAGAAATGTGGTTTTCCTGGGTCTCATGCAGTTGTTTTCTTTGAGAAATTCTGTCCTTCCCCTCAGCCAGAAGGGTCTAAAGCAGGTCTGTGGTGTCAGGGGGTTCAGCTCCCCAGCTGCCGGGACTGCTGCTACTCAGCAAGGTGTCAGTTCTGTGGGAATTGCTCAGCAGGTGCACACATCCGAACTTGAGGGCGTGTTTGGCACCTGAGAAGGAAGTGGAGAGCTCTGGAGCAAAGTGCCAGTGCTGGGCCCTGGCTCACCCCAAGGGCTCACTTTGCTGAACTGTTAGTCATGATGTACTGCTTCACATGGCACTCCTGGGAAGAACTGAGCCCATGCAAAACTTGGGGAAGGTAAATATCTCCTACCCTTTTGCAGCAGGCCTTGATTGTAGAAAGGCACTGGGGCTGCCTTGCCAGCTGGAAGGCAGGAATCAGAGGCAGACCTCCAGTGACTGATCTGTGTCCCACACCTGCAGGGGCACAGGGAGAGCTCCTGCAGTGCCAGGGCCTGGGAGGGAGGTGCAGGCTCAGCCGGGTGCAGGGTGACTGATTCACAGGTTGGACTTTAGCCTACCTGGTTTGATTATTTGTAGAAATATTCAGGGACTGAGTTCATTAGTGGGGTGTAGTGGTTTGAGCAGAAGTTTTTGGGCTGTGGATGCTGTACTCCCCATTTGCTTTCGGTCCTGCATGGGCTGACCCAGAGGAGTCTCCTGTTCTTCCAGCGCCTCCTGCCAAGCTGGCATGTGGGACAATAAGCAGGAATTACTGTGAAGGAAACGGGCTGATTTTGCTCCATGCATAAGTCTAAAAAAGGGTCTTTCTCCAGAAGTGGGGGATCAAAGTTTTCCTTTATTCATAATCTGTCTGTAAAACATTTTGGACACATTTAATTAAGCCAAGAGCAAGTTCTGTATAGAAAATGCTTCCTGGTTTGATAATGATACTTAGATAAACTCATGCCATCCTATGATGTTATTTTTCTACTCTGGGGCATTGTCCTCCTATTCCAACTTTATGTTCAGAGTTTCTCCAAGTACAAGCTTTTACTTCAAAGCCTATAAACATTTCCAAAAAGCAGCTGTTTCTTGGAACAACTTCCTGAAAATCAGACTATTTATTTGGATTCCATGGAAACACTGAACCATATCTGCATAGCTGCTCAAACTTCAGGCCACCTGAACGTGAATTGGCTGTGTGTGGATATCAGCAATCACTGGAGTTAGAATTCTGCATGTCTTGCTTCACATTTTAGCAACTCAAAAAGATGTTGCTGGTTGTAATTTATTAATGCTGCAGCTCAATAGGAAGCAAAATTGTTAGTGAGACCTTATTTTTCATAAAATGCACCTGGAAATGTGCAGGGGGAATGGGTTTCTGTAGCTGCAGGACTGTCTGTACTGGCTGTCATGTTTACATGGAAATGCTGTGAATAATCTTTCTTAAATGTGTGTATTCTTTTTGCCAGTTGTATGCCTTGTTTGTAAACCAGACTTTATCCTCAAAATTAGATTTTTATCTTTTTTGAAAGGCTTTGTAAACCTCTGTATGTTATGAAAAGAGTCTACACAAAATCTTACAACATGCTTCAAACCTGACATGAACCAGCAAGGAAATCCAGCTATTGCTTATGTGACTAAGAGTATTTATGAAGTTCTGTAGATGGCATGGTTTTGGTGGGCAGCTTGCACCTTCAACAGCTCACTGCCTTCTTATGGTTGGACTTTCTTCTTGCACAGGATTCGCTTTTCTTTTGACATTCCCATGCTTTGACATTCCTCCATGTTGGCTTTGCTTTAGGCTCTCTGAGTCATGGGTGTTTTACTGAAACCTTCTAACCTTTTGTATTCTATTTTACTTCCAGCCACTGATGATATTGTGAAAGTTGAAGTCTGGGATGTAGTGGACAAAGGTAAGATTTATAACTTTCTTTCTAATGGAGATTCATTGTTCTTTGTCAATTTTAATTAAAAACTTACATGGAATTCAGAAATACCTGCTTACTTCTGCTTTAAAAAAATCTGTATTTATTATATCTCTTGCTGAAAGAATAAGGGAAGGAGACATGAGTCCCCTATGCTAGAACCCAGTACCTGGAATCTGAACTTCAGATCAAACCCAGTGTTCAGAAGCAGTTGTTCCATGTCCTTATGACAGATGAAGCACCTGCTGCTCTATGTGTTCCAATTCTCTGAGCTTTAGAACAAACTTCACCTTCTCCTCTTTATGGTTTCCTGTATGTTTAGGCAGATTCTGATTCTTTGTTCTGGTTATAAAAGTTCTTGTTGAGCTGTTTTTGTGAAGGCATTCTATTGTTAAATTGGTAAAACTGTGGCAGCAGTGGGCAGGGATAAAAGAGAAGCCAATTACTTAAATTCACTAGGACAGAAAATGCAATGTGTGCATTCCAAAACCTTTTCTAAATGCTTAGCCAAGGAAAATTTTGTGATATATAAATAAATTTTTCATAAGTTTTCAGTTTTTGTCAGAGTATAAACTTCTAAACCAAACCCCATAACAATTTGTGAAGACACAGTCTGGATGCAGTGCAAATTGGTATGTAGTGGGATCTGTTCTGGAAGGAGTTGGGGTCTAGATCTCAATCTCCACAGCCCATTCTGTAGCCCCTAATGCAGATGTTGCTTTTCTCCTAAGAGGTGTTTAGTTTTATGTGTGGTCATAGGTTAGAGACAGAAATCATGACTCAAGTCCTTTTGATCATAAGACAAACAGCCTGTTTTATTGTATGGAACCTTCTTAAATAGGGAGTTCAAAACTCCCGGATCTAGACACTGATTGGTCTGGGTCTTAACACTGCCCAGCTCCCTGGCCAGTGATACATCTGCATTTAGGGCTGGTTGGGGTCTCAGTTTGAGTTTAAATCTGTCCTGTCATTGTTCACCTAGGGACTCGTTTGTCGAACTAGGACAGCCAGATTTGCTTTCTTATGATTGCCAGATTTATCTGTGCAGCTACAGACTATCTGTCATGGGACAGATTAGTATCAGTCATGCTCCTGATTTAGTGTGTGAACATGGTCAGGAAAGCAGCTGCAGAGGTGAGCAGCTCTTGCTCTGTGAGTGATGCTTCTTGTATGATGTCTGTCAAATTTTGTTGACCACAGTCATCAAAACACAAACTTTGATGGTTTGTCTGGTGCTGCCTTTCCTGCAGCCTTGGCTGGAATCCGTGCTCTCAGACATTCTTCAGCAGAATGGCATTTATCTCACAGCCACCACCTGTGCAACTTACACTTGTGTTACACCAAAAACTAAAAGTACAATAAGGAGTGGGAAAAGGAGAAATGTCATTTTTCACGTTAGCTGAACTGTATTCGAAATAGGGAAAAAAAAAAGACGATTAGCGGTAGCACCTCTAGTTCAGATGCCTAATGGAGCCTTCAAGGTAAATTTGAGCCAGGAACTTCAAATTAAAATCCTGAACATTTTATCTTTTTGTGTTTTAAGCTCCAGTTTTCACAGGGTAGACAAAACCTTACTTAGGCCAGAGTTATTGCTGAAGTCAGTCTGATTACAGTTTGGCTTTCAGATTGTGGGATAACAAGTGGAGGGCTGGAATCTGAGCTAAACATCTGTCTTCTTGCTGCCTTGCAGCTTTGGTGTGAATAGATAGACATTTAATTTGGGAATCATGTGGTTCCAGCATTTATTTCTGTGAATAGCTTCTCTGAGCAGAGTCATCCTCTCAACTAGAGATTTGTTTTTTTTGGCGAAGGGGATAGAATGTGCTATGTGCAGATGTTGATAACAGCTCTTGCTTTAATTTCTCACAGTGGAGCCTGTGTTGGAAATCTTAAAGGAGTCTTTTCCCTTCACTTTATATTCTTTTGAAATAAAACTCATTCCATTAAGGTCCATACTTATGGACCACAGATAGGTATTTTTTTGCCATCAGTTGTGCTCAATCAGTGCAGTGTAAAAATCAGATCATTGTGATGTTAATGAAATCAAATCCTTTCCTATTGCCGTAACATTGTGGATTCCTGATTAGCATAAGTTTAGGAAAATATTCATGTTAAGCATAAAGAGCTTGCTCATATCTAACTTTTATCCTAATGTTATGACTTTTTTGTTTTCCTTCTGTATGCTTAGGACAAAAAATCCTCCTACGTGATGCTTTGGGTGAGAGTCACACTGGGCTGTAGACTTGCAGTAGTAAAGTATCCAATGCTGCTGTAGTATTGTGCTGACAAGACCTGATCTTCCTTTTTATTTCCCCTTGCCTACCAGATCCTGGCTCATGTGCATATTTAGAGTTGGGCAGAACACTGCATTTATCAGGCTGGATTTGGAACAGTAAAAAAATACATGTTCTGAACACACATTTCAACATGAAGTTTTCCAAGCTAAAATTCTTTTGCCAGCGTTTCCCCATTTCATTGTCAGAGGAAATTAGGAGGCCTCTGTTTCAATGATGTGGGACACTGTGTTGAATGCCCTGATGTGGGTTATAGTTTTAACAGGTGCATCCATGAACTGCAGTTTTCAGCTTCAGTTGTGTAAAGCAGCTTTGGGCTCTCCCCTGCTGAGCAGTGCTGCTGTTCTGCAGTTACAGGGGGCTGGGGGGAATTGCAGGAGTTGCACCCTGAAAACTTGATGTACATTTCTGGGCTGAAGTTAACAGTGATTTTCCTGAGTGGTGTTGTTCCTGGTGCTCAGAGGTATGCTCCCTGTCCTTGCTGGTTCAGCAGTGCCCGGGTGGTTTTTCCTGTGGTGAATTTTCCCTCCAGAATACACTGGGATGCAGAGACAGCTCTGCTGGCCCTGCCTGGACAGTGACTTAGCTTGGTATTGGTTATTTAGCATCCAGATGATAATTTGGAAATGTAGGGAGGTTTGTTGTGAAAGCTGTAAAGCTGTGAGTTTGGTTAGTGTGGTGAGGCAGTGGAGAATGGCAGCTGTCAGACTGTGGTGCTCCTCTTGGCTTGTTCTTGACTATTTGGGATTCTGCTTTTTTAAATGTGCAGACTCCCTGGAGTCCAGACTTCCTTGCTGCATTCTCCTTGGGCCTGCTCAGGGAGCTGGGATCATGTCTGGAAAGCTGCCATTTGTTAAATTCTTCCCAAGATGAGCTTGCCTCCAGCCATGGATTGTATTGGATTTTGTGTGGCATGTATAGTAAATATCATCTCCTTTGCTGTTCTTGGAACTGACAGAGCACAGGAAAGATCTCTCTTAGCAAAAGTCATAATCCTGACTCATCTTTCTGGCTTTGCAGCAAGTTGTGTAACTGCTGCAGGTCATAAAGCTATGACAGATCGTGAATGCAGAGAAGCTGATTGAATGTAGGGAATTCCTGAACAGTTATGAATTCCTGTCTTGTAACTTCTGCCACTTTGGTTCCCATATGTTTTCTGATACATGACTGAAGGCATCAAATCATTTTTTTTTCTGTTGCCCACAGGATAGACAAATGCTTTCCCTGGTATTGAGGATTCCTTTCCTCCTTGCTGCACCTTCACCCCTCTGCCTCCCAGACATGTGGTGCAAGATGAAGGAAAGATCAGAATTCATATGTCTTTTATTTTCAGATGTCCCAAGTTAGATAACACAGGGGATACACATATTCCAGATGTATATTTTTGACTGGTGAAGGGAAGCAGCCCCCTTGCACGGTGGACAGCATTTTTTGGCTGCAGAGACCCAAGTGCTGATCACAACCTCAGTGTCCAGTAGGAGCTGTTCTGTAGACTCCAGAGCACTGCTGCCAAGTGCATTTAGTGCCAGTGTTGCTCTTATGCCTGTAAAATGAGGAGCAGCCATCATTCTAGGGAGAAGACCTGAGCCACTGTAGCACGAACACCCATGTTTTCTGATTGCACATCAGTACAACCTCAAAATCTGGGCCTTATGCATACAGTGACACAATCCTCACTGTGCCCTTGCCTTTACAGGCTGAATTACATCTTTTCACTGCATAGATCTTATCTTTGTCTGGTTCATCTTGCAGTTTGGGTTCCAAAAATAGAGCCCGTGCATGAATCTGTACACACATGCGCTTTTCTCTGACTCCTTTGAGGTGACCTCCTTTGCAGCACTGATGAGCAGCATGGGAGAATATTACTCATTCTTCTGGATACACACAGAAAACCGTAAGCAGGGAGAGGTGTGCTGGTTGTATATTCTGTCTCAAAGCATTGACAGTGAATGTGCCCAGGTTAGACAGGCACCTTGATTGCTCAGGATGGGAGGAATGATGGAGAGTATTTGTGGTTGCTTGGGCTTCTCTTTTAATACCTAGCAATGTAGGTCATGCCAAGCATAATTTAGCAGTGACTACAGAAATAGTGATGTTTGGATGTTCAGAGAAGCCACACAAATGTCACTGACTTGAAATGAATTGAAGTGGGAAAAGACATGCATGGCCTAGACATCCCACACCTTCAGCTGCATGGGGAAGAATCAGAGCCCATACTTGGATCCCTCAGGGAAACACATTACCCAAATGACGAGGGATCAGGATTAATATGTCTGCTACTTTCAAATGTCAGCAGTAAGGAGACATGAGTGAGGCAAACATTTTGCAGTGATGCACAGAAACGCCCACCAAAACCACCTGCTGTAACCTGCAGTGTTAAAGCTTTTTTGAATAATTGTATTTTCTTACTATTTATCCTTCAGCTGTGTGCAGGAAAAGCAAACCCGGTTTCACGTGCAGCATCTGGCAGATCCCTGAATTCCACATGTGATTCAGCAGAGTTAAGAGCTGTTGGAAGCTATTTTGGTCCACAGTGTTACAGTCTTTTACAGAGTCAGTGGGAGGGGTTTTGCAGGTGCATCTGAGCTGCCAACACCTTCTGTTGTCAGTGACACAGGAAATTTCTAGAAGTGATGAGAAGGAATTCCAAGACTGTGCCAGTATAATTTAGTTAACTCTTCATTCTTTAGGCTAAGAAAATACACAACAAAGTTATTTCAGAAGTACTTAACTGCTGTCAGTAACATCTGGGAGATACTTGGTATCTGCCAGACATAACTTCTGATCTTGCAGGGTTATTCTTTGTGCAGTTCTTATCATTGATAAAATTCTGCAAACTCAGAACATTCAGTTTAAACAAGAGGCCAGATTTTTTCATGCTGTGCCCACACTAAACCTCTTTGGCAGTAGGTAACAGAAGATGTTGGGACTCCTGGCAATCCTTAGAGCCAAGTCTATACCAGAAAATCATGTCAGCTCATGGGAACCCTGATAATCATAGGTACAGATACACCTCTCTGCTGAGACTCCAGGCTATAAGATTTGGAAACACACTTAGTGTGTAACTGATTTGACACAAAGGTTTCGGGGAGGGTGAAGTTTAAAAATACTCCTTTTCTGGGATGTTGAGTTGAATGCCAGTGGTACTTTAAAATGTCAGAAAATGCTTCCCTAAGATCTAAGGTAAAAGAGAAGCCTCAGGGGCTGCCCTTTAATTAGAGGAAGCAGATGAGTTGGAAAGAAACCTCTAGATTCCTGCATGTGGGACCATGGCTGTGGGACTGCAGGGCAAGTCTCTAGAGTGGTTTTCTAGTGTCTTCTACAAACACTAGGCACGTTGCTTCTTGCACACTGGAAGCCTAATCAGAGTTGTACCTGCTCCCTGGCTTATTTTTGTGTGCTTTGGGTAGTGCTTCTGGAGGATTTCTGCACCTTCACTGGTGATGACCAGACCTGACCCTCTGGCTCTGGCCTTTGGAGCACCTGTAGGGTGTCTCTCCATCTCCACAGCACCTTTCCCACAGTTTGATTTCTCTTGGATTTCTTCTTGCATAAGTTCTATCTGTCTTTGGATTGCTTTACTGCTTGTTTTTGAATAGAATAGCAGGGATTCTTCAGCAAGGCATACCTATCCCACCCTCTCCTCATCCCCAAGGCTTACAGTAGAAGTAGGATCTGCTTTAAGGTTGTGTTCAAACTGCTGTGCACCTATCCAGACCCAGTTCTTTGCTCAGTGTAATGCTTTCTATGTTTTTTTACAATTCTTTTTAAGGAAAATGCAAAAAACGAGGAGATGGTTTAAAACTGGAAAATGACCCTCAGGAGGTGAGTCACCTAGAATTTGGAGGTCTGAGGCCTCTTGTCCACTTTTGGTCCACGGGGAGCAAGTTCTATTTTTGTTTCTGCTCTAAGGCCAGCCTGGAAGGTGGATGAGGGACAGTGGGATCACTGATGCTCTTCATTCTTTGCTCTGTGCATTTCAGCCCTGCTCGTGCCCTGACTGCAACTTCCCTACTGCTTTCCATTCTGTCACTGGTAATGACTGTGCCCCAGATGTTTGCTCAGCAGCTTTGTACCTGTCTGCCTATGGGCAGAGGCAGAAATTCCTTTTGGCAGGGCCTTCTTGTGGGGCCTGAGGAAGTGACTTGATACCCTGCACTGGCCACTCCTCAGAGCTGGGCTGTTACACTTCCACTGGTGCCCATCTGCTCAGGCTCAGATGAGAATTTTCCTCAAAATATTCTCACATGGGAAAAGCCTTTATGAGAACAGTTACCACAGCTGCTTCTTCCTTTGCAAATGTGGGTGCATTTTTCACTTCTGGGAAGAGTGAGAATTGTTCCAGGGGCACCAAATTCCAGCAGGAGCCATGGAGACTGAGCTGGGACTGAGCTGGGACCAGTACTTATCTGGACTTAGCAGTATGCAAAGTGGAAATGATGAAAAGCCAGTTGGGTACTAATCCTGTCAGCCCTTCATGGGACAAACTGCCTCCTGCTTTTGAACACCAGAACCATTTGGAGAGCCAATATCTGGGTCAGGAAAAAGATGGGAGTTGGAGTTGTGTCCTCTGTCCTCCACTGTGTGGTTTGTATGGAGTTCTGTTGCCAACACAGGACTTGGGAGCACAGGGGAGAGGATGGGCTGGATTTTAGCATATGCTCAAGTGCTTCACATCCTCCTTCTGTGGGAAATGGAAGCTGGGAACCACCAAGTATCTTATTTCAATGATAATGGTGTGAAATCCACAGGTACTCTCACAGTGGTTGTCAGTTTAGGAAGTTTGCCCAGTCAGTGCTGTATCCATTGTGTTCTGTATCAGGCTGAAGTTAAACCCAGTTATTTACTGCTGCTTTGCCTTTATTTCCTCAGGCAGAATCAGAAATGGCTCTGGATGCAGAGTTCCTGGATGTCTATAAGAACTGCAATGGTGTAGTGATGATGTTTGACATTACCAAGCAGTGGTAAGAGACTTTTACTGGTACCATGTGATTCTCCCTTGTTCCAGCAAAACAAATTACTTCCAGATTCCCAGTTGGATTTGGAAGCTGATAACTAGCCTAATGTGTTGAGGCAAGCTCATATCCTTTAAAATAAAAGCTTTATCTTGTGACATGGCTTTTAATACACTCCTCTCCTGGACTTGATCCAAACAAGCAGTGTCCCAGTGGGTTGTGTGCTGCAATTGCTGATGTGCTGCTGGCTGAGGCTTGATAATTATTGCTATCACAGGTGCAAAGTGCGTGATGCAAACCCATAGAACACAAGGTGCAAAGTGCATGTTGCAAAGCCGTGGAACACAAGGGAAGGAAGGATGCTAGTGAGAAATTCCCAGGAAACTGGTATTAGTAAGGATTATTTAGAGGCCCCAGGCTGCATGAATCTACAGAAGTAATGAACTGTTGATTTTGCACATCCAAGGAGTGTGAAAGAGAGAAGGAAACCAGAGTGGGAAGAGGAGGGGGTGAGAATTCCTGCCTGATATTTAGGCTGATGTTGTTTAGGTTTGGTGTGGGCCTGTGGACAGCTGAAGGGAGGGAATCCTTTCCTTCTGCTGACCCCACACCATTCTGCAGGACTTAGATTGCTGTAGGAGATGTGAGGGTTCTGGTGAGAGTGGATTATTGAGCTTTTGAAGTTGTTTTTGTATAAAGAATCATCCAGACACATTGAGAGTTATTTATTTCTCTTATGGGGTAAAGAAGCCACATACTTGAAAGGATTTTGGAAAACGAAATTCTTGTTGTTTTTTTTCTTCTTTATGATTTGTGCATGAAACTGCTAACAGTCTCATCTGCCTCTTTCTCTCCCCTCTGATGAAGGACATTTAACTATATTCTGAGGGAGCTTCCTAAAGTGCCCACCCACGTTCCAGTGTGTGTGCTTGGGAATTACCGGGACATGGGGGAGCACCGGGTCATCCTGCCTGGCGACGTGCGGGACCTCATTGACAACCTGAACAGGTGAGAGAGCGTGGGGCAGGCCAGCAGGCCTCAGCTGCCATCACCCGTGTGTCACTGCCGTGTGTCACATCCGTGTCACATGTGTCCTCTGTCCTGCGCCTGCCGTCGGCTCCCAGAGCTCTCCGTGTCTCACTAGCATCTGCTGACACCGTGGGCCCTTTGATCTGGAGCAGTTTGCCATTCTCCTGGAAACAGGGAGTGCCCAGCAGCACGTGCCTTTCAGAAGTGCTGTTCCCAGCAAGTCGTCTTCTTTCTGGATAGTCCTTCTCCTGTGAGAGAGTCTTCTTCCCACGACACAACTGTTCTCTGCTCCAAGTGATTGAGCTACACGAGAGCCAGCCACTGCAGCTGTATAGGCAGGGGGCAGCTTCCTCTGCCTCTGAGCATCCCCCACACACTTGCCAAGTCACATTACCCCTCACCAGCCAGACTAGCATTTCCCTTAAGCAGAGATCTGAGATGCTCTGTTATTTGGTATAAAATAGTATTTGTTGGTCAAGATTCAGTAGATTTTTCCTTTTTATGTAGTTTTATGTTTTTAAGTTTCTGTTTTCATTCTCCTCATCTCTTATTTGTTTATGCCTGTATCAGGCATAAACAAATGGTGTAAATTTTAAGACTTTATCCATGATGAAATAATTTCTTTACAAATTAATTTCTATATTTGATTTTTGTCAGTTCGATTATGGTTTTAAAACAAAAACCTTCACTGTGAAATGAACAGCTTGTAAAGCTGTGAATCCCCAGTTTAGGAAATCAACATCCCAGTGTCCTGACAGAGTATTTCTTAGCCTGGCAGGCACATAACACTGTCACACACCAAGAGCCACCTTCTGCCACCCTTCAATGTGAATTTTTGCTGCACAGAAAAAGATGAGTCCAAGCAGAACAACCCCCTGGGCTACATTTGAGGGTGAGAGGCTGTCTTGTGGGGTCACTCCTGGTGTGTAAGTCAGTCCTGTGCAGGGTTTGCTGGTTACAGTGTTCTCCTCTCTTGCTTGGCACAGGCCTCCTGGCTCCTCCTATTTCCGCTATGCTGAGTCTTCCATGAAGAACAGCTTTGGCCTCAAGTACTTGCACAAGTTCTTCAACATCCCCTTCTTGCAGCTCCAGGTAAGGCAGGGATGTTATCCTGGTGTGTTGGGTGTGTGGGACAGATTGGATCTGCGTCCTCTCTAAAGCAGGAATTTGGTATTTGGGGTTTCGTTTGCTCTTGAAGGATCCTGAGTAAATTCTTGTTTTCGTTAGAGTTGGTATAACAAAACTATGTCAGAACATCAGTGCCTGTAACTCACTTAAGCATGTCTGTGGTTGCAAGAGATCATCTGTGCTGAGTTCCAATGCTGACCTCTGGAGAAAGGCTCCATTTTTGCTGGCATGAAAATGGAATCCAGTGATGCAGTAACAAAGACAAAAAAAGTAAAATACACACATTTTTAAAACTTTGGATTTCAGTTCTGTTCAGTTAGAACTCAGATGAGAAGAGATTTGGCCATTATCTGAGTAGTTCAGGAATCTCTGTTTGCTGAAAATCTTTGCCCTAGTGGTAAAGGGCATTAAATATGAAATACATGTGTTTGGATCCTGTTCATATGGATCCAGTGTCATATTTCCTTCATATCTGAGGATTCTTGGGACGGCTGAGGAAAGGGCAAAGGCTGTGAAGGGTGAGATTCTCATCTGTGGGCCTTTAGAAGATCAGCTTTTGATGTGATCCTACGAGGGTCCTTTGGGAATGTTAGCTTATGCTTTTTGAGAGCACATATGATGTCATGTCCTTATTTTCCATTTGATGGGAAAAAACCCAGGCAGTTGATCTTGATTATCTTTCACCAGTAATTGAAGTGTCTGTGTGTATCTTTATATAAATAATCCCCAGTGAAATGCCAGTTCAGAAGGAGCTGAGATGTATTAGTGGATGTTACCAGGTCCTCAGGCTGGAGAGCAGAAAGAACCAGGATAAGAGAGTTGAATGTATAAAACCTCAGTGAAACAAGTCAAACAATTTTTTGAGGAGGAAGTTGTAGAAACCTGAGCCATAAATCCTACCTGCTCCTCAGTGGAGAAGATTGAAATCTGCCAGGATGTTGGTGGTGAAATGTTTGGGTTTATGATACTGCATATTTGGAGGCTTTTGATTGCTTCCACCCAAGTTTTGGGGCTTTACTTGGTGTCAAGCTTCACCCAAGATGGGCTACATTGGTTTCTCTAGTGCCCCTTGCACTTGTGCCACAGGTTTATGGGCAGTGCCTCATGCTGCTCCACAGTAGCTGCCTTGGGACACTTGACTGCTCCCAGACACTCACTGGGAGCCTTGTGTTGGAGTGCACAGGGACTGGGGCTGGCCCTGTTCAACAGCCAGTGCAGCATGACCTGAAATTTGTAGGAAAATCACATCTAGACTTAATTCCTGAAGGTTGTTCTCATCCCTTCAGAGATTCTCACCAGTACCAGGCTCTAGAAAGGAGTTTTTCCCCTTGGAGCAGAGCAAGATTAAAGGAGAGGGATGTTGCCTGGTGTGAAATGCACATAGGATTTAATCAGCCTCAGAGGTTTCTGTGTCTCTCAGCCTGCCCTCCACAGCTTTCCAGGGCAGAGTAGTCCAGCTGTGTCTGAGGTCCCAGGCTGTCCCTCAGCAGGCTTGGGGTCAGTGTGTGGTTTTAAGTGGCACATTCCTGTGTTCAGTTTACAGTCATGCATCTTCCATGGAGAAAGCTGGGGCTGAAATCCATACTCCCAGTACAGAGCACCTTCTCGCTGTTAGCCTGAGCTCTTCAATTATTTATCAGTTCCTTTCCAGGGGCAGGATTGGCAAACCTGAGGATGCAGTTTAGCTGTAGATATTGCTGGTGGCCCACAAATAGGATCAGGTCACTCAGGCTTCCAGATGCTGTGCTGGAAGGAGACAGGATTCTGCAGACAGCTGAAACTGCCTTTTCCCAGGAAGCCCTTGCAAGTGGCTTTCAGCCAAAGCACCGGTCTCTAGCACATGATTTATTCCCTTCTTTTGGGTCATTGCAAAAAACAAGCTGTTTCTTTAATATTTTAATAAGCAGCACAGTAAAGTAGATTTTTTTCTAAGTATTTGAAAGTTTGTTAGTAGTTAAGGGTTTGTACAAAATTGATTGCACCTCTCTTTATTAAATATATATTCTTGATTTATTGTGAACTGTAAAAATTGAAAGAAATAGAACTGGTGTATGTTCCAGTGCCAAAGTGTAAGGCAAGGCACACCACTTGTTTAATAGACAAGTCTAATTAAAGTCATTATCAAAGAGCCTAAGGTAAGCCCTGGAGAGCAGTAGCCCTTCTGTCTCTGTTTGTTCAGCTAATTTAATTTGCTCAGCATGTATTTCACCTGTCTTAGGAAACTGGGGACAAAGAAGCAGCAGATTTGCCCTTTTTTGTCTCATTTTTGCTTATACTGTGTGAATAATAAAAAATTATGACATCTACTACTTCTGAGATCTTGATTTTCTTGAACTCTAAAATCCAGAATTTGAAGTCCTTATTAGTACTTCTGATTGGTGTAGCAACTTTAAATATGAGTAGCATATTTTGCTGAATCTTTCTTGTCTGTAAATGACAATAAAGAAATTGGCAAGAAGTAATGACTTTGTAATTCCATGCATATATGTTAATTAAAGTCAAGTTTCCATCTGCAGAGAGCACTTGAAAATTATGAATAAAAATTACTGAGCAAAGAAAAGAGGGATTGCTCCAGGCTCTTAACACAATGGCAAAGGTAAACACGAAGACTCTATATGCTTTGGAAGCAGTAAATTAGCTTACATGATCACAGAAACCCTTAAATTTCAAGAAGGGTTATGTCTTCCAGTAAATTAGGCTGATCAGCTGTGATGAATCACCTCGTCTTACAGTACAAAACAAAAATTACTTAAAGCTTTTTTGCTGATTTCAGTCACAGTAGAATTTGATATAAACCAGTTGCTCTATGGAGGGCTCAGGCTGTGCTGTGACCATTCCCCAGAGCACAGCACTTGGTGTGGTTTGTGGGAGCCAGATGAGTTAATTGCTTTTCAAGCCTGTGCAGTGTCTTGATAGCTTAAAACTTATCATATTTGTGAAACCATAATGCCAGCAGCATGTGCATGTAGAGACTGAACACCATTGCTTCATGCAAATGTTTGTCTTCTCAGATGCATTTTATTCTGGGAATTATGTAACAGATTTCCTTTTGGGCTTTTAACCTGATGGGATCTTTCTGCAGTGAATTCAAGTGTTACCTGACAGGGAATTAAGAATTCACCATGGTTATTGATGCTAGCCTTCAAAAAATATTTGACAGAGCAAAGCTGAAATGTATTTGGAGGATAAGGCAGTTATCAAAGCAAAAATCTTGGCAGTTTGGAGGAAGCCTGGGTATTCTCTTGCATGTCCTTCTGCCTAGGCAGGGATGCAGCCTGTGGCACGACAGACCTGCTGTAATGGGGACTGTGCAGGGCTGAGAGTCACCAGTCCAGCTCAGCACAAGCTGGCCCTGCTTCTGTGCCACCCAGTGCATAGGCAGTGGGAGAGGGAGGACTGATGCCCTCGGGTGCTGAACAGCCTGGCTTCTGACTCCAAAACTCAAAAATTCAGGAGGTGAGTTGGTTGGAGTGGCCAGTGCCCAGCTGTGTGCCAGCCAGCTGAGCAGAGGGGCTGTGGGACAGGATTTGTACCACTGAAGCTCTAGTCTTGTCCAGGGGATCCAGAATGATGCTTCTGCAAGAGTGGATGCTGTGTCAGCCCTGCAGGGCTGCAGCCCTTGAGGGAGCTGGCTGTGCCTGTGGTTATTGATCTCTCCTTGCTGCTGTCTGGATGTCGGGAGGAGGGAGTCTGTTAAGCCAGCCCTTCCCCTCAGCTGAGGATTTTGTTTGAGTTCTGTGGGAAATGTGGGAAAGGAAGGACTAAGTGGAGCAGTCCTGGATTACATTAGTGCAGTCAATTCACTTTATTTCCCACTGGAAATGGGCTAGGGTGTCTGTCCCCCATCTGTGGAACAGCAGCTGGATGCAGATGGGCAAAGACTTCTGAAATGTCACTGTGTTGGCAGGTTGTGCTCCCTCATCTGCCCTAACAGAAAAAATAAAAAAATATTGGGAGGCTTTGCATCAGTTGGGTCCTGCTCCCAGAGGGGCTGATTTAACCCAGGGAGAAGCAAAGGCCTGAGTGAATGGGTTGCATGACTGATCTCTGCAGGAGTTAAACCTATTCTCCAAATGTAACTGGTGCTGTGGTGTCTGAAATAACACATTATTGATTTATGGCTAAGAACAGCTCACAGAACAAGGTGCTTCTTACACACAGACTTTATGGATTACCTACTTTTTATTCACTTTCCCTTTGTGCTCTGTATTTAAATGGACACCACGATCAGGGCCAGGCCTCCTGTCGGGTGCGTTGCTGTGGTAAGGTGGTGACACAGGATCTCAGTGCAGAGATCTGTTTCAGTGATCCTCCTGCTCAGACCCAGCTTGTTTTCCTTTCCTCAGAGGGAGACATTGCTACGGCAGCTGGAGACAAATCAGCTGGATATTGATGCAACCCTGGAGGAGCTGTCAGTGCAGCAAGAGACTGAAGACCAAAACTACGAACTGTATGTCACCGAGCTGTCTTTTCTAAATGCTTCGGGTGTCACATGAATGTTGGGCAGCCCCAGCTGTGGCATGTAGCCAGGTTGAAGGGTCTAGGGAATAACATTTAGGGATCTTTGGGGTACAGTGTTGCTTTTGAATGGCATCACCTGAAGTAAAGCATGCGCTTGGGGGTCCCTGTGAAAAGATCTGGTTCCTAGGGGCACAGGACTGGGGAGGGGAGAGCAGGGCAGGTAGGCTGAGCAGTGCACCTGGAGCCAGCACATGCTGAGGTAGATAAAGTGCTGGAAGGAGATATTTTCCATCTCTCAGCTGCTCAGCACACAGGTTGGTTCCTCTCCTGGCTGTTGCACTCCTGTATATTGTGTGTCTTACGACAGCAGAAAGTAATAGCAGCAACGCTGCTGTCTTTTGCTCCCTTTGAGCACTTCTGAATGCCTTGGTGTGTTTCTGGATTGAAGTAGTGACTGGTTCCTTTGTGTCTATTCTGTGCCCTATGTGCTTGGCTGCTTGTAATAGTGTTTGCCAGCTTTAGCCCCACAAAGTCAGTACACCTGTAGCACAGTGAACAGGAATCCATGTTCCATGAGTTCCCATCTCAAGGCCTTTATTGCAGTGGTGTGCAAGCTAGAAAAGTCAGCCTCAGAATGTACTGAAAAAAAGATTATTTACAGGCAGCTTTGTTTGGAAATTGGAATCAATGATTTTGAAATATTCATGTGCTGGCTTTTGAACAAGCATTTTTCAGACCAGGTTTCAAGTGCTATAACCTTGTTCAGCATGTTTTCCTTGGAGAGCATTGAAATACCCCAGTTCACACAAAGCAGTGCTGTTTCCAGAGCATTCACCTCATTCTCCTGAGAGACTAGTTAGTCACCTCATGCCTTCAGCACTTCTCTTGATGTCCCTACTCAAAGGACTGGGCTGTGTGGGCTGTGCTGTCAGATGATTTTCCATACTTCTGTTTGTACTGCTTCAGTAATGGGAGGATACCTAATAGAATCAGGAGTTAGCAGAGCTGTTTGAAGCTCATAGCACAAGATCTTGCTGCTTCACCTCTTGCCCTTCCAGCTGCTTTAGTGTGTGCTGGGTCTCCATATGTGTCACTTCAGCTTACAAATCCAGCAGAAAAACAGGTTGGGTAGGACTTGGAGAAGCCTGGTCCAGTGAAAGATGTCCCTGCCTGTGGCAGGGACATGGAATAAGAGGAGCTTTAAGGTCCCATCCAACCCAAACTAGTTTGAGATTCTGTGACTGTGAAATCTATCTTTGCTATGTCTACCTCAGGGTTAATCTGTGTTGGGCTGGCTCTGATAAGAGATCTTAGATCTTAAAGGCAGTGGCAGCAACAGTGTGCTAGTGATGGAGGGGTGGCCAGACCTCCTAGTTCCAGCAAAAGGTATTAGATTGGAACATCCCACCCAGTTTGACCACACTGCTCTGCTGGGAGGCTGTTGGCGCTGTCAGGCTGCAGAGTAGCTTAATATAGCCTCAGAAATATCAGAGCCTTACAAAAAAGGAGTTGCTAAAATATTAAAAGCAAGATTTTTCTCTAGAATTCTGGTTTAGCAAATAAAGTGACATCCTTATGCAACTGGCCAGCTCCTGCATGTTCATATCTGTACTGAGGCCGAAGTTCTTCGCTTTCAGAAAATAACACTTCTTTACAGAAAGAGCTTTAAAATGCCCCTGGATGCTTCCTGGCTAGAGTCATGGATCCCAAAAGAAAAGCACCAGGCAGTGTCATGTCTCAGTTATTTGATCACACTGAGAGTGCTGTTTTAGGGTTTTTAAGGTTTTTCTCTGTACTCCAGGTAGAAACAAAGAATCTGTTTGTTGGAGTGCACCTCTGTGGGACAGATGAGGTGCAAAGGGGGTACTTCAGCCCCAGAGTTGAAAGGTGTGCGCTTCTTACACTCAATTCTTATCCCTGCAGGAGGTCTCCAGGCTCAAGTTTTATAGCCAAAGACCTAATTTAAAGAAATAGTCACATTGATATGTCAGAGATTTCACATTTGGGTGAAATTTCAACCTTAGTAAACAGTTCAGGCTGGGAAACCGAGTACCTGTGGACACAATAGTATGTGATGGGAATTGGAACTTGCAGCAGTGAGGTAGGTCTGTAGTTCTCATTATTAGGGCTTGGGAAGGTCCTTGCATCCATGCTTGTCAGATGCCCATTATTTTGAGATTACCAGGTTTAAAATGCTGCATCAGTGAATGTCCAAGTGAGCACGTTGTCTGCTGCCACACACTCTGTTGTGCACAGCAGGTGTGTTGGTGCAGTGTGACTTGGTGACCCTTGACAGATCACAGAGCTGTGGAATCCTTAGGGTTGGAAAACCCCTCTAAGATCATCAAGTGCAGCTGTTAACCCAGCACTGCCAAAGCCACCACCCAACCATGTCCCCAAGTGCCACATCCACGTTTTTCAAATGCTCCCAGAGATGATAGTTCCACCACTACCAGGGCAGCCTGTTCCGAAGTCTGAGTGCCCTTTTGGTGAAGAAATTTTCCCTAACATCCAGTCCAACCTGAACCTCCTCTGGTTCAACTTGAGGCCTCTTCTGCTTTTTCCTTTTTATTGCTTGTTACTTGGTAGAGGAGCCAGACCCTCACCTGTCATGAGGCCTTTGTATCAGTTGCTTCAGTTTAGACAGCACTGGGCGTTCTGCTGTGGGTCACTCAAATTGCACAGCAAGGGGAGATGACCACAGGTCTTTGGGGCCACAGGCAGTGGTGTGGCTGTTGCAGCACATCCTCAGTGGCCGTTCCTGCTCTTCTGCCATAAAATCAGGCCATGGAGCATAGCGAGGTGACAGTGCTAGGACATCTCAGTTATTCCCTTCACCCCTGAGCAGTCTGGTATCTGCTATGTCACAATGACCGGTGCTAAATTTGGCTCAGTGAGAACAGAAAGAGAGCAAGAACTGTTCCTGCTGCTGCAGCGGGGGGGGACCTGAGGACAAAATGTCACTTATCCAAAATGTGGATCCTGGAGACAACACGAGGTGGCACACGATGCTGCCTCTTCTGCCTTATGTAAGCCAGCCTGAGCAGCCACTGCCTGGATGTGCCTGTGGGAGACACAGTCTGCTTCCAGTTCTTTCCCTGTGCTTAGGCTCCTTACTGCCTGACACACCTCTGGCTCTGGTACTGTCCCTGTGCTTTCAGACTTTACATTTTAAATATTGCTAAAAGAACGTTTCAGCCCTCTTTGAGTTCTTGAATTATTTTTAAACAAACAGTAACAACTTCTACCATGTTCTGAATTTGTACCTGAATTTGCTCAATTTTGCCATTCTTAATTGTACCCAGCTTATCTTCTGTTTTCAAGGAAAACTTGTCTATGTTCAATGTGCCTATTCCCTTGAGAAGGGTGGGGCCACGTCTGGACAGCCCTTTTCGTGAAGAACTGTTCCCCAATACTCAACTTAAACCTCCCTGGCACAACTTGAGGCTGTCTCCTCTTGCCATGTGGGTGCCAGACCAGTGACTGCAGACAGGCATTTGGGCTGCCTTGCTGAGGACTCTGCTTTGGGGAGACACGTTCCCTACAGGGACAGCTTTAGTCACTGCAGAATCATTGTCTTGGGGTTGGGGTTTTATTTGCCTGGTTCTTTTTTTCCACACTGAGCATAGCTCATAATTTCAGCAAGACCGTGGTGCTGAGTAACATCTGCACATTGGCTGGAGGAGCTGCTGCTGGAGCTGTTCTCTGGTATCCTCCACTATATGGAAATACAGGTCCAGAATGACACCAGCTACAGGCTGAATTACCAGTTGGGAAAGTAAACCCACTCCTGCTTTCTCTTCTTCTTGCCCCACTTTTATCTTCTCCACTTGCTGCGAATCCTTGTGGTCATCAGACAGGTCAGGAGCCAGCCTGGAATGGGATTCTATCTAGGTCATGTTTTTTGGGGGAGCTGCACTAAGAATTAAGTGCATCTAAGCCTGTCATCAGTCAGTCTTGGCAGAGAAGTGGGGAAAATGGAGCATGTCCTGTATTTTATGGATCAGTCCTGTATTTTATTTTATCCTGCTGCATCCATTTTGCCAGGTGGAAAACAGGACGACAGCAGGAATTAAACCTGCTTGGCCATTGATTCCACATTCAGGGACCTGGGATAAGGCGATTGGGGCAGTACCTTTAATGAGCCCAAAACAAGCATGTGGAAATCTAACCCTCACTAACTCCAGTTAAAATGATGTCATCCAGCTGATAAATCTTCATTTTCACAATTAATAAAATAACCCAGAGCATTTCTTGCCACATGTAATACACTCAAACAATTTATCACAGCACATTAGATCCAGGAGCCAAAAAGCTTTAGGCTGCTCCTGTCTTCAATATTAAATGCACACAAGCACTGACAATTTTAGGAATTATGAGGGTAACAAGTCCTTTTGTGTTTTTTGTGTTCGCCCTGGGAGCTGAGCAACAGTAACTTCAGGCCCTGATGAGTTTTTGTTCCCACAGAGCATGTTCATCTTTAAAATTGCATTAAAGTCTCTTGTGAGCAGGTCCAACCACCAGTGAATTATTCAGGAGTTTGAGGATGTTTTGGACTTGTTACTTGGTCTGTAATGGAAGGACTGAAAGGCAAATAAGGAGTGCCTGTGGGTGAGGACAGATGACCCACCTGGATGTGCATGGTATATTTTCAGTCTCTGTATCTCAACAGAATAAAGGTGCTCAGGTGTGAGTTCACCTTGTGCTTCAGTGGGATTTGGTCTGCTTTGTGGGCACAAAGCTGCTTACTCCACAGTAACATTTTCCTTTTCCAAAGGGCTAATGGATAGAACGAGGAATGGACAGATTGTATAGAATCTCAGAAAAAACAGGCACATGTCAGTTTTGGCCCAGTGTGTTCCCAAAACAGCCACACTTGTACCTCTGAGGAGTGTGTGTAAAGCCAGAGAAAGCATTCATGCATTATGTAGTATTTTCAAAGTGTGGAGGATGCTTAGACACCTCCATCCTGGAAATTACTGTGAGCTTGCTGGCAGCATTTCATGTATGCTGGTTTTCCACCCACCTCCCTCACAGAAGATCTGACTATAAAAACTCATCAGAGCTGGTTTATGCAGCCCGTGTAGAACCATGTCAGACCACCCTGATTTCCCCAGTGTCACAGCACAAGGCTTGGCCCACGTGTTTGGATGGAGGTGACATGAAACACACGTATCACAGCTGTCCTCAGTGTGGTGCTGGGGCAAGAGTCTGTGTTGTGCTGTCCCCAAATAACCATTTGTATCTTCCTACTAAGGAACTTGCTTTCTCCTGTTTTTATGCCCTTCACAAACCCCAGGTGACAAAGGTACAGGTACACAGGTGCAGACAAAGCCTGCATGTGTTTTGTGCCCCAGTCCAGTTGCGCTGGAGGGAAGGATGACACTCTTTATACTTCAGCTGTGTAGGTGGGTTTTTTTCCTCCAGCTCTTAAATTTCGTGTGTTTCTGGAGGAGAAACAGGTGGTAGTCACAGCCTTCTCTCCCTCTGGAGCTGGCGACTTTCCCAGAACAAAGCAGGTTGTTCCCAAAATGGGCAGCTTTGATAGAACCACATACAGTAAATCTTCAAATACTCTGGTATTGTTAAGAGTTTCCTGTGCTTTGTTGAGTCCAGTTTTAACTACTCTTTGAGCTTTGTGTTCTGTATCCTGATGTGACTCTAAACATTCTTCGTGTCTCCTTGTTCCCAAATCTTCAGTGTACAATCACCTTATCCTACCTAAGTCAGCTGGTTGCCTTGGTGGTGGGAATCAAGGATCTGAGGCTCAGAGGTTGTTCGTTCTGGTTTCATGCAGTGTTGGTGGTACAGGTGTTCCCACAGACAGTCAGGGAGCCCAGCACAGTCAGGAGCACAGGTCCTGCTGGCAGCAGTAGTGCCCAGGCTTGCAGGCCTCCATCCAGGATTGCTGTTGCTATAAGCAGGAATGGGGTGTGTGTGGATCATCTAGGATTAATCTCTCCTCAGAGTTGGGATGCAGGAGTCTGTAACACTGAGTGGATCTCAGGAGGAGGAGTGATACCACAAAGCAGAGCTGTTCAGCTCTCCTGTCTTTGGCTCACCAGAAGCCCTGGATCAAAGCTGTGTGGGAAGGAATGGCAGAATTCAGCACGTGTGTGGAGCCGAGGAGTTGTACATTACATGCAGGCAAAGCTCACAAACAGTTTCGCAGGCCATGACAATTCACATGGTTTGGGGATAAGAAGCCTTTGCTTTGTTGGATGAAGGCTGAATTGCAGGGCCCTGTGGTTTGCCTTTCCCACCCCACAGAAGCCATGCATGCCCTGCTTGGAGGATGCTGAGCCATGGCTCCTCTCCTCAGGAAGGGAACATAGTGACAGAGGTATTGAGCACACACTATTATGTTCTTGCAGCATGTGTGATGTATTGGGCACCTTCCAAACCAACCTGATGCAGTCTCCACAGAGCTCAGTGCAGGAGTTAAACTCCTTTATGTTTTCTCTCTGGTGCATGACAAATCCATGCATCATTTTCAGTGTAATGTGTTGTTGCACAGCTCACCCCAGGGAAGGAGGATGGGGACGGGATGATGTGTCACGTGCTCTGAGCTCAGCTCTGCCAGCAGCTCACATTGGTGTAGCCAGTATTTTGGGTGGAAGAGGCACATATTCTTGGCCCACATCCTGGTGGAAGCATCAGTGCAGCCACCACAGCATGGCACTGATGTAGGTGCCTTGAGAGTCTGCAGCTTCCTGACAAGGGGCAGCACCAATCTCTGCTCTCTGTGGTCAGGGACAGCACCCAGGGAATGGCTGGAGCTGCCTCAGGGCAGGCATAGGTTGGATATCAATGGACAGCATGTGACAGCCAGGCTCTGGCACGGTTGGGATTGCAGTCCTTAGGCCAGACTTGCGGAATGAGTGAGGTGAGTCTTTCCCAGCCATTCTCATGTAGAGAACTGGGAGCAAGAACACTTTTCCTCACCCTTGAGTGGATGACGATTTTGTTTGTACTGCTGAATTTCTTCCTATTTCTCTTACTTCGGATCTTCCAGTTCTATCTGTATCTTGTCCCTGTCTGTTAATGTTGCCTCACTAATTCTGCTTTTCAGTGCTGCCCTTCATCTCCACTTTAGCCAGTTACTTAGTTAGGAAGGACTGCTGGTTTTCCGGTTCAAGTAACAGTGTCCTGGGGCTATTGTTCCCTAGGGCTCCAGACACTGCTGGTCACAAAGTATATTATTTTGTTCCTTAAAAGTATATCAGGTTACTGCCTTAAAATAGGAAATCGTATCTCAAGGCTTAGAGTCTCTTAACCCCCACTGTTTGTGTTCTGCTCAGCAGTCAGTCCACGGAACGTTCTGGCTGGCTCCGGTCCCTGAAGGACGAGGTCATGCTCTGTGCGGGAGAGGAGGCTCTCCCTTCACACTCTCATTGCCTGGAGCACAACCAAAGTGTGTCTTGCAGAACCAGCTGAATCCAAAGGCTCTGTGCACAAATTCATTAAGCTTAATGAAACGAGAGGCAGGATCTGGATGTGCTGGATGCTTCACTTTGGGTGTTCTCTCTATATCTCTCAGCTGTGCAGCATGTGGCAGATCTGTTTTTCAGACCATTTCATGGCAAGAACTTGTCTCTGTCCACGTTTTTTCTGCACACAGTGTGTGAAACAGGCTGCTGATCCTGCAGGCTGCACAGGGAGGCCTGGGTTAGGCTTGGGTTTCTTTTGGAAAAGGAAGGAGCTTTTCACTCTCTATAGTTGTACAGGCTTTAATGTTCTTCCAGTTGGGAACCCAGCCAGGACCACAGCCTGCTCCAGAACTCCTGCTGCTTGGCTCCAGGGCCTCTCACACAGAGGGGGACTGTGTGCAGGGGAGAGCAAGAAGGATATATGGGTCTGCAAGAAGGATAATGGCAGTCAGTCTTCTCTGAGCCCTCAGAACAGCTCTTTTCTTTTGATGTTCAAGGATTGTCTTCTCAAATCCATTCTTGGCTGATAAAAAGATTATTATAGCAGTTTTCTTGAGTATTGTGATTTCTTCTGCAGAATCTAAAAATGTGCCATTCCTACAGCACTTACTTCTTTAGAGACATGTCCCACTGATGCCAACATCACAACAACTGACTTCAGGTTGCATTTCAAGCCCTGGCATGTTGTTATAGTCTCTCTGTTCAGGGAGTTCCTAGTCATGTTGCAAATATAGTCTTCATCCTGTAGTGCAGAGCAGGTTGGGATTCTCCACACCTCAGTGCAGATGGAGTGAGTTCATCTTATGTGAGTAAACCAGATTTAGTGCGACCCAAGGAGACACAGTGTTACTGGAAGCAGATCCATGCCCTCCCAAGCCCAGCTGGAAGCCAACCCATACTTTCCCAGCTCAGCACATAGCTAAATGAAAAGGGTTTATATAAAGGAGAGAGCAGACTTTTTATACAGGCAGGTAGTGACAGGACAAGGGGCAGTGGTTTTAAACTGGCAGAGGGCAGGGTTGGATGGGAAGAAATTCTTCCCTGTAGGCATGGGGGGGCCCTGGTATAGGCTGCCCAAAGATTTTGTGGCTGTCCCTGGATTCCTGGAAGTGTCCAAGCCCAGGCTGGACTTGGAGAAACCTGGCCTAGTGGAAGATGTCACTGCCCATGGCAGGGGGTGGAATGAGATGAGCTGAAAGGTCCCTCCCAACTCAAACTAATCTGGGATTCTGAGATTCACCATTCCTTATCTTTATAATTTATCTTCCCCACAGCTTCCTGGAAATGATGGAAGCCCGAAGCCAAGGACACACATCACCACTAGCAACGAACGGGCAGAGCCCCTCCTCCGGCTCCCAGTCACCCATCGTACCTCCGAGCTCCACATCAACAGGCAGCTCGAGCCCCAGCACCCCCCAGCCACAGCTGCCACTCGCCACAAGCGCCACCATCTCTCCTGACCCTGCCCCATCGCTCCCATCAGTGCCTGCTCCCGAGGCCCCGCAGCCCCCCGCAGCCCCCGCGGCGCCCCCGGCCGCAGCGCCCCCGCCCAAGCGGGGCATCATCGCACGGCTCTTCGGGACATCCCCCGCCGCCGAGCCCGCTCCTCCCCAGACAGGTAAGTGCTGGCCCTGGAGAATGCCACCCACAGGCCTTTAGCTTTCATTTCGCTGCAAGAGGCTGAGCAGACAGGTGTTTGAAGGCCACAGGTGCCATGCATGTGCAGCGGGACTCCAGAGAGACTTGGGCTGTCATTCTCGATTTTCTTCTGCTCGGCATTTTGTTTTGTCACTGTCCTGGGTGGAGACTGTGCCCAGCCAGCTGGGTGGTTGGCTGTAGCATGCTTTAGAGGAAGATCCTGAACACACAGGAGACACTAATAAAATAAATAAAATGTCAGGTTCTTACTAGGAGCAAAAATACCTCTTGTACAGCAAAAAAATTACTAGAGAAGGTATTTGAAGTGCCATCCATGTACACATGTGGCAGTCTGGAGGGGCTCCTGCGCATAACAGAAAGAAGCTGACTGCTGGTTTTAAAGGTTATTCAGCCAGAAATGATCACATAGGTCCAGGCTCCACAGCAGATCCCCCTCTGGGGAAATCTGCTCCTTTAGAGCAGGTCTGGGAGGAGGGAGCCCTCAGCTGCTGCCTCAGTCAGGACTGGTACCCCGCAGAGCAGCGCAGCCCTCGGTCTCTACCCTCCTGGACAGAGTGCCAGGCAGAGGCATCATGGGTTTGTTGCATGTAATTTTACTGATCTGGACCATAATTTGCCTGTCACATTCACTTTGTTTGCAGAGCTAACTGGAGCTGCAGAGTTGGCACTGCCTAAAAATCATGACTTAGTTTGAGTCACCCTTTGGAAATACCTTCCCTCTCACACTGGCTCACAGTGCTCCTGAGACACCCACAGAGAGAAAGGAGGAGGTGCTGGGGACATGGGTTGCAATTTCAGATGCTGAAATGGTCTGGTTTTAGATCTGCACAGTGTTCTGCATCCTGTCCCTCTTCCCAGATATAACACAGTGCACCCATTTTGTTCTGTTTATGGCTCTTCCTACTCAGAGAAAACAAAACAAAAACCAAAGAGGGGTGCAGATGTTAAAAATTCCTTGTCAATAAAAACAAAAATTCCTTTGTCATTTTGATCTGTAGAAAAAAAAGACAGGTGCTCTACTACCAGTGTTACAGTGATTGAGTTTGGGCTTTTCCTTTTTCTTCTCCTTTTTTAACTCTTTCTTAGCTTCACAGCTGTTTTGAGGTTGTGACTTTGAGCCCTGCTGTCTCGGAATGCTTAGGGGCAGTTGCAAAATGCAGCCAGGAAGAGCTGATGTGTCAGTGTTGGAGGGTTTCAGTAGTGTGCCAAGGGCTTGCACCTCCACTGGAATGTACCCAGGAACCAATTCACTTGAAAGCAGCTGAAAAATCATTGTTACAAAGGTATACTTGGTTTTTCTGGGAGATGCTGTTTAAGCTTTCTCTTGACGTCTTGGAGTAGTAATTCTTTTGGCTGTGGTTTAGCTTACACCAATGCTACTCTCTGGCATTAGTGGTAGTGTTTGTGTGCAAAAGTGATCTGAAAGTTGTGCTAAGGACAGCAAAATCTAGAAGAAAAAGACACCAGTCTTGTTTTACACGAAGGAAAAGTCTAGATGTGAAGTGCAGCGTGAGCAGAGGATAAACATTAAGTATTGCAAATTCTGGAAAGGTTAATCACTTCAGGCTTCTTAGTTATATTAATTTCATGAGTCTTCATCCTGATACCATGAAGATGGGACTGTAGTAAAGTTAGTCTCTATTTGAGGTAGCTCTTGAGCTTTTGTTTACACAGAACATCTTAAAACATAATGTGAGCAATTCTGCCTTGGACAGTTACACCTGAAAAAAGCAAGAGGATAGGAGAGGTGAACTGAGCAGTCTGGAAAAGATAAGAGAATAGTGAAGGGACATCCCCCAGGAGCAGTGCACATAGCACAGGTGTAATAAAACCTGTGGTACAGTCAGTCATAGCATTCCCTGGTGAGCAGAGCCAGCCCTTGCCAGGGAGGTTTTCAGTCTAAGAGCTTGGATCAGCCTCGTGCATTCTAAACCGCAGCAACCATGACCTGTGAGTGCCTTCATGTCAGACTCTGGGCTGTTTTATATCCTGTTCATAAGCTTCCTCTTCTCTCGCTATGTAGCCAAGGTCATGCCTCATGGCTGCTGCCACCCTGTGTAGCACAGATCTGGAAAAAGCCAATTTCTGTCTTGCTTGTGGTGACACCCATGTTTTACAACTCCTGTCGCCAATGCAGATCCTGCTGCTGCCACTCCTCCCCTCCACCCTGCAGCCCCTGCCAAGGTACAGAGTGTGGAGGACTTTGTTCCTGAGGACAGCCTGGACCACAGCTTTCTGGAAGATACAGCACTGCAGAATGACAAAGGGAAACCACAGGCCAAACACCGTGTGGATAGTGAAAGGTAAGAAAAGGAGAGTGGCACAGGGACACGCCTGGATGTGCAGCCTGGATAACACGGTGCAACCATTCAGTGATTCTGGACCAGTTAGCTGCCCCAGAGGCTTTCTGGCTGTCCTGTGGTCAGTTGTAGCATTCACTGTCTCCCATGTAGTGACAGTTTCTCTCCATTTAGTTTTCTCCTGGGAAGGAGGAAAAGCAGATTATCTCCTTCCTGGTGTTGCTGTCTTGCTTTGCTTTGTGTTCAGATCAAGCCACTGGCCCCTTTGGATCAGGAAGGGATTTTCCTTCTGGCTGAACACACCGAATCATTTGAGATACTTTCCTTCTGGAGCATATTGCACTTTGCAGGGATAGTATGTTTTGCTTTATGAATATTTTCCTTCTGCAGAGGCACAAAGTGTGGCCAAGCTCCTTTGTGACCTCATATCATCATTCCCGAGGCACTATAAAGGGGTTTAGGTTTTAGTGGAGGACACTTGGGGACACTCCATAGCTCTGTGGGATTCTGGAAGAAAGGATGAAGAAAGTCATGCTCCTTTGGGAGTGTCACTGCATAATTGCCTGCGGAATCAAAAAAACTCTTAGACGGTGCCTTTCTTTTTCTCTGTGTCTAGTGTTTCTTCCCAGCATTTTCTCACTAAATTGGAGAGATGCAGATTTGATGGATGATATGGAATGGGCTGCATATTCACATCCAGAGAGTAGTGACCTGTGGCTCAGTGTCCAGTTGAAGATGGGTGATGTCCCTCAGGATCTGTACTGGGGCGTGGACTTCATCCATGACACAGGGAGATTGAGGGTACCCTCAGCAGGTTTATCAACAACACCAAGCTGAGTGGTGTGAGTGACACTCCTGAAGGACGGGATATCATCCAGAACCTGGAAAACACAAGAAGTGGCCCATGGGAACCTCATGAGATTTGCCAAGGCCAAGCTCAAGTTGTTGCACCTGAGTTGGGGCAACCTCTGGGATCAATCCAGGCTGGAGGGTGAAGGGATTGAGAGCAACCCTGGGGAGAAGGACTTGGGGATGCTGATGGGTGAGAGCTGGACCTGCCCAAGCCCTGAAACTGCAGCCTGATCAGCCCATGCCCTGGGCTGATCCCCAGCATGGGCAGCAGGGGAGAGGGAGTTCTGCCCTGCTCAGGTGAGACCCCACCTGCAGAGTTCCCTCCAGCCGGAGGGAGGATGTAGAGATGCTGTAGAGAGTCCAGAGCAGGCCATAGAGATGCACCAAGACCTGGAGCCCCTCTGCTCTGGAGCCAGGCTGGGAGAGCTGTGGGTGTTCACCTGAAGAGGAGGAGGCTCTGGGGAGATGTTACTGTGGCCTTTCAGTATTTAAGGGAAGATGAGGACAGGTTTTAGCAGGCCCTATTGCAGTAGGGCAAGAAATGGTGGTTTTAAACTAAAAGAGGGGAGATTCAGACCAGGTATAAGGAGTAAGTTTTTTACAAGGATGGTGAGGCCCTGGCACAGGTTGCCCAGAGAAGTGGTGGATGCCTCATCCCTGGAACCCAGTCTGACTGGACGGGGCTCTGAGCAGCCTGATCCAGTTGAAAATGCCCCTGGTCAGTGCAGGGGGTTGGAACAAGCTGAGCTTTAAGGTCCCTTCCAACCCAAACCAGTCTGTGATTCTGTAGTTATCTCAAAATGGCAGATCTGCCATTATGCCATAAGCTGGATTTTCTTTCTTTTTTTCTTTTCTTTTTTTCTCTTTCTGGCTTTGATGTTTTTTAACCAAAAAAAAAGGAAAGAGAATTGTGTATACTAAGCTATTCAGACAAGTGGATGTGCAGCGAGCTGTCTGAAAGTAGACTGTCTCTTAAGAGGTGACCTAAGCATACTTTCAGGCTTTTTATCCCTTTGCTCAGAATATTCCTTGCCTGCTGCCTCTTGTCATCAACACTGGATTTAACCAGGAGAGTAATTAAGCGCTGACACTGCTCATCTGTGAATGTGGTGGATTCTGCATCTTTTGACATCTTTGTCATGACCCAGTGTTCTCTACTTCAACCACAGCAACTTTAAATCAGTGCTGTGTGTGAGGCTCAGTGCCTGTGTAATGCAGGTCAGCCTGAATCATCATCCCTTGTGATGGCAGAACACGTGGATGGTTTATTTAAAAAAAAAAAAAAGGCAGGAAAAAAGTGGTGGTTGCTGGCAGCACGCTGGCCTACAAAGTGTCTTGCTCATGGCTGTGGCAGAGCTGAGATATTTTTCTGGGTTTAACAAGGAATTGTCAGAAAAGCCAAGCATGACCTTCTGATGGGCTGGGTCCTGAGGTGCCCTCAGAGCTCTGGAGCTGCAGTTCTACTGTGGGTGGAATCCTTCACAAAGCCTTCTCTGCTCCAGAGTGTCAGTCAGTGGAAACAAATAAATGTTAAACTGTATAAAAAATCAAACATGTCAGACAGGGGTGTGAGAGCCCTGCTCCTTTGTTTAGAGTTCATCCTTTGCTCACAGTGATACCCAGTGCAGTCACAACAGCTCTGTTTCCATGGGAGGACCTTGCAGCACATCCTTGCAAATTCACGTGCTCGTTACTCCTCTGCAACCTGGCATCTGTGGCTTGCTCTGGTTTCTTCTATATATCACACAGTTTTCTCAGTGGTCTGGCAGTTTCCATTCTGTTTCTTGCCAAAAAGGGCCTACTAGAATAAGCCAGATCTGCAGAGATTCAGAGATGCAGATGTGGTTCTGACCATCACCTGATTTAACTGTTTTCTTTCAGGATGCCAGTTCCAGTTACAGCCCCATGGTAGCCAGGAACAACATTCCAGTTGTGTAAGCACTGTCCTCGATAATCAGCTTCTGCTGCAGTGAGGAGGTGGTTGTAATTCCCACAAAATCTGCTGCAGAAATTTATCTCTGGCCTAAAGAACACAGTAGATCTGTGAAATCGCTCAAACCTTTTGGAGATTTTATTGGTTTTAAAAACTGGAATTCTGGAAGCTGCTTTTCCCCTGTACCTTAGTGAGAAACAAGGCCTGAGATGTCCCAGCAAGATTCATTCAAGTCTCATGCTCATTTTGAAGCTGATACCTGAGTGTTGAGCTTACACAGCTCACCCACACGCCTTGGTGTGCTGGAGCCAAGGGTAGATTCCAGAACTGAAGTGTCATTGAAGATGTCGCAGAAGAACGAGCCATGTTCTGAGAATTTCTTAAATTGCTTCTCCTGCCTAAATAAGAGGAATTGCCTTGGTGACTGTGAGCAGAAGTCCTGCAGGGAGCTCTGAGAATTCCTCAATGTACTGAGGTTTCATGTGTGGAGCAGAGGTACATTCACAGGGTTGGAAGGCAGCTTGGGGGTCACGCAGTTCAACCTCCCCCTCATCCTGGGCCGCTCAGAACTGGTTTCCCAGAACCGTTTCCAGATGATTTTTGAATATCTCCATGGATGGAGAATCTACAACCTCTCTGGCAACCCATGGCAGTGCTCAGGCATGCTCTCAATGGAAAAAGTGTTTTCCTGATGTTCGTGAGGAAATTCCTGAGTTACAGTCTCTGTCCCTTGCCTTTTGTCATGGCACTGGGCAGCACCTAAAAGAACCTGTTTCCATCTTCTTTGTACCTCCTTCAGCTGTTTAAATACCTTTATAAGGTCCCTCCAAGCCGCCTCCAGGCCAAGCAGTCCTGACTTTGGTGTGGGATAGCCCATCCTCATGTGAGCAATGCTCCAGTCAGTTAATATCCTCATGGCCCTTCACTGGATTCACTCACTCTCTGCTAAGCCCATGTCTCTCTTTACTGAGGAGCACCCAGAGCTGAGCACTGGATTCCAGCTGTGGTCTCTCCAGTGCCGAGCAAAGGGGCAGGATCACTTCCCTGACCTGTTGGCAGTGCTTTGCCTCATGAAGACCAGGACACCATTGGCCTTTTTGGCAGCAGGGGCACCTTGTTCAGCTTGGCATCCCCCACACAGTGGAGTCCTGGGTTTTGTTCAATGGCATGTTGTGGTTCTCTGACTTGCAATAGAGAACTCCCACAATCAGTTTCCTTACCAGTTAATTAGGGAGGTATTTCAGTCTCCCAGTTTGCTGTTTCAGAACTTAATTTGCTGCTCTTTAATCTGATGCTCTGAGTCAGCATGGATGTGAGTGCACCAGAGGAGCTAATCTGGCTCCAAAGCATCTCGCCCTTGGCTCCTGCTGGGTCAGGCTGGCCTGAGTCCCTGTGGGGGGCTGAAGGTGTCTGAAAGCCAGTTTATGGTTTACCTGACAGTGTTCCTGATCTTTCTTTGCATCCTTGGACATTTGTCATAAACATGGATTAGATTTCTGTGTCCTTACATCTGGAGGGCTTTGAAATGGTTCTTTGCTTTTATGGATCTCTTATGGATTCCATGATGCCCAGCTGTGCTGGGAGCACAAGGGAGACAAGCCAAGGTTCACAGTAGAAGACCAGCATCTCCTAGAACAGCCATGCAGGTTCATCCTGTAACATGGGATTCCCTCAGCTTACCTGCTTTATTAGAGTTTGGGTTTTTTTCTTTCTTTAGCCCCAAAAAAGGATGTGGCAAGAGCCCTTGAGCTCCCAGGGCTTAGGGAGCATGGCCCAACCAGGTTTGAGGATGTGAGCTCAGGTTGCAGCAGGGTTTGTTTCCTCCCCAGCAGCTGATCTATGACACACCAGAGGCTCATAGAGGACACCCCAGCAGGCTCTGTGGTCACTAGCTCAGAGCAGACCTCAGGGCAAAGCATCATTTTTGGGGAGTACCTGTACCTGCAGACACACTTGCTCAGTGTTCATGCCAGCTTGGCAGTGCTTCAAGGGCTGGAGGGAATGGTGCAATGTGCTTGGGTTTGCATGCTTTGTCTTCCTTCCAGCTGGAATCTCAGGACCACAAGCTGATGCTAGTTTTGCCTTGTCAGAGCCTGTTTATACTGCAGCAGTGATTTTCCTGATGTATATTCACTCCAGTGCTCTGCTCTTAGGCTGTCGCTCAGCGATCTGTGTTGGCTGGAGATGGAGGCAGGGTTCTCACTGTGAAGGGACGTGACCCACTTTAGCGAGGGGATGTACACATAGGGGTGTACACCCATTTGGACTGGGAAAGCTGGAAAGGCTGCAGCTCTGTGTGGAGTGTGGAAAGACAGTGGCAGCAATCTCTTAAGAGCCCCTGTGCCTAATAGAGCAGTGATGTGTTAAAGAAAGGCAGTGTGTCTAGTTCAGAATAATATCCTGTCATTTTTAGGATTCAGCTCCATTTTCTTTTCAGTGCATTTCAAGAGGAAACTCTGCCAGTGCTTTGAAAACCTCAGGAATCACTCATCGTTCCTCCAGCCTTGGGGGCTGCTTGGGCACCAGTTTTCCTCTCCTTTGTGTGGCTGGGCTGTGTGCCTCCATCCTGGCATGGTGTGAGAGCAGCAGTGTTAGTTAGATGAAGGGGCTCTTCAGCAGCCTCACCCTGCTCAGCAGGGCTCTGAGAGCAGGTCCTGAGAGCAGAGGGATCCATGCCAAGAGCAGAGGGACGGCTGATGCTGGCCCTGGTCTGAGCACTCCAGCCCAGACAAGCATTGGCTGTGATCACTGCACTGCACCGGGTATTATCAGCACGGTATCCCATTGTCACAAACAGCTCCATTGCCTGTTGGCAGATGTATTAACTCTTTAAAACTATTGTAAAGCAGTACCCAGCCATGTAGAGGAGCCAGAGTGAGCAGTTGCTATCATCCCCACTCTGTTTAAGATATTTCTTATCTCACCAGCACAGCATACTCCACTGTCTTCCAGTGCTTGTTCTGTGCTAGTGACTGGGAACACCACCTACTTCCAGTTAGAGGATTTTAGGCTTTTGTTTATGTCTCTACAATCTAATCTGTTCCAAACTGTAATATAGTTTTTGTCTGTTTAAAAAGAAGGCTGTGCTTGTACAATCCAGGTGGCATCATTAAAAGGGCAGAGACTTGTGTGTGGGGTTACAGGAAGGAGCTGGGTATCCCTTGTGGATGAAACAAATAGAACAAGGAAAGGTGAGGGCAAAGGCTCATCAACTGAGCCTGGGGAAAATATCTATATTCCTGACATGAGCAAATTTTTCAGAAAGTGTTAAAATTGAGTCTTAGGGACATTCAGACAAGAATCCACAATTTCAGCTGCAGAGCTCTCTCAAGCTGCCTCTGAACACAGAACTGTGCTGCGTCCAGGGAGGCTGACAGACTCCCAGCTCTGGCAGTGTGTCCTTAGGTTAATTTAATTTGGGCAGTGTTAAAGCTCGGCTGTGGTGTCTGTGTATCTGCCTGCTTCAGGGAGCACTGCAGAAATAGAAATGATTCCAGGAAGCTAATAGCTGCCAGTGAACTTCCATAGCACTGACATTGTCTGATCAGGTTTAATTACAAGATGTAGGGATAAAGACAGGCAGTTCCCATAGTTTGACTGACTGAACTCCATGTTCAGATGGAGCTGTGGCCACAAGCTTCTCTGTACCTTTGAGGCTCACCTTCTCCAGCCACTCATTTCCAGCTTGAGGGGCAGCAACTGCTCTGTGACACATCCTGATGTGGCCCTTTTGGTGCAGGGCTCGTGCCACTGCTGCAGCCTGCCTGGACCAGGCCCAGCCCAAGCTGGGCAGTGGCAGGAGAAGGCTGGCAGTGCACAGAATCACAGAATCACCAACTGGTTTGTGTTGGGAGGGACCTTAAAGCCCATTCAGTTCCACCCTCTGCCATGGGCAGGGACACCTTCCACTATCCCAGGTTACTCCAAGCTCTGTCCAGCCTGGCCTTGGACACTTCCAGGTACCCAGGGAAAACCACAGCTTCTCTGGGCAACCTGTGCCAGGGCCTCAGCACCGTCACAGGGAATAATTCCTTCCTGATATCCTGACTAACCCTGCCCTCCTTCAGCTCAAAGCCATTCCCCTCATCCTGTCCCTCCTGGCCCTTGTTCAGTCTCCTTCCAGCTCTGCTGGAGCTTCTTTAGGCACTGGAAGGGATTCTAACACCTCTCCAGAGCCTTCTCTTCTTCAGGCTTAACTTCCCCTTTTTTCAGCATGTCTCCAGAGCAGAGGTGCTCCAGCCCTTTAATCATCAGCTGCTCCAGGCTGGGGACATGTCCCCTGAAGTTGGCTGTACAAGCCAGGCCAGTCTCAGTCTGTGCAGGGGGAGGCAGGTCTGTCCAGCACCCCCTGAGGTGCTGTGTCTTACCATTCTCTGTGTTGCAGTGATGGAGAGGCACCTGGAGGGAACCCCATGGTGGCAGGTTTCCAAGACGACCTGGATCTGGATGACAAAATCCCCAGCAGACCAATGCTGGCAGCAGAACGGGTGCCCAGCAAGAACATCACCCTCTCCAGTGAGGAGGAGGAAGAGGTGAAGGACTCTAAGGTCATCCCCATATCTGATGGAGACAAAAACACAGAGCAGGAAAAAAAAAGGTACAGAGCACAGACTGAAGTGTGGGGATGTGCTGGCAAACCTGGACGTCTCCTCCATCCTGCCTCTGACTCTGTGTGGCCTTTGGGAAGTCTCGGTGTCTCTGTCTGCCTGTTCTTCAGCTGTGAGCCAGGGCTGTAGTGGCTGTAGGTGTAACTTCTGTGTGTGGTGTGTCCTGCCCCATGCCTTGGGAGCACTGCACTCCTGTGCCACTGGGACGGTTCTGCATGGGAATATCTGCCTGCTTTTCCTCAAATTTGAACAAGAGCCTGGAACTTAAAACCAGAGTGGCTTTTTGTGGTGGTGTGAGGAGGAGAGAGAAGTCAAGTCTAGGGTGAAGGGAGTGGAGTCACTCACCACACCCTGTGCTGGGGAACAATGAGCTGGGTCATGTTCTCCACATACCACATCCTGTGGGATGAGGGTTAGGGACACGAGGGTTATCCTCAGCCTGAGTGGTGTTTGACCCCACACCCTGTGGGATGCACTGCCTTTCCCAGTGGGATGCACAATGCAGCCCTCAAGGCAGGCTCAGCTGTTAACTGTGCCTTGCTCCACAGAATAGGGCTGGACAGGATCTGACAACTTGTTTCTTCTCAGGTCTTCCAGAAATTCTCTGAAACCCCAGAATGAAGCAATTTTGACCAAAGCAACTGACCCGAAGCCTCCTGACAGTTTAGCTCCCTGTTCTGGGTCTGAACGAAACAGCAGCAGCAAGGGCAACACGAGCCTGGCAGCTCCTGCTGCTGCCCCCACAGCAGCAGCCCAGGCCTCAAAGGCCACTGCCCAAAGCAAAGGACTTGCTTCCAAGGAGAAAGTGGTCAAAGAGAAGCCTGTGGAGTCTGACAGTGATCAAGAGGGACCAATAGCTACTCAGATGCTCTCATTTGTTATGGATGACCCAGACTTCGAAAGTGAGGATTCTGACAGCCAGAAGAAAAAAATGGTAAATAACAAGCCCATGCTGCTGTGAGCTGTGCTGAGCTGAGCTGGAAGGGTTGAGGCATTTCCCTGAGCAGAGCTGCCTTCTGCTCTCCCCTACCTCAGCAGCAGCTGCAGCAAGGCAGGTGCTAAGCAAACTGCAGTCATTAATGTGAGCACAGACCCAGCAGTGCTTTGAGTGTGGAAGCCACGTGGCAACAAGAACCCCATAGAATCACAGATCCAGAGAATACCCTGAGTTGGAAGGGACCCACAGGGATCACCCAGCCCAGCCCCTGTCCCTGCCCAGACCCCCCCACCAATCCCACCCTGGGCATCCCTGGCAGCGCTGGCCAAAGGCTCCTGGAGCTCTGGCAGCCTCGGGGCCGTGCCCATTCCCTGGGGAGCCTGGGCAGTGCCAGCACCCTCTGGGGGAAGGACCTTTCCCTCATCTCCAGCCTGACATGAAGTTTGTGTTTACAAACATTAACAAGATTTGTGCTTGTTTGTTTGACTGTGCTGTGTACACTCAGCCAGTCCAGCACTGCGGGAGGTACAAAACGCAAAGCTACTGTTTTTTCACGTGAGTTTTAACATGCAGAAGGGTGTCTCTGCCAGAAAGAGTGAGCTCCTTAGTCAATGCAGCAATAAAAAGGCCAACACAAAATTTGCTTGGCAAGGCTTAAAGACTAGAAGGAAGGTCTGCTTGGGAAGGACTTTCCAGGACAGCAGAGGTAGCTGTAAGGTCTGTGACATTCAGCACATGCCAGCAGGTGTCTGCTAAAACAAATACATCTGGAGTGCCCTCACACCTGGCCTGTGTTACAGGGGGAGAAGACACTACTCCTGCCCCTCTTCTCTGAATTGGTCACAGAAATTGCTGCATAGGTTGAGATATCCCTATATTGAGTGACCTGTACTCACAACCTGCAGAGCAGTCTCTAGAAACTGCCAGCAGTGGTTTTGGATGGGCAGCGGCTGGTTGGGGGTGTTCCTGATGTCTGCTTCAGGGGGTTTCCCTCTCTTTGCATCATTCTGGAATCCTGACAACGGCTGTTGTCCCAGTTTCTTTGACCTTGCTCATGTGTCATGCTGTTTATTTAAGTAATTTTCCATTCATTTTGCATCTTCACCTCCTGCTTTTCTTGGCAATTTAATATAAAAGTAGAAGTATTTGGAGCAAGTTTCCATCTCTTGCATGCACCAGTGAGAAGGGATTGATGCAGAAGCAGCAGTGTCAGGGAATGCCTGACCCAGGAATGCATGACCCATAGCATGTGAATGCTTTCCCACTGCAGGGTGCACTGGTCAGGCAAACCAGTCCAGCCATCACCATCAGCAAGGTGGGGGCACTGCCTGAGCAGCAGCACAGCGGGGCTGGGTTCCATCCATGTACAAGGATACAGGGAAAGGTTGGATAACAGATTCTGAAAAGGATCAATTGGCAGGTATCAGAGGATCATTAAATTGAATTTCCTTTCCCATCATGCAGAGATGGAAGATTTTGAGGTAATTTCCAGGCTCTGCAGCATCCTAGGGTTTAGCCCACATTGAAGGGGCATATTTGCCCTGGGAGCATACTCCCTTTTCACTTGATGAAGGGAATTATTCTGCAGATACACTCTGCTTCCTCAGCCCTGCTGCCCCTGGCACCTGAGACCCACAGAGCTGCACAGCAGAATGTGGCTCAGGGCTGGAGGGGAGTTTTCAGTCTATTAGATTGGATTTTCCCAGAGCAGAGGTGCCTTCCCTGGGCAGGAGAAAACTGATGCTGGTGCACTAACAGAGTTGAAGGTCTCATTTAATCCCTTTATATTGTGAATTTGATTTCAGCAGCCCCAGTGTGAAGTTCTCAGAACACCCTTGCCAGTACCAGTGCCACTGAGACATTTTACCAAGGCAAAAATTAGAGCTCATAAGATCCAGGACATTGATTTCCCGGCAATAACAGCTCAGTTCAACTGCCATTTCCTTCCTTCCTCCCCACCTGCTGACATCTTGACATTTTTGTGTGCAAAATGGTTAGAGATTTTGGTTGAAGCATTTGTCAGTGTTGTCTGCCTTTGCTCCTCTCTAGGATGAATTCCCAGTGCGGGAAGATCTCTCTGAAATATCTGATGATGATACCTCACTGGCAAAGCCACCCCAACCTGTGAAATCAACAGTCCCCTCCTTTAAACTGAAAAATGACTCAGATCTCTTTGGCTTGGGTTTGGAAGAAGCTGGTCCCAAGGAGAGCAGCGAGGAAGGTAAAGCTCACATATTATTTCCAATCTTGCTGCTTTTGTGTGTCAGGCATCTGTTTTTTCCAAAGTCTTTCTAGGGTGTCAGCAAACTAATTTTCACTAAATAAAATACCCTCTAACTTCATGCAGTGCCCTGTGTGAGTCTGTAATCTGGTTTAACACAGCATAAATAGCTTTTAAGTTTTTCCCCATGGGGAGGAGAACTTGGCTTGTCCCTGGCACCAGCCATGGGTTATTTTTGTCCCAGCTGCAAGCAGAAGCACATCTTTCACAAGCTGCTGCTGTGTAAGCCTTCCTGCTTAGCCCAGTGTGCTTGGGAAGTGGTGTTCAGCATTGCATTGCAGTGTCCACCCCCTCCAGAATTTGGATCAGCTTGAACAAAATGCTCTAACATACCCTGCCAATTTCCTCTTCTGTTTTTATGAAAGATGGGGTGGGATCCTAATCACAACCTAAGCATTCCTCAAGCTTTATTTTTCACCCTCTATTCCCTGAGGGAACAAGTCCTACTCATGCAAATTCCTGCTGTCTAGGCATTACTGCAAAGCAACTTCCTATAGATGTCATGCTGCCCCAATGTCAGCATGAAAGATGGGAAGTTAAAGATTTAAGGAAGGAAAAGAGCTGTAAGCAGCACCAGAGAGAGCTCCTTGAATAGCTGTTCCAAAAGTGTGAGGAAGGTGTCACAGGCTGCCATGGTTCCATCAGCTTATCACTCTGAGCTGCTGAACAGCAGAGCTTGAAATAGCTGTAAGTGCATCTGCAAAGGCTCAGGTCAATAATTTCAGCTCAGTTTAGATTCTTAAATAATTAAACATGGGTTCCTCCTATCTCCACTTTTGGTGATAAATATAAAACTCTCGGTCATCAGTGATTGGAGCTTGACTGGCAGTTAGTCTTCTCGATGGCTGCATTTACACATCAGCTGAGGAAAAAGGCCTCTGTAAGTAAGAGTGACAGTCAGACAGCATATGCGAAAAGTGGTGCTGTCATGAAGTCTCTTGTGAAGCAGCCAGGCAGGTATCTCCTGTTGAAGGAAGTTTTGTGCAAAGGCAGTGGACACTCAGCAGCCGTATCATCACCAATAGTTAGGTGAGACACATGTGACAGGGATGGACTCTGGGACTCATTTGAAAGTGTGAAAACATTCATCCCTGTAGAGCAGGGCTGCAGCAGGAGTGCTTTGGGGATGTAATTTCTATACACAGTGTGAGCAGCCGTGAGTGTTGGCCTGCCAGGGTGTCCCAGCTGCTGATACCGTGTCCTCAGTCGTCCTCATAGAAGATGCCTGGGAGAATTTCCTTCAGAGGGGAACTGTTCCCAGGAGCTTTTCTTCAGTTCTGGAAATAACAATCCAGGACCAGTTTGTAGAGCTAGTCTCTAGATGTGTTTCTTAGTAGCTGTGACACAGTGTTGATCACACAGATCATATTGTGTTTGTAATTAAACAAGACAGATATAGTTGAGTCGGTGTGAGTGCTGGCGCCTGTGTTGGTTCCCAAAGGGACACAGATTGTTTGGCCTGGGATGCTGGCCTTGCCTTTGCCCATGGGTGCCCAGGATGTAGCATTTTGTTCTCAGAAATGGGGCCAGGGCAGAATTGCAGCTCTTATCATTTAAATTGATTAAACACAACGGGGGCTTTTTTGTTTCAACAGATAAACAAGCCTCTAAGGAGAAAAAGAAGAAGAAAAAGAAAAGCAAAGAGGTACTGTTAAATTCCTCAGATCTGCCATGTTACCCACCTGCCAAGAACAGAGGTGGCCTTCTATGGTGTCCTCCTGGGACTTGGTGGATTCCCTTCCATGCTCACATCCTGCAGCTCTGATCTGTGCCTCCTAGGCTCTGCAGACCACTGAACTTCAAAACGAGCTTACAGAGCAGTTGAACTTTGAAAATGGAGTGTGTGAGTTTGTAAAATACAGGATGAGGCAGAGCAGTGCCTCTCTGCTGGACTGTGTGTTCATAGCACCACAATTTTTCAAGCACAGGGGTGCCCACAACAGATATCTCAGGGATACTGAGGGAAGTCTGCAGGAGGCTTTGTCTGTGCCATTTAAGCCTGTCCAGTACCACATTATTGTTGGGCACAGACTGTCTGACAGACCAGTGCCCTGTATAACCCAAATGGTCTGTCTGCTTTTCTGTCCAAACTCACAGAAGGGTCTTCAGTGCTTCAACTTGAGTAAGGTTCCTGATGCAGTTGAAGACATCCCTGCCCATGGTATGGGGTTTGGACTAGGTGCTTTCCAGCCCAAACCATTCTTCAGAGCCAGGCGTCAGGGCAGTACATCCTGGGTCACTGGCACACTCAGAGCATTTGCTAATAAAAATGTTCTCATTTTGCAGGAAGAGGACAAGTCAGTGAAAAAGAAGAGCAAACACAAGAAGAGCAAAGAGAAGGAGGAGATCAAAGAGGAGAAAGAGAAGAAGAAAAAGAAAAAGAAGAGCAAGGAGAAAGGCAGTGAGATAGATGAACTTGAGGCTTTTCTTGGTGGAGGAGGAGCCGGCATGAGCAAACCACGGGGCGGGGGGGACTACGAGGAGCTGTAGTTTGGCTTCGAGTGGACTCTGCACCATGACTGTCTCCATCTTCTCTGACAAGTCACCCCAGGACAGGCACAGATGTGTAAAGCTTTAGCCCTTTGCTGTATAGTCTGTCAGACCAGAGTCAGCAAAACAAAAGCTTTACATCTGTGTGTGCTGCTCTGGTGCATCGTTACACAAAGCAAACGCAGCTGAGATGTACGTGAGCCAGGGGAAGGTTCAGGGCATGGCCCCCAGGCCTGCTGTCAGGCTGTCGGTTTTTTCTCCTTCCAGAGATGCCCCATCAGGTCACTGGCAGGCTGTGGGGCGAGGGGACCTGCTTCCTGCTCTGTCCCTGCTGCATTCCACTCCTGCACACCTGAAATTCCTGTCTTGTGAAGAGGAGTGCAACAAAACATGCCGCATGAATGCATCGTGCTCGACTGTCTCAAGTCTTCTTATCCTTCCTATTTTTTCAGGAGAAAGGTGATATTGGCCATTGCTTCACCCAGCAGTTGATGAGCTTTAAGTCAATCAGATCATGCTACGGTACAGCTCTCTAAAGCAGCAGGCACAGGGACAGTGTGAGAGAGAGAGTGTGTGATTGTTGAAGTCCTTTGAATGGGACCTTTCTGCACAGCAGCTTAATTAGCCCTCACTGGTGCTGCTGTTGGAATTCATGAAGCCCATTGATTTCCATGGCCCCAGTGTCTCAGACACTACATGTAAGCTGCTATGCAGTTTGGGAAAACAATGAAAAGTGCAAAGCAACCTGAAAGAGAGAAAAAAATCAGTGCTTTTCTGCATTTCCCACCCTTGAATTTGCATATTCCAGAATCCCCTGCTGCTGGGACCTCTCAGGGACATGACTCCATGTGGAAATGAAGATATCCAGAGCTTCAGAACTGGAAACGGAGCAGTGTTGGTATGGCAAGGCATTTGCTTCTCAGGCATTTTTCAGTCAGGCTGTAAACCCCGTCTGCTGCTCCGTGCCGAGAGGGACCAGCACTGCAGCTCAGCAGCGTCCGTCCTGCTCCAGCTTCTGTCCATCCTGCAGCCAGCCAGTGTGCTGCCTTTCCTGCCCCAAGCAGAGAGCCTCCTCTGTCCCATGAGTTTGGGAAGACTTTTAGTTTTTGCTTTGAACGTAAACCCATGGATTAATACTTGCTCAGCAGCCATTGGATGGGCACTACGGCCACCCCTTGGCACTCACCTGTCTGTGAGCAGCCCCTGTGTTTGATGGAGCTGGTCAGTTCTCTGTGCCCCTCCAGGTCTGGGTCTGGGGTCCCTTGCTCAACTCAGACGGTAAAGCTTCCTCCAGGTTCTGCGAGTTACAGTCCCCTCTTGCTTGTAAGTTGATTTGAGGTTTGGTTTTGTTCTCCCTCACCCCTTTCTGTTGTAAAATGTCAGCCGTGAAATCCAAACTGGAGTTTCCTTCTGCATCCCTATAAAGCAATGTGTTCTTTTGATCCATTAACCACTCCAGAGCTGTCTTGACCAGCAGGCATTTCCTGCTCTATTTTTCTTTTTCTTGCGCCCAAAATGCATTTGTAACTATTTCCGTATAAAACAAACTGGGTTTTTGCTGCATGAGCAGTATGTTGTTCAGGTCTGTCTGCCATTATCCCTTGCCTCCTCCAAGCATTCCACGTGGCACTGTAGAGGAATTGCATGGGACAGTTCAAACTTTCCACATCCGGGGAGAAAAAGGAAGATTGAGACAGGACCCGTTTGCGGCCCTTTTGGGCAAAGGCAGGTGGGAGCTGAAGCCTCAGCTGCCACGGTCCCAAAAGTGCTTCTGTCGCATTAGGATTTTGGGTCATGTTCCATTTTTGCATCGAAAAGCCCTGGTACAGTCCATTCTGACTATAAAGCTCTGTTGTACACCTGTCTCTGCGCATCTTCTTCTACCCCAGAGCCCCTGGGGCTCGGGAGCTGCGTGTCCCTCCTTGTGCTGCTGTTACCACACCTTGTGGGATGGGGCACTGAATTAAAAACCATTCCAAAAAAGAGCTGAACATAAAACCCATGAGTTCTTTTTCCAAAACTGATGTCTGCCCTGAGAGAGCTGTTGCTTCCCACAGCGTAGAGGGTGCGGGGGCTCTGGTCAGGTGTGGGTACGGGGGTCTGTACTGGTTGTGCCCAGTCCCTGCTGACACCAGGGCTGGCCTCAGTGTGTCTGGCTCCTGTGCCAGGTTTGCTGCCGCAGGAGCCTCCACATTCCCTGCAGCTTGACAGCACGAGGAGCTGAGGCAAAAACAAGCAAAGATGAGTCATTCTGTTCCAAAATACTCCTGTAGAAGAGAAAAGCAGATGCGCGAGCTGGCTCTACTTACAGTCAGGCCCCAGGAGGGTGTGTGGCATGGTTTGGCTTCTGCAGCAAGGCCAGAGAAATCCCACCTTGTGGGTAAAGTGGGAGCGTGGAAGGGAAGAGCAGCAAAAAGGCCCCTTTTATAACACACAGAATCCCAGACTGATTTAGATTGGAAGAGACCTGAAAGCTCATCTCATTCCAGCCTCCTGCCATGGGCGGGGACACCTTCTTCCATTTGAACTGGTCTGGGCTACAGCCTGAGCTGTGATCCAGAGCCAGAAAGCATGAAGGAGGGGAGAAGGAAATAGGCTTGCTTGAGCCAGGCTTTCCCATGCCATCCTTTCAAAGAAGCTAAATATAAAAAGTATGTACGTGCCTGTCATTATGGGAAAGCTTCTGCAGGATCACAATGATATAAATAGTTACTGCAAGCATCGCTGCAGGTACCAGGGTATTTGCTTTTGGTTATATCAGTCATCCAAAAAAAATCAAAAGCCTAAGGCTGAGGAGCTGCAGTTTCTTGGAACTAGTGCTGGCCAGAGCTGCAGGGGCAGGGTTTGGAGCAGTAGGAAGGAAAAGTGCAGATTTATCACTGCATTTTGGCTGGGGCTGGTTACCTAGCACAGCATGGACAGCCTCATCCATCAGGGTAGTGCCTGCTTCCCTGGCTGTCTGGATCTCCAGGGCCACCAAAGAGTCTTGCCTTCTGCTGTGCCAGCTTGGAGGCAGAGCACTTGGGATCAGCCAGGAGAGAACCCTGAGGGCCCCTGCTCTTACTCACTGTGTCTTCCCAGCCAGGATGGCCCAGGTGCTGTCCCATTCTCTGCAGGTGTTTGTTTGGGGGGTATTCCTTACCTACCCAGCCCTGGAGTGGGACAACCCAGTGTGACAGTTCACAGCTGTTGTCACTTGGCAGCTCCCAGCTGTGACAGTGCAGCTGCTGTGAGAGGCTGTGGGTGCTGTGAGGGGACAGTGGGTGCTGTGAGGGGACAGTGGGTGCTGTGAGGGGACAGTGGGTGCTGTGAGGAGCTGTGGGTGCAGTCAGACTCTGAAGCACACTGACACTGACCTGAGCTCAGCAGGCTGCACCCTGCCTGTGACAGCCTGGTGGCTCCTCAGCTGGGGCCCAGTTTTGGGGACACCTTCCAGCTGCCTTCACCCGTGGCATGAAGCTGCCCACCTGCTCTGTTCTGTGCCTGCTGCCCCCAGGATTCCTCCTGTGTGCACAGCAGTACCCTCCAGATGGCCCAGGTGCCCTTGACAGAAGTGGCTGGCCCAGCCTGCTGAAAGAGTTCTTCCTTACAGTGGCCTGTCCTAATGGTTGTCACAAAACCCCGAGCTGCAGGAGACCCGAGCTGCTGAGCCACGTGTCCCAGCCCTGCAGAGGCTGTGCCAAAGAGACCATGGCTGATACCTGCCAGACCCTGGGCAGGGAACCAGCACCAGAACGAGCAGGCAGGTCCCCGCAGTTCTGCCACCCCCACTCCAGCTGTTTGCCTGCCCACAGCACGTGGTTGAAACCAGCTCATCTTTAAGGACCCTTCCACACACCACTCCATGATTTTATGATCCCTGTGGAAAGCTGCCCATCACCTTCTGCCCTGGGACTCAGGAGGTGTCTGATCACTGCCATCCAGATTTATTCCTGGACAGTTTGTGCTGATTTGTTACTTTGCCATGGGACTTGTTTAGGTGCTGCTCCCTCTTCACAGCCCTTTACTAATGGGGCTCTGTCCTTGCTCCATCACTGTCCTGCTTGGCACCAGTTCCCCTCAGAGTTCATAATCTCTGTAGTCATGCCAGTCCACAGCTGGTCATGCCAGGGCTGGTTCTTAATGATTCCCATATAATCCCTCTCCTACTGAGCCTGGGATGGGCTGGCCTTTTCCACAGCTATAGCCTGTGTCACCAGGGCAGCCAGCCTTCATTTCCCATGGTCAATGACAAGGGCCACATGCAAGGAGTGTCCCGATGGTGCCCTTTGAGGGATGCAGCTTTGCCCTATTTCTGTTGCTCTCATAAAGTCATGACAAGTCTTTCCCTGGCTTGCCAAGGCCTAGGGTAGGAATTAGCTTCCTTCCTTCCAGCAGTGAACATGAAAAGGTCATTAGAACTTGAATTTTACCAGGACACAAAATTAATGTGTAAAGTTGTGAAAGCTCTTGGAGGCTTTGGGGGGTGACCTGGCTGGCCCCAACCCTGGCACAGGATGAACCTGGGCAGGGGCTGGGGTGAAGGCACGATGGATTTGCTGCCTGCAATGTCCCCGCATCCAAGGGTCCAGCTGCTTGGAGAGCCCATGGTGCTTCCCTGTCCTTTGGGATGCCCCAGAGCTGCCAGATGAGTGTTGGTGGGGAAATCCTGCAGTAGGATGGGTTTAGGGACCGGGGCTGTAGCCTAGCAACAGCCTGAATCATGGCATAATATAATTAATCTAGCTCTGGCTCAGTCTGCTGCATAAAGATTCCAGGACAAGTAATTGAGCCTTTTTAACTGAATGGCTTTACCTCCAAAACCACCCTGCAGTGTCTCAGGCATGTTCCTGGCCCAAGGGTGCTCCATGGTGAGTATCCAGGCCTCCTCTCCCAGCCCCGTGGCAGGGTGGTTGCTGAGCAGAGGGAATTATCCTCTGGTACCTTCAGTGAGCCATCGTGGACGATCCCGGTGGCTCAGGCAGACCCCGGGGGGATCTGGTGTGGCCAGCTCAGCTAAACTGGGCACAGCCTGTGGGTGCCACCAAGCCCAAGGGGGCCTGCAGAGCAGGGTCCAGCTCCCTCCACAGCCCCAAGGTGGGCAGCAGGGCCTGGTTTCTCCCTTGGTTCAGAGCTGGATGCAGGGAGAGGATGAGAGGGAGAGAGAAGCTGGAAGGAGGAGAGACCCTCCTGCCTCCAGCCAAGCATCACACTGATGCGAGCGAGCCTGGGAAAAGGAGAGCATCACCCAGACAGGAGCTGCAGGGTGCCAGCAGCGAGCATCTCATCCCATTCCAGCCCTGCCTCTCCCAGCTGTGGGATCCCCACGTTACCTTGGAAACAGAATTTCACGGCAGCTTGCAGTGGTGCTGCCTGCGGTGGGGACAGAGGCCCGTGTCCGCAGCACTGCCCTGCCCTCGCTGTGCCTCCAGCCCTGCCTGTGCTGCTCCCTCCTCAGCCCTTCCCCAGGAGCCCTGCTCCTGCGAGGCTGGTCCTGCACTGGGTGCTCTGTGCCCCCGCTGTGGCTGCCCGCACAGGGAGGATGGAGAACAGAGAGCCTGGGAGAAAGAGAAAGTGCCACATGCTCAAATATTCATCCCTGCTGTGAATTAAGTGGCGTGGGAGGGAGTGGGGCAATCCTAACACTTCCCAGAGTCACCCACGTCACACACACGAACCCCAGCAGGGTGAGGCACTGAGTGCCAGTCACCCCCGTTCCCCACAGGGTGGCCATAGGTGGGTGCCACAGTCCCGCAGCCCCATTTTGGGGTGCCCCGCACTGTTCCCCCAGTGCCGGAGCCCTCATGGCCGCTTGGGTGGCTGTAGCACCCATAGGGGGGACCCAGCACCCACCTGCTGCCCACAGGCCTGGCCAGCCCCGGCTGCAGCCTCTTCCCATGGAGTCACATCCCATCACATCCTGGGAGCACGGCGCGGACCCAGCATCACCTCCCGGTGCTGCGGCTGGCACCGTGACCCGTTTGAGAAGGCGAGCGGGAGCCGGGGGCTGCCCCAGCGGAGGCTCCCGGCCCGGCCCTGCCCGGCACATCCAGCCTGGGAACCGCCGTGCCCGAGACAGCCGCCACACGGGCTGTGTCCCCACCGCGGGCAGCGCCACTGCAAGGTGCCGGGAAATCCTGTTTCCAAGGGAACGTGGGGATCCCAGCGCTGGGAGAGGCAGAGCCCTGAGCTGCCGGCGGGGTCTGACACGTCCCTGCCAGGAGCAGCCCGCTCTGTCCCTTGGGCTGGCGAGGGCACCCCTGGGAGGACACCCCGGCTCCTCAGGCTGGGCATTTTGGGGACCTGGGCAGATGGCAGAGGCAGCGGGACTGCGCGGGCTGTCCCGCCCGTCGGGAAGGATGTGCCGTCTGACCGTTCCTCAGTAACACACCCGGCACGGGGCAGAGGTGGAAACTGGGGGGTTTTGTGTTTAACGTCCTTCCAGGTATTTTTACAATACCAATTTTTCTATCTGATTTCAGAGTTTCTCTGAAAGAGGAATCCCCTCTTTTTGCTCTCTCAGAGTGGGCCATGTTGGCTTCCCCTGGCATCACCACACTAGTGCCCTTGTCCCACTGCCAAACTGGGGCTGCCAGACAGTCACAGGATCTTACAAAATTTAGACAAACAGTATATTCAAATGATATTTTTTTATAAAGCAGGTAAACCAACTAAAGCTCCACCAACATTTGAATACAGGTTTATGATGTCAAATGGAATTGTTACTGCCTGACTGACTTGAGATATCCCAAGATTTTTAGACAGCTAACCCAGAATCTGCAACCACTCCCCCAAGGGAAGGCAAGGACTCTCAGCCTCAAGGAGTTCCTTTGGGCAGTGTCCCAACCAGTGGGCAGAATTTCTGATGGCAGTCTTGCTGCTCCAAGGGGGATGGACTCCATTGACCTACAGTGGGCCTTGTGGTCAGGTCATGGAATCACAAACTGGTTTTGGAAAGGACATTAAAGCTAATTTCATTCCACTCCCTGCCATGGGCAGGGACACCTTCCACTAGACCTAAGCCCTGTCCAGCCTGGCCTTGGGCACTGCCAGGGATCCAGGGGCAGCCACAGCTGCTCTGGGCACCCTGTGCCAGCCCTGCCCACCCTGCCAGGGAACAATTCCTGCCCAATCTCCCATCCAGCCCTGCCCTCTGGCAGTGGGAGCCATTCCCTGTGTCCTGTCCCTCTCCAGCCCTCCTGGAGCCTCTTAAGGCACTGGAAGAGGTTCTGAGGTCTTCCCAAAGCCTTCTCCAGGCTGGACAACCCCAGTTCTCCCAGTCTGGCTACAGAGCAGAGGGGCTCCAGCCCTCTGTTCTTTCGACCCCTTCTAGCTGGGGTCTGACCCTCTGTCCCTGCACAGTTGTCACACAGAGGTGACAGGTCAACCTGCCCAGGGATAGTTTGTGCCATGGCTGGCCTTAGTGCTGGGAGGGCCTCTGTCCCTGCTGGGGCAGCAGCTGCTGCCACAGGGAATCCTGGAGAAAAACCCTCATTCTGGAGACCTCCCCTCACTGCCCACCTGCTCCTGCCCATACCTGCCTCCTGGTGAGCCTCTGACACTCCTGGCAGTGTTTTGCAAAGGCCCAGAAGGGTCGTTCTGATCTTCAAAACTGCTTCAAAACTGCTCTGTCCCAGCCCAGTCAGAGCTGTGCTCCACTACTTATGTCCCTGTGGTCCCACCAATGTCCCCTGTCCCTGACCTCATCGCCCTGCCTCCACAAGTCCCAGTTCCTGGTGTGACATGAGGGCTGGGCCAGGAGAGCTCCCAGCCCAGCAAGTTTGGGGACTGGCCTCTGCCACCATTCCCGGCCCCACCAGGATCAGCATCCCCAGGGCAGGCACGGGGGGCTCCCGTGTTGGGTGGCCCATTCCTGCTCTCAGCTGCACCAAGGGACACTGGGGTTGGATTCCCAATCCAGTATGCTGTGTGCAGGTTAGTGTCAAATCTCACAGCAAGCTCTCAGGGTGAGGCCTCAATGAATTGTCCTTTGGGAAGGGCTGGGGAGGCCACCCCCACTTCAGCTTTCCAGCTGTGTAGGACAGGTGTGACCCCCCCCTCCATGTCCCCCCCAGGATGAGATCTGCCCTGCTTTGGGTCTCACCAAGTGTCCAGAGTCACCACAGACCTCCAGGGTGACCTTTGGGCATGTTGTTCCTCTATGCCTCAGTTTCCCCTTTGGATGGGGCCCAGCAGAACTAAGTGTGTCACCTGCAGACCCTTTGGCCAGGTACACACTGTCAGGGGCTGGTGGGGAAACTGAGTCACAGGGACACAGTGAACACTGTGGCTCTGCCCCCCGTGCGGTCTAGGGGAGGACTCAGCAGCGGGGAGGCAAAGGCCCCAGAGAAAGGCGGATTTGCCCCCACACTGGCCCAGTTTGGCTGCTCCTGGTCTTGACAGCAAGCCGCAGTGGGGCAGCCCGCACACAGGGACAGGGGGTGCTCCTGCCTGGGGACAGGCACCAGGCTGGCCTTTTCCTTGTAGGATTGCAGGAGCCAGGCTTGTGGGATCCCTCTGGCGACTCACGTGTTCCCATGGCAGAACAGGGCCCCAGCAGCTCGGCCAGGGACAAGCCTGGACCTGCAGAGCCACGGCAGGGCCAACACCACCATCCTCCACACAGGGGCAGGGGACAGTTCTGTCCCAGCCTGCTGAGTCCTGCTGCCCACATGGCTGTGCCCAGGGGGTCCCCTTCATCTGAGGGGCTGCCACCCCTGTGGGTGGTGGGCACAAGGCCAGGGGCAGCCCCTCAGCCTTGCCACTCACCCCTTCTCAGGTCCCATCGGCTGGGGTTGCGTCCCCTGCCTGAGTGCCACAGACTGGGAACCCGTGTGTCACAGCTCAAAGCGGCAGCACGGCTGTGTGCTCAGGGCAGGTGACAGCCCTGAACAGCCGGCACGACTGCAGCCCTCAGCTCCGACCTCCTTTAAGAGGATCTTCTCATCTGCCACAGGCTGCCACTGGCTCGAGGAGGAGGAGCAGGAGCAATAGGAGAAGGCAGTGTCCAGAGCACATGACATGGCGCTGCCATCTCCGGTGCGTGGAGACCTGCCCAAGGTCCAGTTGGATCCCGGAGCACTTTCCAGCCTGGAATAGCAGCCTCACACGGGGAGCAGATGGTCCCACTGTCCCCTGCCATGGGGCTTGGGGGACATGGTCCATCCAGCCTGTTGGTTGCCTGATTTCGGACCTGTGGCCGCTCCAAACTCCAGAGCCCCAGACAGCTGATCTCAGTCTATGCAGGTGTCACCCAGGGCCACAGCTGCATGGACAGAGGGTGGCACTGTAGCGGATGCCCTAAAGGCAGCATCCTTTAGTCCTCCGTGCGGGACTCTGCATTCCACAGGGACGGGCTCTCGCATCGTTCGGGTGATTGCATCCACGGGGGACTTGGAGCCTGCCCGGTGCTCCGGCGTGCATCAGCGGCCACATCGGCGGGGCTTGGGGCTGCCTGGCGCGGGGCTGGCAGCAGGAGGAAGCAGATGGAGCAGCACGGCGGGGACCGCGGGGGCAGGAAGACGGGAGTAGCGGGAGCAGCTGGACCAGCAGCCGGAGCCCTGTGTCCTGCAGAGAGGAACATGAAAGTGCTGGGGAGTGCGGGGAGGGGGACGGTGATGGGGCCCGTCTGAACATGGTGCAGGGGTCCTGAGGGTCTCGGCCCCGTGTGTGCAGCGGAGACAGGCTGACCCTGCTCCCAGCTCCTCCCGCAGCTCCTGTGCCACCCGTCAGTGCAATGAGTTCCAGGCGCTCAGCCCGGCGCCCAGGGCACATACCGCTGGTCTCACTGGGCTCAGCAATGCCCACGGCTCCCAGGGGCATTCCTGCAGGAATCACAGCAGTGCCAGCCCGCCACAGGCCCACCAGCACTGCTCTGCCTGGTGCACCGTCAGAAACTGAGGAAGGCTGTTCCTGGTGCTGCAGTGGATGAAGGAAAAGGTCTTTGGCTACAGGGATTTTGGAGGAAGCAAATCCCGGGGTGCACCTGCCATGCAGAAACACATGGAGAGCAGCAGCCTCAGATCAGGGCTCAGAGCCATGGCAGGTACCGGTGCGTCCCAGAGCCATGGCCCCTCGCCAGGGCACGCACAGGAGCTGGGGCTGCTCCCGGAGCTGTGGCAGTGGAGGGCGGCTCAAGGAGGTGACGGGGGAAACTCTGTTTCACAGCTTCCACAGCTGTGACTTAGGGGCCACGCTATGGTGGAGTCACTGGGGCCAGAGCGTGTCGGAAGCTGTTCTGTGCCTCCTTCGTCCGCCTCCATCACTGAGCATCCCTATGGGCTCCGGCCACCACAGACAGCGACAGCCCCGGAGCCTCTGGGAAAACGAGGCCATTCCATGGAGGAGCTTAGCAGGAGATTTCGCTGCCCAGCCGGCCCCAGCCGCGCAGGGCCACGGGGATGGGGCAAGGTCAGGCAGGACAGGTCTGGGGGGCTGCTGACACTGAGGGGGTGCCGTTGCAAGGGCAGGTCCCTGCGGGGGCCGTGGGGTCCCTGCACACGGTGCGGGGCTGAGCCCGGGTGCCCCCGGCGGCACCGGGGGTCCCGCGGACACTCACACCCACGGTGAGGGGGAACCCCCCGAGGGATGGCACCGGGGGCCGCCAGACTCTGCCCGGAGATCCAGGGGGAAGAAGGGATGCTGCGCGGGGTGGGGGCGGGGCCGGGAACCGGGAACCGGGACCGAGCGGAGCCGGGCGGGGGAGTGGAGATGGATAGGGATGGAGATGGGGATGATGGGGATGGAGATGATGGGGATGATGGGTATTATGGGGACGGGGATGGGGATGATGGGGATAAGGACCAGTCTGGGGGCGGTGCCGGGGGAGGCTCCGGTCTCGGTGCCGGCCCCGCCGGTAACTCCGCCTGCCGTATTTATGGGAAAACAAGCGGCGGCAGAGCGTTGGGCCGAGCCGTGCCGTGCCGTGCTGTGCCCCGCCGTGCCGTGCCTTGCTAGATCAGGCGGAGCCGGGCCATGGTCCCCGGGGCGGCGGCAGCCCCAGCCTAGCGCGGCGGCGGCACTGGGGAATGCGGCGGGGGCCGCCAGAGCGGCTGGCGCGGAGCAGGTAAGAGGGTCGCGGGCAGGGGGCTGGGGTTTGCTCTACCCCCGGGGGCCTCCGACCGGGCCAGCCCGCCGCGGCCCCCCCGATCATCGCCTGGCATCTTATCATATCTCATCTTCACCCCTTTGCCCCCCCCACCCCGCGTTCCACATCTCCATCCTATCCCCCGCAGATCCTCCCGAGGCATCTCAACGCCCAAGCTCCCCACACGATCGTCGCGTGCCCCATATCCCCGTCCCCATCTAGCTCTGCTCCCTCCATCCCTCCAGCCTCACCGGGGCCATCCCCGTCCCGTGCTCCTGAGCCGAGTCATCCCTCCCCATCGCACGGCTATTTCGGGATTCCCCATAGTCCCGTGTGCCCCATCCCCATCCCATCCCTATACCCACCCCCTTTTCACCCCTATCCCAGCCCCAAGCCCATCCTCATCTCCGTCCCATCCCGCCGCAGTGCTCGGGCCGGGCCGTGTCTCCCCTCCCCCCGGTGCCCAGCTCAGCGCCCTGCGCGGCCCAGCGGGCCCGGTGCCGCCCGGTGCCGCCCGGTGCCGCCCGGTGCCGCCCGGTGCCGGTACGCAGCGGGGTGGGGGTGGCCGAGGCCACCGCCCCGGCGTCTGCGGCAGCGCCCGGGACAGACCCGCCCCGCTCCGGGGGCCGCCCCATGCACCGTGCCCCCGGCTCCACAATCGCCCTCCCAAGGTGCCGCTGGCTCCTCTCCCTCCCGGCCTTGCTCCGTTTGCGGGTGGCCGCCAGGCTGAGGGACTAGAGGGGCCGGGGGTCAGGGCGTCCCCTGCACCCTGGGGTACTGCTCACCCCAACCTGGATGCCGGCCCCGGGGATACCCTCTTGGGCCGGGGGTGCTGCTCCCCCCGCAGGATGACCCCTCCGGGGGCACATGGCGTTTGGCAGCCATCCGCGCCTGGCGGGCTTGGGACAGGAACGGGGGGCGATGTAGCAGTGCCAGGGGCAGAGAGGCTGAGACACGGGGCTGGGGAGCGCAGAGGGTGTGTGGAGAGGCTGTCTGATGTGCAGGGCGGGCAAACGCCACGGAGGCATAGGGCACCATGTGTGTATCCTGGGGGTGGCACGGGTGGGGAGCGTCTATTTGCCACGGATGCAAAGCGGGGGCGGGGAGGACGGTGGGCTCCCTCACTTACAGACCATGGCGGCCGCCAGCTCCCGATGCGGGAAGTGCCCAGGCATCAGCGGCCATGGCTGTCCCGCTGACACACGCACGGTGCACAGGCCCCGTGCGCAGCAGGGTTGGTGTGCCAGGGCACGGCGGGCACAGACACTGCCCCCACGGCAGCTGCTGGTGGGACCTCCAGCATCATCTGCTCCAGCACAGCGTTTGGAGCAAGGTGCTGTCCTTGGCTGCAGGGGCCGCAGGTGCGCTCCGGGTAGCACTCGGGGCAGTGCTGGGGACAGCGCTGGGGACAGTGCTGGGGACAGCGCTGGTGCTGCTGGCCGTGCCTCCGGGTCCGTGCGGGCAGCGGGCCCAGCGCAGCGCAGTGTGCGGGGCTGCTGGGGGCGGGCAGCGCAGCGTGCTCGGCGCTCTGCATGTGCAGGCAGCGTGCAGGCACCGTCCCCACCGCAGCGCTCCTGCCCGCCCCGCGGGACGTGCGTGGGCAGCAAGCGGGCAGGATGGGCGGCGGTGCCCCGGCAGTGTGCGGGCAAGGGTGGGCAATGTGCGGGAAGCGTGCGCGGGCAGTGCCCGGGCAGGGCACCGAGAGCAGGACGGGCAGGCAGCAGCCCTTGCCATGTGCAGGGACACGCAGAGAGTGGGCAGTGCCTGGGCAGTGCCGAGGGCAGCACAGGCAGGCCGTGCACTGGCAGGGCCGTGCGTATGGGCAGAGCACAAGCAGTGTGCGGGCAGTGCCCTGGCAGTGTGCGGGCAGTGCCCGCCGCAGTTATGGGGCAGCAGGGCACTGCAGTGTGCGGGCAGGGTGGGCTGCGGTGGCGGGGGTCCGCACCCCTCCCGCACACGTGGCACATGCGGGCAGCGACCCAGTTCCTTGCATCCTCCGTGGGCCCGTCTGGCTGCGGGGTCACCCCCCGGCCCAGCCCCTCGTGCTGCTGGAGCCCGGTGCTCACGGGCGGCACGGAGGGAGCAGCCCGTGCCGGCAGCAAGGGCAGGACCCCACGGGGGACGGCTCCCGTCCACTCCCTGGGCACTGGCCGCTCTGCAAGCGCTGCCGACAGGTGTCACATCCGCGGGGTGGGCACTCCGGGTAGGGAGGCTGGTGCCTGCCGAAAGTGGGCAGTGCTGGGAGCGAAAGCGGCAGCCAACCTACCGGATGCCCACCAGCCGGGAGGTTGGAGAGCAGAGGGGATGCAGAACCCTCTCCCTGCAGTCAGTGTCAGAGGCTGGTGAGTATGTGACAGTAATGGCACTGGCAGCACTGTGGGGCCATCCCGGCTCTGTCCCCCTCAATAGGCAGAGGGTTCCTGCAGCTCCTTGAGGACTCTGCTCTCCCTGCACTGCCATAGAGCCCCAGCTCCCCATGCAGCCTCCCCCTGCACCCACGCCATCCTCACCCACGCTGTCCTCGAAGAGGAGGAATAATTTGGAGAAACCATGGCAACTCCACAGCTCCACCGGTGGTGGGTGTGCTGGGTGGGTGGAAGACACTGGTGCCCATGGGATGCAGCGCCCACATTCCCAGCACACAGGATGCGCACAGTGGCCTCTCTGAGTGACAGTTCTTTTTTGGTTCAGCAGGGCTGTGGCTGCAGGGGTTTCTTGGGGTTCTCCATGTGCTCACAAGGCATCCATGGACCTGGCAGCCACACGTCCACTACACTGGGGGTGCCCCAGGAGCCTCACATGCCTTGTTTGTTTTGCAGTGCTGGGATGGAGCCGCCACAGGCCCCTTGGCCACCTCAGCCCACCCACCCCCTCACTGCTGCTGCTGGACCAGGTAGGACCCTGGACTACAGTTCCCTGCCTACCAGCCACCCTGGAATGCCACAGGAATGGGCTTCCCAATGCCACTGTCACCAGTGCTGTGGCGTGGGGTGCAGAGCCTTCCCAGATCCAGCCCAGCTCCCACATACTGAAACACAGCAGAGCCAATGCTGGGCCACCTCTCTGGGGGCAAACCTGCCCTCCCAGCTCCGCAGGGAAGCACTAGGACCCACATCTCCTTCCTCATGGCATCTTGCTCTTCCCAGCCCATCACAGGGACAGACACCCTAAGCCCACTGGAGTCACCCTCAGCTCTGGCATCTGCACCCCCCCAGCTTGGGGCAGGCAATGAGGAGGAACCCAAACCCCCTCCCTATCTCTGTGTAGTCAATGCTTCTTGCTAAATAAAGTCAATTCCTTTCCTCCAAGAAATATCTTCCCTGTGATCCTCTGCTGCTCTTTAAAGCCAAGTGGCCCCCTACCTTTAGTGCCAACACAGAGCAGCCTGCACCAACCAGCACACCCAGGACCTCGGTGGCCACAACACCCAATGCTCAGAGAACGTGGTGAGGTGACATCTGGGGGGGTCCTCGCTGTGGGCAGAGAAGGTGTACATCCCCCAGTGCTGGTGGCAACCCACGGCAGCTCTCGAGGGGCTGGTGGGGAAGGTCAGTGCTACAACCCACTTAGCCCTGTGGGCAGACCCCTTCCTCTGTCCCTCCCATGCACTGTGCTGATGTCCTCATTGTCACACAGCTGTGTCACACTGCAGCTGGGGACTCTGCCCATCCTGGCCACCCAACAGCATTGTCCCAGAGCACTGGGCTGCTTGGTGCTGACACACAGTGGGTGTCAGACCCCATGTCCCACAGCAACTGAAGCCACCATCACACTTGCTCTCCGGCCCAGGGGACGTGTCACAGCTATGGGACACAGAAGATTACAAAGCCAGTGGGTACCGAGCCAGCACACCTCCTCTGGCACAGGAGGTGATGCAGGAATCACTGCTGATATGTGTGTTGGGGCACCCACTACAGTATCCCTCTGCCACCCCTGGAGCCACCCCGGTCTGAAAGACTCAGGGAGTGCTGCAACTCTGCACTGTGATCACCCCACAGGGGTGTTTGTGGGCCACAGTAGGTGCAGCCACCACAGGGAAGGTGACTCCTGCCTCCTACAGAGCCCCAGGCTGCAGGTGGGTTCCCAGCCAGCATGGTGGGTTTTCATGGTGCTTGTCCCTGGGCCCTCTTCCCCCCTACAGTGCTGGTTCTGGGGACATGGGTACACGTGGTCCCAGGAGACTCCTCACCACTCCAGTGCTCTCATCAGGTCTGAGCACACAGTCCCCATGGAAAACCCTGGTGTTGAACCTCCACAGCCCTGCTCAGAGTTGCCAATTCATGTGATTCTGCAAGACTGCCTGTGTCCTACAGCCCAGCAAGAGGGCACGGTACTCTCTGTTCTCTCGCTGTGCTGAGCTGTATGCAGAGTTCCCTGGCTGCCCCCATGGGTGTCCTGCCAGCCACTCTTTGATTTGCACCCTGGATCTGGAGACTTTTTCCAGTTTCTTCCTTCAGTTGACTGACTATCAACAGCAGCAGTGGAGGCTGGGATGCCCCCAAACATTCATTTCTGAAGAGATGGCCAATCCCCAGCTCTAAGCCAGGAGCTGTGGGGATTGAGACGAGGTCAGTCCAGGATTCAGGCACCTCATGTGTTCTCTTGCAGGGTGGGCTACCGTCCTCTGAGGCTGTGTGACAGGGAACTGGTGGGAGAAGAGTCGCTTCTAAGATGACACGAACAGACCCACCTGACATCCTGGTGTCCACGGTGTACCAAGACATCAAGGTGGCGACAGCAGCCCCTGGGGATTCCGTTGTCTGTCAGCCCCTGGCACAATGTGACGCCTCCATGTCCTCCTCCCTGTCCCGCGAGCCGCAGCCCTTCAACAAGCGCCACTGCAGGAGTTTCGACTTCATCGAATCGCTGGAAGAGCTGGGTACCCCCCCGGCCATGGAGCGCGCCTGCCCGCGCCCCGGCATGCCCGAGCCCACGCCGGGGCCACCGGGCAGGCAGGCGCCGCCGAAGGCAGACCCTTACAGCAGCAGAGCCCCCGCACCTCGGAGCGAGCCAAAGCGCCGAGCCCGCTCCAAGAGCGCCCCGCGGGTGAAGTCCACCCTGACCCCCGTGCCCATCACTGGGGTGGCATCACCGCCGCCAGCCCGGCGTGGGCGGGAGGTGCTGCGGGTGGCACGGGAGCCTTCCCACACCGATCCCTCGCCGCGCCGCGAGGGCCCGCTGCCGCTGCGGGCGCTGGCCAACGAGGTTCACCCCATCAAGCTGCAGCCGCAGCGGAGCAGCGTCAGCCGCATCTCCCCGCTCTGCCTGGGCACTAATTGCTATGAGGAAGGGCCGGGCGCCAAGGTGGGCGCCAGCCCGCACGTCAAATGCCGAGTGGACATCAAGCCAGACGAGGCGGTGCTGGTGCACACGGCGCGGAGCCTGCGGGCAGCCCCGAACCGCCCGGAGCTGTCGCGCTGGCCCCGCACCCCTGGGGCCGCCCGCAGCCTGACCGTGCCGGGGAGCCGGCAGGCATCCGCGTCCCGCACGCCCACCCCCAGCGACTCCTACAGCGGGGAGCCCCCGCTGCTGCCCTACCATGGTGAGTACTACGAGGCGGACCCCCGGGCACTGGCGTACCAGACAGTGCCCGTGCCAGCCTCACGGGAATTCAGGGAGTACCCCGACAGGGGCTGCATGACCTTCTCGGCCCCCGGCGTCCCAGCCAAGTTCTTCTACGCAGAGGAGTCAGCGCGGTGCCCCAGCCCTGCCATGCCCCTCCGCAGCTCTGGCTACGCCAGCTACCCCTACCCCAGCCGCCACGCCGTGCCCCAGCCCTTCTACAGCGAGGACCCGCCCAAGGCTGCTGTTCACACGGTGCCGTCCCGGACGTTGTACGTGGAGGAGGCGCGGGGTTACCCGGTGCAGGAGGCACCTGCCCGCACCTTCTATGGGGATGAGCCCCGCTACTATGCCCCTCGTGGGACCCCTGTCAAAACCCTCTACGCCGAGGACGCTCGGACATACCCAGCCCTCGGCTCCGCTGCCCGGTTGTTCTATGCCGAGGACTACGGCAAGTACCGGGAGCGGGAGGTGATGTCGCGCACGTGTCCCCCGCCCCGCAGCGCTCAGCCCCTGCACTTCGGGGACTGGTACTGCCCTGAGCGGGCCACGCTGCCCTACCAGAGCCTGCAATTGTCACGCTTCACCCCACAGCCGGCGGGCCGGGAGGCCATGTTCTCCTCCTGGCATGCTAGCTACGGCATGACTCCACCACGGCTGGGCCGGGAGACCCAGCACTATTCCAAATCCTGGGATAACATCCTGGCGCCAGCGGCACGCAGGGAGGAGGCCCTGCAGCGTGGGCGCAGCTATGAAAACCTGCTCGCTCACGAACAGCACCGTGCCTTATCCCCCGAGGAGCGCCGGCAGCCTGTGGTGATCAACCTGTCGAGCTCGCCCAAGCGCTACGCAGCTCTGTCCCTCTCCGAGAGCTCCATCCTCGAGCGGGTGCACGCTGATGGCAGCCGCGGGCCCCCAGGCCGCTCGTGGTACGTCACTCCAGAGATCACCATCACTGACAACGACATCCGCGCCGACGGGCTGGGCCGAGGCGAGAGGCGCTCGGCCAGCTGGGACATGCTGGATGGGGGACGGGAGCGCGGGCCCTACGCTGTGCCCTGCGCCCCACAGCCCAACCCCAGAGAGAGCGGCTCGGGGCGCCAGCGCAGCCTGGAGCAGCTGGACGAGCTCATCACCGATCTGGTCATTGACTACAAGCCGGCACCGGGCCACCGCGCGGGGGACAGGGACAGCCTCGCGGAGCAGCTCAAACAACTGCTGAGCAGCAGCGCCTCGGGGCCCCCGCGGCGGGGCGAGGGCAGGCGGATCCCTCACAACGTGCCCGAGGGACCCCGACCCACAAAGGAGCAGCCGGGCCTCAGCTCCCATGCCAGCACCCCGCGCCACCCACCCGCCCCACCGGCCACCGCCCCCTTCGAAAAGTCACCGGAGAACTGCTCGCCCGACCTGAGTGCTGAGGAGGACGACATGATGATGTGCTCCAACGCCAAGTGCAGGCGCACGGAGACCATGTTCAACGCCTGTCTCTACTTCAAATCGTGCCACAGCTGCTACACCTACTACTGCTCCCGGCACTGCCGGCGGGAGGACTGGGACACGCACAAGGCCAGCTGCGTCTACGGGCGGGTGGGCAGCGTCTGCCGCCACGTCCTGCAGTTCTGCCGTGAGAACACCGAGGTGCACAAGGCTTTCTCGCGCATCGCCAAGGTGGGATACCTCTCCCGCGGCCGCGGTGTCCTCTTCCTGGGGTTCCCCAATGCGGGCTCGGCTGAGAACTTTCTCCAGTTTGGGCTGGAGAGCCTGCTGATGTCCCCGACCTACCTGTCCCTGCGGGAGCTGGACAGCTATTCGGACAACCTGGGGGACTATGCCCAGGAACTGCGGGAGACAGGCAACCAGTACGACCCCAACGAATGTTTCCTGCTGAATGTAACCGTGGCCGTCACTCAGAAAGTGCCAGAGAGGCCGTCACCCAAGATGCAGGTGCCGACGGTCAGGAAATATGCCAAGGTGGCCTTAGCCTCCTCCAGCCCCGAGAAGAAGATCTTGAAGAAGGAGCGAGACATGGAAACGTTGATCCTGACGCCACCGCCCGGCACGGCGGACATCGACAAGGAGGGGGAGGAGGGCCGGAAGGCACGGGAGGTCTGCTTCATCAACATCCAGCGGGAGCTGCGCATCCGCGGCGTCTTTCTGCGGCACGAGTTCCCCGCTGTCTACGAGCAGCTCTGCGACTTCGTGGAGAGCAACAAGCGCTTCACCCCCACCACCATCTACCCCATCGACAAGAGGACGGGCAAACAGTTCATGTGCATGATTATGGCGGCCTCCGAACCTCGCACCCTCGACTGGGTGGCCAGCCCTAACCTCCTGGACGACATCATGTGAACGCAGGGCGAGGGGCATCCCCTGTGTAGATACGTGCTGTCCTGTCAGAACCCCCTCGGCTGTCACACCAAGGGCAGGGGGCTGCGGGCGGCCGGCACGGGGGTGACGGGAGCACAGCCCCAATTTGCCCCGGAGCCCAGAGGCTGGCAGGCCCCTGCAGAGCCCTCTCGAGCGAGCGGTGCTCGGCCAGAGCGGTCATGCCCCTCACGCCCCCAACCCCTGCCCACCGGGCTGCCACACACCCAGAGCCCCCGCGCCTGCCCCAGGGCCCCCTCAGCGCCGGGGGTCCCGCAGCGGCCGTACCCAGCGCCTGCGGCTGGGCCACAGCAGGACCATGTCCCCACCGTGTCTGTGTGTCCTGGGCGTGTCACTGCGGGAGCGCCAGGTGCTGGGGGGGCCCTGGGATCCCCCGCGGGTTCTGGACACAGAGCGAGGCAGGGCTGGGGGTCCCTGCACCCTGCCGAGGGAGGGGGGAAGCGGCAGCGGTGAGGGATCCGCGGGCGGCGGGCGGGGATCAGGAAAAGGGGAGGCAGAGCCGAGGCCTTGGCCAAGGCTCGTCACCCGGGGCGCCCGCGCCGCTCTGCCCGGCTCCGCTCCCCGCTGCCGATCCCACCGCCGGGACCGGGACCGCGATCCGGACCAGCCTCCATCCCCAGGGCCGCTGCCCGGCGGGACCCCACACCGGCTGTGGGCGGAGCCTGGCTCTGAGGGCGCTGGTTGGACTGTGGGCGGAGGAGGCGGGAACACGGGCAGGAGCCGGGCGCTGGTTGGACTGTGGGCGGAGGAGGCGGGAACACGGGCAGGGGCCGGGCGCTGGTTGGACGCTGTGGGCGGAGGAGGAGGGAACACGGGCAGGAGCCGGGCGCTGGTTGGACGCTGGGCGGAGGAGGCGGGCGCGGCGCGCGGGCGGCAGCGATGGCGGGTGAGGCGCTGTCGCGGGTGCCGGACGTGCAGATCGATGGCGATGGTGTCTTCAAGTACGTGCTGGTGCGGGTGCGCGGGGCCGGCGCCCCCGCCAAGGACGTCGTGCGAGGCCACGGCTGGGCCGAGTACCACGGTGAGGGGCGTCGGGAGTGCGGGGCGGGACTCTGGCCCGGGCTGCCGAGGGAAGCAGACGCGGGCCCCGGGGGCGGGTGGGGGCTTGCCGGGGCTCTGGCCCCTCACGGGGCTGCGGCTGAGGCGGGGGATCCCCGCGCCCCCCATCCCCTCCCGCTCCCTCCCTGCAGCCGACTTGTTCGAGCGCACCTCGGAGGAGCTGGCGCGGCACGGCCTGAGCTGTGAGTGCTTGGGCGGCGGCCGCCTCTCTCACCGCCCCGAAGAGAGGAAGATCCACGTCTACGGGTACTCGGTGGTAAGCAGAGGCCGGGGGGACCCACGCATGGACGCGGCATCTCCGTTCGCGGTGTGGGTCCCACTGTGGCCGAGTTGGTTCTGCATTCCCTCGGGGCTGGAAGGGGTGAACGGGGCGGTGCTCCGGGGTGAACGGGGCGCTCTCCCGAGTGCCCCAGGGAAGGGACACTTCGCAGAGCCCTTTCGGGTAAGCGGTGCTTGGCCAGAGCGGGGTCACCCCCATGAACTCCCCAGCACCTGCCTGTGGGGCTGCCACACACCCAGAGCCCCCGGGGGTCCCGCAGTGGCTGTACTCAGTGCTGGGTGCTGCCAGGGGGAATTGGGCTGCACAAAAACCGCGTCCCCACTTTGTGTGTCCTGAGGACATTCCTGCAGGAGTATCAGGTGCTGCAGGGGCCTTGTGAGGGTGATTGAAGGCACCCACAGGGACATCATTGGTGTGATGGGTTCCTGGATGCTGACCACAGCCCAGGGCTGTGCTGCAGCACAACTGTGCTGGGTGCTGAGTGCAGAGCCCAGCTGGGACCAGGGCAGGATGGTGGTCCCTGGGCCACAGTGCAAGCAGTTTTCCCAGTTTCAGGGTGACACTGTCCTCTTGCCTGGGTGCTACAGTAGCCTCAGCTGGAGTCAGGCAGGGCTGCCACAGTGGGATTGGCAGAGACTCTGTTGCCCCTCTGCTCCTGAGGTCTGCCAGAGCTGCCCTGGGGATTTGCCGGGCTTCCCTGCAAGTGGTCACCCACCAGCTGTCCTTTGGAACCCTCTTTCCTATGCAGGGCTTTGGACGAGCTGACCACGCTGTGACCACAGAGAAGCTGAAGGCCGAGTATCCCGACTATGAGATCACCTGGGCAGATGAAGGGTACTGACTCCTGTCTGTGGTGCCAGCCCAGAGCTGGCACAGCTGTTCACAGTCCCGGGGCGATGGCAGCAGGCCCCCCATGCTCAGCAGTGCTCCAGACTCTCCTCATTTTCCTCTGTGCTGAACTGGCCCGTTCTCCGCCATGACTGGACTGTCCCCGTGCCAGGTGCTCCCACCTCCCTGGCGTGGCAAAGCTGGTGAAGCCACTGGTTGCTCTGCCCCAGCCTCCTGGTGCCAGGGGCTCATCCTATGTGTATCTGTGAGAATTAAAGTCGTTGGGGGAGCACAGCTGCTCCGGTGGCCATGCTCACGGCTCAGCTGCTCCTTCCCAGCTCTGGGTTGTGCCTGTTGACAGTGGAAGGGACCTCCCAGGTTTTCCACCCCTTTGAGGGGGACCTGGTATGGCAGCAGGCAGCGTGGGATGGGAACAGCAGGAGGTGTATCGGGATTTGCCTTGGAAAGGGCTGAGGCAGGAGAGAGGAAAGCAATGCCCAGGCCTGGGGGAGGGAAAGGCAGGGTAGACCTGGGGGAGAGACCAGCCACATCTCCTGTGGGGAGGGAACTGAGCTGCCTGGGAACATGGTTGGGAAGAACATGCCCATTCCCACTCTGGCAGGTGGTCACACCCTGAGGAAGAACATCCTCCCTGACTTCATCCCATTGGCCACCCAGGACCAGCTCCTGTCCCTCTGAATTTCCCAGGGATTCTCCCTGCTTGTGCTTCCAGTGAGGAGCAGCGGGGGGCGACTGAGAAAAGCTGCTGGAGGCTTCAGTGGCTGGAGAGCTCCAGGGAGACGTGCAGGCTGGGTTGCTTCAGTCACTGTCCCGCGTGAGGCTGGGGCTGGAGGAACCTCCCAGCCCAGTCACAGCCCCATTTCACTGTCAGACCCTGACCCTCCGTGCTCCCAGCTCCTGCTTGGCTATGATCCTGCTGCTGCCTCCTCCACCTTGTGCCTTCAGGGATGTGGGCTCCTTCCTCTGCATCCAGAGCCATGCAGGGTCAGCTCAACCTGCAGAATCTCAGCCTGGCCTCTGTGTCCAAAGCTCAGCCTGTGCCCTAACTCCAAAGGAAGCTTGCAATGAGGGGATGGCTTTCATAGGCAAAAACTGCTGTGCCTCATTCTCCATCCTGCAAGGTGTGATCCTCCCCTGTGCTGGGGGGAATGCTACCCAGAAGTTACATGGAGTCAGCTGCAAACCTGGAAATCACTGGACTGTGGAGCTTGGAGGCAGATCTAGGATGTCCTGTCCATCCACTGGCCTAGCAGGGCTAGCTCCAGTGGGTCCATCATGGTGGGATTGCTGTGCAGGCTTAGGGGTTGGACTTGATAGTCCTTGTGGGTCCCTTCCAACACAAGGAATTCCATGATTCTGTTCCAGAATTAGGCTGTGGGAGCTGTGCCCAGGTGGGGTTTGAGAATCTCCCTGACTTGGCCCTCCCAGCAGCTTGGGAGCCTGCTCTGGCTTTGACAGCCCTCAGGTTGTCAAAGCTCACAGGTTTTTCTTTAAGTGGCCTTTGCTGTTCTCGCTTTGTTCTTGTTGTCTCAGTCCTTATTGGAACACTCTCTGCTTGAAGGGTTGGCTCCCTTCAGCCTCCTGCCAGGGCTTACTTGGGTGACATCCCACTACACCTTCTCCAAGCTGGGGCACGTCCAGCTCAGCCTCTCCTTGTGGGAAGTCCAATCTCATCATCATCATCAGGGAATCTCCAATGGGGATACTCAAAAACTGTCTAGACGCATCCTCCAGGGAATACTTGTGGAACAGAGGGGTGGAATGGGGTGACCTGTTGTGCCTCCTGTTCTGTACTATCCTGTGGTCGTCATCACTGGCCAAGGCTCGATGTGTTCTGGTATGCCCACACCTCATACTGGGAGCACCAGTATCCCCAGTGCAAAGGGGAGGGGCCAGATGTGTGAGAGAGGCTCTGCCCATGGCACCCAGGAGGCCAGTGGCTACTTTGCCAGTGGCCACAGCACTGGCCTGTGGCCAGCTTGGTGTTGCCAGGTTCCTGGGCAGGGCTCCTGCTCTTCGGCATGTCTGGGCTGGGGTATATGGGGCTGCTGATCCCCACTGGGCCTGGCTGGCGCTGGGGGAAGGAGCTGAGCCTGTGTTTTACTGCCCCTGATGCAATCCCGGTGCAATCTGCCTTCCAAGGCCGTCAGCTCAGGGGGAGGATCTGCTCCATGGGGCCCCTCTCTGGGCACAGAGGCTGCGGCAGCAGAGGTGAGAGGGGTCCTGTGGGGTAGGATCCCATGCTTCCCCTGCCCAGGTGGGGAAACCAGTGCAGTCAGTAGTTGCCCTGGCCAGGCAACACTGGTGGTGATATGGGGGGCTCGGCCTGCCAAGCTGTGCTTCTTCCAGGCTCATCAGCCCTTGCTGGGGCTCTGCCAGGGATGTTCCGCCCCAGGGGTGACCTGGTTGTGGCCCTAGGGCTGTGTCCCTTCATCCCATGACAGTCATGAGCTGGTTGCTGAGATGCTCCTGCCAGCCAGAGTGGAGCAGGCAGGGTGAAGGCTGGCTCCTCCCAATGCCATCTTTTGGGATCCCCAGGCTCGAGGGAGACCTTAGAGCCCCTTCCACTGCCTAAAGGGACTCCGGGAGAGCTAGAGAGGGACTTTGAACAAGAGCTTGGGAGTGACAAGACGAGGGCATGGCTTCCCACTGCCAGAGGGCAGGGTAAGGTGGAATATTGGTGATACTGCTGTCTCCCAGCTCAGGTGTTCTCTCAGAGTGCAGCCCACTGCCAACCCTGCACCCAAAGTCTCTCCCACTTTCTTTATGCACAGGGACTGGCAGAGGCTCCATGTCCCTAGCAGAAGTGCCAGCTTTCCCCACAGGACTGGCAGCATCCCTGGCTCAGCCCGAAGTGTCCTAAACCCTCACCAAGCTCATTCCACTGGGCTGTGCTCCCTTCCAGTCAGAGTGGCACCCACCGTCTTGTTCTGGATGGCAAAGGCGCTGAAGGAGAGAGGTTCAGTTGGGAAGAGCCGAAGGTCTTCCTGAGGCACCTGGCTCCAGCTCGCTGCTGTGGTGCCGGCGGTGCTGCTGACAGGATCACGCTGCGCTGTCCCAGCCGGCGCAGCCTTGCTATAAATCCGCTGCTCGAGCAGGGAGCCGATAACGGCGGGGCTGAAGTCCAACTCAGGCAGGTCCTGGGGAGCACATTCCAGCCCCGGGCTCACGGTGGGCCTTGCCCAGCTCTGTTTTACCGTCGCGGTGGCCGGGATGGCTGCAGGCAGGCAGGCGATGCTGGCTCTCCTGGTGCTGCTGGGTGAGCTCTGCCGACGTGGGCGGGGGTGTTGTGTCGCTGGAGGGAAGGGGTCTCCGTGCTGGCTGCTCCACTCTGGTTCTCCCCGGTAGTTTGCCCCAGCACGGGGAGCCGGGGCAGGTACAGCCCAGCCCGCTGGGCTCTGCTGGTGAAGTCAGCCCGGGGTTCCCAGGGTGAGCGGGTGCTGGAGCCCCCAGCACCGGGCTGGGGATAACCAATGGCTTTGTTCAGCATGGGACAGAAAACGCCCAGATTTTCCTGCTTCTTCCAAAAAGGGGGCTGGGATGGTTACGGTATAGCGGTCAGTGCCCTGGCAGGCTCTGACGCCCAGAGGCTGATGGTGGGAGGTGGCAGTGTGAGACGTGGACAGTGACGGGGGTGCGGGGCTCGTCCAGGGGAAGATGCCGCTGAGAGCTCGGTACCTGCCCCAGCAGGGTCCCAAACTGAGGTGCCCAGGCAAATGTCACCTGCAGGTCACCTGTGCCCTCCGTCACCAGCTGCGGGCACCATGCCTGGTTTCCCTGCGGGGTTTTCAGCCCCAGTATCTTTCCCACAGCCAGAATCGTCCTCCCCAGTGGGTCCGTGGTCGTCAACAGCTGCAGCAGTGCGGCTGAGCAGCTCTGCAACTTCGTCTGTGACTGCAGCGACTGCTCAGATGAGAACCAGTGTGGTGGGTGCCCAGACTCCCCAGGCCCCCAGACCCACCCTCAGGCCCTGCTCCTGGGGTGACAGCAGGCTATGTAGTGGGGGGGTGTTGTGGGTGCAGGTCCTTGGGGTGATGCTGGTGCCCCGGATGGATGCAGGGTCCCCCAGGATGGGTGGGTGCAGATCCACAGGTTAGGGACAGGTCTCTTGTGCAGGTGTCCAGGGTGAACACAGGTTGCCTGGGTGCAGCTGAGTCTGCCACGTGGCTGCAGCATCCCAGGCTGTGTGCAGGTCCCACGGGCTGGCCACAAGTTCCCTGGGTAGGTGCAGCCCCCCCGGGGTAAGTGCAGTTCCCTGGGGTGGGCATAGGTTGCCAGGGTTTCCCCAAACCTGCCTTGACACCCCATCTGCCCACCCTCAGGGTACCTACGGCACTCAGCAGTGCTGGGCACCCCCTTCACCTGTGACTTCGAGGACAGTGACTGTGGCTGGCAGGATGTGGGCACCTCAACGTATGGATGGGTGCGAGACCGGGCCAGCCTGGCCACGTGGGGTGTGGGGCCTCATTCAGACCACACCATGGGCACTGACATAGGTAAGTAGGAGCTGCTTGGTGAGCAGGCTCTGGGCACCCACAGCACCACTCCACTGGACTGTAGGTGCCCTGGCGTTGGGGTGCCAGAACACCCATCCTTGTAGAGTGCAGGGGATGGAGCAGACCTATGGAGGGGCAGGAGTAGTACTGGCACAGCTCCAATGACAATCCATGGGGCTGCAGTCCCTGCTGTGCTTTCTGCTCTCCTCAGGTTGGTTCTTGGTGACCATGTCCTCCTCAACAAAGGCTGCGGCCACAGCCTGGCTCATGTCACCAGAGATGCGGGAATCAGCTGCGACATGTGAGATCAGAACTTGGTATCACCTCTCAGGGAGCTGTGAGAGCACCCAAGGTGGGCAGAGACAGCATCGACTCCTGGGCAGTGAGGATGGGAGGCAGTGGGGAGGGATGGGCCCATCTGCCCCTGTGGCAGGGACAGAGCCACCTGCACCTTGAGATGGGTCCTTGCCATCCTGTTTGCCTCTGCCATCCACACACAGAGCTGGTGGGATCCCCAGCTCCAGCCCCCAAAGCTGGCAGGGCTCTATTCATTCCTTTGGGTACCCCAGGATGCCCCGTACCAAGGGCACTTTTGGGGCTTCCCTCAGGGCTGAACCAGACAGAGTGGCCGGTGCTGCGCCTGGCTGTGGTACACAAGGACGGGGCAGTGGAGCTGTGGCAGAGCCCTGAGCGCAGCAGTGAGGGTTGGCACCAGCTGGTTGCCTACCCCGGCCGGATCATGGGGCAGTTCCAGGTGAGACAGTGTTGGTACCCAGACACTGTCCCCATAAGCTGGGACCAGAGGAGCTGGGTGATGTTCTGAGACCCAGCCTGGGCAGCTCATGCTATCCCCATCCTCCCATCACAGCTCATCTTCTCCCTGACAAAACCACCCATCTGCAGGGCAGAGGTGGCACTCGATGACATCATGTTCAGGAACTGTGGCTTACCAAGTAAGTCCCACATCTGCTGGGATGTGAGCTGGGATCTTGGGGGAACTAGATGGGGTGCAAAACGCAGAGGAGCTCTCCCATTGCTCACTGTGTCTTGGAGCACCATGCCCTGACTAGAGCATGAGGTGGGCAGTGAAAACCTGTCCCTTGAGCCACCCCAGGGAACGATCCGGGAGTGCTCACCGTGTCCCTGTGGGACCAGCCACTCGCTGACATGCATTCCCCCACCCCAGAGGTCGAGCAGCAGATCTGCGGGGCCCAGGAGAGCCCCTGCCGCCGCGGTTCCTGCGTGGAGCAGCGTCGTTTCTGCGACGGCACCGACGACTGTGGGGACGGCTCGGACGAGGACGCAGAGCAGTGCAGTGAGCACCCCTGGCCCCGGGGAGGAGTCCTGCGGATGGGCTGAGGGTCTGCCTTGGTGGGGCAAAGCTGTGCTCTGGCCTGGCAGGGGTGCCCCCACTTCTACCCCACGCCAGGAGGGCAAAATGACCCTGAGGGTTTGCAGAGGGGTGGCATCAGCCCAGCACCTGGGACCTGCATTGTCCAAGAGCAGGCTGGGACCCCAGTCTCTAGGTCACTGCTGTCCCTTCTCCTCACAGAGAACTTCACCCACTGCTCCTTTGACCACGATCTCTGTGGCTGGGAGGCAGTGGATGGGCCATCAGTGTGGGACAGGAACACGAGCCTGAACCTGGGCACCTCCTACAGCATTCCCACTCGGGACCACAGCAACAACAGCAGGGCTGGTACGTGGCGAGGCACCAGTGCCCCAGCAGAGCCCCACTGCAGGTGGACATGCCCTGGAGTGACACACGCCTGGGCTCTGCTCAAGGCTGTGCCAGGACAGTGGTGTCCTGCACCTACACATCTGCCTGGCTCCACTCAGCCCCAGCATCTCCTGCAGGTTTTTTCCTCCATGTGCAGGCTGGTGGCACAGCTCAGCTCAGCAGCTCCACTTTCCAAGCCACCAACTCCTGTTCTGTGAGTCACAGCTGGGACCTCATGTCACAGCTCATATGGGCATAGGGGTGATGGGAGATGGGGTTCCCAGCTCTGGGGACCCTCATGTGGGGCTGAGGCTGTGATTTGCCCTTGCTGGGGATGGGCATCAGGATTTTGGGGGTGATTTGGTGACATCTCTGGTGCCCATTAGGAGCTCTGAACTCTTCATGTCCCCTCTGTGATGCAGGGGGCTGTGTGTCCCTGCCCCGAGGGCTCACCCTCCTCCCCATCCCCAGCTCATCCTGTACTGCCACCTCCATGGCTCAGCCACCAGCAACCTCAGCATCTCCTACGTGACCAACTCTACCAAGCACCTGATGAGGGAGAGGACAGGAGACCTGGGCAGCAGCTGGGTCCGGGAGAGAGTGGACTTCAGTGTGGTGGATCCCTTCAAGGTAGGCTGGTGCTGTGCTGAGGGGAGCTGGGCTGCATACAGGGGCAGCATCACCCCCCAAGCCCACCACGGCCAGGCCAGCTCACGCTGCTGCAAACTTGTCAGCCACAGCATCACCCCTGCTCCCACTGAGTCCCTTCCTGGGGAGAATATGTGTCTGTCCATGACAGGTTCTGGCTCCCTCCATCCCATGACTCCCTGGTGTCACCCTAATCCCCTCATATTGTGCAGGGTTGCTGATACGGTGCTTTCCTGCAGGTGCTGATCGAGGGAGCGGCCGGCAGAGAGGGGACCGTGGCCATCGATGACTTGATCCTGTCTCCGGGCTGTGTGAAGGAGCAGGGTGAGCTGGTGTGCAGTGTCCCTCACCCTGCTCCAATGTGGGCAGCTGTCCCAGGTGTCTTGTGCCTATGGCACCATGCCTAAAGCATCCCCCTCAGGGTCTACCTGTCCCTCTGCTCATCACAGGGACCATCCTGGGTGCAGCACAACAAACACCTGCCCTGTGGTGCTGGTCTCTTTGTCCCATGGCAGTGACACTCCATCCTCTGTGTCAAAATGTGTAACTCAAGCAGCTCTTAGTAGGCCCGGGGTCCCCTTCAGCTGGTGGCAACTAGGCTGGGCTGGGGCGAGATGGGATGGAGAAAATGGAGAGCCAGGGAGATGCTGGGGGACAAGGGACCGTGGTTTGAAGGGCTGACACTGATGCTGTTGCTGGGCCCTTTCACCACTGCTCTACATTCTGTGGTGTTTCACCATCAGAGAAGTCTGCCGAGGTCGTGCTGCCGAGCCAGGCGGATGCAAGCCCCTGTGCAGCAGACGAGGTGGCCTGTGACAGTGGGGAGTGTATTGCCGCAGAGCTGGCCTGTGACTTCGCTGACACATGCGCTGATGGCTCCGACGAGAAGCACTGTGGTGAGAGCCTGGGCAGGCACCTGCACCTGTCCCCGGCAGAGGAGGGGACCAGGTGTTCCTGGGCTGGCACGGCCAAGGCACCTGAGTGCCTGCACAGCCCCTGGGAGAGCAATTGCCTGGCAAGACTGAGCCTGGAGTTTTGGGTTGCCCAGAGGAGCTGTGGCTAGCCCATCCCTGGAAGTGTCCAAGGCCAGACTGGATGGGGCTTGGAGCACCATGGGATAATGAAAGGTGTCCCCTGCCCATGGCAGAGGGATGGAATGAGATGAACTTTAAGGTCCTTCCAGCCCAAACCAGTCTGGGATTCTGGGATTCTTTGACTTTGCAGGGACAACAACCTTCGAGTCCAGGGCTGGGGGCTGGCACGACGTCAGTATGGGGCGGCTGCGCTGGGGTCTGCAGAAAGTCACTGAATCTGACAGCTTCCTCACAGGTGAGGCTGTTCTCACCACCTAGACAATCCTCTTCAGTGCTCAGCACCAGGGGAACCCCCAGAGCAGGGACCCCCAGTGAGTGCCACTGCACAATGGAGGATGATGCCCAGGCAGGATGCTGGGCTGGGAGTGCTACCAGCGATGTGGGACCACAGTCCTCACCTCACAGAGTGTTTCTGTGCCCAGGGACTTTCCTGGCCCTCCAGACAGGAGAAGGACAGATGCTGGGTCCTGCAAAAGCACGATCACCTCCACTGGGCCCCTCTGGCCCTGCCTGTGCCATGGAGATGAGCTACCACATCCACAGTGACCCCCAAGGTAACCTCCCCAGGGTGCCCTGCCTCCTTCCTTGCCCCCAGACCCCCAATGCCCACCTGCCTTTGCTGCCTCTCCCAACCCTGATTTGTCCCATCACATCATCCTGAAGCTGGGGTGTGTTCCTGTCCATGTCCCTGCACCCTGTGACCATGGGCTGGTGCCATGGAGGGCTCCTACAGGGTGGCCAGGGGTTTTGGGTGCTCATAGCCTCAGCATTACCTCTTGTTCTAGGCTTCCTAGCCATCAGTGTCTCAGATCACACCACTGGCACCACCCAGCTGGCCTGGCAGACCCAAGGTCATGGCAGCACAACTGAGAGTCATGTCCGTGTCCTGCTGGGAGAGAGAAGCCGGCCTTTCCAGGTGTGCTGGATGCACAGGGACCAGCCTGGGGGCTTTTGGTGGGACAGTGCCCGTGCTGCCAGGCACCCCAGGCTCATGGCTGCTGCCCCCAGGTCGAGCTGCTGGCGCTGGCGGATCTCCAGGGCTTGGCGAGTGTCAGTGTTGACAACGTGACATTTGAGGAGTGCTACGTTGATGTGGTGTCACCCACAGCTGCAGGTATGGCCAAGGGTGTGTGGGCAGGGAGGGTACCTATGGGCCCCCTTCCATGGGGGGTGCCTGGTGGCTGTCACTCTGTCCAAGAGCAGGACCATGGTGCAGAAGGCCGAGGGGCAGGGCAAGCATATACCCTGCCTTGGCCTGGGACCCCTGCATGGGGTAAACTAGGGGACTGGGAAAGGGGAGAAGGGTGAAAGGGACGTTTGGGGGACCCATTATGCTTTTATGATACCTTACCCCTTTCCACTTCCACGCTGTCACCTCTCTCTGGCCAGAACTATCCTGCAACTTTGAGAGGGGCATGTGTGGCTGGTACCAGGACCTGTCCAGTGACTTCAAATGGGTCCTCAGCACGGGGCAGGGCCAGGGCTCTGACCACACCACTGGCTCAGGTAAAGTGCTGGTTGCTCTTTGGGGGAACCCAGGAGCCCAAAGCAGAATCCCAGGGCCAAGATACACCCTGTGCACTCCCAGCAGCCCCATGTCTATGGAGCAAGCTCACACAGGGCAGCCTGGGAGCACCCAGATCTGGACTGTGGGTGATGCAGAACACTCACATCATGACCCCTCCACCCTGGCTGTCCCCAACATCCAGGCTACTTCTTGTCCGTGGACCCCTCTATGCCATGGAGCCACGGGCAGCGGGCCCGGCTCCTCACCTCCCACCAGGAGCCGGCCGCTGCCCCGCGCTGTCTCTCCTTCTGGTACCGCCTGGCCGGCCCACAGATTGGTACGTGCCCCATGGCATCCTCCCGGGACTGCCCCAGCCCGGCTCTGCTCTGGGGACAGTGGGGTCCCCAAGGGCTGTGAGACGGCTGCCCCCACGCCCCCCTCTCCCCAGGTACCCTGAACCTCAAGCTGTGGCTGGAGGGAGGGGAGGAGGTGGTGCTGTGGACCCGCCGAGGAGCCCAGGGCAGCATCTGGCACCGGGCATGGGCAACACTGCCCGCCACGGGCCAACAGCGGTACCGGGTGAGGACCAGCCCCTCCACGTCCCTGGCATCAGCAAGGCACAGGGGTGTCTGACACTGCTGCCTGGTGGCAGGTGGCGTTTGAGGTGCTGCATGATGGTTTCCTGGGGGACGTGGGGCTGGACGACATCACGCAGACAGCGGGACCCTGTGGGGCTGAGCTCTCCTGCTCCTTCGAGGCAGAGAGCTGTGGGCTGGTGGCCAGTGGAAAGGGCACCTGGGAGCGACAGAGCAACAGCTCCGGCACCACTGCTGGCCCTGTGGCCGACCACACCACCAGCACCGCTGCAGGTACGGTCCATGGCAGCCCTGTTGCTTCCCTGCTGCACTCAGTGTTGTCCCTGCCTGCTCTGAGCCTGCACCCCACACTGGCCCTGCCTGCTCTCCCTGTGTCATGCCTGCCCTGCCCTCCGTGCCCTCCCCAGGATGAGCAGAAGGCAATACTACACAGGGCTTCCCAACCCTGGAACTCCCCAAACGCAGAGTTTCCCAGCCCCAGGGCCCCCTAATCCTGGGGTGGTTCCCAGACTGGGGAGACTCCTTGACCTGGGGGGGAAACCCAGCCCCGGTTGTCTCCTAGTGCTCCCCAGCAGGGCTGGGTAGGGGTCACAGCACAGGGGCTTCTCTCCTCCAGGCCATTACATGGTGGTGAACACGGGCAGGGTCTCCCTGCCTGCAGGGCACACGGCTGTCCTCACCTCCCAGCCCTACCAGCTCCCTGTGTCTGCCCAGTGCCTGGCTTTCTGGTACCAGCTGAGTGCTGGGACCCCAGGTGAGCACCACCTGCCCTGAGACCCCTGGGGCACCTCCAGATGAGTGGGGGCCCCACACAGCACAGCCCTGGATCGTTCCTCCATGTTGGGTGCCCTGGGCAGGCTCCCTCATGGTATTCGTGGAGCAGAGCAGGGTGTGGAGGAAGGTTCTGAGCATAAGCACCATGGAAGGGAGCAACTGGCACCGCAGCCACGTCACCATCCAGCCTGATGGCGACTGGCAGGTGAGACAGGGAGGGGTGCTGAGGGCAGCTGGAGGTGATGAGGGGTGCATGGGGGCTGCCAGCCTCAGCATGTCACCCTGCCCAGGTGGTGTTTGAGGCAGCGGGAGCTGGGGGTGACCACGGATATATCGCGCTGGATGACCTGCACGTGTCAGATGGAGCCTGCCCTGAGCCAGGTGAGACCGTACCCCATAGGGGCACTGTGGGCCCAAAGTAGGGGATGGGGCATCCTGTGGGGGCATGTAACCCATGGGGATGGGGACAGATCTGTTCCTGCCCTGAGCTTGGCCTGGCCAAAGCTGGGAGTGGTGTGTACCACTCAGGTGCCCCATCTCTTGCCAGGTAGCACTGGGTGTCTCACAGCCCTGCTTTCCTCACAGGATCCTGTGACTTCGAGCAGGACACTTGTGGCTGGAGCAGCCCCTCAGACCCCAGCTTGCACAGCTTTGCCTGGGGCTGGAAGAGCGGGATCACCTTGGCCAAGTATCCTGGCCCTGAGCAGGATCACACCCTGGGCACAAGGAATGGTAGGAAACATCCATCTCTGCCCGGGCACCCTGGCATGGCCAGAGCGAGGAAGAGGAGCTAGGGCTGGATGGGGTCAGTCCAGTACACCATGTGAGGCCTGGCTCCACAGCATCACTGTCCCATCTTTACCTGGGAGGGGCAGCTCAGCCCCAAGGGCATTGAGGTGCAGGGCTGGTTTGTGACGTCCTCCAGGCATCGCTCTGGGCATTTTGGGGAAGAGTGGGACAAGTGGGGTGGGACAAATGGGCGCAGGACTGGGGGGACACCCTGCACTCTGTCCCTGCCTGCCCAGGTCACTACATGCACTTCGACACCAGCGTGCTGGGTGCCAGGGGCACCAGTGCCCTGCTGGAGAGCCAACCCCTGCCCGCAGCCACTGACTCCTGCCTGCGCTTCTGGTACCACATGGACATCCCGGAGCACCTCTGTGAGCACTGCAGGGGCGGGGAGGAGGTGCCATCCCTGGGTCTCATGTGTGGGAGTGGGGGCCTCAGTCCTGACCACGGACACTGCTTCAGCTCCAGCTGGGCAGTGGCGATAGCACTCTGGGTGCTGCCGGTAGAAGATGGCATGGCTGGGAGGGCTCGGTGGCTCTTGTGGGCTCGGGGCAGCTGGTGATGCCAGGACCCCTGTGCCTCCTCCTTGCAGCCGGTGGGGAGCTGCGGGTGACGCTGCACGGGGCGGCGGGGCAGCGCACGGTGTGGAGCGTGGCGGGGCACCGCAGCCGCGGCTGGCAGGGCGCCGTGGTGCCAGTGCAGTACTCCAGTGAGTTCCAGGTAAGTGGGGTCCCCCTGAGGTGCAGGGTGTCTCCGGGGGTGCATCAGCCCCCCGAGAACCCACCTTCCCCCGCAGATCAGTTTTAAGATCACCACACGGACGTGGCCGATGGAGGGGACAATGGCACTGGATGACATCGTGTACAGCGCCGGAGTGGGCTGCCATTCCAGCCAGGAGAGTCCAGTGGAAGGTGCGGGTGGGGGAGTTGGGGTGGGGGAGTGAGGGGATGGGGCAGTTCTGGCTGTGAAAGGTCAACCCAGAGCTGCCCGGGGTGCTGGGCTGAGGCCGGAGGCAGCTCTCTGGGCAGTGGGTCAAGCCTGACAGCATTTCCTCCCCCTGCAGAGAAACCCTCCGGCAGTTTTGTGGCGGAGGTAGTGCTCGGTCTGCTCCTGGCCCTCGTCATCGTGGCGCTGGTGGCTGCTGGGGGCTGGTACTGGCTGAAACAGCGAGGAGTGGAGACCAGGACACCGACAGAGAGCAACAGTCCCCAGGGCTTCGACAACATCACCTTCCGAGATGTAAGGACAAGGGTGAAGGACTTCCCTGATTACCCCAGTTGTGCCAAAATAGCGTTTTCCTAAAAGCTCAGCAAATGCCAGCAAGGCTCTCCCTGATCCTGCGTTCAGCCAACGCGACAAGGAGGTGCAAAGGGCTCTGCCTCTTATCTGCTTGTTGACAAACAAGTGACCCTGGGCTGTAGGACTGACCTAAAAGTGCTGCTGCTGCCAGACAGCTGCTCCCGAAAGAGCTGAGTGTGCTCCCACCCCAGTGGAGTCTTTTAAGAAGGGGGTCCAGCAAACCCAGCTCATCCTCATTCAGCCAGCACTCAAATTAGTGCAAGGTGGCTTAAGCTCTGGTGCCGTGACAGCTGCAGCAGAGCCACCAGCCCCAGCGTGGGCTCCAACAACAAATGTGGAGCCCCCAGGGCACGTTGGGGTTTTGGTACCTCTGCTGCTGTCACAGAGGGCAGGCGAACAGATTGTCCTCGCTGCAGCCTGGAAGAAATCCTGGTGTATTACAGCAGACAACCCATATTTGTTACCAATTCCCACTCACTTTTCTTTGCAGGACAAGGTCATTATATCTCCAGGGGAGTCTTGAAATTTGCAGCCAGCAGCAGGAATTGCCTACTGTCCCCAGGCAGACCACCCCTCAACAGGAACCCACACTCCATCAGTTGCCTGCTCTTTGCCCCTGGCACCAGGGAGCTGGTGACCTGGGGAGCCTGTCCTGCACAGGGACACACCGCTGCCATCACTACCTCCAAGTGCTCGGGAAAAGCGTTTTTGTTATTTGTAATATGAACTTTCTGCTTCCAAGACAGCAATGTGCCCGTGCTTTGGTTGGGAGCAGGAATGGAAGTTCTCACAGTGGCTGTCCTCATCCAAAAGGGGTTCTGGCCATGGAAGGGTGCGTGGTGAAGTGCAGGGTCCTAGCCCCCAGAGCTGGGAAGAGCACTGGCTGCTGCAGAGGGTGTGAGCTACTTCCCATGCCCAGGATAAAGCCCAAGAGCTCCCAGGGCACAGAGTCCCCAGGGGGAGGAAGTGCCTCTGCTGGTTTTGGGGAGGGTGAGTGGTGGGTAGGAGGGCAGGGAGCAGAGGGGCACCACACAGCACCCCTAAGGGCAGCAGGCAGCTCCTGCTCAGGTGTACAGGTGCCTACCTGCTGCCCACACACCTTGTGAATGCACTTGATAAATGGCACTGGGAAACTCAAAAATATCCCTGAGGTGCAGGCTGGGCTCAGGTCCTAGACCCCCACCCTGCACCCAGCAGACCCAAGCCCAGAACCTCTCCCTCAGGCCACTTTCACACTGTGAACTCCAAACCCAGCCCCACACAGCCCAGTTCAGACCCTGAACAACGAAGAGCCCACCAGTATCTTGCTACCCCCAGCCCCCATGTCCAGCCAGAGGGACACCCTGCTTTCCTAGATTGTGACCAGAGCCTGTCTCCCTCCCACCCAGCTGTGTCCCCCTTGGGTGATGCCAAGCAGCGTTCCACAGCCGTGTCCTGCTTGCACCAATGAGGGCTCAGAGCCAAGAACTGGCGAAGGACACAAAGTACTCAGGCTGCACCTGATGCCTCAACACCTGCCTGGCTCTGCAGATGCCCACAGCCTCCCCTCACCTCCACAGCACTGATTCCATCCCCAGGCTGCTGGCCAAGCTGTGCCATCCCTGACACAGAAAGAGGTGACACAGCCAGGAAGGCTGTGACAGCACTGACCCTCATTCCAGGAGCCCCAGGTGTCCCTTTAATTACAATCCCAGATGTGGTGCAGTTCCAGTCACGCCCAGACACAACGTTTACTAGCAGCTGGGTCACATGCAGCAGCTCCCCTGGGCAACTGAAGGGTATCAAACTTTATTATAGATCTCTTTAAAACAGGCTGGAAAGAACATACCAAACTCCATGAGATACAGTGACTGAAACATCATTTCTGATCAAGCCCCAACTCTCCCAAATCATTTATATATAATATATCTCACCCATTCCCCACATTGTTTCAATTAAATCATCACATTTCAGACCACCCTAAGTGCCTTAACATCAGCTGCTGCTAACACCACAATGCACATGTTTTCTGGCAAATCAAAGGCAGGGTTTGGGTTCTTTTCTTGGGGTTTAGATCCTCAATCTCTGAAAAGGAGCAAGGAAAAACAAATATCAGGAAAATTGCTTCTTTAAGGTTGCCTTTTTACAGCAGGTACAGATTCAGCATATTTCCCCCCCAAAGCAAGTCTGAAACCCTCTTGTTCAGCTTGGCAATATGCAGAGTGGTTGAGGAGAACCAGATCAGTCTGAGCAAACTAATTTCGAGGCTTTGTTGTCATTTCCCTTTGGGGCCAGTTTCCAGAGGTTTTCCAATGTCCTTTCCACGCAGTTTGAGGCCTGGAAAAAGACAAAGGAGACCACCACCATCAGCACTCAGTCATTCACCAAATAACTTTTAGTTCCACCAAATTCAGCCTTAAGGAAGAGGACATCAAGAGCGCAGGGGAACCAGAGTTCAAGAGAATCCTACTTTAGTTTCTAGGAGCATAAGACCAAACTTCAAACAAAAACTGATCAGATGGGATCTGAACCAGCCCAGGAGAGTAAAACCAACACTAAATCCTTCCCCAAGTGCAAACAGGCTTCCATGGGTCTCAGCATCTCACAGGTTTTGGGGGCAAGCACATAGGGCTGGACCCCCAGGGCACAGCTGCAGGCATGAATGTGCAGACAAAGATCAAGAGCTCCCAGTCCTGGTTCAGTCAGCAGATCCAGGTGTTATCAGAACATGACTTAATGGCACCCCACCCACGATAAACTCCAGCCAGCAACATTCCTCACAGGAAAAAAGTAAATACCTTCCCTCAAACCACCCTTCCAAACACTTGTGGTATTCCTGAAGTCTCCCTTAACTCACCGATGGCTCTTTCGATCTTTCCCATGACCTGGTTATTGGGGATTGCTCGTCCTGATTCGTAGTCAGCGATAACTTGTGGTTTTTCATTGATTTTCTGCAAAGAGAGGATGAGTCTCACACAGGACACACACAGATGAGGGATGGCCTCTCACTACGCCAGGAGAGATGACAAAGTGTTGCTCACACTGACTCCATCCCCACCAGCACCCCCTCTGCAGTGTCCCAGCACTGGTGACATCCATCAAAAATGGACTTTGACCTCCCTCCTTTTCAGAAGGAGTAGGACTACCAGGGATTGCTGTTCCTTCAGACAGCAGGGAGTTGCTAACACTGCTCAGCCCAGATGGTACAAACTTCTCGGGTTGGCGTGTGCTGCTGAGAGGAAGTGAGGAGCAGCCTCCCACCAGCTCAGAGCCAGAGAGAGGCTCTGCCTCCAACCTGCAGCTCAAGGGCTGCACAGACAAACCTCAAAATCCTTCCCAGACAATTGAAGCTGCCAGGACATCAGACACCAGAGATGCTGCACTTCCCAAACCTCCAGCCCATGACACCACCCCACTGCAGCTGCCCCTGGAGGTGGTCCACTCACCGTGGCCAGGTCCTTCTGTGTGAGGCCCTTGCTCTGCCGGCCCTGCTGGATCACTTTGCCCACCTCCAGGGAAACTCTGTCATGGTGCAGCTCCTCTGTTTCACGGTCAAGCTTGGCCGTGTTCTTTGTAATGAAGTGTTGTTTGTTCTGGCCTGCTGCCCCTGTCATTCAAAGCAAGAACAAAAAAACAACCAAGGACAAACAAAATAAGGCTCAGAGCCATGCCAAAAAGTATCAAAGGACGTTTTCCAAGCCCTCAGCTGCCTAGGATCCCAGGGAGCTGTCAGTGTTTCAACATACCAACATCAACATGAATCTCACACAGAACCTGACCATCAGGGAACATTACCTTAGCCCTGCTCACGGTGCTGTGCACACCTTGCCATACAGAGCCCTTTCCTTTTCTTACTTCACACCTGAACTTCACTCCAGACAGGGTAAGTCTTGCTTTTCCTTGGGGATTTAATGCTCAAACTTTGCTGAAGACACACCTTTGTGCTGCAGCACAGAGAAGTCAATACTTGAACTTGAATCGTGCTTGCTCAGATATGAGGCAGCACGAGTAAGTGGCTTTTAAGCAATTTTCTGACACCTTTTATTAGTAAAGTCTAACTGTACTTAGCTTTGCTGAAAGACTGACCTTAAAAAACACATTGTTTTCTCTCATGTTAGATATATTATTTAAGCCCTAGTTTGAATCCATTCTCTCATATTAGTCTCTGACATTCGGTGTCCCAATAAAGCTGATTAACCTTCTTCAAGGATCATCTCTCTATCTATTTCCCAGCATCAGAATCGCCTCCGCACAGTGAAAGAATACGGCAATTTACATCGTAGAGGAAACAAGGAATTTTTAAAGAGCAGCGCCATAGGAAGACCGGCAGCCATTCAAATTTACAAGAGAAATACGCCGCCAAATAGGGGAGCTTAAGTTTTAAGATCATAAAAGCTCTTCCAAGATCTCTGCAGAAACCAGACAGAGCTCTGCCCTGGTTAACCAGAACCTAAGGGGCAGCTCCAGGGACGTCATCCCGGCGGCTGCCGGGGCTGCGCGTTCCGGCCCACTTCGGGATCGCTGGCTCAGCCGGCCGCTGCCGCCTCCTGCCCCCTCTCCCCATCGCGGGCAGCCGCCTCAAACCGGACCGCCCCCGCGGGATACCCACACTTCTTGGAGGTCTCCACGTCCTCGCCGCGCCGCTGGGCCGCCAAGATCGCCTGCGGAAAGAGCGAAGGTGCGCGGTGAGGGCGGCGCTATTCGGGGCGGCAGCCCCGACCACGCCAAGCCCAGGCCCGCCGCCTGCCCGGCCCCGCACCCGGCCCCCACCGCTCCCCCCGCTGACCTGCTTGGACTTGGCCTGGGCCGCGCTCGGGCCCTTCTTGCGCAGCACCGTAACCGTGTCCCAGTCGCTCTCCGCCATCGCTCCGACCCCGCCCGGGCCGCGCCCGCCGCCGGGAACCGCCCAGTGCCCGCCTTCGGGGCGTGGCCGTGCCGCCCGCAGATAGGGCGAGGTGCACGCCCGTCAGGAAAGACGGCCGCTCATAGGCGGGGACAGGCGCGAGCCCAGCGGGCGGGGCTGAGGCTCCTGCATGGACAGTTGGCTTAACAGCAGCCTGGCGTGACGTCTATCCATTTGATAGGTGCAGCGCCCTGCCAATCAGCTTACTCGCTATGCGATTGGCTGGTGCGCACGCCGACCTGGGCCGGAGGGCAGGTGCCTGTACACACTAGGATTGGCTATCGGCCCTGCCAGTCACCCGGCACCCGGCAGGGATTGGTTCGTTCTGCGGCGCTGTCAGACCCGTTGACCAATAGCCCTGCTCGGCTGGCCGAGCCGAGCATGCGCAGTGCGGTGGTTTGCCGTGTCGGTTTTCCCTGGCCCGTTGGTACCGGGCCCGCCTGCGGGCATCGGCAGGGCGGGGGTGTGGGGCCTTCGTGCTGCGGGGAGCCCGGCAGAGCATCCACAGGACGGGCACGGGCATGGAGGGGGGCCAGAGGAGTAGGGCTGGGGGCACTGGGTTGGTTCAGCCTAGATAGGGCGGTACTGCGGTCAAACCTCACCGGGGGCTGCGGCTCCTCCCGCGCAGTACCGGTGTGTGCTCTGGGCCAGGGACAGGAGCCAGGGAAGGGCTGGAGCTGGGCCAGGGCAGGCTCAGGCTGGAGATGAGGGAAAGGCTCTTCCCCCAGAGGGTGCTGGCACTGCCCAGGCTCCCCAGGGAATGGGCACGGCCCCGAGGCTCCAGGAGCCTTTGGCCAGCGCTGCCAGGGATGCCCAGGGTGGGATTGGTGGGGCTCTGGGCAGGGACAGGGGCTGGGCTGGATGGTCCTGGTGGGTCACTTCCAGCTTAGGATAATCTGTCATTCGATCCCTAAGAAAATCCCTAAACTGCACCAGAATCACCTAGAAAGTTTCGCAGTAAAGGCATGAAAAGCTGCTCCTGCTCTCTTCATTTCTGAAGCGAGAGGGCACGGAGTTAACGCTCCCCGGGTGGGTTTTTGTGGGGTCTTCCCATGACAAAGCACAGGAGGAGCGGCCAGATCCCGGTCACGGTGATGATGTGGGCATTGCTCGGAAATCAGGTGCCGGGAAGGCCCCGGGGGTTTGTCATCTGTCATTTGTATTAAAACGACAATATTATATTGACTTTTGCATTTATGTATTAGCTTTTGCATGTTGTTATTAATCACAAGTATTTTGATATGGTACAATTTATAATTCCTTTTAACTGCTAGTTAGTATAATATAATCTATCAGTTTATGTATGCACCATATAGCTTATATAAATAGTAACGTTTAGAAAAATATTAAAATAGAGACTATGTAATGTTAAAATGCTTTTTTGTAACTAACTCAGAGAATGGTGTAAAACAATTATGTTATTTCTCCCATCTGCGGACTGGCCTCTCCAAGTGATAACAGTGACAAAATCCACAGTCCCGGAGAATTTATTGACTCCTCGTTATCAAGAAGAAATAAATATATGGGACTAATCTACAGGATGTCACGCAGACAAGTCAAAAGTTAAAACCAAACAAAAGGGTTCCTAGAACATCAAATACTCACAAGTATGTTTGAATCATCTATGAAGTCATGATATGCATGTACCCCCAGTAATATAACAGTCTATAGAGAACATTGTTTAAAGCTAACTGTGTGTTCTTTGGCCAAACACCAAAACACCCCAGTGCTGGATATTGTCCCTTTTTGTCCTTTATTAAACTTCCAAAAATTTTAAAGAGTGAAATTTGTTTTTCACATTTGTCACCTGTCGCTGCAGCACGCCTGGCCCCGGCTCCCAGGGAACAGCTCTGGAGGTGGAACATTAGCGGGGTGCAAGACTCTCTCCTTGAGCCGTGGGGTGGAACCAGGGTGTCGCAACAGCAGGACTGGGAACAGCCCTAGGTGGTCCCATCGCATCCCACGGCTATCGTGAGCAACTCCAGGGCGTTCTGTCCCATCCCATCTGGGAGCAGCCCCACGGTCCCGTCCCGCGGCGGGCGTTCCAAGGAAGCCTTTGGTGTGTGTTTCCTGTCCCTTCGGGAACAGCACGTCCTGCCCCGACACTGCTGCCAGGTCACGGGCATTTCAGGAAGTGCAGACAGGAGTTTTCTTCAGTGGATGACATCACCAAGTTTTCCATGCCGGTGTTTCCCAGACCAGTACGGCTGTGCTGGGAAAAGGGCTGTTGCAGGGCAGTGGGTGAAGCGGTGCCCATTCCAGGGGAGCTACGCTCGTGCCATTCCCGGTGCCGACACACGCAAGGATGCGCTGCCCCCGGCTCTCTGATAGGGAGCACCCTGCCCTGACGGTGCCTGAGCAGCACCTGGCCTCTCGCCGAGCTCTCGGTGTCGCCGAACCCCCCACGGCACTGCCGCCCCCTTCACTTCGACCCGCTCCCCCCCGGCCCCGTCTTCGCAGCCAGGCTCGCAGGAGAGTCACCTTGGCCGCTGTGTCACTGCTGTGTCACCGCGCCCGGCTCTGACGGCGAGGATTTCCCCGGCACCGGGTGAATTCCCCGCAGTGAGAACGTGCCCGTTCCCGCCCCGCCGGCGCAGCAGATGGTAAAGCCCCGGAGCCCCCGCGCCGGAGGCAGGCTAAGGGGGCAGCCAGGCTGGGGACCCCGGGTGACAAATCCTGCTGCTGTGACCTTTTGCCGAACAAGTTCCCCTGCGAAAAGCACCTCGCCGTGACTTCAGTGCGGGCTGCGTGCGCCGCGCGTTTCCCCCACACGACATTTTTCCTGCCATCGCCGCCTTGCCGTCTCCGTCCTGCCACCGCCCATCCTTCCCGGCCGCCGGCCTCCACCTGTCCCCAGAGCCGGCGCCACGGGACACCAAGGCAGCCATGGCACTCTGTGCGCAGGTAGGCGAGGGCCCACTGGTACCCAAAATGACCAAAAGTGGCCTTAAAACGATTCCTCAGGGTGCCACTGCTCGCTCCAAGGGACCAGGGATTGCTCACCTGGGAAGTGCAGCAGGAGGTGGCTGTCCCCAGTGGGGCCCGGGGGGGTCAGGTGGCCCCAGGCTGAGCACCACAGTCCCTCTTGGTCCGCCTCCAGCAGGTGCAGAGGGCGCATTAGGGAGCCCCTGGGGATGGACAAGGGCACCCAGGAGGTCCTAGGAGGTGTGCTCAGGGGATGGATGGGGGCACCCAGGAGCTAGATGAGGAGTCCTGGCGGAGTGTGAGGGCGTCCCAGGAGGTCTGGGTTCATTCCCAGCAGAGTCGCCTGAGGCAGGGATATGGCAGGAGACCGTGAGGAGTCAGCGAGGGGTGGTGCTGGGGAAGAAGTGACACAGGAGGTGGTGAGGGAGTGACTGAGAAGCTGAAGGGAGGTGACATTGGGGGGGGGTGACAGGGGGCATAACTGGGTGTGACGGAGGGTTGTTGAGGGCAGTGACAGGGATTGATGTGGGGGTGTTGGGGGTGCACACGTGGGTGATGATGGAGTGGTTGTCACTGTCGAGGTGTCAGGGTGGCAGGGATGCGTGATGTGTTGGGGGCATTGGGGATGGACGCAGGGATGGGTGGTGTTGTTGAGGGGTCGAGGGTGTCGGTGTAGGGGTGTTGAGGGTGTCGGTGTGGGGTGTTGGGGTGCCGGGGTGGGTGATGAGGGTGTCGGTGTGGGGGTGTTGGGGGTGTCGGTGTGGGGTGTTGGGGGTGCAGGGGGTGGGTGATGAGGGTGTCGGTGTGGGGTGTTGGGGTGCAGGGGGTGGGTGATGAGGGTGTCGGTGTGTTGGGGGTGCAGGGGGTGGGTCATGAGGGTGTCGGTGTGGGGGTGTTGGGGGTGCAGGGGTGGGTGATGAGGGTGTCGGTGTGGGGTGTTGGGGGTGCAGGGGTGGGTGATGAGGGTGTCGGTGTGGGGTGTTGGGGGTGCAGGGGGTGGGTGATGAGGGTGTCGGTGTGGGGTGTTGGGGTGCAGGGGTGGGTGATGGTGTTGAGGGTGTCGGGGGCCGGCCGTTGCCGGTGGGCGGGGCCGTTGCCGGTGGGCGGGCCGCTGTCGGAGGCGGGGCTGTCCCTGGGGCGGGGCTGTTCCTGGGGCGGGGCTGTCCCTGGGGCGGGGCTGTCCCTGGGGCGGGGCTGTCCCTGGGGCGGGGCTGTCCCTGGGGCGGGGCTGTCCCTGGGGCGGGGCTGTCCCTGGGGCGGGGCTGTCCCTGGGGCGGGGCTGTCCCTGGGGCGGGGCCGTTCCGGGCAGTGGGCGGGGCGGGGCCGCCACTCGTGTCCGGGGGCGGGGCCTGGCGGGGTTTCCGGTGCAGGCGCGGAGCGAGGGCCGGTGAGTGCGGGGCCCTCAGGGAGCGGCGGGGCCTGGGCCTCGCTCCGGGAGCCCGGGCCGGCAGACAGCCCTCCGGGCCGCACGGGGGGAGAGAGGCAGCCGCGGGCTCTAATCCGGTTCGCGGTGTCTCCTCTCGTGGGGGCTCCTCCCGGAGACAGGTTTGGGGTGTTCAGCCTGGAGAAGAGGAGGCTCCGGGGAGACCTCAGATCCCCTTCCAGTGCCTGAAGGGGCAACATACTGGAGAGGGACTTTGGTCAAGGACATGGAATGATAGGACCAGGGGGAATGGCTCCCACTGCCAGAGGGCAGGGCTGGGTGGGAAATTGGGAAGGAATTGTTCCCTGTGAGGGTGCTGAGGCTCTGGTACAGGGCGCCCAGAGAAGCCGTGGCTGCCCCATGATCCCTGGATGTGTCCAAGACCGGGTTGGACGAGGCTTGGAGCAGCCTGGGACAATGAAAGGTGTCCCTGCCCATGGCAGGGGGTGGAATAAGATGAGCTTTACGGTTCTTTCCGACTCAAACCACGGGACTCCACGGATGTGCTCTTTAGGTGTTTCAGGTGGCTCTGGTATGCAGTCACAGGGAGTGAAGGTGAGATATGTAAGCAGCCAAAACAAAAGCATTTTATTATTTTCCTCCTTTCCAATTTCCTCCTGCCTCTCGTGTCTTCATTTTCCATCGCTCTGGAGAACTCTCTGTGCCCGATTGGGCACCACCACTAAATCTGGGCTCTGCTGTGTGCTCAGCATCCCCCCAGGAACATCTGGGACCATCTGCCTCTGGGCAGAATTTTGGTCCCTCCTGACAGCTGACAGGAGTGAAAGCAGGCATTGGTAGGCTATGGTGGCCAACAGGTTTTTGGTGAACTGAGTTTATTATATTTATTTCTCATCACCTTTAAGACAGTTTTTTACCCTATTTGGAGCAAGAAGCCTAGATATCTCTAAACAGGCTGCATTTCAGTCAAGTCATACAGAGGGTTTTATTAGGTCTGTTCTTCCTGTCTCTGTGTTCTGGATTTAGTTCTAAAATTCAAGTTTCCTCCTATATTTGGGAGGTGAAGACAGGCCTGTGGTGTGGTTTGCATCAGTCTGTTCACTTGTGTTGGGGGACAATCTAGTAATCTGTGAGTAACACAGTTTGTATGACAAATCACCCCCATGCAATTATAATCAGTTGGAAAAAATGCTTTTATTTTCAGTCTCTGGAGGTACAGCCAGAACTTTTCGTTCACATGGCAGCAGCAAATTCTTCTCCACCTGGTTCTTTGGATCTAAACCAGCCTGGGTTTGCAAAGGAGATCCTGGGAACTAAATTGGAGGTCAAATATCTGTGCTCTGATTGCAAGAACATCCTGAGGCGGCCGTTCCAGGCACAGTGTGGCCATCGCTACTGCTCCTACTGCCTGAAGAAAATCATCAGGTAACTGCTTCAGTGCCTTCAGTGGGAAGGCAAAATGCTTGAAAAGGCATTTTCAAGAACAAAAGCAGAGAAAAGTGTCATTTTCAGGACCTTCTCAGTAAGGAGTCTGTGTTCAGTGGTTGAGGTTCAGCATCACCTTTTCTCTAAGGGGATGTGTGATCTCTGACTTGCCTTTGTTGTTGCTTCAAAGTTCTCTTTTCCAGAATCCCCTGCATTGTTTTTGCCATTGAGGAGGCAGTCCAGGTCTGCCCATCTCCTTCAGTCCTCATCACAGTCATAAAGTCATTTCATTGTTGTGTCAAAATGGAAGAGGTTTAAGCACAAGCTGGCTTCCAGAGAAGTTTCCTTGTGTTCTGTCTCACTCCTACCTTTGACTGAGGGAAGCCTAATAGAATGATTAATTGCCAGAAGAAAAATATTATAAATAGGCATCAAAAATACGCACAAGCTCAATGTGTTGCTTTAAACATAAGAAAACACTGTCATTTCATAAAGTTACCAAAAATCAATTTATTGTTAAATCATAAATTATTTTGTTGTTGTTGTCATGTTTGATGATTATTTTTCTGTCTGACAGTGCTGGACCTCAAAAGTGTGCCAGCTGTATCCAGGAAGGAATATATGAAGAAGGAATTTCTATTCTGGAAACAAGCTCGGTAAGGAAAAATGCATTGAAAAAAAATCTAACAGATCCCTGGTAATCAGTAATAGCAGTTGCAGTTTTTGTTTAAGACACGAGCTCTGAGAGCCCCTTATTCCTAGGAACTCTTTGCTTCAGCAATGAGAAGGGTGATTACTGTGTTGAATTCCTCAGTGCTGAAATCCAGGTCACATGTGTGTAGTGGTGCCCTACTTAATGGTGCAACTACTTTGGTTGCTGTTCACACGCCTCCGAGGGTTGATGGGGCAACTGGCCTGGGAGGAGTTTTCAGAAAGATTCAAAGTCCTGATCAAAAGTGCAACCCTTCAGTAATATTTGTGGTTTGCTTTTTTTTTCCCCTTTCAGGCTTTCCCAGACAACGCGGCGCGGCGGGAAGTGGAGAGTCTGCCTGCTGTCTGCATCAACAGTGGCTGCACCTGGAAGGGAACCATCAAAGAGTATGAGGTACAGGCCAAAGCAAGGCTTGGCACATCTGCATCCTTCTTGCCTCTGTTTTTGGGGAAGGCTCAGAGTGTTGTCCATGCCTGCTGACAGTGGGGGAAAGTTGTCAAATCCCTGGACTTCATTGTCAGCTGGAGAGGTTCCCTGAGTGAGGGTTTGTGTGCCCTGCTGAGGGCACAGCCTGAACTGAGATTGGTTCAGGTTTGCTTATGATCACAGAGATTTGCCTGTGAGCACGTCCCTTCTGTGATGGGAACCACCTGCTCTCTTTGCAGCTCTTTTCTGCTGTACAAGACTGTCAAGAAATTGCTGTGCCATGAAATGGTTCTGAGTTTTTCTGCATTTTATGAACCTAAAACTCTTCGGACTCCGTCAGCTCACAGAAAGTGACCTGATCCCATTTCAGCTGTCTCCAGAGCTACCAGGGCAGTGGGACTGGATGTTGGGTACTGTCTGGTCACCCATCACCCCAAGCTGTTCTGAGACACAAGGCTGCTGGACAGGATGGTTTTTCCACCTCATTTCTCCTCAAGGAGAGAGAGAAGAAATGCTGCTACTAGCACCCACTGGCTTTTTAATCCAGGTTTTAGTTGTGACTGTGGGTGCTTGGTCCATAGCATGTGAATGTCTGTGAAGGTTTTGGCTCCTGAAGGACAATTTTGTCATCCCTCTTGAAATGGCAGAACCAGCACACAGGAGGCATGAGATAAGAGGAATACATTTTATTTCCCTTTAACACTTGCTCTGGATAAAGATCGTAGCCTGGTGGTTCACAGAGCTTTGGTGGTGACTGAGATGTGTTTCAGGAATAGGTTTAACCTCAGTCTTTCCAGGCTAACACTGGGATTCTTTCAATGATGCCATTGCAAGGTGGAAGGAAGAAACAGCAGCTGCCCATCAGGCTTGAGTGTTTTGTCCATACTGTTGAGCCTGTTAGCAGAGAGATGTTTCTGCAGCTCTTCTTCTTTTTCCTGCTGTCTGAGCCTTCTGCTGTGTGCTCAAAGTTCAGTCCAAGAGATGAGGATGTTGGTGCTAAATGGATCTGCTGCTGTGAGCTCCCATTTGTACATCTGTGAGAGGCTCATTGGTGTGGATGTGGGACTGAAGAAGCCTCAGGTGAAAAGCTTATCACTCTCACAGCACAGAGTTTGGGGATTGCATGTCTGGGGACAGGGTACACTGGTAGTGAGAGTTCAGGTTCAGACTGTGCTGGTGTCTGCAGATTGTTTCCTGCATGCTTTAATCTCTGCTGGTGCCCAGAAGTCTGATGTCTTCTGCAATGATTATAGTGAGGTCATCTTCATTATGCTAAACCAAATTGTATCTGTCAGTGACTTGCAGTGCTGATTGTGTTGTGGCTGATGAGCTGTGCTGAACTTTTCCTCCCTTAGCGTGTTCTTGCAGAGCTCAGCAGCAAAAATCTTCAGCTGCCAAAGGTTCTGTGCATTCTGACAAGTGTTTGAGGGCTAGAGTCCTGCCATAGCTTCCACTGGGAGTTCAGAAGGGCAGAGACCTGTCCTGGGATCAGGGCTGCAGGAGCATGGGGTGCCCCAGAACCTTGCACACAGCTGATGAAGAGCTCCTGAATGGATGAGTCTGTGCCTTGTTTTTACTCTCCAGCTGATCTTCCCAAGCCTCAGGTTGGCATTTGCTGGGACAGAGGATGATTGATAGAGGTGTGGCCCTGTGGGCTGTGGGTCTGTGGCATGCATCTTCCCTGCCAGGGGTTTTTGTGAGTCTCGGGGAGTCCTGTGGCAGGTTTGGAGCAGGGCTGGCTGCTTCCTCTCAGGGGCTGAGTCATCTCTCCTGCCTGCCCTGGTGGCATTCAGCCTAAGGAAGGAGATTATTTTGTGCCCTCTCAGGAAAAGCTGTCTCTTTCCTAGGAACTGGTGGGAGGAGGCAAGGCCTGGCTTGTGATACCTCCTCCCAGACGCCTGCCAAAGAGCTGTGGTGTTTAATCAGGGCTGGCTGTCCCCACGCTGCCAGAGCCATGTGTGTGGCTGAGGAGGGCTGGGAAAGGAGGTGTGGAATGGCTGTGTTAACCCAGAGCCTCCTGGTACCTTGGGCTGAGGTTAAAGGCAGCCTTCAGGGCCACAGTGCAGAGCTGCCTGGTGCAGAAGAGCTGCACCCGTAGTTGTGCTGTGGGTAACGTCCTGCAGCAGCTCAGCACTCCCACTCTGGAAAGTCCCTCAGAGCTCTTTCTGACAGGACATGGAAAGTCCCTCAGAGTAAATTCACTGTTTGCTAATTTAAAAATCATGTGTTGTGCTGAGAGAGGCTGCTCTCCCCTTGCAAATGAAGAGTTACTGTCACTTCTGGTTTGCTAATCTTATCAGGGCACACACAGGGGAAAAATGTTCTGCAGCTGGAAAGCTTAAGCCTCAAAAAAAGGAGTAAAATGGATTTCAGTTTTGCTTTCTGTTCAGGCAGACTCAAGTTTGCCTCTCAGAAGGAAGCACAAAACTGAATGAGTGCAGTCTGTTTGGACATGACTTGCACTTCTGCTTCAAGCTGTGGGGACCATATGAAATATTTAAGTCTGGATTTATGGCTGCATTTTTTCGAGTCTGTAAATATTCAGCGGCATTTGGATAAAGTAGTTTGTGAGAGGAGGTTAAGAGTTTTTCCTTTTATTAGTGACCTTATTTCCTGATGAGTCTGTCTGCATATACATTTGGAAAATCAGGCTGTGGGCATGAGCCTTTAGATTCAAGTGCACAGGTTGAGGACGGCTGCAGAAACTAAACCCAGCCCATTAAAATGAAAGGAAAAACCTCAAAAACGATCCTGGTGATATCCAGGAGAGGGAGTTTGTGGATCCTCAGCTCTGGTGTGTTTTTCTTCCTGCCTTACAGTATCTCTAGCTGCCCATGTCCCTCTCTTGTTCATCAACATATTATTGTCAGTTTTCATACACCTTTTATTTATGCTTTCATCCCACCAGTTCCCTTTCTGTGCCCTTCCCCCAGGACTGGGATGGGGAGGAGGGAGCTGAGGAGGGGTACACATGGGGTCAGCTTTGGAGTTCCCCTTGGTTACCCCAGACAGGGCATTTAACTCAGCCCTCTTCAGATGGAAACAGAATTAACTGAGACATAAGGAAATGAAATTGTCCAATTTTAGGAAGGAGAACTAAGTTTTAAGCTTAAACATGACATTTGTATTTAAACCAAGTTTTGTGGGGCTCAGATGAGCTCAGCTCCTGAGGCTGAGCAACAGTCAGGTGTGGGAACAAGCTGGCTTAATCCATGCTGGAGGAATGTGCTTTCCTCGAGTTTGTTGTTGTCACTTTAGTTTTAGAGAGTTCTTTGTAAGTGAAACCTGGGAGGCTGCAGAAAGTGCAAAACTGCGAACCCAAGTGATGTTACTCGATGTTACAGCTTCTGCCTGAGGTGCCAGAAAGGATCTTTGCAGACCCTTCTGGGCTACGTGGCTTCCTGGCACCAGAAGAACAGGATAACCAGGCATTCCTTTCTGCCCACAATTCATACTTAGGAGATGCTATAGAACCCCTACCACACCTTATCTAGAGAAAACTCTCTCTTGAAAAGTGGTGCTGGGGGTTCCTCCTGTGCTCTGTCATGCCTCTCCTTCCCAGCTGCACCCCGGGAATGCCCCAAGGGGTTTTGGTGGTGATTTTCAGCTCAGGCTGAAACTTCATCTTCAGGGTTTTGTACATTGCTTAGAGGAGAGCTGTTGGTCTTTCAAGCTCGTTCACCTGTCTCCTGCTCCACGAAGTTGTACCTCAGTGTTGTATCAGTGTTGTCTGTGTGGGGTACAATGCTCGTGGTGCTGCGGCAGGAACACTTGGTGCTGCTGTATCAGGGTGACCAACCTTGCCTTTAAAACCCAGTACAGCATTTATTGTCTTCTTCCAAAGGTTTTGGCTCTGAATTCTGGCCTGGTGGTGAAGTGCAGTTTGCAGCCAGCTCCAGCCTGACCAGCAGGACCAGACAATTTTCTGGTGAGAGAATCCCTGACTTGCACATGCAGGTGACCAAAAGGACCTGCTGCTTTTGGAAAAGGGATCAGACACACCTTTACTTTCCACAGCCAGAGCTGAGGCCCACAAACACATCCCAGCCACGCTGACAGTCCCCACAGTAATTAGTGTAGCTGGCTGCCCAGACATGAGGCGATTTCCTGTCCAAACCTGTGGTGGGAGGTGAAGCCACAGGGAGTGCTGGAGAGCCTGCGTGGGAGGGGGCTGGAAAGCCCCGGCTGCAGAGGGTCTGCTCTTCACTTCTGAAACCAGCTCAGCCTTCTTGTGGTGGCCCAAAAATTAATAGTTTTGACGTCTGTCCCTTGGAGAATGAAAAGCTGTAAGTCACAAGATTTGAAGTGGAAGTGAGTGCTAAGTGTGCCTTCTATACTGTGAGGAAACCCCTCGCCATGAATGCAGCTGAGGGAATTGTAGAGGGGTTTGGAAAAAGTATCCTGGAGTGTGCCACCACTTCATGCTTGTTCGTAGTTGAAAGCAGGAGTGGCAGAAACTATTTTAGAAAATGGCAGAAAACTGCTGCTGCTTCAGAAGCACTTTGTACTCTCCTCTGCCCTAAGAAATTGCCCTTGCCTTTACGCTTGTCTTCAGTGCCTGAAACATTGCCTTGGTGTCCCTCTGCCGGCAATCCCCAAATCAAACCTCCGTCTGATCAGCTCTAACAGCTGATGAACAAAACTTCAACACTGAAAACAAGTTCCTGCCCTGTGTCTGAACAGAGCTGTGAGCCAGGCCCACAGGAACCCCCACAAGGGGGGGTTTGTTGCCTTTAGTCCTCGCTTGAGTGGGCACCAGGGCACAGAGCAGCAGTGTGGGTGTGTTGGGTTCCCGTGCCCTCACTGCCTGCCCAGCTGGAGTCAACAGTACCTATTGATGCAAACTTCATCTTTTGTTTTGACAGTTGCTTTGAAGTTTGAATATTTGATGCCAAGTGAATTTGCTTGGATCTGTCAACAGCATGTCCCAGCAAAGGAATGGTTTATGTCTGGCACCAGCTTATGTCATGGTCCCAGAAAGCTCCCATTCCCACTTGGCACTAGGAATTACAGACTGGCTTCCTGCTTTCCAGCCTTGTGTTGCTGGGCTCCATGCAGTAGCACAAGGACTGAGCATGTGGTCACCCTGTGCCTGGTAGCCTGACTCACCTGTATGGAGAAAGATTTGAACAAACCTGGCATAGAACCAGCTTAGGACTTCCCTGGCAGGAGAAGCTGCAGTACAGAAAGTCATGGAGACTTCAGAGGAGCAAAGCATCCCCAAACACCTGCCCTGTGTGGCACATTCCCATCTTGCAGGCTCTGGAGCCCCTGGGGAGCTGACAGAGGTGCACAAAGCACCTGATGCTTCTTAGCACAAAGGATTCAGGTTCCGTCAAAACTCTCTCTTTTGCACTGGAGACCCATTTTTGGTGTTTTCTCTACAGTTCCATGGGCCCACCCTTTTCCTTGTAGCCAGGCTACCATGTCCAAGGAGCCAAGTGGTGCACAGGATAATGCTGGTGCTGGAGACCACCCAAGCCCTGATAGCCACTGCTGTGCCCTGTGCCGTGGCAGCTGGCTTTCCTCTGCCATCCTGGTAGTTTTGCTTCCTTCTTGTTGCTCCATTCCAGCTGCCAAGCCCTTGAGCTGTCTGCTTATGGTTACTGTTGCTGTGCTAGGAGGAAACTAATGGAGTGACTTTCCAAGACCAGGGGATTTTGCTGGAGGAAAAAAATCCCTCTGAGCCTGTCCTGCTGTCCCTTCTCCCTCTGCGCCAGCCCTGACCTTTGCTGTGACCTTCCTACTCACAGCCATGGATTTCTAGAGCTCCCAAAAACTTTCCAAGCAAGTGCCTGGATGTCAGTGGCGCTTATCCCTGTAGCAGAAGCTACAGCTGTGGGTTTGGGAAAGATATAAACAGGAGGATTGCTCCACTGCTAGGGGAATGGAGTGTGGCAGATCAGTCTCGAGTGCCAACCCCTGCTCTTGGCTCCCAGGGTGGGTTGGATTTCTTCCAGCAGTAATACCATCCATCTCTGTTCTGACACCCACGTGGGGTGAGAGGAACAGGGGTTTCCAGAAGAGCCTGAAACTGTTTATACAGAAATGTTTGGATCTGCGCTTGGCTGCAGCTTCTGCATGCCTTTAACCATTTACATACAGAACAGTTGCACTTTGAGCTCAGCAGGGCTGGTTTCCTTCCCGTGCTGCAGGCAGAGCTGCCCACTCTTGGGCATTGTGGTGTGGAGGAGAGTCAGGATGGAGGATAAATGCTGGGTGAAGGGGAGTGTGGAGAGGGTGGTAGTTTCACACCCAGCATGCTGGCATGGGAGACCATAAGTTTGAAATACTCCCTTTTAAAATAGTTGCCTCTGCAGTGAAGTTTCCTTCTTTCATCTAGACCGTCTGTTTTGCCAGTGCTTTCTGGGTCATGGGGTAGATGTTATCAGGTGTTTTTAGAACATGAGAGCAGTAGGTGGGTAGAAGAAAAAAGGGCTCAGCCCCTCTGAGTGAGTGGGATAAAGGCAGGCACTTGGCCTCCTCCTCCTCTGCAGGCAGCCCTGTTGTGTGGGCAGCAGTGCCCCCCAGACCCCACTTTGGCTGGCCACTCATCTCTCCAGGGACACACAGTGAAGCTCTGAGCTTAAGTTACTCATTTAAAGCATAAAAAGGAGAGAGTGACCAAGAAGCTGGAATGGAGCTACTGCTGGTTTCAGTTTTCGCTACTTAATGTGTGACATGGTGAGGTTTGTGCATGTTCCCCCCAGAAGGTAACAGATATTCAATGTGACAAAGTTTTCAAACATCTGTTTTCAGATGGCTGCATTAGAAATGCTCCTGGTTGGATTTTTTTCTGTCCCTACCGTGGCAGGAGACTTCATTGCTCTTATCTTTTAATTTGAGTTTTGATCTGCATATTCATGGTGTTTCCAATGCCTTGTTTCAACTGGTGGGTGTATAACGAGAAGATTTAAGCAGTGTGGAAATGGCATAGAGGCAGAGGCATGTTCCAGCATTCCGTTTAGCCAGCACTGTTGCCCAAGAGTCCACTGAGGACAGAGGATGACATTGCCCTGGTCGTTTGTTCAGCCTCTCTGGCCATCACCCAGCCCAGACTCTGGCTGCAGGGGGCAGGTGCTTGTATGCAGGGACTGGTAAATGAAACAGTTTAAAAATATTTTTCTTTCTGGTTGAAAAATAGTATTCTAATTCAAATGTGAAGATACAATCAGACAGCTCAGCCTGGCGTGTGATGAGCTGGCACAGGGCCTGTGCCTCAGCTGGCTGATAACCATTACAGTGGAAAAATTATCCAAATTATCATGTGGCTCACTCCACTCAACCTGCCTCAGTGTGTCTTCTCCTGGCAGAGCCATAAATGGAATTTCCCATTGATTATCTTGGCCATTAAAGCAATAATTTGATTTTTTTCTAAATCATTGTAGCATTTTTTAAATAGAGGTTGAGGCTATGTAGGCACTCAAAATTGCGTTAGCCTGGAGTTCACAGGATGAGTCAGCAGCTCAGAGGGATCAGCATGACCAAGGTCTGAATGTAGGTTGGTAAATCCAGCACTTGACTGTAATAAGGTATAAACCCACCCCCGTGGGATTGTGCCCATCACAGAACCTCCATGAGGGTTTTATTTGAGGACAAATATCTCCTATACATTCCTTCACAGGCTCATGATGAAGTCTGCCCTGAATTCCCGCTGACTTGTGAAGGCTGTGGGAAGAAGATTCCCAGGGAGAAGGTATCTGTCCAACTCTGTGCCGTGGGGGTATTTGGTGTCCTGATGGGCTGAGCTTGGTATTCTGGGAGCAGGGATGAACAGAGTCCATCAGGGAATGAAGTGAGGAAAACAACTGAGTAGCAGCTGTTAGTGTGGATGTGAGTTTTCCATAAGGATGGGTGTGAGGGAATGTGGCTCAAGGCACTCACAGGTCAGTGTTGGTGCTGCCACTGCCACCTCCCTTGGAACCATGTCTGGGGGCAGAGCCTCTGTGGGAAAAACACACTCATAGGTTTATGTTCTGTGTAGAGCAACTGCATCAACCACTGCTGCAATTTTGGAAAGAGAGCCCATCTCCAGCTGTATTAATTGATATCTAATTAATCATCTAATGGAATCCATGCCTATAGCATCTCCAGGTTGCTGGCTCCTAGGACAAGGCTCAAAAGTGTGAAGAATTCAAGTTTTTGGAAACATTTTCAAAAAGCACATTCATCTGAAACCATCTTGCTTTCTACAGGCAAATATTTTTAGAAGAAGTGTTGGAAAAAGCCCTTTAGCAGAGCAGAGGAACAGAGGCAGCAAAAAGAGAAGCAAAACAGTTCTTCCAAGTGACAGCATAAGGAGGAGGTGGAGGTGCAGCTCAGCTTTTCTGCAGGCTGAGGTTTGGGGTACAGCCCAGCTTATCTGCAGGCTGAAGCCTAGGAGAGAGCCAGCTCATGGGGTCTCATGAGTGATCTACCCTGTGTTTAAATATTAACTCTGCTGTTTATCTCTCCAAATTCTTGTTGATTACTTGCTGTCATGTTAACTCTGAGTAACCCAACTCATTACACAAGCCAGATGGATCTAGAAGTCTTTAAAAAAGTGGTTTTAAACCAGTTTTAATTGACATCTGTTGCAGCAGATGTAGGAGTTAAGTGGGGAGGAAATATGGTGGTTGTTCAGAACACAGCTCTGGTGTCTGATGGTGAGGGGTGTACTAAACCCAAGCTGAAGCTGTGACAGTGCTTGTTGGATTAATCATGAGCTGTGTGGGAACCTGAACAAGTCATCCCAGTGCTGAGGGGTTAGTGACACCTCTCTGCAGAAATGTAATGCTGGGCTTGGAGGTAAAAATACCAGCCTATAGCACGTCCTGACCAGAGGTGTGTGAAGTGCCCAAAATGAAATGTGCCCTTGTTTCATAGGGTTGTTGCCAATGCCTCCCATTCTTCAGCCCTCAGGGGAGCTCATTGTTCTGCATACACAGCTTGTACCTGCACCCATTGCTTTTTCTCTCTTGCATGTGCAGGTGAGCAGTGAGACCTCCCAGCCATCAAGAGAAGTGGAAATTAAGCTTTTTTCAGAGGTCAAGGCTGTATTTGTAGTCCAGTGAAAGTCACACCTGATGGTGGGCAGTGGGCACTGTGGCAGCTGGTGGTTAGCCACAGCTTGGGCATTCTTCAGCTTGGCTGCAGTTTCCCAAATGTCAGTGGGATGGAGAGGGAGCACTGGGGACACATAAGATCTAACACTGCCTTCCTTCCTGCCTTTCTAGTTTCGGGACCACGTGAAGACCTGTGGCAGATCCAAAGTGCCTTGCCGGTTTGAGGCTGTGGGCTGTGCTGAGGTGGTAAGGGCTCCTCTCTTGGGTTACCCTGGGGCTTTTCAGTCCCAGCATTAGAGTTCACCTGCAAACTGCTGTTGCCCAAACTGTCACACGTGTTTACCTTCAGGTATTTGGTTAAACCCATTGCACATGGAGCTTCACATCATCTGCTGTACAGAGTCCGAGTGTCCCAGGTGTTTCCTTCCTGTGGAAGGAAATCTCCTAAAGAGCACCCTGAGTGCTTTGGGACTCTGGTGATTATGCTGTTTTCAGGGGGAATGGCTTCACATTGCCAGAGGTCAGGTTTAGATAAGATTTTTAGGAAGAAATTGTTCCTTGTGAGAGTGCCAGGGGAGGCCCTGGCACAGGTTGCCCTGAGGAGCCATGGATCCCTGGAAATGTCCAAGACCAGGTTGAATGGGGCTTAGAGTGACCAGGTTTAGTGGAAAGTGTCCCTATTCAAGGCAGAGAGAGGGACAGGATGGGTTTTAAGGTCTCTTTGAGTCCAAGCAAGTGTGTAATTACTTGTGATTGCAGTGATTCTGTGGGCAAAGAACTGGGCCCTGGCCATATTTCTCTGTGTCACTTAGTTTTTGCACGTCCCACTGGTTCATATAAATCCCTCCTCCAGGGGGTTATGTGAGGCTTTGTCCTTTGTTGCTGTTGGGTACATCTGACAGAGCTTTTCTGGGAAGGGTTGGAGGAAGGCAGAGCAGACCAGTACAGCTAGGGGAAGTGTTTAGCATCCCTCATTGTGTGTGCTTTGAAGCATTTCTAAAATGAAACAAAACCCCACACCACCCCCACCAAAACACATTTTTTAATTCTTTCTTTGTTTTTCCCCCCTGTAAATCATAAATTTAAAGCTGATGTTGTGACTTGGATAGGAGGAATTTGTTCTGTGGATAGGAGGAATTTGTTCTGTGGATATAGATTGCACATGCTGAATGGGGGATGTATTTCTCTTCACGTAGGTGGAAAATGAAAAACTCCTGGAACATGAAAGGAAGTGTTTGGCAGAGCATCTCTACATGCTGCTGAGCTCTGTGCTCAGCCTCAGGACTGGTGCTGGGGACCCAAAACCCCTTCCTGTCCTTTCCTCATCACAAAACAGCTCCCCACTGCTGGCAGCAAACTCACTGTGCTCCGAGTCGGAGCTCTCCCGATCCCTGGAGCTCTTGGGAAGGTGTGAGGCCCTTGAGAGGAAAACAGTGACCTTTGAGAACATTGTCTGTGTGCTCAACCGAGAGGTGGAGAGAGTATCCCTGACAGCTGAAGCCTACAGCCGCCAGCACCGGCTGGACCAGGAGAAAATCGAAACACTGAGCAACAAGGTGTGTAACTGCTCGTCTGGGCTTCCCAGCACTCCCAGGAGAGGCTGTTTCCTGTTTCCATTCCATGTCATGAGCTAGCAGAGCTTCACCACCCGGCCCTGAAACTCCACAAATCTGAAGGCAGAACTAAAATACCCTTTCTGCCTGTGCCCAACCCTCAACAGCTCCCTGGAAAAGCTGGGAATTTAACTGACCTGTGTAAGACATCGGATCTCTGTTAATTATCAAGCTGGGCAAGATACTGAGGGGTTCTTCCTCAGTGGTTTTCTGACAAGAGCCAGAGCACCTAGAATTTCACTGCATCTCACTGAATCTGTGGGGCTGCTCACCTTCCAGATCTTTCCAAAGGAGTGCTGCCTTTGCCAGAGGAGTACCATCAGTGCTGCTGCCTGCAGCAACAGGCTGGAGGTGTGAAGGAGTTGCCTCCACCAGTGTGCTCCAGCACAGTCCCTGTGGAGTGCTCCTAGTGTTCCTGGCACCTGGAGCTGTACAGTTTGCAGCGTACCTGTGCTGTCTAGGCAGCTGACCTGGTGTGACCCTCTGTGAGCTGACAGGAACGAACGCTCCAGAGGATGTTGGTTCTTTTCTTCCTCAATTTAGTTTTGTCACAGTGCTGAGTTGTTGGGGATTTTTTTCCCCATCCTCGCTTCTTGTGCTGCTCAGCCAATAGAACAGCTCCTTGGAAGGAGTTTTACATTGGCTACAGGAAGGTTTCCAGCTCAAGCACTGAGCTGTATCAATGAATCTTCTCCAGAGTGACAGGGTGCAGAAGGAGGCTTCAGTGAATTGGTTTATCTTGCTCAGTTTCTCCTTCCTGCACTCCTTGTCCATTCTGGAGAAGGTCTCACTAAGGAGCAGTCCCAAGGGTCTGCTGGCTCTCCCAGGCCCCAGAGCCAGTGTGTTTCTAACCTGCACCGTGTGTCCCACTGAGCAGGTCCGGCAGCTGGAGAGGAGCATTGGGCTCAAAGACCTGGCCATGGCTGAGATGGAGGAGAAGATCCGCAACATGGAGGCTTCCACCTACGACGGGGTTTTCGTCTGGAAGATCACGGAGTTTGCCCGGAAGCGTCAGGAGGCCATAACAGGCCGCTCTCCTGCCATCTTCTCTCCAGGTGTGCAAAATCCCCAAAAACTTTTGTATCCCAGCTGGGTGTGGGTCTCGTGGTAGGTTCTTTGCTTGGGCCATGCTGCCAAGGCCAGGCTGAGAAAAAGAAAAAATTCCATGTGGAAGGGGGTGTTTTGTCTTGGAGAGGGAAGTAGGCAGAGCAGTGCTGTTCCAAGAGGGAAGAGAGGGCTGAGAGGAGAGAGGTGCAGGCTGTGGATGGGATGAGAAAGGGAATTGGCTGTAATTGTTTGGTTTGCATTAAATACAAAGGCAGCTGATACCTGTGTTAGAGAAAAGGAAGTGGGGTTACTGCCTTGCAGTATTGTGAAAACAGTGTGATTGCCACAGGGTTTGGCAAAGGGCAAAATCTTGAGTTCAAAACAGCAAATTGTACAAGGAAGGTTCATTCAGGGCCTGACCTGGGACAGGCCAGAGTGAAGCCCATCAGTCTCAAGGGGGAAGGGGGATGGCCGTGCTGGGTTCTTGCTCTGCTCCTTGCCTGGGCCAGGGAGAGCAGGATGTCCAGCTGCCTGGTCCATCTCCCTGGCTACTCCCACCAGTCTGGAGCAATCCTTCCTCCTGTTCCTCTATGGGTTTTACATTCACAGGGTGAGGGGAGTGCTGAGAAGGCCCAGAGAGGCAGTGGGGATGTTCTCCTTGGACTAACAAAAGGGTAATCTGTCCTGAGAGCCTTTGAGTGAAGCAGGTGGGGAGGAAGGAGCAGAGGAAATCAACTGGGGATTGCCAAAAGGGATGCAGTGACAAAGACCCGATCTCTTGCTCCTCACCCTGTAGAATAGCACAGTGTCTTTGCAATTCATAGTTTGCTTGTTGGGAAAAGCACCAAGTCCTGCAGTAAAATATTGGCTGTGACCTCTGATCTCTGCCTGTGCCTACTGAGCCTCACCAGTTCCAGATGTGCTGCTCTGGAACCTGTGGTAGGGTGACTTCTGGCAGGTCCCCTTCCAAGCTGTGACCCCACACAGGTCTGGAGTCACACTACAGGCATTCCCAAGATTTCTGGGGTGGGAAAGTGCCTGAGATCCCATCCTTTCCATGCCCAAGCCATGCCATGGGGATCCAAATGAGAGCTAAAGCTCACTTGCTTGATTTCCTGCCCTGACTACAGGCACCAGCTCACAAGCAGGGGTGCTGAGTGTGCTCTGCCCCCAGCCAGGCGCTTTGTGGGGGAGTTTGCTCCTGCTCACCAGTGTTACTGCCATGAACCACACCTCCTTGAGCGCTGGAGTGCAGGAGGAGTGGCCCAACTCTGTGGCAGATTTCCCCTGGCAGTGAGGGAATAGCCCTCCCCGATCAGCAGCTCTGTGCACAGCATCTGCTCAGGCCAGGGGCTGCACTGCCTGGCCTTTGGCTTTCCTGACCACCTCTGGTGCAGCCCAGACCTCGCTCCTCCCAGACTCCAAACTTAAGAGCCCTCAGAGTTCAGAGACATCTGCTGGTGCCAGGCTGTGCTGCATTGGACCCTCACTGTGCCTGTTCCACACTTCTCTGACAGCTTTCTACACCAGCAAGTATGGCTACAAGATGTGTCTGCGTGTGTACCTGAACGGGGACGGCACCGGCCGCGGGACCCACCTGTCCTTGTTCTTTGTGGTGATGAAGGGACCCAACGATGCGCTGCTGCGGTGGCCCTTCAACCAGAAGGTGGGTCTGGAGCAGAGCCCACTGTGTCCAGCCACGGCCTGTTTGTTTTGGCACCCACTTGAGCTTCTCGGCACTGTCACTCTGGCCCACTTGGCAAGGCAGAGGAAGGGCTTTGCGTTGGCTGCTGTGGGGGTTCCCTTGGTGTGCTGAGAGTACCGGCTGTGCTGTGGGGCAAGGAGGTGACATGGGATGTTTGGAACCCCATGGATCCTCTGCAGGGGTTGAGGGCAAGGGAAGGTTGTGGTGGCCTCAGAGCTCAGGGTCAGTGGGTGCTCACTCCATGTCAGGAGCCCAGATTCCAGCTCCTGGCACTGCAGGTTTGCAGAACACATGGAGACTGTGTAAGTGGGCACGAGTGGATGCAGAGAGGACAACAGCCCTGCCTCAGGGAAATACCTGTGTGCAGTGTTGGCACTGAGACCAAGGTGTAGCTTTTCAGTCAGTCTGACAGCCCTGTGCTGCCACAGGGAAGTTTCCAGTGACAGGCAGGATGTAGGGATGGGGGAAAATTTCTACAGGACATTACTGAGGTGATGTTCTCTGCTGGTACCACCCAGAGGTGTTTCTCTGGTTTGCAGGTGCACAGGGTGGCTGTGGCTGCTGGTGTCTGCATGTCTCACAGCAGGTCACTGGGCTGGGCTTCCGTGTGTCTTTAATTCAGCCACTCCCCTATGTTTTCACCTTTCCCCACAGGTCACCCTGATGCTTCTGGACCAGAATAACCGGGAGCACATCATTGATGCCTTCCGCCCTGATGTGACGTCCTCGTCCTTCCAGCGCCCTGTCACAGAGATGAACATTGCCAGTGGCTGCCCCCTCTTCTGCCCCGTGTCCGTCATGGAAGCCAAGAACTCCTACGTGCGTGATGATGCCATCTTTATTAAAGCCATCGTTGATCTCACGGGCCTCTAACCCTCCTGACCTCGGAGCAGTGAGCATGGAGCCAGCACTGCCCAGGGCATCTCCTGCTTGTGCTGCACTTCAGGCGGGTCTCAGAGTGAGAGGAGGGGGCACAGAGAGGGGAAGAGCCCTTCCTGAAAAGGGACCTTTGCTCTGAGTGGAAACGAGGTGTCTGTTGGGAGCCCTCTTTCCTGAGGAGAGGGTTGGGTGGACACTGGCAGGCCGTGGGATACGGAAGATTTCCTGCAGGGACTTGGATGTCTGAACTGCTGCTGTCTGGACTCCAGTGGAAACCAGTGCAGCTCTTGCTCTACCAGTTCAGCCGACATCCACAGCTCTCTATAGTAAAACAGCGGTTTGCCCTGCCTGAGCTCCACCTCCTGTGGATTTTGGCTCAGCTGTCTAGGATTTCCCTCTGAGATCTCTGTGTTCCTGGAAGCTGTGTGCTTTGGGGTGCCATGGCACTGCACTGCTGGTTGTTCCACACCTGAGAGACAAGGAGGGCGTGTGACAGCTGCAGAGCCAGCTGGGCAAGAGAGACAGACTGGTTTGATACTCTTGATGTGTTAGGAGGGTGCTGAGCTCAGCTGCAGGGCAGGAGAGCCCTGAGTCCAGCCCTCGCTGGGTGTGTGATGGGTGGTGTGTGCTGGAGTGTAGAATGGGGCAGAAGGTGCTGCTGCCCAGGAGGGACCATGGGGCAGCACCAGGGATGTAGGGAAGATGTGAATCTGCTGTGGAGATTGTCCATCCTGTGCCAGGAGAGGAAGGTGACACAGAGTTCGGTGTGCACCCTGAGAGCCCCAGGCGCTGTCCCCTTCTGTCCTGTGTGCTGGGTGCTGTGCTGGGAGCTATCTTTGCTCATAAACAAAGGTACAGACTCTGAACTGGCTGCGCTCCCATGGTGGGACATCTCCACCAGCCTTCCCAGGATCCCTGCTGCTGTTGAGCTCCACATCCATCTGTGGCCACGCTGCTGTGTCTGTGTGAGCACTGCTGCCTCGGGCTGTGGGATGTGTGCTGTCTGCCCATGCAGTGGGCACTGCTGGCCAGCCCCTGCCCTCCCACACGGCCTGCAGTCACCAGCTGTCCCTCACTGTTTCTCCCTGTCACTGAGCTCAGGAGTCATGGGCCAGCTGGTTCCATGTGACAGCACCCTGGAGCTCTTTTTCACTAAGGCCCCACGTTGAACCTGGGGGTTGGAGAAGTGAAGTGTGCTGTCCCCTTTCTGTCCCTGGGCTCCTTCTCTCTGAACAGCACATGTTCAGCAACCATGAGAAGGTTTCTCTTGGTGTTAGTGGGGAAGAACTGGCTGCCACATCCCTGCATAGTGCCCTCTCCAGCTTTGTTGTGGCCATGGTAGCTTTGGTTGGGCCCTCATCCAGGGCCCAGGACTCAAAGCTGTGTTGCCTCCTTTGCCTGGGCTTTCCACACCCCTGTCAGTGGCTGAACGTGCTCCAAAAGATGTTTTGTTGGTGACAGAAACCAGCTGTGAACACCCTACAATGCTCAGGGGCCCTGGGTGGCTCCTGTGCTGCTCATCAGGAGGCATAGTCATCCTCCTCGATGGCTGCCAGGGATCGACCCTCCACTGCCAGCAGCTCCTGCCAGGTGCCCAGCCTGGGTCTGCTGGCTGCAGGGGCTGCCAGGCTTGTGACCTGTGCACACCTTGGCTCTGGCACAGCCACCCTAAGGGGTGCAGAACACCATCAGGCTCTGCCCTGCCCTGCCCCTGGGGCTGTTTGGAATGTCCCTGCTGCTGCCCAGGAATTTAGGGGTGCCCAATGCCCTGCAGGCTGAGCTGCACCCTGGCCTAAGCTGGACCTCTTGCACCCAGGGCTGCTCTGCTGGCCGGGGGCTCTCCAGACAGGTGCTGGGGTGACCTTTGAGCCCTTGGGAATTGCAGTGGGCAACTTCTCACACCTGTGTGTGCAGGGCCTGGGGACAGCCCCAGCCCCTGCTGTTGGGGAGGGGGCAGAAGCTGGTGACAGCACAGCCTAACTGAGATGGGAGAGGGGTGACAGGACCCTTCCCTTTGTGCAAGCCCCCTCCAGCCTGTCCCAAGGGACAGATCATGCCCTGTGTTGCTGCTCTCACCCTGTGCCTTATGAGGAAAATTCCAGGCTAGCAGAGCCCTGCTCCCATCTACATCAGCTCCCCAGGGATGCTTGGAAAAGCCTGAGAAGGGAGAAGAAGGTCAGCTCTGCTCATAAATAACTGGGGATTAAGTGTTATGGGGGGGAGCTGCTTCTGTGTTCATCAGAATGTCTGCTCGTGGGGTGCTGTCTGCAGCAGGACCAGGGCCTCTGGCTAGGTAGTGCCAGGAGTGTCTGTGGAAACCCTGACTCAGTTGGGATCTGGGCTGCTTTCAGGGTGGGAGCTGGTCCTCCTGCCCCAGCACATGTTTGGAAGGTCAGTGGGAGAGTCGGAGCTGCAGCAAAGCTCAGGCTGAGCTCTTCAGGCCATGGGGTTACTGCTGGAGAGGAAACATGGCCTGTCAGCCCCTCCTGCCAGGAGCTTTTTCCTCCCCACCCTTCTCGTGCTGCTGACCCTGTACGGGCCTTTTTTGACTCTTAGTAGCTCTGGAGCTGGCAGCAGAAATTGTGCTGATGTGCTGCAGGCACGGGGCCCAGCCCCTTTGTGGGCACTGCTCTGCCAGCCTGGCAGCCACATAGACAAACACTGGACACAAGCCACCGCTGGATTTTTGTGGGGGTTTTTTCCCTTTTGACCACATCATTACAGCCTGGCACTGTGAACTAGATTTTGTTTTCCTTGAGGGGGTAGTATGGTCAGAACCACTAATAAAAGCTGTTTGAACAGCATCATTGTGTATGAGCAAGGGGATGCTGGGCACAGCATGGGGGAGGATTGCCTGGGGCTAGGGGCTTCTGTGCTGGGAACTCTCCCCAGCTCCTGCCTCCCAAACAAGGAGGGAACAGGGGGGCTGTAATGGCAAGGGAAGGAGCTGGAGTCTGGCTGCTGGAGCTCCACTGGGCCAAAAGGCCAGTGGGAGCCAGTGCAGCAGTGTTGGGTCAGTAGTTCCAGTGGTTCTGCTGCTGCTAAGGCAAACCCAACACTCCTGTTCCTGAGCTGTAACAGCTCTGAGCTCCTCCAGAACAGGCTGCTTTTCCCTCGCTGCTGTTGGGAGCCCAGTGCCTCCAGGACCAGCCCTTCCCAGGCTGCAGCACCAGCCCACGGAGGGACTAAACACCTGTGGAGCAGCAGCCTGCTGGTCTCCACTCACTCTGTGTCAAAGAAACACAAGGGATGACCATGGGCCCCTGTCCCCTCTGGGAGGCCTCCACAGCCCCTTCTACCACAGCATGTGCTGCACCAAGGAGCTGCAAAGGGCAATGAGGGGACTGTGGCACTGCAGCTCAGGAGGGGACAGCATTGGAGGGCTCTGCTTACCTGTTCCATGCTTGTTAGTGCTTGGAAAAGTATAAATCCAAGAGGGAGCAAGCCCCTAGCTTGTCCTGGCTCCTGCAGTGTTCAGCCCTGCCTGTGATGCACATTTGCTGCCCTTCAGCCATCCCCTGCCTCTCTCCTGTTGCTCACAGCTCTCTACCCACACGACCCAGCCCAGGGAAGGTAACCACAGGCTGGGCAGCAGCTCCTGCAGTGCCTCAGCCCTGTCACAGTCCTGGACTCGGCTCTGCCTCAGCAGAGCAGTGCTTGGAAAAACAAGCTCACATTGCAGAGACGCTTTAGCAGAGTATTTATTCAATGCCAGAGTGAAGAGCAAAACTCAGTACAAACAACACCTCAGTGCCTTGCACGCTGCTGCACTGAACCACGGGATAGGAGAGTTCACAGTTGGGGGAGGAAGGAGAGGCTGTTCCTTCGCTGTGTGACTGGACAGAGCGGGATGTGGAGCCTGTGTGCACACACATGAAGGAACCCCTCATTTCATGACAGAAAACCTGAGTTAGGGGGTTTTGTATGAAGCTGGGGCACAGCAGGACACAGGTGCCAACCCTCCTGCCGCAGAGGCTGCTGAAATGACAGGAGCTGCCACCTCCATCAGGTCTATCAGCAACCCCAGATTGGGAATGGCACAGGCACCTGCCCTGGGGCTTCCAGGAGGGGTCCAAAATGCCTCCCCCTGCAGCTCCTTCCCAGCCCTGCTTCCAGGAGCAACAGCAGCTCCTCAGGGCCCCATCAGGCCAGGTCAAGATTAGAAGCTTAATTTTAGACTCTGACATTTGGGTACCTGCTACAGGGAGAGAAGCTCAAGGGACAGACAGTGAACACCACTGAGCCTGTAGTAACTCCAACTGACCATCCCCACTGCCTGTGGGGTCCTGGAGGAGCTGACTCCTTCCATGGCGGGTCAGCCCCATGGACAGGGAGCTTATTCAGCTGTCACTGCAGGCAGGAGGGCTCCATCCCCATCACCTGCAGGTGAATGAATACCTGCAGCACCCATGGGTGCCTATACCTATTCACAGAGAACATACCAAGAGAGCCTAAAGTGCCACAACTGGGTAGCATGGGCAGGAGGTAAGCTGTCCTCATGGGTACGCCAGAAAGGGACAGCAGATCCCCCACAATAAATACGTTCCCAATCCATAGCTTATTGAAGTGCTACTCAGAGGAAGACAGAGGCAAAGCCAGCACCTTGTGACCACCAGCCCTCCCCCCTCCCAAGTTTGGAAACTGGCAATTACCAATACTCAGACCCTGGGACCAGGCAGGCTCCCAGCCCTGGCCCTGCCACCCCCTTACTGCCCCCAGCTCCTGCTGCCCTCCCAGGCAGAGTTGCCATGGGAAGGAGGCACTTGACATTCCCCAGCAGCCAGACGAGTTGCCTGTGGAGCTTTGTGGAGCTTTGGGACAAACACACATTAATAAAATGCCAATATTAAGAGTCCTGCAGTCAGGCAGCGCAGCTGCACCGCGGCTCCTGCCAAGCACTCTGCAGTTGGCGGCTCCCAGTGGGGCTGGCCATGTCCCCAGCTCACACAGACCCACACTGGACATGCCTCAGTGTCCCCTGAGCCCAGAGCTCGCTCAGAGAGCTATGCCCAAGTAGCAATGCTGGTGAGAAGCTGTGGGAGCCCACCCTGCAGTGACCAGCTCAGCTGCTGCCCGACAGACGCACAGCAGGGCCCCAGCTCTTCTGTCCTGTCTGAAGCCAATGCTTCCAGGAGGAGATTCCCGCTGCCAGGGCCCCTCCTGGCTCAGCCATAGGATTTGTGTGCCTAGAGCTCATCTCTGTGCAGGACTCGGGGCTCTGTGAGCTCAGAAGGAGGTGCTGCAGTGAGAAAGCTGCAGGAGCAGATGTACCTGGGTTCAGCTTTTCTGGTTCATGAGCCAGGAGAAGAGCAGTTTCCTGGGCCGGGGCCTCCTGGCCTGCCGGATGCGCACGGCCCGTGGCGACCGCCACACCTTGATGGTGGTGTCATCACTGGCTGTCAGCAGCAGCTCCTGCTCCACCGGGCTGAATGCCACCGAGTTCACCACATTGTCATGCTGCAGCTTGGCCAGGCAGATGTTATAGTGCCGGTCCCAGATGTAGCCATGTCGATCCTCTGCCCCGCTGGAGTGGAAACAGTGGTCAGAGTGCCCCACTGGTTCCAGTGTAGCCCAGCAGCCCCAGCACCCTGCCCTTCCCACCCCCATCCTTCTGCAGGGATAGGAGCAGAGGGTATCCAAGCCCCTGTCTCCAGGAGTTTCATCCTGCACAGGCAGCTCCCTCTGGGATCCAGGCCCCCTCAGCTCACCCCACAGCACCTACACCCAAGAGTGGCATTTGTCACCTACCACCAAACACACCACAGCCCCAAATTTACCCTTTCCTCAGGGATTTACAGCAGGATATTTACAGCAGGACCAGGGCAGCCACCATCTATCAGTACATTCCAAGTCAGTCCATCTGTTCTTTCCCATTCCATTCCCTGGAATGGAATTGCAGAATTGCTCTGCTCCCAACACACAGGAGTGTTCTGCTCACCCAGCCATCCCACAGCAACAGCCCCAGGCCTTCCCAGATGCAGGATCAGGATCCTGCCCACCCCCTCACCTGGCTACGAAGTCCCTGCTGACATCCAAGAAGATGAAGAAGCACTCCTCGTTGGGTGTGTAGGCCCGGTGTGCGCGCAGCGCTCGCTTCACCTCCTTCATGGTCTTCAGGTCGAACACGTGCAGGTCGATCTCCTCAGCAATGGGAGGCGGCTGCATCGGATCCGAGATGACGCAGTCCCGTGGCCAGGCCCGGCTGTTCACGTACAAGTACCTTGGGGAGGGCAGGGATGGGTTACCTGCACTGCACCAGGGCTCACAGAGCCCCCGGGAACGGCAGGGATGGAGCCTGCAGCCCAGCTCACTGAAATGCAGGCTGAAACAGGGAGCAGGCTGCTGGAACACTCCTGGCCATGTCTGGAAAGGACCACCACATCTGAAAGGTGATTCTAGGGGTCAGGTCACACCTCTCTAATCTCATTAAAACTATCTTTAAGGATGGGGCTGTCTTCTGGGCAGCATCTGAAGGACTCTGCCCCCTGCTCCATTCATGTGAGAGCTGCCTCCATGAGAGCTCTGGAAACCCAACACAAGAAGGATGTGGAGATGCTGGACTCCAGAGAAGGCCACAGAGATGCTCCAAGGGCTGGAGCCTCTCTGGTCTGGAGCCAGGCTGGGAGAGCTGAGGCTGTTCAGCTTGGAGAAGGATCCAGGGAGATCTTAGAGCCACTTCCAGGGCCTGAAGGGACTCTAAAGGAGATGGAGATGAGCCTGGGACAAGGGATGGAGGGACAGGACAAGGAGGAATGGCTTCCCACTGCGAGAGGGCAGGGATAGATGGGATATTAGGAGGAAATTGTTCTCTGTGAGGGTGGTGAGGTCCTGGCACAGGTTGCCCAGAGAAGATGTTGCTGCCCCTGGATCCCTGGAAGTGTTCAAAGTAAATGGATGGAGCTTGGAGCAACCTAGGAGAGTGTAAGCTGTCTCTGCCGATGGTAGGAGGGTGAGCATTAGATGGTTTTTAAGCTACCTTCCAACACAAACCATCCTAGGATTCTATGGATGATCTACCTCAGGAACAAGACACATTGGTGTGGGCAGCTCCTCCACGCTCAGAAGGAGCCACCCTGTCCTGAGCTGGCTCAGGAACACATTCAGCAGGAACACACCATTAGTACCTGGATCAGCAGGCACCCAATCCATCCCCCACAGTCACTTCATGTCCTGGTCACCCACTGAGCCCTTGAGCAGCTCTTGCCCACCGTGGCAGTTGCTGAAGCCCACTGTGCTCACCGGTGGTCAGGGGAGAGGCCCATGCCAATGATGTGCCCATGGATGTCGATGACATGATCCAGGGAGTCAAAGAACTCATCTGAGCGCCGTTCCTCCCCCAGCACCGGCCCTGCAGTGGTCATCTGATGGGGCAGGATCCTTTTAATCCCTGTGGGACAGAAAGCAGAGGGAGGCAGTTCCACAGGCTGCTGCCAGCAGGGCTGGAGGAGGTCCCAGGCTTCAGGAAGCGTGTTCCTTTGGTGTGGCTAAGAAAGGAGAACCAGTTTGCTGGGCAAGGTCTGGGACAGGGCTGCTGTCCTGGCCAGGCTCCTTCAGCTCTTCAGGTGGGCTTTGGGCCAGGACCTTGCCCATGAGCAACATCCTGGCACATCTAACCCCAGACAGGGGTATCCCAGTATCTGTGGGTACAGCCAAACCTTGTTCAGCTCATCTCTGGAGCACATGGAAGCTGTGTTGGCCCAGGAGACACGCTGGTTGTAGAAGGGTTTTTCTCCTAAATGATTCCCTGGCTGGGCCCTTTCTCTGCAGTAGCCAGCCTGGAGCAGCCCAGCAAATGCACTGGCTGTGGCAGGGTTTTCCCCTGACACTGTCAAGTGCAGGTGGGGATCTGTCCCAGAAAGCTCAAAGAACAGACATTTGAACCCAAACTGTGCTCAAGTGCTTTGTAGCTTCTGAACCTCCTGACTAAATGAGACAAGTGATGGGTCAGGCCCTGTCCCCTTCCAGCTCTGCAGAGGTCCAAAACACAAACAGCTCCACAAATGGTCCATCCCCAACGACTTCCTGGAGGACCTGTGAGCCTCAGTAGCTCCTGAACACACACACAGGTTTCATCCTCAGCAGGTCCAGGGGGAGCTGGAAGGTGGTCCAGCCCATCCCATCATCCCTCTGCAGGAGTTGCTAACCACACCTTTGATTTTATCCCTCTCCTGCAGCCCAACAAGACACAGGTGACACTCCACTACAGCTCAAGTTTAAGTCCATTCCCAGTATCTCTCCCCCTGAGCCTGGGACCTTTGGGACAGGACTGGTGTTCTTCCATCCCACTGGTGCTGCTCACCAGCATCTGTATCCTCACTTCCACAGCACCACGTTTCCCATTCCAAACTCAGACACACATGAGTCAGCAGGACAGGCTGCTCAACCTGGAACCAGCAGGAGAAACAGGAACTCAAGGATTTCAGGCTGGAGCAGCACTGCACAGAGTGGGAAATGAGCACAGAGTGAGCTCCTTTAGATCCTGTGGGCACAGAGCAGGTGCACAGGGCCAGTTCTGCACACAAACCAAGGGGCAAACAACACTGCAATGACTCATGGTGGGACAGGAACTGAGCCACTGTCCAACCCTCCAAGCAGCAGCCTGTACTGCAAATGCTGGCTGCCAGCCAGAGAGTCACAGAGTTCAAAGGCATCACACAAATCCCTCAGCCCTGAGAGGCTGTGGAGGAATTCGGGAGCCCAAAGGCTGTGCCTGGGTGTGTGGCAGGTTGCAGTCTGCAAGGTGGCCTTGGCACAGCCCAGCCCAGGGCTGAGTCACCTGTCTGCAAACCCAGCCCACAGGCAGGAGCATGGAGCAGAGCTCCTTCAGTCCAGGTCATATTCCTAACTGAGGTGGGCAAAGACTAAGTTGCTTACAGCTCTGGAAACTGCCTTCCCCCACCTTACTGGGCTGTACTGGTGTAGGACTATGTCATGGGAGAGTCAGGAGAGCAAGGAAGCAAGGCTCTAACTGTGTGAGCAGTGAAAGGAACTGAAACAGTGTGGCTTTCACAGCAGTTTTGTCTGGGAGCAGCTCTCTCCTTCCCTACACTCCTGCTCCTTTCCACCTCTCTGCCAGCTTTAGGGTCCCTTGGGGAAACAGCCAGTCTACCTGCTCCCTGCTGAGTTTCCCACAGAATCTCCTGTAAATTCAGGCTCTGCTAGACCTGTTGCCTTAACAGGAGTATCCCAGGTGAGAGCAAGTGACATCCTAACAGAGGACAAGATCACCAGCCATGGCCTGGCACATGCTGCACCCACAGCCCACTGTACCCCACTAGCACAATGGAGGCGGCTGCAACCTGCCCAGCATCACTCACCACACAAACACTGGCTGGGGCAGTGAATAATCCCCTTGGAAACTTTCCCAGTCCCAAGTGTCTCACTGAGGCTGGACACTCACATAAGGGTGGTCCCACCCACAGCAGAGGGGAGGCAGGCAAGGGGCAGGGGCACTGCACGAGTGACTAATGTAACAACTCCATGCTGCTCAGACCAAGCTTGCCTCGATGCCCTGTCTACCCCCATAAGAGAACAGATCCAAAGGTGCCTCCACACACTCCTCTAGGGAAACTGCTGCCCTGCCCCTGCACCCACTGCTGCTCATGGCTGGTGTCCTTATGCTTTTCTGCTCAGCCCTTGCCATGACTTTGGCCACATGTCACGCTGGCAGCAACAAAAGAACCCTCAGGTAAATAGAGGAAGTAGAACACCCCTCACTGACGGGACCCTCAGAACTCAGAGCAAACTGCAGCTCACACCTCACAAACAGGCAGAAAAGAGACCAGGTCTTTTCCCAACCCAAATCCCAAGGGCAGCTGCAGCCCAGGCCCCCAGGGAGCCCCATCTGTCTCAAGCTCAGACCCAGCCTCACCTATCTGGTGTGGAGAGTAGGTGAGGCATCCTGTGGTGAAGATCAAGTACTTTGTCTTGCTGTTGCTGTCTGTGGGGAGCAGGTTTGGCTCAGGTGGTTTAGTTCTGTTGCGCACAAACAGCTCAGCCACCTTTGTCTCCAGCTCCGTCTCGGTCATGGCAGGCCTCACGCGGCCCTCCATGATATCATCAAAGAGCTGCTGCAGCCCATGCTCTGCTGGCACACCCCCGGCATCCGGCAATTCCTGTACGGCTGGCTCCGGAGGCAGCTTGGGCTTGGCCTCTTCTTCCTCGCTGTCACTGCCGAGATCAAAGACTGGGCAGGAGGAGGAAGCAGCCAGCTGCTCCTCGTAGTCCAGGAGCAGATCCGGGGAATCGTACCGGCTGCAGTCAGCCACCATCACAGTCCGGATGGTGCTAGCATTCAGGTTCTGGATTTTGAACAGTCTCTTCACTACATTCACATTCTCAGACTCAATGCCCTGCAAGCAGAGAGGAGAGGTGAGCAGGAACCACCCAACATCACTCCTACAGTTCAAGACAAGACCTGAGCTAGTGCAGGGACACCGGCCCACACAGATCCCTCCACAGTATGTGTGGAGCACTGACACAAGAACGGACCCCAGGCTTGCCAGCTCTGCTGAGCTCCTTCCTATCCTGGATGGAGACAGAACAAGAGAAAACGTTCCTGCAGGCAGGCAGCAGTGCAGTGAGGAAGCACAACAGCAGCTGGGAAGCCCTGCTGCCACCTTACCCTGAGGTCATCAGCTGGTGCTACCTGGTATTTTACAGTGCAGGGCAAAGAGCTGGACTTGATCCTTGTGGGTCCCTTCCACCTCAGGATACTCCACATTCTATGATCGACAAGGATTTCAGGAACAGGCCTCTATGATAAGCAGGAAGTGGGATCCCTCTGGCCCACAGCAGCAGTGACAGAGAATCCCTGTGCTCCTGGAGTGTGCTTGTACCCCTCAGCAGGGGCAGTTTGGTATCTGCTCCAGACACACAGAGCAGGTCCCTCTCCATCTCACTGTTCCCAGCCTGCAGCTGTACTCCCACACCCCTGCTGTGGGCAAGGTCCTTCCTATCCTCTCAGGGATGATGGAAGGGGTAATGCTGGGGAATTGCCTCAGTGTAGCACAGAGATGTGGCTGTGGGAAGGTCTCTGCTACCAGAGGATTTTACCTGGGGTCAGCATCTTGTTAAAATCACAAAACATGGGGATGTGCATGTGTGACTGAAACAGAGGCAAAACATGGGGAACACAACTGAGCAGCCCAAGTGCCAGGGAGTGAATGAGCAGTCTGAGGCCAGCACACTTGGCTCTCCAAGTCTCACCACGGAATCAGAGACAGCAGCTGGCCCAAGAAACCTCAGCAAGGCCAGGCAGGGCTGAGCCCAGCCTCCAGCTCCCAGGGACACCCTGAGCTACCAAGTAGGAGAAGGGCCATTGCTGGGACACATGCCAGGCTACAGCAGTCCCAGGGCCAGCTTCAGACAATCAAGGATTGCAGAAACCCTGTTGTTGGGCAATGCATGCTGTGGAGCACTGCAGCCAGCTCCTCAGCCTAATTAATGTGGCAAAAGTTAATGAGATCTGAGGGCAGAGTTAGAATATTGTAGGGAGTACCACAACACTGAGCGTGGAGAAACCTCTCGCAAGGGTTGCCTCGAGCACAGGATCCTGAGGGCAAGTCAGAGGAGACAAACAGGGAGGACAGGAGGACTGAGGAACCCTTCCCTACAGCTTTCCCTCCCCCAGGAGCCAGCAGGAAGCTGCACTGCCTGTGAAGCTGGAAGGAAGGCAGCTCACCTGGAAAGCATTGTTCAGCCACAGCACTGAGCAGGAGGTTATGCGCCCAATCCGATGCAGATTGCCTGATATCAAGTTGGTTTCGTTCAGCCAGCAGCCAAACACATCATAGGGCTTATTCCTCACCCTGGAAAGCAGCGTGAAGTTTTCTAGAAGGCAAACATGAGGCAGTGATTTCCTTCAAGAGCCCTGGAGAAACTATGTGGGACAGGGGAAGTGGATCCAGGTCTCTGTAGGAGAGGCCAACCCCCACCCAGCTCCCAGACACTGCTACAGAGACAGATTCTCTTCTCTGCAGAGATGTGTGATGATACCTTGCACAAAGGAAACCAAAATAACAGGGCAGTGCACAGAGCCAGAGCACAGAGCAATCCAACCTCCCACCCTTTCCCTGAGCGGGGCCCAGAGCAGGCCCTGGGGACAAGAACGAGTTACACACAAACAGAATCTCCCTCCCACCCCTGGGGCTTGGGGCCTCTCCAGCCAAGGCAGGTGTGCACTCCTGATTCCTGCTGCACTCCTGATTGCTGGTCCTGTGGGACTCTGCACAAAGATGGTGAGATAGCACAGTGGGGATAAGCCTCATACACAGAGCTGCAGCAGAAGTGAAGGAGGCTCAGGTGACAACACCTCAGAAAGCCCTGTGACACCTAAGGGTGAGACTAGGGCCACAAAGGTGATCTAAAGGCTAGATCCAGCCACTCTCCTCTGGAGATGGGCTGAGAGAGCTGGATGTGTCCAGCCTGGAGAAGAGAAGGCTCTGGGAAGATCTTAGAGCCCCTTCCAGTGACTAAAGGGGCTCCATGACAGCTGGAGAAGAACCTGGGACAAGGGATGGAGGGACAGAACAAGGGGGAATGGCTTCTCACTGCCAGAGGGCAGGGATAGATGGGATAGTGGGAAGAAATTGTTCCCTGTGACACTGGGGAGGCCCTGTCACAGGCTGCCCAGAGAAGCTCTGGCGGCCCCTGGATCCCTGGAAGCATCCCAGGCCAGCCTGGATGAGGCCTGGAGCAACCTGGAAGAGTGGAAGGTGTCCCTGATCATGGCAGGAGTTGGAATGAGATGAGCTTTAAGGTCTCTTTCAACCCAAACCATTCTGGGTTTCTGAAGCTCTGTGGCAAGCACCACATACACCAGAGGCAGGGGATTCAAGATGAGTGATGTGGATAACCCTTGCCCAGACTGGCACTTAGAAGTGAGGCTAAATACATGACACACAGCCTTGAGGTGCTGCTGTAGTGACCCAAACAGAGTTAAGGCTGTCTGTGATGTTTCCCCTCTAGAACTGCCATTGGAACCCCTTATCTCAGTAGTCAGAACGAGCTGAGGCAAGGCTACTGCAAATCCAAAGAAAGGAACCCCCTCAGCCAGCACTGATATGCCTCAGGGAGGCCTCACTTACCCATGCTGATCACAGCAATCTCCCCCGAGGAGGAGTTGTGAGGCCCCACAAAGACACCGGACACCAGCAGGAGGGAGTCATCAGAATTGAACTGGGAGAACTGGGTGTAGCTCCAGTTGTATGGCCTCATGTTGGAGCTGTGCTGCAGGGAGATGTCCAGCTCGTTGCTCCAGATCTACAGAGAGATGGACAGTCAGGAAGCTGCCGAGACGCCTGAGAGTGGTTCTGCTTTATCTGTTCTGCCAGTACTCACCAAGACATGAAAAACAAACAGTATCAAAAACCCCATTTAACTGCCTCCCACTCACCACAGCCCTGTCCATTCCCCTGACAGAAAATGGAGAGGGGCTAAATAGAGAACTGCTGGTCCACTGGCCAGAGGAGAGGGTGTTCAGGCAGTGAATGGTGCAGGGCTTCTAGCATGTTCAGACAGATTCCTCCCAGGACAACCACCCAGGCAAGACGTGATCCACTGCAGTGGATCATTATCTCCCCAATCTTCCTCAGACCCAGGGCACAACAGGGCACTGATCTGCACCTAGAAAGCAAAGCACCTCGGCCACCTCCACACACACTGAGGCTGGAGGTGGAATCAAGAGCCCTCAAGGCTACATTTGCAAGAGTCATTAGTTCTATGGCTTAGAAGACAGCTCAGCCTCAGGAACCAGCTCAAGTCCAGGGACATCTGGTCAAACCTCTCCACAGACCTTCCAAAGGCTGCTCTCAGGACTAAGCCCCACTGGACCAAGGCTGCAAGGGCTGGGCAGGGCACCTACCACTTTACCTTGACCGTGCAGTCTTTGGAGCATGATGCGAACAGGCAGCCAGAGTGGGAGAAGCTCAGGTGCAAAACTTGGTCATTATGCTCCTTCAGGGCCTGCACCTCCACACAAGGGATGGTGTCGTAGAGCCTCTGGAACTCATCGTACCAGGAGACAGCACCTGCAGCACAGAGCAGGGACACGGGACAGGAGTGTGAGTGGAGGGAAGAAGAGCTGAGTTAAGCATGGCATCAGGCTGTAACAACACAATCCTGGCTCCTGTGAGCCAAGGCCAGGAGCTCTGCTGGGACACCAACTCAGGGCTGCAGCTCAGCTACCAGCCCTCAGCATTTTCCTCAGCAGCTTACCTACTCCCACACAAAAAAACCCCTTTCTTCCAGTACACACACAGCTCTGCCTCCCAAACCAGCACAACCCCCGCTGGAACAGCCTAGGCAGAGGTGCTGGCTGTCAGACCAAAACCTTGCTCAGGACAAAACAGTCCTGAGAAGGAACACAAGCTCCTGCACAACCAAATCAACCAGGTGGGACAAGAGGGAAGCTGGGAAGCTGCTCCTCACTGTACCCAGCTCTGCGCTGATTCTTTGTCTTGCCTAACACAGAATTAAGATGGTTCCAGAAAGGGTCTGGGACCTGGAAAAAACCATCTCCACGAGGTAAGAAACTTGAAAAAATGAGAGAGAAGAACAGAAGCTGGGCAGACTCACGGGAGTCTTACTGATGGACAATAAAATACAAATCAAGAAGATATTTAATGAAGGGCCCAGCCAGGCAGCCTGCAGACTTCTTGTAGCAGCAAATCCCAAAGAAGCAAAGCGGATTAGACATGTATATGGATAAGGGCCAACTTTCCTAGTGACACTAAACAGGACTGAAGGATTTTTTGGAATACACTGCAGCCCAGGAGGCACCTGCTCCTGCAGACAGGGACCAGCTCACTGCCAGCACATCCCACTGCTGCTCAAGGCTGGGCACTTCACCCCCCTCTGAACGCCCTGGTCCCAGCCTATCCAGCTGGGAAATGCCTCAGCAGGCCCCATTTGGCCAAGCAAACCCAACATTTCACCTTACAGACCCAGTGGATACCAGTCCTCTAACCATGGGGCTGCCCAGGGCAACCAGGCTGGCAGAAGTATTCCCCAAACTCATGCTCCAGCCCCTTCCCACACCTGCCAGCTGTCCCTGTCCTGCTGCCTTGTGCACGGTGCCCACAGCTCCAGCAGCCAGAGAGGTGCCTGAATATGTTACTGAGCTACACCAACTGCTTGATCCTAATTAGTGCTCAAGAACAAGGCTGGCAAGCTGACTAAGCAGCTCCAGGAGGCTAGGAGGGAATGAGCCTGGTCAAAAGGCTTTGGAAAAACCCTAGAGAGAACATCTTCAGCCCCATGGAGCTCACAAGGTCTGCAAGAGCAAAGTTACACAGCCTAGAAGAATCCCATCGACATCCACCTCCTCCCAGAGCCTATCTGCAGTGGTGCTCCTGCTCTAAGGAGATCACCTCCCACTGCCTGGGACTTGGCATTTCTTCCTGCCCTTCTGTAGCCACTGCAACTCAGAACCCAGGATCCAATTCCCTCAGCCACAGCTGCTGGCCCCCTGTACAGCCCTCCCATGCCCTGCAACACACTGGGAATGGGCTGCTTGGAGAGAAACCCCCTGGGCAGCAAAGGGCTCCTGCTGCCAGGTCCCAGCTAGTGTGAGAGAGCTGGGTCATCCTTCCAGACTGCACCAAACTGCTTCCAGCACTGGATGCTCAGCAGGGAGCAGAGCTGTGATCACACGACTGCCATCCCCAAGCCTTTTGACAGCTTGGCCAGGGACAGCCCTGCTAGGCCCTGTCAGTTCCTGCTGTTAGCCCAGATCAAGTCCAACCTGCCCTGGTGCTGTGGGGCAGCTGCTGACTCAGCACATGTCCCCAGTGCTGTCACAGGGCCACCCATCCCCCAGACAGGCACAGATGTCCCTGCACAGCCCGGCCCCTGAGACCCTGGGAGCAGCCAACGCTGCTTGTGGCAGTGCCTGGTCCAGCTGGAGAAAGGACAGAGCTGCAGCAGAGGGGCTGCCAAGTCCCAGAAAGGCCAAGCCAGCAGTGATTACACAGATCCCATGCAGGCTGGGATGCAGCAGCGTGTGGTGATTCACTGCAACTACCAGGCTCTTCCTGGAGAGCAGATACAGAGAGCACCTGCCTAGAGAGCTCAGAAACCTCCTTTCTGTGAAAAGAAAGAAGAGGCAAAGCATTTCCAGCCCTTTGACCCCCGTTTCTGAAGGGTCTGGGCAGACTCAGCGACTTTCCCGTGCACATCTCAGCCCATTACGCTATGACACAGCTGAGGCGACGCCGTTCGGGGGCTCCACCGCCCCGACAGCGGCGGGCAGAGGGCAGAGCGAGGGCAGCACCGTCTCCGTCCCGGGCTCATGGCAGATGCCGCCCCCCTGGATCAGCCCCGCGCCCCGGAGCGCACCTGGGTGCCGCGGCACATCCCGGGACACGCGGTAGTAGCGGTAGAAAAGCTCCTTCCACAGGAATTCGTCGCGGGCCACGGCGCGCCACTGCTGGCAGACGAGCCCCACCGAGAGCACGTCGGCGTGGTCCAGGTACAGAAAAATCTCGAACAGGACGGTGTCTGGGAGCCGAGGGCAGCCCGTGTCCATCGTGTCATTCTGCCGCCGCGCCTGGAACCGAGCGGGGTGCTGGTGTCAGGCCCGGAGTGGGCACCCGCACCCGCCCAGGGCCCGCGGCCCCCCCGAGCCTTGCCCACTGCTCCCTTCGTGACGTGCCCGGTGCCCTGGTGCTCCCCGTGGTCAGTGCCCCCCCGTGCCGTGCCCGGTTGCCCCGGCGTCCCCCATGGCCGGTGTTCCCCCCGTGCCGTGCCTGGCGCCCCCGCTGTCCCCCCGCTGGCCCCCCGCACCTCGGCGGCCCCGCTGCCCCCGCCCCGCCGCGCCACTTCCGGCCGGCGCTCCCGGCGCTCCCCGCCGCCCAATCACCGGGCGCGTAGGCCGCAGCCCCGACGGCTCGAGCACAGAGCTGCCCGCAGTGTGCCAGGCGCAGCGAGCCGAGCGCGGCGCGATCGCTCACGAGTGCTCCCGCAGTGGCGCGCTGCCACGCCCCGCCCCGCTCCGACCGCGCCCGTCACAGACCACACCCCCTTGACCACGCCCTATAGGACAGGTTACGCCCCTGTTAGGCCACGCCCTGTCCCGAGCAGGCCTCGCCCGGCTGGACCCCTTCGCCCCGCCTCAAGCCCCGGCCCTATCCATGCCCGCTCCATGGGCTCCAGCCCCGCTCACCGGGCTCCAGCCCGGCCGGGCGCTGACCCTGCCGCTGGCCCCGTCCAGACGCCACGAGGTCTCCTGGCCGTGCCCCCCTGGCCCCGCCGCTTCCCGGCAGCACCGGCCTCGCACACTGACACATGGCGGCCCTGCAGACCCTCCTGCTCCTCGGGCTGCTCCTCACGGCGCGGGGGCAGAGGGCGGCGCGGAGACGGCAGCCGCCCCCTCCCCAGAGCGCGCTGGACAAGGTGGTGGCTCAGGAGGGGCTCAGCCTCGACGAGGTGAGGGGTTGGGCTGAGGGGTCTGTGGGTATCCGCTGGCCCCGCACTTGGGTGGGCTGCAGGGAGCCGTGCTGGCTCGTGTTCCGAGTGCCCCCGGTATGACCCCCAGACCCGGCTTTGCAGCCCGTCCTTCTGTATCCCCGTCCAGCGCTGACCCCCTGTGCCCTTCCCCCTCACGCCCACCCCTGCAGCCCGTCCCGTGTCCCCACACTCAGCTGACCCCCGCTGTCCTCCCCACACTCAGCCTCCCAGCCCATCCCCAGGCCCGAGCCCCTCGCTGCCCCCCACACACAGCCCAGCTCAGCCCCAGAGCTGCCCGCAGAGCAGGTGTCGGGGTCCGGGCCTCACAGGGACCCCCGTCCTCACCATCTGGGGCTGCCGCAGGGCTGCTGCAGCCACCCTCTGGGGCCTGGGTTGAGCTCGGGGCTCTGCCGGTGGGGCTGAGCTGGGGCTGCAGCATAAAGTGATGTCCAGCACACACCCAGTGTGGCATTGGGGTGCCCACAGTGCTGTGGGCAGCGTGAGCCAGGGACAGGTGCCTTGGACATCCCCTGCACACCCCCAGCCTGTCCCCATGTCAGGCTCTTTCTGCCCTGCCATCCCACCTGCCAGCACCTGAGGGGCAGTTGTGCCCTGTGGGCACCACAAGGGACAGGCTGTGGGCAGAGGTGCCAGGTGAGGGGAAGGAGGGTGCTCAGGGTGGTTGAGTGGTGGCACCCAGGCTGGTGGCCCTGTAGATGGTGCCACCCCTGTGCCATGCAGCTCGCAGGGAATTGGTTCCTGGTTGGCATGGCCTCCCGCTGCAGCTACCTGGCAGAGCACAGCCACCAGCTGGAGGCTACGATGGTGACAATGACTATCCTGGATGGAGAGAGCCTGGCCATCAGCACCTTCAGGAAACTGTGAGTGATATTGGGCACAGGGGCCATGGGCAGGGATAGGGATGCTGCAGGCAGGTCAGAACAAGACTGGTGCCCTGGGATGGGGACTCTGAAAGCAGGTCAGAGCACTACCACTGCCCTGGCCGCAGGCTCCAAAGAGGACAGAGCCGCCCTAGGACCAAGTGTGCATGGGATACTCTCCAGAGAGTTTTGTAGTAGAAGCCCTTGGCCACAATGAGTGCTCTGGCCATGATGGGCACCCTGCCACCTGCATGATCACTAGCCCAAGCTGGGCTGGGGGTGCCCAGGCTCGTCAGTGTGAGGACAGCCAGGCTGGAGAAACTGAGGCATGTGGTGGCTCCATGGCTGCCCAGCCCAGGACTGGCTCTTGGGACTATCCCAGGGACAGCATGTCTGAAGATGGTGACCTTCAGCATACCTGTGAGCACTTTCCCCAGCCTGGTGGGCCCTGAGGTCCTGACCAGGCTCAGTGCTGCAGGGAGATGGCAGGGACTCCTTAGGCTCAGGAGATTTTGGGCTCAGCATCTCTCACAATGTCTCCCTGTATTCTGGGACATCTTTCCCTGGGGAGAAAATAAACTCCCAGGGAAACAGACAGCATGTGTGCCTTGGCAGGCAGGGTGGGCAGGGACCCAAGAAGATCCTCCACAGCCTGTACTGACATCTCCTTCTCTTCTCCCCATGCAGGGACAGGGTGTGCTGGGAAATCAAGCAGCACTACCTTCCTGCCCAGGCCCCTGGACGCTTCCTGCTGAAGGGTGAGGGAAACTGGTCTAGGATGGCAGGAGGCTGCTGGAGCCCTCCAGTCCTGCTCTCAGCAGGGTTTTGGTACCAATGTCCCTCTTCCCAGTTCACTTCCAGTATTTTACATCTTGGGTCCCTAAGTGTTGGATGCCATCACGGGTGATGCCACGGGTGGTGCCTGTGGGTGCCCCACTCTGGCCCTGAATTTCACCCCTTGTACACCTGGCTTGTGGTGAAATGAGGATCATGGACAATGCTGAGGCTAACTAGGATTGATTGGGACTAACTGGGCTATCCTCTTGTCCTTCCCAGACCATAGGAAAAACAGCAAGGTGGATATGGTGGTGGGTGAGGCTGACCCCACCAGCTTCATCATCCTTTACTACGAGGAGGGCCAAAAGATCTCTGTCAAGCTGTATGGTAGGTTGGGGCTTGGGGCCTCATGGCAGGTGAAGGGCTAGGGTGCAAAACCTGTGCTGGACTCATGAGAGGCCAGCTGAAGCCTCGGAGGACCTAACATGGGAATGGGTGTCACTCCCACCTGGAGAATTGTCCCCAGATGCAGTGGGGGAGTGGGTAAGGGGGGAACTGGGAGCCCACTTCTCTGAGCTGAAAGCCTCCTGGGCCTTGAGCCTTGTGTAGGGACATGGGGGGCCTTTGGGCCAGGCCTGAGGCCACTGATGTGTCTTTGTGCAGGACGGAGCAGCGTGGTCGGTGACGCTGTCATGGACAAGTTCGAGCAGCGCGCCAGGGCTGTGGGTCTGAGTGAGGACGTGACCTACTACTTCCCCACCTACGGTGGGTGGCACACGGCCCTCAGGGAGACCTGTCTGGGTTCTGTTTTGATTCTCCTGCCACCCCAGGGACAAAGATGAAAGGGTGGGGCTATGCCCTGCAATGTCCTGGTGGTGCAGGGGCTGGAGAGTGCCAAGTCCCAGACAAGGTGATCCCCTCTCCCCGGGCTCTGTCTCTTGCAGGATTTTGTGAATCTGCAGATGAGTTTCATGTCCTCAATGGTGAGTCGAGGGTGCTGGGTAATGTGCTGGGTGCCCCCATGTGCCAGGCTTGGTCCCACAGTGGGCACCAGTTGGGTGTCTCTGTCCTGGCAGTGGGCTGGGCACACTGGGCCAGAGCCATATGGCACCATGGCTGTGTGGTCCTGCCCCAGGAGTGTGGGTAGGGCTGGTCTGGCAAGGGAGAGGCCATGACAGACCACTCCCCAAAACAGAGTCTGTACCCTTGTATGGCAAACAGTCACTCAGGATGGGCATCAGGTACATCCTGGCAAAGCAAACCCCACTCACCCTCCACATGGGTCAGACTGGGCTTGACGGATCTATATTGGTGTTTACTGGAGTGAGGGCTGGTTTGGGATGAGATGTCCTGGCACAGGGCACCCTGGGGTGAGGGCTGGGGTCCCTGGAGACAGCGCCACCACTTGTCATTGGTGCTTGAGGAGGCAGAGGTAGGTCTCCAACTCTGGTGCTGGGCTTGGACACCCCCCCAGCCCCTCAGCACTTCTCTTCCTTCCAGAAACAAAGCTGTAGGCGCAGATGGAGTTGCCGGAGGGTCCCAGAGCTCAGCCTCACCTCACCCAGCTGCCCATGACCACACAGATCTGAGCCACACTTTTGTCAGCTTCCACTGCTGCTCCACAGCTCTGGAGCCAGCCCTGGGGCTCCTCAGCCTCTCCAGCTGTGCTGGCAGCTGCATCTGTCCTTGTCCTGTGCTCCCAGCTTGTGTTTCCCCTCTGCTCTGTGCCCCACTCTCCGGCAGCAGCCAGCAACACCCCAATAAACACCTCAGAGAAGAGCTTGTGTACAGGCCCATCACCTCTTTGTCTGCCCCAGCCAGTCCAGCACTGCCTCCACCATGGGGCTGCCAGTGTCTTGGACGTGTGCTCCTGGCTGGGGCGTGCCATGGGGGTGTTCCATGCAGACCCTTGCCATCTCTATGAGCCTTCCCCAGCCATGGGAGAGTGGGGCAGAACTGTGGAGGTTCCTGTGATGTGGTGCCTGGGGCCACAATGGGCATGGACTGTGGGGTGCTGGGGAGAGCACAGCATCTTCCTTTTCCCCCAACAAGCTGGGAGATCACTCAGGGACCCCAGGGGAGCAAATCTTAGTCCCACAATCCTGATTCTAATCCCCAGGGCCTCCAGGGCTAGAAAACACCCCGTTCACCTGCCGCAGCCCTGCAGAGTTCGTTCCCCGAGGGGCTGCTCCCCACGCTGGACAACTGCCCGCACAGCCAGCACCTCCCAGAGAGACAGGCAGGAGACTAGAGGGGCTTCATGGTCTTCCACCAGGGGAGACCCCCAGAGTTAATGCCGCAGCCCCTCATCGGACCCCTCCTCCCTGTGTTTGGAGCCTGGCCGAGGCTGTTGTGCCATCGCAGGCAGGCAGCCCCCATTGCTTCAGGAGGGCACAGGGAGCGGCCCGGCAGCAGGCAGGTGCGGGGCCCCTCCGGGGCGGGGAGCAGCCGTCCGTCCCCAGCACCGCAATTTTGCAATCTTAGCGGGAACTGGTAACACATGTTGTTTATCGGGGAATTATGTAAGGGAAGCCACGTGATGTGGCCGCAGCCAGCCCCTGTTCCCACCACCCACGTGCGGGGCAGCTGTGTCCGGCCCGGCCGCCCCCCGAGCCTGACACAGGCGGGCTGGAGTGCATCGGCTCCTTTTACCTGCGCCCCGAAGTAGCTGCACCGGGCAGGGGGATAAGGAAGCAAGGAGAGAGCCCCGGGGAGCTGGGCTGGTCCCCAAGGATTCCCCACACCCATCATCCCGGCTCAGCCCATCCATTGGGGCTAAACCATTTCTGATTGCAAACACCCAGGTTATGCCCGAGGGTCTGTGTCCAGCTGCCGCGGGGACCCACAGCCCGAATACCCCGTCATGCCCCCAGCCCTGCTTTCTGCCCCTTGCCATCGTTGGTGTCCCCTTATGCCCCCAAGTGCTCCCATACTCCTGAACTTGCACCAGCTTTGCCACCCAGGTCCTGGGGCTGACTCTCAGCTTTGCCATGCCCAAGAGAGCTGGGCACCACTCGGGTATTCATCGGGCACCTCCTGGCACCTGGGCAGGGAGCTGGGGATACGTGGCAGCATGGGAAACTTTGTGTTGCTGCCGCAGTGCCAGGTGGACAGTGGCACCCTGGGTGCTCCCTCTGCCTCTGCGCAATGGAGAGAGATCCCCCGCACCCTGAGGGTGAGCTTCGGGGGAGACTGAGCCCCAGCCCAGCATGCAGGGCCCCAGCCAGGCTCTCGTGATGTCCAGTCCTGCCTGGCTCAGCTTTTGTTTTGTTTTCATAAATCCAAGGGGCCGGGCAGGGCAGCCTCGCAGCGGGGTGTGGGGAAGAGAATGTGCAGGGGGGGGCTGTCAGGGGAAAACCAGCTGTTCTGAAAACATGTTCCTTACGTAAAGCACCTTGGCAGGGCTGTGCCGCGGGGCTGGGGCTCTGACCGGCGTGGCCAGCCCTGCCCAAACCCTGCCAGACCCGTGGGTGTTGCTGCTGGCACCCAGCACACATCCCCCTGCCCTCACCCTGCAGGGGCGTCCCCAGATTGAGGAAGCACTTTAGTACTTGCTGGTGACCCCAGAGCAAAGGGAAGGGCGTCTCTTGGAAAAGGGTGCAGGGTGGTGGGGAGGGTGGGGTGTCAAGTTCTAGGGCACATGTGGCTCTATGCTGGTCCCCAGGGAGCTGCGCATGGGGCTCACCAGTGGGATGCACCCCCGAGGCTGCTGGGGCCAGTAGAGACACTTCCTTGGGTGACACAGGGACAAAGTGAAGGCAAAGCACGGGGTCCCACAGGAGCACATGTGGGTGTCAACTCCCATGGGTTGGGCTGGGACCTGGCAGGCACTGAACATTTCCTCCATCTCACTGAAGCCTCACTCTGGCTCCAAATGAGGCCATCCTGTGTGGATGGGGCAGTGGTGGCCCCTCTCCATGGGCTGCTCCCTACCCCAGCCCAGCTCACTGGGGGCAGGGCGGCCGCTGTGCTGGCCGCTGGCTGTTTTCACTGCAGTTTGGCACTCTGGAGCAAATATGTCGTGTCAACAGGAGGGAAGCATTCACAGGATCCCCTGCTTGCCCTTTGGCTTCAGCGCTCTGTCCTGCTCCAGCTTGCATAACGGCACGGGGGGAGGCAGGGCTGGCTCCCGGGGGCCCCCACAACGCCTACCCATAAATAGGGGCTTGCCAAACTCTCCAGCACTGCAGCACTCTGCGTCCAGCTCTCAGCTCAGCTCGGCTTTGCCATGCAGGCCACACTGCTCAGCATCCTGGGGCTGGCCCTGCTCGGGACACTGCACGCCCAGGACAGCATTCCTGTCCAAACTGACTTCCAGCAGGATAAGGTGACCATGCCATTCTTATCACCTCTGTGGAGGTTTGGGGTGTATGGGGGGATCTTTGTCCTGAAAATGTGGGGAGGGGGTGGTGCAGGTTGATGAGGGGCCAAGCTTGCACTGGTGCACATGCAGCCCCCCATCCTGGGGACCTCCCAGAACCTGGGTTTAGTGGCTCTGGAAGTGTCCCTGGCTCCAGCCTGTGGGACATGACCCTGGGTTAAGCATGGGTCCAAACTGCCACTGTGCGGTGGACTGGGTGTGAATGCACGGGGATCTTACAGGGGAGAGTGAGAAATGCAGTCTCAGTCTGACAGCACAGAGATGGGCCATGGGAACCCCTCCCCAACAAAGACCCCAGCCCAGGGCCACAAAAAACCAAAGGCTGCTGTGCTGGAGTACCCCCTACACCTCTGCTCCCCTGGAAAAGTCCTGGGTGACAGCCACCCCAGGGAGGTGATGGGGATGGAGGGAGACTCTTCCTGCAAGGACAGGAGTTTGAGATGTGCTGCAATGGTGATCACAGCATATCTGCTCTTCGAGGCTGGCAATTCCCCTCTGGGGCCTCATACTGCTGGCTCCATACACTGGAGCCAGTGTCCTGACCCCTCCTCACACCCCCAGAGGGATGGAAATGGTATCTCAGAGCCAGGCAGTCCTGTCATACTCCCTGGGCTTGGGATGAAGAGGAGGGAAACACCCAAGGGCAATGAAGGGCATGTCATGAAATAGATGTTTCCTTGTTCCTGGGTTTTGTTTGCCAAAAGGTGTAACAGCTCCCTGCAAAATGAGGACCCTGGCACAGTGTCCTGCTTTAGGGAATGAGCTGCCAGGGGAGAGGGACATGGCCTGGGTTGTGGCTGGTGGGGGCTGAAGGGTGAGGCAGAGTCTGTGCCCAGCTGGGGCTGAATGGAGATTATGTGCAGCTCACAGGGAGATGGTACAGCATTGGCCTGGCCTCCAACTCTAACTGGTTCAAAGAGAAGAAGCACCTGATGAAGATGTGCACCACCATCATCTCCAGCACCACAGAGGGGAACCTGGATGTTACCTCCACCTACCCCAAGTAGGAGGCATGGGGAGTGCATGAGTGGGAAGGGGTTACTGGAGGTGGCCACTGGTGCATCCCTCACTGCTGTGCTCCCCAGGGGTGACCAGTGTGTGACAAGGAACAGTCTTTACATCAAGACAGAGCAGCCAGGGCGGTTCACCTACACCAGCCCACGTGAGTGCCCAGCTTCAGTGGGGCAGTCCCAGACATGCTCACAGCCTTGTTGTCCCTGCTTCTGCCTTGGGGCTGATTTGGAGCTCATGTGCCTCATGTCCTCCACAGGCTGGGGCAGCAAGAACAACGTCTATGTGGTGGACACCAACTACGAGGAGTACGCTTTGGTGGCCACCAAGATCTCCAAGAGCACTGGTTCCTCCACCATGGTGCTGCTCTACAGTACGTCTGCCCCGGGATCCCCATGCTGTCCATGATCCTGGGATGTCTGTCTTTCCCATGGGAGAAGGGCAGGGTTAGGGTCATTTCCCAAGCTGGGGTGACCTTGGGGGGATGATGGCTGTGTCAGGATCCCCTTGCTGGGCTGCCTGTGCCCCTGTGCTGGTGGGTACAGGGTGGCTGCCTCTCACCATGCTCTTGGCTGCAGGCCGGACAAAGGAGCTGAGTCCTGAGCGTCTGGAGATGTTCACCCAGTTCTCCAAGGACCAGGGCCTAACAGACGATGAGATCCTCATCCTGCCCCCAACAGGTGAGGCTCAGAGCACGGGGATGGTGTCGGGGAGTAGGGGGTGAGATACTACAGGGGGACTGAGAATGAGGAGACCCTGCTGGCTTGTCCCTGCCTGTCTATGAGGCCAGCATGGGGCCAGCCATGGGGTGCCTCCATTCCCTCGGGGGGCTGAGGTCCCACAGCCCCCAGAGGACCTGATCTCCCTGTTTCTTCCTCCTGCAGACAAATGCATGGCAGATGCTGCTTAGGTGAGTCCTGCTGTCACTGGGGCTCAGACCAGCCCTGCGGGAGGGTGTGGGGATGCTTAAAGCCACATCCCCCCACAGAGCCCCCAGCTCCTCCACAACCCTTCCCCAGGCTGCTCCTCTCCTCACACCCACTGGGGATCCTCCACCCAGCCCTGTGGGGTCCCTACCCACTGAGTGTGAAGCTGGCCAGACCCATGTCCCCCCTGTGTGTTACGTGGTCTCCCATAGCTCAGCCATGCTCACCTCCCATCTTTTCCAGGCAGACCCACCAGCTGCTGCCAGCCCGAGCCCCAACAGCACCACAAGCTGGTGACACCACCCTGCCCATCTGACCCCCAGTGGCCCCCTGCACCGCAGCAGCCTTCACTCCCTGGCTTCACAACCCACACCTGTATCCCTGTCTCTATTAAAGCCCATAAAAAACCAGCCTTTGCCTTGATTGTTGTGTGGCAGTCCCAAACAAGGTGATGGGGTGGGGAAAGCATGGCCAGTAGGGTTGGGACTGAGGTTAGCAGTCAGGGCTGACCCCAGCTCCTGGCTGTGGAGCTGCTGGGCTGAGACCCCGTGTGCACTCACAGCCCTGCCCCATGGTGCTGCCTGGCCACTGAACCTGCCCTGTCCCAGAAAAAGGGGTTCCTCAGGCTAGTACCTACTGGGGCATCTGCTCTTCCTCTCCTCCTTGGGCACCCCGGCCTCCCCCAGCCTCCCTGGCTTGGTTTCCCTGCTGGAGAGCAGGCTGGCAGCATAGGAATGGGGTGATGGGCAATCAGGGGGGCTCCAGAAGTTTGGGGAAGGATGGACATGAAGCAGAAGGATGTCTGTGAGCTCTGGGTGTGGCTCGATCATGGCTACCCCCTGGGCTCCATCCCATCAGCCCAGACCCTCTCCAGCAGTAAGGTCTGATCCTGCTCCCACCAGCCTAAGAAGCCACCACCCCTTCTGAGGGCACTGGGCTGTGGTTTAGCCGGGGGTAGAACACCAGCACAACCATTCTGTGGGACCGAGGATCCTGAGGCAGGATCCATCCCATCACTGACAGACCCTAAAACCAATGGGAACAGCCAGGAGGGGGCCCCTCACACTCCTGCCCAGACACAGAGGAGGCACGGGGCAGCACTTGGTCCTGGTGTGCTCTGGGCTGGGTCTCACACAAGGCTGCATTCATCTGGAACTGAGGGGGACAGGGCCAGCACTGTCACCTAAGCCGGGCACAGGTTATCCCCGCTCTTGTGTAACCTGTTGCATAAAGCTGGCATGGGCAGGAGTGCTGCCAGCAGTGGGGGCTATAAAGGTGGCTGCAGCCTCTCCTGCCCACATCCACTCCGGGGCGAATATGACAGCAGCACTGCCCAGCCTGGCTCTGGCCCTGCTCCTCCTGCTGCGGGCAGGGGCCCAGGTCCCCGTGCAGCCGGACCTGGACACTGAGAAGGTAACTGCACAGGGTGCTGCCTGGCACATCCTGCCTGGGCTAGAGGGGCTGGCTGGGGCAGGGGGCCTGTGCTGCACCCCCAGGCATTGCCATCCCCATTCCTGAGCCACCTCCAGGGCAGCTTCTAGGAGAGCCTGTGCAAAACCAGGTTAGTCCTGGCTGCTGTGTCCAGCACCAGCAAGCAGCCCGACTGCAAGGACACCAACACATGGGGCCATTATGTCCCCAAGCGTGTGGCACTTCCCCAGGGAACATGGGCCAGGTGCTGCACCTGTACTCTTAGCATGGGGCAGGAGAGGGTGTTCTGCATGCAGGAAGGTGGCAGGTCCCCATGTCTGCCTGGTTTGCACAGAGGGGGGCAGGTCTGCCACCACTGGCCGGCTGGTTTCTACAGTGGGCTGTCATGTTCCCCATAGTGGAGGGCAGATCCCCACAGATGGTGGCAGGTCCCTACAGACAGTGGCAGGTCCACTGCAGGTTGGCAAATTTCGGCACTGGGCTGGCTGCCTGCTCCTCAATGGAGGAGTGCAGGTCCCCCTGGCAGGTCCCCACAAGTTTTCCAAATTCCAATGGTGACGTCCTGCTGCAGTTTGCAGGGGTGTGGCATATCACAGCCATCGCTTCCAACTGCTCCATCTTCCTGAAGATGAAGGATGGAATGAAGTCATCCATGGCCATCATCAGCTTCATGCCAGAAGGGGGCCTGGCTGTCAAGTTGGTCTGGCCCATGTAAGTGTCCGTCCCACTTGCCATGTTCCCTTTGTGCCAGGGAGGCCTTTCCTCACCACAGCAACTCCCCCGCTGCTCCGGGTGGCCCAGTCCTGTCTCAGTACATCCCCCTGGGCAGGCTGGGCTCCCCCATGTGGTCTAGACACATTTGTCTTTTTCATGTTCCAGGATGGACGAATGCCAAAAGTTTGAGCTGCTCTTCCAGCAGAGCGGGCAGGCGGGGTACTACACGGGTATGTGTGGGCAGGGGCTTTTGGAGCCATGAGTACCCCAAAACAGAGGGTGGGCATCCCCAGCCCCCATGCCTCGGGAGCAGTGGGAGGTGGGCTTGGCCCCTCTGCCTCCATGGTTCAGCGAGAGGTTGTGGGTGGGTGGCAAATTTCTGCCACCTGGCTCCTCCACATCAAGCAGAGGTCCTTCCTCATACCTTCCTCAGGCAAATTTGAGGCTGTGAGCCCACTGAGCTGTTGGCCCCAGCAGGGCCCAGGAAGGCTCAGACTGTACCATGTTACCCAACTGGTCATCTCTGGGGTCCTTAGGAACACAAGAAAAGAGGGATCTGCGTGTGATGGAGACAGACTACAGCCACTACGCTATCCTGCATGAGGCTCATCACAGCGAGGGAGAGCCCACCACAGCGCTGCAGCTCCTCAGTGCGTTGGAAATGGGGACCTGGTTTGTGGGAAGGGATGGGGGCACAAGTGGCATGCAGCAGCTGGTCACCCCACCACTACCAGGGCCCCATGTCTATCACCTAGAGAATTAATTTTGGGGTGAATGAAACCTTGCACTAAAGATATCTCCAGCTGGTTGCAGGTTAAACCAGAGCCCCCTGCAGTATGCAAGCCCAGCTGCAGAAACCCAACCCTGCCAGACACCCTATTCCACCTCAAGCAAACGGGTCACTCATCCCGAGGGGCTTGTGCCCCTTTTCTGCCAGCCCAGGGCAGCGGTGGGCTGCCTGGTGTTCACCCTGCATGTTCATTGCTTCACCTTGGCCCTTCCCTGGGGTCCAGCTGCTGCCCTGCAGTACCTGGACCCCCAGTGTGGGGCTGGCTGCTGGGATTCCTTGCACTCACCAGCCTCCACTTTGGGTTTGTGGCTGCAGCAAGGGAGCAGGATGTGAGCCCCCAGCTCCTGCAGAGGTTCATGGAGCTCATCCCCACCATAGGCCTGACCGAGGACATGTTGGCCATCCTGCCTAAGTCAGGTGAGCGGCCCAAGGGCACAGGGTGGCAGCTGCAGCCCCTCTGCTTGGGGACTCTGCACAGCTCAGGGTGCTGCCAATGGCATACTCACCCCTCTCTGCTTTCCAACAGATCAATGCACCAGGGACATCAGGTGAGTGTGGCCAGGGAAAAGCTGTGACTCCCTTCCAGCATGGGCTTGCAAGCCCTGGGGGATCCCCCACCTGCCTCAGGGGTTTGTCACCTTGGCTTTGCCCTGCTCTGGCCACTCATCTGCCTGTCCTGCCTCTGCAGCTGAAGGACCACGTGTTCCTCCAGACCTGGTGGACAACAGGCTCTGCACTCCACTCCTGTAGTGCTCCCTCCCATCCTCCAGGCTCTCCCCGACCTCCTGTTCCACACTAGTATCACCCTCAACTTCCTAAATAAATAGATGCAGAAGCTGCTCCAGAGATCTGTGCTTTGTTGGTGGGAGCAGGGTGCTGCCAGGATCCCCAGGCACCCTGAGCCAAACAGTCCTGGAGCTGACCCTTCCTGTCAGGCCCCCACGGGTGTTAGGGGGCTCCCTGGATGTGATGTTTGCTGTGCCCAGCCTGGGGAGGATGGGGAGCAGAGGATGGGGAATGTGCAGGGGAGCAGCTGCCAGGGCAGGGAGGAATGGAGCCAGGGTGGACAGGGGCTGGCACAGCCCAGCTGGGTGTTCAGTAGCTCTAGGCAGACGGGGTTAAGCAGTCAGACTGCCCAGTGCTGCCTGCAGGGACACCCCCAGGAAACCCCCATTCCCAGCTCAGTCCTCTCCCAGGCCACGCAGCTGGGAGTGGGCTGCCTACGGCAGGACTGGGGCCCCCATGCCTGTCTGCCACCCCCCTTGGTCCCCTGTCTGACCGAAGTAAGACCATGCTGCCACGAGCCCCAAGGGCAGTTTTCATCCCCCTCCACCTCCTGCAGAGTAAAGGCAGCCTCTGCTTCCCCCTCTGCCTCCCTGCCCCGGAGTCCCTCCGTGGGCTGTGACCCCAGGAGCCTGACAGAGCCAGGCCACAGGGGACATCTGGGAAGCAGGGACACACTCCCAGAGACATGAAGCCACCCTGCCCAGGGCGCAGCCCGCTCGGCAGACCCTGCGTGCCCCAGCGCGGGTGGAGAGCCCGGCACCGCGGTCAGGCTGTGCCAGCGAAGGGCTGCCTTTGGGCACGATTCCAGCAGCTCTGCCCCGGGACGCGTTTCAGCCGGGCCAGAAGAACAGGTCACCGAGGGCCTTGGCGAGCTGGGCAGCGGGGCTGCCCCGGAGCCGGTGCCGGGAAGAACCTTCCTCTCCTCCTGGCAGCTCGTTGGAAAACAACCGTTCTCTTTGTTCTTTCGCAAGCGACTACAAAAAAACCAGGGGAAATCCCAAATTTCAGCAATGGTGCAACAGTTCCTGTAACCCTGTTTTGGGGCTGGCAGGCACAAGATCCTCTCTGCCCCAGGGGTTTGTTCACCCTGGGCTGATTCTTGCCCTTCGAAGCCACCCCTTGCCAAGCCAAGGCCGGGAGCGTCCCCGCGGGGCTGGGCACGGCTCCAGCGGGGCAGCGGCGGGGCGGAGGCGGGAGCGCCGAGCTATAAATGCCGCAGCCCCGGCACCGCTCCCCATCCCACTGCTGGGGCCGGAGGAGCTGAGGAGAGATGAGGACCATGGGGCTGAGCCTGGGGCTGCTCCTGCTGTGCTTGCTCCGTGTGCAGGCTGAGGACCTGGGAATTTTGGAGCAGGACGAGAGCAAGGTGACCCGGGAAGGGAAGGGAAGGGAAGGGAAGGGAAGGGAAGGGAAGGGAAGGGAAGGGAAGGGAAGGGAAGGGAAGGGAAGGGAAGGGAAGGGAAGGGAAGGGAAGGGAAGGGAAGGGAAGGGAAGGGAAGGGAAGGGAAGGGAAGGGAAGGGAAGGGAAGGGAAGGGAAGGGAAGGGAAGGGAAGGGAAGGGAAGGGTCTCCAGTCACCAGTAGAGCAGGGAGGACTGTAGAGATGTTTTGGTGCTGGGGACAGCTGGGGTCACTACAGTCACCATTGTTTGCTGTCACACCCGGGTGAGGACAATCACTCAGCTGCTGTGTAGGTGTCCCTGAGAGAATTTTGTTGCCTGGACGGGATGTGGGTGTTCCATGGACTGAGGTTGTCCTGGCTTGGTCCCTGAGGAGGGGACACACTTGACTGCTCCTCTGGACTCACAGCCTGTTCTCACTGCCAGGTTGCAGGGACATGGTACATCACTGCTATGGCCTCTGACTCCGAGAGCTACCTCCAAAAAAAGGACCAACTGAAGATGGCCATGGCCAACATTGAGGTCCTGGAGGATGGTGACCTGAGGGTCTCCTTTGCAATTCCCACGTAAGTCCCACATGCTTTTCTCCACAGGCTTGACTACCAACCTCCTCCCTGGACCTTCACTGGTGGGTCTCCACCCTCAGTGCACTCACCAAAGACCTGGACAGGGGCTGAGACAGGACCACCAGGGGCTTGGGACAGCTGTGGGCTCCCTGTCTTTCGGGCAGGCTCAGGGCAACACTAGCTAGGACCTGTGCCACCACAGAGGGTGGGACAGGACCCTACGATTACAACTTTCCCAGCAAAACCAGCCTCATCCCAGAAGGTCAGAGCATGAGAGAGGGCATGGATAATCCCCAGGTCCCCGGTTCCCATTGTTCCAAGGGTGGTATCTGTCCCCTCCTGCCCTGGCCACACCATCCCTGAACATTTCCCACATCTGGGATAGCGACCCTTGAACAGGGGAAGGGAAAGGGGGTCACTTCACCTCAGCTGGAGCATCCTTTGCTGTTCTGCAGCCCTGGGAAGTGTATGAAGTTTGAATCGATCTACAAGCCAACAGGCAACCCGGGTGAATACTACAGCTCTGGTGAGTGGGGGTGCCTGGTTCTTGGAGCAGGATGGAGGTATGTGCACACCATCCCTGTCTGAAGCAGCTGGCTGTTGCTGGGGACATGGCCCTCAGGACTGCCTGCCCCTCCTGTGTCCTGGGTGGAACATCCCTCTGCATCCAGGTGCCAGCTGCACTGCAGGACAGTGGCCCAGCAGCTTGGCAGATCCCCCAATCCCTCCCTCTGGGATAAACACATTCAGACCAAGCTTAAACCCTGGGGAAAAGCAGGTTCATTCCACAAAGAGATTGTGAGTGGATGTTCCCAGCGGATGGAGCAGGAGTGGTTTTCCACCATTCCCAGCCCAAGGATTACTCTGACACTGGCCAACAGCCTGCAATGACCATCCACAGCCCTTTCTGCCCTCACCTCCCCATCCCTCTGCTCTTCTGTGGACTGTGGGCTACCCCAGGCTTTCAGAGGAGCCTTAGCAAGAGAGAAAACAAGATGGGGAGATATTGAGCAAGATGGGCTTGGTGGGCTTCATGCTCTTACAGCCCCTTTGCAGTGTGGGGGTTTCCAGGAGGAGGTAATTAATTTTTCTCCACTTCCTTTTGCAGACAGGGGCAATAAGACAGTGCAGCTGGTGGATACTGACGGCAGATCCTACATGGTTGTCTTTGCCACCAGAGAGAAGGCTGGGCAGACCTTGCACATGCTGAGACTTTACAGTGAGTAGCCAGCAGTGGTGAGCTGCTCAAAGGTGTCAAGTGCTTCTGAGGGTCCTGCAAGGCCAGGAGACAGGGGTCTTCAGTCGTGCCCTGGGTGAGGTGCTGGAGCAGAGCAGGGACTGCCACGTGTTCCCTGTGTGGCAGGGAAGGGGCAGTGGTTTGGGGTGGCAGGGGAGGTTGGGGCTCAGGCTCCCAGCACTGTGCTGCAAGTTCATGGCCTTGGGTAAGTTGCTTGGTGAGGAGGGGTGGAGAGTGGGGGTCCTGCTGCACAGGCAGAACAGAATCAGTGGGGACAGGAACCAAGAGAAGAGTCACTGTGCTGCTGTCAGGACCTCTGGCTCATCTTGTTCCCGGGATGGGGTGTCTCGTGTGCCTGGCCACCACTGCTCTCCAGAACCTCCACCAGTGCCTCCACCCCAGGGACTGTAATCCATCCCACCCCCAGCTGGACACAGCTTCCCAGGAGATGCAGGGCCAGGCACAGCCTGGAGCTAACTCATGTGTTTGTCTTTAGGCAGAACCCAGTGGGTGAGACCCAAAATCAAGTTGCTGTTCAAGAGACTTGCCAAGCTGAATGGCTTCACCAACGACACGATCTGGATATTACCCAGGCAGGGTGAGCACTGCCCAGGGCCAATACAGGGACACACAGGCAGGGACCAGCTCAGCTCATCAGTGCCACCACTTTGTGGTCTGAGCTGGCAGGAGAGAGTGCTAACAGCCAGCAGTGCTCTGGCTGGGCACACTGAGCAAGGAGAAAGCCGCAAGTTCCTTCTGAGTAACCTATTTTGGGTGCTAAATGGGGCTATTCAGACCACAGTGCCAGACTCAGGCTTTCTCTTTGTTTCCACAGAGGAATGCAGACTTGATGAGCCGTAGGTGAGTTGCTGCAGTGCGACATGGTGTTTGCAATGTTCTCTCCTGGCAATTGACCCTCTTGGTGCCCCCAAAGGCAAGGGCCACCAAGAACTTTTGGAATTACTCTTGGGTTGAGCTGTTTGAACTGGTGCTGGAGTTTGCACACAGGTAGGACCTTTCCTCTGGATGCAGCTCTACAGTGGGGACCCCCAGGTAGTACCCAGGAACTGCCAAGGAGCAGTGCCCAGAGACCCCCAGTGGGAAGTGCCTGGCACGGGCACTGAACATGGGCACATGAGCTGAAACCACCAGAGAAATGTCTGTGCAGCCCTTTGAGCAGTGAGTACCAGGACACTGGCTCCTGCCAAAGGCTTGGGGACTGGCATACCTGGCCAGAGTGGGCTGGTGTCTCACCATGCAAAACATATTTGCTGTTGGCCCCCTCATGGCGTGTACTTTCCCACCACACAGCTTTAGGGGTTATTGGAAATCCATTGCTGGAGATGCCTCACCCTACAAATCTGGGGAGAACTGGAGAAGAATGCACTGATCCCAATGGAGAGTCCCACTTGTCTCCTTGCCTCACCCAGCCCCCACCTCTCCCACTGTTTTCCAGGAAGTGCAGACTTGGCTCGTGGATGCTCCTGCCAAGCAATACATGACCCATGCTCTGAACCTCCAGGCTCCTGCTCCACCATCCTTCTTCCAAGCTCTGTTGTCAGGACTCTGACGCAGCCCCTGCTCCTCCAGCCCCTGCTTTTTGCCAAATAAACAGAAAAACCTCTCCAAATCTTGGTGTCTGGGAAGAACCTGGGGTAGGGGGCCCTGTAGTCCCTTCTGTTGTTCTCCTGGGGGCTGTGGATGGTGAACAGCCAGGAGTGATCCCAGCTGAGCTCATTCCAATGAAGGCAGTTTCATAAAGACAAGATTTTCCGTCCTGGGTGCCTCCCAGAGGGGCAGGACCAGGCAAGGCAGAGGTGAGGCAAAGGGTGCAGTGAGGAATCCTGTGGGTAAGAGACGATGCATGGAGAAAGGTCACAGAGTGAGGTTGGAGTCTGGAGGGCTGCATCCACCCACACCCACCACCTTTCTTCCTCTTGCCCTGCAGTGGCTGCAGCTCTGGGCTCTGCAGAATGGTTTACATTCTTCATTCCAGTGGAAACTCCAGCTTTCCCTGGCAGATACCTGTCTTTCCAAACCCAGACATTATGCTATTTCCAATCAGATTCTTTAAATTGATGCAACCGTGCCGGGTTCCATTTAGGCTTCTCAATGTTGTTTAGGGCTTGTATTTGCTAATATCAGCTTAAGCACTCAGAGGGAAGCTAAGCTGGTCTTTCCAGACAATCTCTGTGCCATACGATTAACTATGACAGTTAATCCTCTTGCCTTTCGTTTTTCCTCTTTTTAAAAGGAAAATGTGACTGTATGGGATCATCTCAGGTTGTAAGAGTAGCACCAGCTGGCACAAGGATGACACTTTAATTTCAGCCTCTGAGGCAGGTCCCACTTGCTGCTTGGGATCTGTGGGCTCTTGGCCATCCCAAAAACCCGAGTGTATGGGTGCCCAACCAACCTGCCTGGAGCAGTTGTGTGTATGTGATAGAGGCACCCTGGATGTCCCTTTGCATGTGAGTGGGTGCAGCACCAGTCACCAGCTGATGGTGTGGTCAGCACAGCAGAGGTCACTCACAGACATGCAGACATCAGAAGCAGGCTTGTCCACCTGCCTTGGAGGGTGCAGAGTGAAACCACAGGGTTCCCCAAGTGGTCTGGTGGGTGTGAGCCCAGAACAGCCTTTCCTCTTTCAATACACATTCAGGGGTCTATTGAAATCCCACCCGTGTCCCAAACCACTGAAGCTGCCAGACACACCTATCGTGAAGAGGGGTGCAGGAGAGAAGCAACAGCCCCTGCAGAGTGCTGGGGTCTGTGCCCTGGTCTGTTCCCTGCCCCTCTTCCACCACCAGCAGTCAGGGCTGTACTCGCTCTCTCCTGGCCTGAGGAGCACTCCATGCCAGCACAGGGTGTCTGCTGTACTAGGGTGACCCTGGCTGGACCCCAGGCATCCACCAAAGCCTCTCTATCCCTCCTCTCTGCAGCTGGACAGGGGAGAGAAAACAAAGGATTCACAAGCTGAGATAAGGACTGAAAGACATCACTCATCAAATACCATCACAGGCAAAACAGGCTGTAATTAGAGCTATTAACTGAATTTATTACTAACAAAACCAGAGCAGGATAATGAAAAGTGAAATAAGACCTTAAAAACACCTTTCCCCCCTCCCTCCTTACCAGTTCTACCTCCTTGCTCGTAGTGCTGCAGGGAGACAGGAATGGGACATTGCTCAGGGACAGAAGTCATTACCCTGCACCAGCAGAGGGCCTCTCCCATGGGGAATAGCTCTCCATGAACTTCTCAAATGTGAGTCCAGCTCACAAGAAACAGTCCTAGCCAAACTGCTGCAATGTGACTCACTTTTCCATGGGGTCAGTCTCTCAAAGACAGGCTCCTCCAGCATGGGTCCCCCACAGGGTCACAGCTCCTAACAGCAAACCTGCTCCAGTGTGGGCTCTTCTCTCCACAGGCCTGCAAACCCCTGCCAGAATCCTGCTCCACCATGGCCTTCCTATGGGTCACAGCCTCCTCTCAGGCATCTCCCTGCTCCAGCATAGGCTCCTCCAGTAGTTACATGTGGATCTCTGCACTCCTGTGCAGAGTCCTTGGGCTGCAGGGGTCTTCACCACAGGCTCAGGGGAATCTCAGCTCTGACACCTGGAGCAGCTCCTTCCCCTCCTTCTCCACTGACCCTGGTGTCTGTAGAACTTTCCTCTCACATATTTTCATCCCGCTCTTATCTGGTCACAATTACAACTGCACAAAACCCTCTTTTTTTCCTTCTTGAATATGTAAACTCAGAGGCATTACCACCCCTCCTAATTGACTTAGCCTTGGCCTGTGGTGTGTCTGTCTTTGGAGCCACCAGGGATTGGCTCTGCTGGAGATGGTGGAAGCTTCTGACAGCTTCTCACAGAAGCCATCCCTGTATTCTTCCTGCTACCGAAGCCTGGCCATGCCAACCCAATACACTGGTGTAGGTCTCAAAGTCCACAGCAGCATGGCAGGAGCCCTGTCCCTGCCACAAACACAGCCCTGCTCCCCTGCAGATGTCCTTCATATCCCTGTGCCACAGGGTGGCTCCTGGCAGTGTCCCTGGGATGTGGCTCTTCATGCACAGCAAGGCTGTGGAGCTGGCTTGTACTTCACTTGAGCCTATCTCAAGCTCACTTGACTCATTAGATCTGATTGCAAATCAAATGCAATTTAATTAGCAGAAAGGCAAACAGGCCCTGCCAATGACTGGCTGATCATTCCCTAACAACTATCAGATCCTCACATGTAATTTCAAAGGCCTACAGATATTGGAGAATGAAATTAAGATGCCACTTGCATCCCACTCATGCAGCACCTTTGACATCTTCTCCTGCCCTGGCTCATGGGCTGGGGAGTTTTGCTGTGGGGGGACACACAGTCTGCTGTGCCTCATCCCCCTGCACCCTCCAACTTCCAGTAAGGCAATTGGTGCCAGAGAACCCAGCCTGGTTTTCTGGTAGCCCAGACTGTGGTGCTGTCCTGGGCATACCAGTTCTTTGGCATGCCCTTTGTCACGGAGAGGTCACAGGGTGCAGGGAGGGAGCTGGGGCTGTGTGCCCTCCCCAGGGGTCTTGTGCTGGGTGTGGGATCCCACTGTGGGATACCTTCCCAGTGGACCAGCCATGTAGTTTTCCATCTCTGCTTCATCAAATCAACTCAAAGGCTCTGTGAACACAGAATTGTAGTTAGAACAGGTTTATTCTAGGGAAAGGGAAAAGTTTTCAGTGATGACAAATGGATTTAGGAACCCAAACACCTCCTGTATTTTCCCCAAGAACTGAGCACCTTGGGTCTCAAATCTCCTGGGAAGGCACTGTATGAGACCCCAGAGTTCCCCAAGGGCCACTGGCCATGGGATCTGGTGGCTGTGAGCCCAGAAGGGCCCTTCCCCTTTCAGTATACACCCAGGAGTATATTGAAACCACACAGATATCCCAAACCCTGTCCAAACCCTGGTCCATTAGATCTAAGCACTTGATTCCTGGGTCAAAGTAATTTTTGGCAACACTTTCCAGCTGCCAGCTCTTGTAGGCTTGCCCCTCCAGGGTGGCCCACAGCAGCAGACTTAAACAAAGTGCTCTCCTCCCTGCTGCTGCCATCTCCTGGCGGGGATTCACTTCTCCAGGCTGAGCACGTTCCACAATATCTTCTCCAATGTACTCTCTACTTTTCAGGCATCATGACAGCCCAGCTCAGCTTCCTCCTCAGGTGGGCTCCCTGTGCAGCACCCACAAAGATCTCACTAACATAACACAGCATCAATATTTTCCTCACAGAGTCTGGAACACTTTGTCCCCAGGGCCAGTTTGGCATCCTGTGCCATACTGGTGGCTCAAGATTCCCTTGTGCTGACCAGAGCACTGGCTCTCCAGTCAAGGATCATGCAGACAGGCAGACTGCTCTGCAGTCCCAGAGCTCTTGTGCCCACCAAGTTTTCTTTCTATCCCCTGAAGCCTTGCAAATGTCTGGGGTCAGATTCCTCTTCTCCCACATCACAAAAAAACTTTGCACCCTCACTGCTGGAGACATAAGGTTCATTTTTCCTGGATACAGGTGCAGCCACATTTCCCTCCCTCAGCAAGTTTCTGAAGACTCTCCTCCCTCCCTGGAGCTGCTGTCCCAGTGTCCTCGTGTTGTCACTGGCCATAAGTTGTTATTATCCTCTTGGAACATTGAGAGCAGGACATGTCTGACCTCTGTGGTGCTGTGCTGAGGACACAGCAGGACTGTCTGTCCCCAACTACATGGCTGAAAGCCGAATACTTATCCCATGTAACTCTGCAAACTGTTCTCACAGGCTCCCTGCACTTCATCCTCCAGCACAGGCTCTTCTCTTTCCTTGCAGACATTCCACTATTTCCAGAGGCCCTTCTTGCTGTCTCTATGTTGCTTGTTTGCTAGGGGAAAAGCTCTGTTTCACCAGCCTCTCCCTTGTGCTTAGAAGGGATTTTTTGTGCCTTTTCTTTGTCTTTTCTGTTTGCAGGCTCAACTTCCTAAACCTGCCCAGCTGCAGGAACAAGCTCGCCTCACTTCTCCTGATTTGTGCTTGTTCTCAGCAACAGCCACCAATCTGCCCCTATTGATCTTCCCATTTACGCCAAATAGCATTGACTCATGGGTATTGGAGCTGAAGTTATTTTCCCAAATAGCTCTTCTCAAAACAACCAAAAGGAACAGGTACAAGAAAAACAGACTTTATGCTGGTTATGTTGTCCTCATATCCAAGGATAACTAGAATGACTGCTGCAGACAGATGATTATAGCACCTTCACCCCTCCAAAGAGCTATTCTTCCTGAAAGATTTGTCCTTGCCCCAAGCTGGCTGATGGACTCTCAACACCACTTGGGCAGAAATTCCATTTGTTCTTCACAAAGGCAGTTTAGGTCCAGGAAGATCTTTTGATGGTGTCTTTCAATGCCTTATGCTGGCCTCTCTCTTCATCTCACAGCCCCATCCCTCCTCCTGAGTCCTCAATTGCCTCTGCTCAGCTGCTTCTGTGACTCTTGGGAACATCTGCTGCCATGGGCAGCTCCATGTGCCAGTCTGGGTTTCTCTACAGCAGCATTGCACAAGGCACAGTGCACAGCATTGCTTGTGATCTGTCCTGTGATCCAGATGTGGAGACACCAGGCCACACTCTCCCAGCTGCTCTTATCCCTCAAGTTCTTTCCTTCCCTTAGTGGCTGCACACTTGTTTACCAGTTCCTACTCCTCATCACAACCCAAAAGAGCATGTAGAGTACATGCCTCTCCTCCAATCTCCATTCCCTTTCTGGTTCAGAGCCTGGCATCACATCTCTGAAGGTGTCTCCCATCCCTCCTTGCATTGAGGAGTGTGTCCCAGCCTTGGGCTGGCTGCTCACACACCCCCACCCAACTGCTGGGCACCAGGACAAACCTACAGACCCCACGACCCTCTGCATTGTAAAACACACCCCCAGCACGGCAGCATTGCCCTGTTCCCCCTTGCAATGTTGTTTGAGGGTGCTCAATCCTCTCAGCCTGGCACTCACCTTCTCTTCGCTCCTTACAGATGTTTCCACCCTTCTCTCTGGAAGGACCTGATGACAACTGTCAGCACCAGTAGGTTCTTACAGACTTGTGTGAGTCACTGATTGTCTCCTGGCCTGCTCCTCCTGCAAATTCAGTAGTTTTAGTTTCACACTCAGAATTTTCTGTATCTTGTCTTCATTTATCCTTAGGCTCCAGTTTCTCGTTAGACCCAGAGTCTTTCCTGCAGTCCTGTGTCTCTGCTTTCCCTTGTCACTCTCAAGCCTGATGGAACCACAGTCACCTTTGGATGCCATTCTGGTCCTCCAGACTCCCAGAGTTACCTGCCTTATGTTGTTTTCTCAGTGTGAGCATGAGGCTGACATCCCCAGTGCAGTGTTGGCCAGCAGGGACTTTGTCTGTAACATTTAAAGATTATTTCTTTTTTTGACATCTGCTTCCACAACCTGTGAATGGAGAGGGCAACCAGGACACCTTTTTGTATCTTTACTAAAGGTGTAAAAACAATTTTTTCCCCATGAAGGGCAGCAGAGGTTCAGGTAGGGTCTGACCTGTCACATTTTGTGGGATCTTTAGACCAATCTCCAGGAAACCTGGAAGGAGGAAAGGAGCTACTGTGTCTGTTCCCTGATGTTCTCCTACTTCTGCTTCTGCTCTTGTTTAACCATGCCTGGGACCACCAGGAGAGCCCTGTACATGTCCAGAATACAGTCCTGCTGTGTTCTCAGATGTTAGAGATGTCACTGAGGAAGCAGCTGAGTGACCTCCACTCTCCTGGCAGCAGGGAAAGGTCTCTCAGTGGCCTGACCCCGGGGAAGAGCCTGGGGGTGCTGGTCAGGCAGTGCTGGTGGGGTCACAGCTGGCAGCTCCTCGCTCCCCCTCACCAGCACACCCAGACCTCTTACTGCCTGGGGTGACCCGGGGGCTGGGTCCCTAATTCACAGCATCCTCTCCCTCTGTGACTGCTGGCTTGGACTCCCACTGGCAGCTCCAGAGAGCCCAGCTCTGCAGGTACAGCCCTCAATGGGTGAGGTGGGTGTCATCCCACCCCTAAAGCCAGGTGTTAGTGTGGAGCACTGCACAGCTCCTCATCCTCTCAGAGGGGTGGCAGAAGGATGGCGTGTAGCATCCTCTGGGATAGACTAGGAGGGGATTCTTTAGCACTCCTAGTTGTTTGGCCACAGGAGTTCTCCCAATAAGTAATTCTGGGAACTCCTTCCATAAGAAATCAATACTGCCCAGATGGATGAACTGTGCTGGCTGTCCACACACTGCCTTGGCATGCCAATGCCCTTGGTAAGCCTTTTTCCTTTAATAATTTATCTACATCAGGGCTTTGTCAGGCTCCCTGGAAAGAGCTTTTATCCCCACGCAGAGCCCTTTCTGAGGTGAAACAGTGCAAGCACAGCAGTAATACTCAGCTGTTTGCACTCCTGGAAGTGCTGGATAATCTTGTCTGGGTTCGACTTGCAGACACTGCAGAGCCGGATGTCTTTCCCTTAATGCAATAAAATACATATAAATAGGAAAACCATTGTCAGTGGTTCTGATTGATCTTTAGAGTTTATGGAGCCTAAAGTTGATCCTGGCAACAGGAGGCTGCTTCCACATGTGAAAGGGCAATGAGGCAGTAGTGCAGGTGGCAGAGCAGATGAGTTTGGTCTATGAGTTTTGTGCCTTCAGGAAGGGTTCAGGGACTCTCCCACAGATCCAAAAGAGTGGTACCTGATGGTTGTAAATAAAGAGGTGGGAATGGATGTTTTTGCTCAGTGTGTACAGGGAGATCCAAGACACAGTGATATGTGTCCTCTCCAGACCTTAGCCCAGTGGGGATTACTTTACAAGAAAAACTCTGTAAGAATCCTACTGAGGAAAAGTTATGGAAACTAGTGTCCTGTGACTGATGGAGCCAAGATTTCCCTGTGGGAACCCAGCATGCTTTATCTCACTCAGGTTAAGTTGCACTACGTCCTCTCAAAAGACATGGACAAGGCAGGACTAAGTGAGGAACCCAGATTTTAAGACACCTACAAAATCAGCAGCTCCTTTGGAAATAAAATGTGATTTCCTCATCCCTTTTTTACCCACTTTTCCCAGGAAAGGGGTGAGCCAGAGCAATCTGCCAACCCTTTGCTCTCCTCCTGCCCAGGAAACCTGAGAATTCATGGCTGCTCCTGCCAAATGTAGCTGCTTTAGTATTGGGCTGGGAATGCACCTCTGGAGCTCATGCACAGAGGGGGAGGATGGAGAATCCTTGTGGCAGGGAAGGGCTGGGTACTGTGAGTCCCAACTGTGTCTGTGCTTAGCCTTCACCAACTCAAAACACTTACAGATGAGACCACACCACAGTATGGACCAATGGAGGTTGCTGAAAGGACCAGCAGTGTCACCAGGGATAAAAGAATTAGGAATTCTTGTTCTCAGAGTTCAGGGGAGACCTCTGCTTCCTCCAGTGCAACTCCAGGGGCACACAGGACAACCCATCACGGTGCAGGAAGAAAGTATCTTTGGTGCAAATATACTTTGATTTTGTATATTTGGTGCAAATATATACAAATTAATAAAGAGAATGAAATAATATTTTTAAATGAGTGTTTATTAAATCTTTATCTGGTTCTTTTAAAAGGTCTATTCGTGTGTATGGTTTAAAATCTACATGTATATAACTTATGAATAAAGGGAGACATCCCTGCCAGAGGGCTGGATGTGCCTGCAGTCAGGGTAGAGGCACAGGTGGTTTCCTAAGCTTTCATCCAGTGGGACCTTCCAAGCCCCCCCGGGTGGTGACCATGGCTCTAGTGGGTCCCTCTGCCAGGAGATCGAGTGCCACCTTGCTGCCAGCCCTGCTTGTCCCTGATGGATCAGTGCTGGAGGATCCAACTCAGCCTCCCTGTGATCAGGGCTCCCATGGCCCCCTCCATCTCCCCACCCACCACTTGCTCTCAGATCAAGAAATAGTGCCTCTGCCCCATGGCTGAGTGTGATGCTGGGCAGTGCTGAGCTCCCCACAGAGGTGCTGTTTCCAGTAAATGGCTTTTATCTCAACCCACGTTTTTGTGCCTCCAGTTCTCAGTTCCATTCCCAGAGCAGGAAGGAGGTGGTGGAAGGGAGGGAGGGAGCAGTATCTGGTTTGGGACAGTCTTGGACAGGGGGCACTAAACTGGGGAGTGCCATTCCTAAACCATGAAAGCAGCTTTTACTTGAGAAAGTAAAATCCCAGGCAGGCTTTTTTTTTTTTTTCCACAGTCCCTTTCACAGGAGCAAAGGCCGAAGGAAATCAAGGAATGAAGAAAATTTGAGAGGTAACTATTCTGCTGGGAGCAGATGACATGGCTGGCCCCATGCCATACTGTCATCCACTTCTGCCTGGCACCTTTCTGCTCAGCCATGGTGGCAGGGGCAGCCACGGAAAGTTGGCAGCTCCTTCCAGAGACAGGCCTGATGACCCTGACCCAGAGCCAGGCCTCACACCACACCATGGCAGCTCACTCTCAGCATTCCTTGGACAGGCTTGGAGCGGGCTGACAGCCTGCCAGGACACCACTGATACTCTAACAGGGCTCCTGCTGCGAGTTTGTCAGCTGGGGCTGAGCCCAGCCACGCAGCATGGCACAGCCATGGGAATCCCTGCACTGGGAATCAGGCAAGCACATGCTGGCCAGCGGGATCACAGACAGCAGGTCCCTACAGGATCGTGTCATTTGTGTCTGTGCCAAGGCCTCAGGTCTGTGCCCAGAGCACAGGGCCAGAGATTGGATGCCAGGATTTTGCAGAGCATCTCTTGACTCCATGGGGAGAAACCTCGGGCGGCCTGGGAGCTCTGCAGCACACAGGGACAACCTGACATCCCTACTGGACATAGCTGTTGGGGTGACTGGGGTGTCCATGTGGCATCTCTGGGGCTTGTGGCTGTGGAGGCACATCTCCACCAAGCACACACTGTCCTGCAGCCATATGGGACATTTGTACTCTGAAGGGAACATAGGTGTTGGAAAGCAAACCCTAGAGATGTGAGACTAATTCAGGATATGGAAAGAGGTTTGCAAGGTAGTGACCCAGGGACGTGGCTCCGACTGGGAAGGGAGGAGGCAGTCCCAGCTCTATCTAAAACCAATAGCTGCAGATGAGATGACAAACAGCACTCAAAGCCAGGTGCCATAGCTGCAGAGCAGGCAGGGAGGAGACACCTCTAGCCATCAGCCCGAACATTACCCCAGCAACCACACGACCCACAGGTGAGATTCCCCAGCTCCTCACTCCCAGTGTATGCCATTCAGGTAGGACTGGGGGAATAACCAGATCCCAACACAGCATTACAGACTGGAAGGGACCTTTCAAGGTTATATAGCCCAACCCTCCTGCCACGGGCAGACATACCTCCCACTTGCACAGAGCCCTGTCCAACCTGGCTTTGAACGTTTCCAGGGATGAGGCAGCCACAGCCTCTGTAGGTAACCTGTACCAGACCCTTTCCACTCTCAGAGGGAAGAATTTCTTCCCAGCATCCCATCTAACCCTGCCCTGTGGCAGTGGGAAGCCATTGCCTCTTGTCCTGTCACTCCAGGCCCCTGTCCAGAATCCCACTCCAGCTCTCTGGAGCCTCCCTAGACACCGGAACAGGCTCTGGGGTGCAGCACCCGAAGCGTCGCCGGCTCGATGACACCGGAGCGCTCCCGCCGCGGGGCCGGGGGGGCGCTGAGCCGCGGGGGCGGGGCCTGAACGCGGTGAAGCCCCGCCCACCTCTGGTCCCGCCCCGCCCCTGGCCCCGCCCCCCGCCCCTGGCCCCGCCCCCCGCCCCTGGCCCCGCCCCCCGCCGCCGCGGCTCTGACCGACCGCCGGCCCCGCCCTCGGCGCGCGCCCCGGCCCGCCGCTGGCCCCGCCCCCGGCACCTCCCCGCCGCCCGCAGCCGCCGCGGCTCCGCGCTCGCCCGTGTCCGTGTGCGTGTCCGTGGACGATGGTGGCGGCCCGGGGGGCTGCCGCCCGCCGCGGAGCGCTGCTGGTGCTGCTCGCCGCCTTCGGATCCTTCCGTCTGCGCCTCGCCCGTGCCGGTGAGTACCTATTCGTTCCCCCCACTCCCGTGTCCGTGTCCTCTCCCTTCCCCCGCGGATGCTCGCGTCCCCTCCCACGACTAACCCTGATGCGGTTGCTCCCCTCTTCACCCCCGTTATCCCCATCCCCGCGAGGGATCGGTCCGTGGGTGTTGGCGTTTTTGGGTGGAGGCGATGTAGGAGAGAGGTGCCCCCGCCACGAAGGCGCACGGGGCTTTCTCACACCCTGCGGCGCTCCCCGGGGACGGGCAGCGCCTCCCCGTCACTCTCCTGCCCGCTGCTGCAGGCAGGGGCCTGGCAGCGGGTGGCAGCGCCGCAGGGCTGGTCCCCAGCAGCTGTTCGGGGGCTCTGGAGGGACCCACATGTGCATCCTGGAGTGGGGAAGGAGCACCTAGTCATGGGAGCGGCCCTCATGAAGCACCTTTATTGGTTGGAAAAAAAATTAAAACAACGTCCAAAAACCACCGAAATAAAGAAAAACATAAAGGTGCTGCAGTGACCGAGACATCCCGGGGAGCCGCCGGGGGCTGCGCTGGAGGGAGCCCTGTTTGCCCACCTGCCTCATTGCCCCGGGAGTGGCCGCAGCACTGCCCCACTACACCAGTGACGGTGACATTTCTGCTCTCCGCCGGGGCAGAAGGAATGGGTGGCCTTTGCGCTCTCCCGTGCAGCGCTGCCCTAAGCCGCCCTGCCGTCTGCCGTCGTTTCGGGGCGTTCAGCTTTGGTTTGTTTGAGTTTTGGTCTGGGTTAGGGCATTTCCCCTCCTGGGGCGCTGGACGTGCTGCATGTCCCTTTGCTCCGTGCCCACTGCTGGGGTTCGCGGGGCTGTCACCGGGCACAAACGGCGGCCCCAAACCGCAGCTGGCCCCAAGGCGCCTCGGTGCCTGCGGGGAAGGCTGTGGCTGCCCGCCCCGGGGAGGTGCGGTGTCCCTGCCTGGGTACGGCCTGTCTCGGGCAGGTGCTTTCCGCCTCGCTGGCGCAGGAGCCGAGAAGGGCCTCCTGGCTGCCGGCATTGTTTGCGATCCCATATTGTTTCCCTGCTCCGGCTCCCGGAAGGGCAGACGCCGGGCAGGCGGACGCCAGGCGGGCAGGCTGCTGTCAGCCGGGGCCCGGGCGGCCTCGCCGTGCTCCCATGTGCTCTCAGGGACGGCAGGAAGATGCTGTAGTTTTTATGTCTCCCAGTGGATCGAAAAGTCTGTGTGTTTCCACGTCGGAGGGTTGGAGGTAGAGGTGGGGATGGTTCTGTGCTCTCCCTCTTCCTAGAGCCAAGGCTGGGGTGGCCCGGCCAGAGGTACTGCTGACACAGGCTGAGATGGGAGGAAGGAGATCTGGGCGGCTCGGATGAGGCCCCAGTGATCCAGCATAATCTCCACTCCTCCTGAATTTCAGGGGTTAATGCAGGATCATCTATCTGGCAGTGCTGGTTGGGCAGGGTCCCTTGAGGAGCTGCTGGGGTGGCTGTGCCTGGGTGCTGTCACAGGGGGCTGGTGACAGTTTCCCCTTCCCCTCCCTTCCCAGCCCTAGGAGGATGCTGGAGGTGAGGTGAGGTGTGGTGCTGTGCACTACATCAGCAGCCTCTTCCAGTGTTGGGATATTGCACGCTCTTGGCACACATGGAGTTGGATTTTCAGCTCAACCTCTTTCCCCTGAGAGAAGCTGGGGACGGTGTCTTCGTGCTGTTTCCAGCAGCAGCAGCCCATTGCCGGGAGTTCGAGGCTGTGTGGCATGTGGCAGTGGTGAGCTCCAGATAGGTTTCTCCTGGGCATGGCTGAAGAAATATCCCTGGGGTGCTGGATAGGTAAAGTAGTCTCTGTCCCAACCTTCCTCTGAGTGCAGTGCAGCACAGGAAGCACTGGCTGTTTCTTCTCACTTTACAATAATCTGCCTTTGGCAGATAGGGCCAAGCTTGGCTTTCTCTGGGATGGCTGTGGGGTGGAAGTGGCAGGCCCAGGAGCAGCTCCTACTCTGTGGTATGCTAGTGAAACTGGCTCTTGGCGAGGAGAGAGCCAGGGAGAAGGTCCTGCACCACCATACCCGTGTCCTCCTGCCTCTGCAGCTCCATCAAAACTTCTTCAGACAGGGACTGGCATCTCTTTCTCCTCCTCCTCCTCCTCCTCACTTTCCTTGGCTGGCACTGCAACCCAGAGCCCCTGCAGCAGATGCCATCTCCCGGGATGCAGCTGCACGTGGCTCAGTAACATTGTCATCCTGGTGTGAGCCTGATCTGAGCTGGAGGAAGGGCAGCAGTGCTTTGGAGGTGCTGCAGGGTGGTTTAGGTTTGCTTGCTGCCCCTTAGCTTTTTTTTCCCACGTGTATGTACCACACCAGGCTTTGGGCAGAGGCCCTGCCTTGCTTCATTTTCTGGCTTCATTTCCTGGAACATGAGTGAGAGCTGTATTTCTCCGGGCTTCTAGAATAACTAGGTTGCCAAATTTCATCTCTTATTATTATTGTCACTATCGTAAACAAACAACAAAAAAAATGTTTTCCAAATGAGATGACAGACTAGAACCCCATTTTTTAATAATCCTGAACCTTGCTGCCACAGCCATCACTTCACAACCCAGACATCTGAAGAAGATGCTCGGCAGTATCTGAGTTGTTGTTTCCAGTCCAAGTGACCCATTTGGCCACGTTTGACCTGCCAGCTTCGCGCTGCAGCTCCTCCTCATGCTGCTCCACAGGGACGTGGGTGGGAGCACAGATGCTGGTGTTGATACTGCTGGTGCTCTGCAGTGGTGCAGGCACTGCTCAAAGTTCCCAGCTGGGCACGGCTAGGCAGGAGCCATCCCCTGGGAAATTCCCACGCTCTGCCTGTGGTGGGATTGTCCACCTCTTGGCTTTTCCTCCTTGCCTGTTTGTCCATCACTGTGCTGGGGATAGGGTTGGGACACAGTGGACGCAGTGGCCCCAGGGACCCCTGAGCTGACCCCTCAAGCTGCAGCAGCTCCAGGCTGCTCTTGGGAGCAAGGCAGCAGGACTGGTGCTGCACCCATGGTGCTTGCCCGGGCCTGGGTGCCCTGCTGAGCTCCCCAGGGCTCTGCCCAGTGGGTGAGCAGGGAATGGTCTCTCAGCCCCACAATATCCTGCGATTCAGTCTGCAGGAATAGCCCCAGTTTTTACTTGAGGCGCAGGAAAGGTTGTCTGGGTCCCCCCTGGGACTGGTAGCAGTGGTGGGCAGTGGTCCCACTCAGCCACCCCATCCCTTCAAGCCTCCTATCCCTCCATAGTGGGGTGTCCTCTGCCACACTGGTGCAGACCAAGTGTTTCTCCATGCAGCAGCTGGGGTGCTGCTCCTGAATTTAATTTTCCATGTTTTTTTTTTTTCTTGGAGATAATGTCCCCACCTTGTCACCTGTGGTTACATGTGCTCAGGTGCCTCCCACTGTGGGAAAGGAGCCCTTGTGGGGTGAGGTGTGGAGGAGCTGGGATGTGGGCAACAGGCATCTCATGGCACTAGTACCCATTCTAGGGACATGGGCAGGGTTCTGCCTGTAGGCCTGAGGAGGAGGAATGGGTGGAAACTTATCTGATAATTCCAATTGCTGAATCAGCATCAAGGAAGACTTTATGGAGGAGATGGGGTGAGGGTTCCTCATCCCTTTTGCTGTAGTTTTGTGGGGACTCACAAATCCATGTGCACCCCAGCAATACCCTGGAGGTGCCAGTGCGTGGAGAGCTGGAGCTCAGGGTGGGGAGGCTGGGATTCCAGAGCCAGGGGCCCGCTGTGCAGAGTCAGGTCCATTGGATCTGTGATTCCCTGGCAGCTCTGGAGAGCAGCCCCCAACCCCAGGGAGCCTCAGTCTTCCCACAGCACAGGGGAAGGTGCATCATTGCCTGAAATGTCTCTTCTGGGCCATGGGGGTATTAAGGGCTGTAATCAGCTTAGCCCTGCCAGATGCTTCCGGGGGGGCACAGTGTCAGGGGGGTGACAGCGTGGTCAGGGCACTGGGGACAAGAAGGTTGGTGGTGGATGCTGGAGACCAGAGGGGTGATGGGGGGTATCAGGGGTGACAGTGTGGCAGGGGGGACAGAAGGGGTCACAGGATGCACAGTGTACTGGAGACAGGAGAGGTGTGGTGGTGCTGGGGACAGGAGGGGTGAGAGCACACTGGGGACTCTGGGAATGAGAAAGTTAATGGGGGCTGCTGCAGACAAGAGCATCGATGTGGTGATGGGCATGTCGTGGACAGGATCAGTGGTTTGGTGCCCAGAGACAAGAGGGGTGATGGGGTGGCCTCTCCCCTTGTGCAGGGTGCTGGGTCCTTGGGCCCACGGTACAGAAGCAGTCATCAGTCAGTCCCATCCCTGCATTAAATCCAGTAAACACGGTACCCTGATGCTTGGTCCCCTCCAAAAGCTCTGGGTCTGGTCCATGAGAGGGGTAGTGGCTCCCCTGGGCTGGCTGGCCTCAGCACTCCAGGGGCTGGCCCCAACACCACTGCCAGCACTGAGGTATCTCTCCTGTGCCTTGGCATAACCCAGCACTGCTGCTGCTCCAAATGGCAGCTGCAGGCCTGTAATTAGCCACTTCATGAGCTAATGAGAACTGCAACGGGAAGAAACTGGCCGTTAAGTGCCTGGAGTGAGCTTTGAATTGGAGGAAGGAAACACAGGCAGAGCAGGTCCTGGTCCCTGCCTTATCCTGCCCGGGAGCACCACGGGCTGCAACTGTCTGTTAACTCATGCACACTGTGACACATGCCGGGGTGCTTCCTGCACAGATAGAGGATGGCAAAACCTATGAGAGATATTTGCTGGTTGAGTGGGAGCCCATCACACTAGGTGGGTGACATGAGAGGTGACATGTCAGCTGAGTGCTGGCAGGACCCTGACCCTTGGTGATACAGGTGTTCCCTGGGCTCCTGCCCCTGTTCTGTTCCTAGAGAAAGGAGACTGTGGTGGAGGTGGAGGCAGGAGGTGTGGAAGGTACAGGTCTCCAGTGCACCCATAGCACCCATGGCTGCTGCTTGGGCTCGGCTGGAGGTCAGCAGGGGAGTGCTCCTGGGGAGCCTGCAGCTCTCTTGTAGAGGGCCCTAAATCAGGAGAGAGGGCGGCCGGTGAGCTGCTGTAATGTGGCTCTTCCTATGCAGCATATACCCCAAAATCTCTGGATCCAGCTCTTTTGGCACCATCTGCAGCCCTTTTCAAAGAGCCCAGCAGCACCCTCGGATGTAGCTGTGCATCCCATGGAACCCCAGTCTCTGTGTTGATGGGCCCTCAGTTTCTGGGCTCTGCCCCATGGGACACAATGGCCCTCCATCTCTTTATCACTGGGGTGGCATAGCCATAGGTGCAGCCCCAGCAGGGTAGGTGCTGCAGCCCATGCATTTCTGCCTGCCTCTGCTCTTGCATGTCCACTGGCACAGAGGCTACCCACCCAGAGTCCCCTTGCCAGCCCTTGTTCCAAAGGCACAGCCATAAAGGCTGGCCCCTATTGCTCCAGCACCCGTGGGTGAGGAGCCATGTCCCAAGGCACCTGTTTCAGGGTGATGGGCTGGTGAGAGCACCAGGGCTGGTGCCAGGCAATGACTAGACAAAGGGAGCTGGACAGACAGACAGAATTCCCAGCTTGAGCAATGCCACCTCTGTGCTGCTGGAATCATCAGCAAAATTATGCTGGTGCCTCTTTCTCAAAGGCTGCAGGATTTCTCTGGTGGTGGTAGGGGATGGCTTTGGCTTTACCAAAGAGCATCTTGGCCCTGGTGGGCACAGTGGTGCCGCTGCTCCAGATGGGTATTTCCAGCCCAGTAGTGAAAGTGTTTGGGAGCTTTTGGCTGCTCTCAGATGCCCGAGCTGTGGTGGCCCCACGCCTGGCAGGTCCTTGGGTGCTGAGCTGTGGGGTGGGCTGCCCCCTCCCACCTCCCTGCCATCACACAGTGAGAGCTCACCCAGGGCTGTGGCTCTGCTGCAGCTCACTGGACAAGTATATACCCATGAGGTGCTGTCCTGCTGATGGGTCAGTGCCCAGGAATGCCGGGAGGAGAGAGCTGGAGCCCACCCCTTCCCTCCAGACTGCTCAGCGCTTCAGGTGGCTCTGTGGTGCCAGGGCTGCCCATCCCCTGCGATGCAGGTACAGCAGGGGTTCAGCACAGTGCTGGGCTGCTCACTGGAGTATTCCAGAGCACCTCAGGGGTGCAAGGGGGGGGCCCGTGCTCACTCTGCACCATAACACTGGCCACCAGCTGCTTCACTTGTGACGTGGTGCAAAACCTGCCCAATAAGAAGGGAATTAAAGAACCCAACCCTGGCCCCAGCAGGCTCAGGGCATGTGCAAAGATCGTTGGTATTTACTTGAGCAAAACCTGATAAACAAGATTTAAAGTGGGTGGTTCGGGCTGCAAAGAGCAGCCAGATGCATGGGGATGAGGTGGCATCGGTGGCAGCCTGGGATCCCCAGTATGGGTGGGTGTGCATGCACTGAAGCAAAGCCAGTGGCAGGTTTGGGCAGGCAGGCCTGAGAAAACGGTGTGTGGCACCTGGTTTGCCTTTTGCTTTTTAAATTATTTCTTCTCTTCTGAATATCTGAAGCCACTTGTGGCTGGAGACCCCCTGGCACAGCAGGGGCACAGGGGGGATGCAGTGGTGAACATCCTGGATGTAGCAGCCTCTGCAGGGCTGGAGTTGGGGCTGTCAGCATCCAGGGCTGTTGAGGCTGGGATACCAGGGCGCTCACTGGCTTGATGCTCTCCTCACCAGCCACAGGCAAGGGGAGCCATGTCCTCTTCTACCTCCTGGCTCTGCCCAGTCTCTGCTGGGGTCTGTATCTGTGGTTTGCTGGAGCTGTTTCAACCCATGCTGGTGCTATCTCCTGTTCCTACAGCCCTGCCAGTCCAGCTGTTTCGTTTGTAGGCAGGCTGCCAGGGCAAGGAACAGGGATTTTTCTGGCCCGGTTAAGGGCTTTTGAGTACTGATGACACAAAATTCCGCTCCTTCAGCCTCGTGGAGGTTGCCTGGTTCTGCCGCAGCCTGGAACCACAGGAGCAACTTGGGATTTTGGGGCACTTGTAGATGGGATCTCCTCTAGAGCAGGGACAGGCTCTGAAGGAACACTGTTGGTTGGGAGGCAATATATGTTTGGGGATGCTGAGGGCTTGGTATCTCCCCACCTCTGCAGGAACCTAGCTCAGCTCCTCCTGGCCCTCCTTTTCCTCCTTGACATTGAATGTGGAGCAGGACAAGGCTCTGGAAGCCCATCATGATGGCCTCAGGGCTGCAGCATGGGTGTCCATCACACTGTCTGTGCTGTCTGTAGCCCAGGGCTCTGGGCTGGTGGCCCCAAAGCAGCAGGAGGATGAGGATGGGAGTGGGGGGAGTGCTGGTGAGGCCTTTTTCCATTGTTCCTGGGTGGGGCTGTGTCTGGTGGGACTGTCCCATCAGTGGGACTGTCCCCTCGGTGGGAGCAGGGTGCAGTGAGGCGTTTGCTGTGCAGACATGAGGAATGCTCCCAGGCGTTCCCTACAGGTGTTCCCTGGCCCCAGCCTGTGGCCCAAGACTGTTGGCACTGCGTCTTGGCCGTGACAGAAACTGTGCTGGAGATCATTTCTGCCAGCTGGGCCAGACCTCAGCACCCACCAGCCAAAGCTGGGAGCCAGGACACAAGCCCTGGTGGCCTCAGGGATGGGAGCTGGTGGTATGTTGCATGTGCCTGATGAAATCTGCTGAAGGACAAAGAAGCATTTCCAGCTGCTCCCCCACTGGTGGACTAGCACACACCAGTGCTGCTGCAGGACATGGGCCATGGCTGTGCCACATGCTCTGTCCCCAGCAGTGATGGGATGTGACCAGCGTCCCCCCACTCCTGGTTTCCCGGGTCAGCGCTGCAGAGAGCCCTGTTCTGCTGTCTCTGCGTGGGAGGGGGCTTGGCTGCTGCAGCTTCAGGGGCAGGAGAATGCAGCAGTGACGTGAGCAGCTGCTGGCAGTGGCAGGGCTCGTACAGGGACTGCCCGAGCAGTGGTGCCAGCTGTGTCCAGGAGTGGGCATGCCTCCAGGGGTTCAGCCTGTTCCCCATCCATCTGCTTCCTAGTGCATGATACAACCAGGCAGGGGGATGCAGCTAGGTCAGGAAGCCCTCCAGGTCGCAGCTACCAGCAGGGTGTCCATGCTGCAGTCACTCTGTGTGTCACTTGTGGCTGGTGTGTGTCACCCATGGCGAGTGTGTACAGTGTCTGTTTCTGCAGCTGCTGGCAGTCGCTGTCCCTGACTCACTCCAGGAGCCACAGCCCTAGGCATGGGGCAGTGTGGGTGAGTCGCTGGGATGCCTCAGCAGCCCCTGCTCCTGCCTGCTGCTGGACAGCAGCACTGCCCCCTGGCCAGGGAGGCTGTGGACAGGGGATAGTGAGACCTCAGGGCTGGGATCTGGTGGGAGCATCATGCCAGTCTGCCTGCCCACCAGCCAGGGCTGCTCCAGAGCACTCCTTCAGAGCCAGGAGCACTTTGCAGAGCCGGGAGGGAGCCACAGGCAGTGCCAGCTGGCAGTGGAAGTACTGGGAGGGCAGGCTGCGGGCAGGGCCTGCAGTAGTTCCCACATTATCTGGCTGGACCAGGAGGAGGAGGAAGAGGAGTGACCTTGGAGCGGAGCTGGCAGAGGTCACACTTCTGCATGCCCTGTGGGGGCTGCTGCCACTGTCGGCCCTCTGTCATGGCCCTGCTGCGGTCTTCCCTCAGCCTCAGCCAGCATGCAGGGGCTGGAGTGGGAGTGAGACCTGCGCCCTGTTCCCCAGACACCCGATATCCCCCGTGCTCAGTGCCCATGTCCCACCAGGTGCTGTGTCCTGCTGCCATGGAGGGGCCATGCCCAGTGGTCCTGGCGAGCTGCTCTGTGCCCAGTGGCTGTGCAGCCAGTGCCCAGTGGGCTCAGCCCATGCCCAGTGGGCTCTCCCAGCTCACACTGCTCACACTGGCAGCTAGCTGGGTGTTGGCATTGCTGGGACCTTAAACATTCACACCAATGCTCAGCGCTAATTAATTATCCTCTTACGTTCACTTTATCTTTCTTATCTGCAGCAGTGATGCAGCGGGGGCAGTCCTTGCCTCCCTGGACACACAAATGTCCTCCTTGGTTTTATTATTGTTTCTTTTTCACCTGTATGTTTTGGCATGAGTGTGGAAGAGCTGCTCCACCCAGTCTGTGACTGCCAGTGGCTCTATGCTCTGCCTGGGCACTCCCTCTCACAAGCACTCTGCTGGTCCTAAATACCACCCTGGTCCTGAATACCACCCTGGGTGCCCAGCACAGCTCTCCCCTGGCTGAGTCCTTGGGGATGGAGCTTTGTGCTCAGCTTTCCCCCGTGGATAACACATCCTGAGGCCTTGCTGCTCACATTTCCTCCTGGGCACAGGTCTGTTTCTGCTTACGGGTGTCCCCAGCTCATGCCTACCTGTTGTGTGTCTGTGCCAGCTGCTGTGTCCCCTGCCCACGCTGGCCTTGGGCTGGAGTCACTGCCTGCAGGGAGCCCCTCGGCTCCTCCAGCACTGGCAGCTCGCCCAGGCCTGAGCTTGGTTTAAGGGGCTACCCCAGCTGTGCTGTTCTGGGCCCACCTGCACAGGAGTTGAGCCCCGTGGCAGGGCAGTGACAGCAATTGGAGCATCCCCCTCCTCTGAACACCCCTGGCACATCTGGACAGCAGCATTCTGGCTGTGCCATGTCTGGTGCTGGCCACACATTCCATATCATTCATGCTGCTCTGGTCTGTACTGTCCTGCTGGCAGGGCAACGCAAGGTTTGTGTCCTCACAGAACCCCACCTTGGACCCCAGCTTGGGTTCCTCTGCCCATCCCACTTGTGGCCAGGCCATGCTGGGCTGCACTGGTGCCAAGTAGGGGCTGTGGTTGCAGTGGGGGCTCCCAAACTCCCCCCAGCAGCCCTGCAGGTGCCAAGGCAAGACTGGGAACTGCAGCAGGCCTGCTGGCACTGGTAACAGGTGGGTGACACGGTGGTGACATGGCCACAGCTGGGTGGAATTGGGACCCACGTGCTGTGCCTGCCCTAGTACCCCACTTTGGGGTGAGTGTTCTGGGGGGGACCCATGGCCAGAGTACTGGGGAACCCACCACCTCCCTCTCGAGCACTGGACAGGTGGCACCACCCCCAGGAATGTGTGAGCGTGCAAGGGTGGAGCAGCACTGGGGCAGTGACAGCCCCAAAGGGTGACAGCAGTCAAGGCTGGAGGTGCCTGTGGCACCTGTGTGCTGGGATGCAGAGTGCTCTGTCCACATCTCCTAGCGTGGCGCTGAGGTGCCCACTCCCACCAGCGCAGGACTCTCACTGCTTGGCTTTGAGGTGGGCTCAGAGAGTGGCAAAGCCCCTGTGAGCCCCTTCAGGGTGCCTACACAGCGCTGCCAGCTCACCAGCCACTGGCTGGTGACACATGAGGAGCTCTGAATTGCAGCCAGTGACAGCTGGGCAAGCACAGCTCATTCCTCAAACAGAGATAACAGCCTTCACTGGGATCCAGGCTGGGCTTTATTTACCCAGGTGCTGGACTCTGGCTCGGGCTCTGTCCCCGTCACTCCCCACAAGGTGGCTCTGAGGGTCTTGTCGATGTCTGGTGCTGGGGGGTGACTCACACCGGGGTGACTTTCTCCGCCAGTTATCAGCTTTCAGCAGCACCTGTTTTGGGGAGAAGTGTTTCTATGAGCCTGTGGCACAGACCAGGGCCCCTACAGGTGTGTTTCCCAGGTGACATGTCCCCTGCCTGAGGCTGCACAGTGTCACAACATCCCCCTGCCCCAATTTTTAAACAGAGCCACCTTGAGAGTAACCTTAGGGAGGTGAAGCCAGAAGCTGAGTCCAATTTCTGTGCTTAGACATCTGATTATTTGCCCATTAAGCACTAACTGCCCCCCAGCCACGTGGCCAAGCCCCACACTATGTCCAGGGAGCAAATAGTCCAGCGAAAAACCCACTGTGGGCATGGTGGGCACTTCCCCACCCCAGAGCACCCCTCCAGGCTGCTGTGCCTGGCATGGGGGTTAGCCAGCATTAAAACTGCAGTTGCTGCACCCTTGCCAGTGCCAGCCAAGGTGGGGAAGGTGATGAACTTCCTCATGGGGTGCAGTGGGGAGTTGCCTGGGCACAACCTGGGGGTTCTTAGTAGCAGCTGCACCCTCCAGGGAGCAGTTTGATGGTGAAATGTGGCCATGCAAAGGCAGGGGGTGGCATATCCCACTTGTGTGGCTTTGGGGTGACATCTTTCCTGCCCCCTTGCTGGGAGGAGCAAAACTGTCGTGAATTGTGTCCTGGTGGTTCCATCTTCTCAGCTGTGTAGAGGGTGCTGCCCTCCTCACCTCTGGTGTGCTTCAGGGCTAGGGATGCTCAGGACAGCCCCCGGAGCTGTGGTGCCACTGGCTGTGGAGTGCACTGAGGCTGTCCCTGGTGTGCTGTGCCCAGGCACAGGTGCAGGGACGAGTGGGTGGCTGGTGCATTGCTGGTGTGGGTGTGGGCAGTGAGGGCTGGCAGGAACTGCTTGGGGCATGTGGGACAGTGCTGGGAGCTGATTGCTTGTGTGACTCACTGCCAGCCTGGCCCTGCTCCCAGTGCAGCACCACAGTCCTGCTCCCACACACTGCTGCAGGCATGGCTGTTCACAGCAAGGTGAGGGGCAGAGTAGGGTAGCGGTGTCTCACACCCCCACCCAGCTGTGCAACCCCTTCCAGCTGTGCAACCCCTTCCATCTCTTCCTCCCATGAGTTGTGCCCAGCCTGAGTGCTGGGTGCACTGAGGGGCACCTGGTTCTACACCACCGTCAGTTTGTGAGGGAAAGACACTCGTGCTGCAGCAGGACCAGCAGTGTCACCATCAAACCCAGGACCCCACTGTGTCCCCAAGAGCCCCTTGCCGCAGGTGGTACCTGAGTGCTGGTCCTTCCTGTCACAGTTTCAGCTCTGCACGTGGTTTGCCACCATCACCTGGTCAAGGACTCAGCTTTGTGTAGGACACGGGGACCTTGTGTCCCCCTCGTGGGGTGCAGACCCAACCATGATGGCACTGCTGTGGTGACGCTGCTGTTCACCACGATGACACAAAGACTCCACCTTCAGAAGGCTGAAAGTGACTCCTTTATTCTTGGGATGTGTCTCCCTTGTATACTATTCTACACAGACCAATTCGGTTGGTGAAACAAAGACAAGCCTCTTCAATCACATTGGTCAGAGCAGAAGGACATGAAGAAGAAGTCCCTCCTAGGGAAAAATGTAAACAGATTTGCAGTTACGAAAACATCTCTTGTTTACAGAAAATTCCCTGGGAAAGGGATTTCAGAAAACTAAAACATCTCAGGCACAAACCAGGGCTACACTGTGGCACAATGGGTTGGTGAGGCTGGAGCCTGGGGGACTCATGTCTGTACCCAGGGAGTGGAGACTCCCTCGGGCTGATGTGGGCATGAGATGCCCCATGCAACTGAGGTTTGGTGTGCAGTTCAGTGCCAGGGAGGGCTGCCTCCCACTGCTTCCTCCAGGGAATACTGAAGGGATGGGAGCCTAAGTGCTGGTACCAGCACTGTCACACCCTGCTGAGGCTTTGGTTTGGAACTTTTGGTTTGACAGTCACCACACAAGCATTGGTCTGTGCTGGTTGGATTTCATCTCCCCATGCAGGGCAGGCAGAGGGAGGAGATCCTGGTCACTGCCAGCTCTGCAGGGCTCAGAGTGTCCTGCAGCAGTCCCATGGAGTGTCCCACGGGGTGGTGGCACACTGGGGCTGAGGACCTTGTGGGGTATGGGCACTGCATGCTTATCACTGCATACTGCCTTGTGCAGGTCATGGAGACACAGACCACCTCAAGTTGGAAGGGACCCATGAGGATCATCGAGTCCAACTCCTTGGTCATTGAGCTCATGGTTGATTCCAGCTGGTAATGGCTTTGTGGAGGCAAAGCAGGGCTGAGGGGTGGCTGTGGCAATGCCCATTGATAGCCAGGAGCTGTGCAGGAGCAGTCATGGGCAGCCTGGGACAGCTGGGTCCCATTCCAAGAGGCCATGAACAGACCTGGGGGTGTGTTTGACCCCTCTCCTCCTCCTGAGCTGTTTTGTCCTGTCCCCACAGCAGCGTCGTGTCCCCGGAGCCTGGACTGTGCCCTGCAGCGCCGAGAGTTCTGCCCACCAGGGTCAGGTGCCTGCGGGCCCTGCCTGCCTCCCTTCCAGGAGGACGACCACGGACACTGTGTCCAGAAGCAGCTCTCACCCAGTGGTAGGTCCACTCACCCTCCACCCCTCTGCCTGCACACCTACCCTGCAGCTCTGGGAGGTTCTCGGCCTTAGGGCAGCCCCTCCACCCCAGCAGTACCCCATCCTCTTCCTTCTCTCCATGGCAGCTGTATCTCTGTGGGGATGGCTGCTCTTCTCCCTCTCACCCCACTTGGCCTCAGCTGGGGGGGTGCTTTTGGGCTGGCAACCCCATTCTGCTCTATGTGCATCCTGCTCTGTGTGCATCCTGCTCTATGTGCATCCTCCTCATGCAGCTTGGAAAGCTGTGGCTGAGCTATTTCTGTGCCCCCTTATCACGGGCTCACCTCGCAGGTGAGTTAAGGCCATAATTACAGCTCCACACAATTATTGATTGCTATGAAGTTGAGTAACGTGTGTGGCTGGGGAAGAGGCCAGGAGTGGCCATGCCCTCAGGCTGCTCCTGGTGGGTTCTGCGGAGGACTGCCTGGATGCAAGGTGCTCTGGCATGCCTCTGAGTCACCTCCTGGTGCAGAACATCTGTGTCTCCCCCAGCCCGTCCTTCTCCACCTGCTCTTCACTCCCACTGCCCCCAGAAGTCTCCTGCTAAGGGGTTCCCAGCTCCTGGGGAGCTTCTAGAACATGCAGGGTAGCTTATCCTGTGCCAGGCAGGATGGACAGGCACTGATCATTGAACCAGGGAGGCAGCTCCCTGTGCATCTGAACTCCATGCAAACATGGAGGGGTCCTCTGGGGTTTGGGGGATTGCTTTGTGCTGTTGAGCATGTTCAGGATGCTGTCAGAAGGCAGTTGGAGATTCCTTTCACCCTTGGCTCAGCCCAGGTGGGCACATGGAGGATGTCAGAACCCAGCATGCCTTCAGTGCCATTCCTCCTGGCAGGAGAATTCAATCTCCTGTAAATCAGAGGGGAGACCTTCAAAGCGAGGCCCTTTGGCTGAAATGAGAGGGATGGCTGAAGTGAGGGGGATAAAAGGGGATGGCACAGGGGTGGGGTCTAGACTTGGTGTTTGACAGCAGTCAGCACCCCTGCCACAGGCCCTTCATCCACTGACACTGAATGGCTTTAGGAGTTGTTTATAGTTTATTTTTTAATGTGAAGTCTTGAGAGCAAATTCCCCTCTCACAAGGGCTGCACATGCTCTGGCGTCTCCATAGCAACCCAGCTCCTTTCTGCAGGATGTGGCCACAGTTGCATCCTCACCCAGAATGATGCAGGACCACTGCACTATCCTCTAAGGACCCACCATGGGAGGATGGTGACACCAAGGTCTCTCCCAGTCCCATCCTGTTGTCCCAAGCAATGCCACCAGCTTGTGGTAGCAAAAGTGTGGGGACTGTGGTAAATAAAAAAGGGGGATCCCCTCCTAAATGCTCTATTTTAGATCCTGAGAATGCCCAGCTCCTCTTGGCAGGGAGGCACCATTTATTTTTTCCATGGAGGCCTTCTCCTCCTGCCTGTACCTTCATCTTGTAGCAGCACTGGAGAAGGCTGTGAGATTGAAGAGGGGCTGTGATAGCTGCATTTAGGAGGGGATGCAAGGCAAACAGGGGGCTGCTGTAGCTCAGGATGTCTAAGCCTTTAAAGGGGGTACCCTTGCAGCCCTTTTGCTATGTAGGCAGCCCCTTTAAAGGGTTACACATCCTGAGCCACTTGTGACTGCTGGTGACACTAGTCCTGGGATCCTGCCACTGTGCCATCCCCACAGTTCCTGGCAGGAGCCAGGGATCCTCTTCCAAAAGCAGCTTTTTGGGGTGAAAAGCACCATTTGTGGTCTCAGGAGGGCGATCCATGTGAGTGGTGTGTTCCTGCCATTATGGGTAGGGGTCTTGGCCTACCTGGCACAGCATCAGCACAGAGGTGAGATGGGATGCATGGAATCTGGGTACAGTGCATCCCACAGCTGGCTGTCTGCACCTGGCTGCTGCTGTCTTGCACAGGGCTCTGAGCCCCCTAAAATCCCATGCACACCATGGTGCTGCATGTGTCTGTGCTGGGATGTGCTTTGAGATAATGGGTCTCTTCCCTGCTTCTCCTTGACCAGCATGGAGCCCCACTGCTCTGCAAGAGGCACTTTGGGAAAAGGAGGAAAAGGGGCCTCAGCTCACAGGCATGGGGGTTCCTGCTTCCCTGCTTGCTGTGCTGCCAGCACCAAGGAGGACATCAGCCATCCTGGGACAGGACTATGGAAATTAGTGGATTTGTAGGAATTTTGTGCCCTCCTGTGGACACTGTCAATCACAAGTTTCCTCAGCCCAGGGCAGAAGCCATATGTGTCTCTCCTAGGTCTCTGTTTCCCCAAACTGTCAGCGTAGGTGTGTGTCCCAGGGTTAAGCCCTGAGGAGGGGCCAGGGGCAGAGCAGAGTGGCTGCGGGGGCTGTGTGTCAGCCTGGCTGTGCCATCCTGCTGCAGCAGTGGTGACAACTACCATGAGGGGGCACCCGCACCCTGCACAAGCCTTGCCTGCACCCCTGAGCGCCCCTGTGCATGTCCTGTGTGCCCTGTCCCTGTCCTGTGTGCCCTGCCTGGACACTGTTCCTCGCCAGCATCTCTGCTCCTGGGGCAGTCAGGCAGGAACTGGGGTTGTGTTTCCCCGTGTTTCCTGGAGCAGCCCAGGGCCAGCATCTCACACACCCACAGTGCCTGGCAGGACCCAGCCCTCCGTGTCCTCAAATGTGTGGTGGCAACTGTGGCATCACTGGGTGAGGTTTAGCTGCCACACAGAATGGGAGGTGGGCAGCTTTCAGCCACTGGAAGAGAATTTGGTGATAAACATGGTAAGTGGCACAGCCCAGGCACCGCAGCAATGCCGGGACCCCAAACCACTGCCTGAGTGTCCCCTGTGCCACTTCACACACTCCCACAGGGTGGGGGACTCTGAGGGATCTGGCAGCTGCTCTGGATGCTTTTTCAACTTTTTTTTCCTTTTTCCAGCTACATCACATCCAACACGAACACAGCCTGATGGTGGCACACATGGTATGGACAGGGTTGTCCCCTATGGAGACAGACACTTCCTGGAGTGCAGAGGGGAGCTAGAGCCAGAATGTCCTCATCCCCAGGCATTAGGATGTCCCCTGGGCTATCCCCATCCTGGCCACCAGGATGTCCCCCTCAGGCACAAGACTGTTACACTCAGTCCCATGCCGACTCCCTTGCCCGCTGGGACACCTTAGCCCTGTGCTGGCACCTTGGCATCATGGCACTCACCATGGGCACAGCACAACACTGGCACAGCCCCAGCCTGGCACCACTTGGCCATGGTGCTGCTCTGGGATGCAAATAACTGGGTGCAAAGAGCCAGGGAAACCCAGGGCTCCAGCCAAGGGTAGGAGGCTGCAGGCAGTTTGGCAGCACAAGGGCATAGAGGATGTGGGGACAGTGACTCTTGGTGCTTTTGTTTGAAGCACGGGTGTCCCCCTTTTAAATTGTTCTGTGGCTCATGTGGCTCTGAGTCATGGGGCAGCAAGGTGGCCTTTGTGCACGGCTCCAGAGGGAATCAGGGTTTATTTCCAAACTTTGGATGTGAGGACAGATTCCAGAGGAGATGTAATTCTTATAACCTTGAATTATCTGGGAATCAAGCAGCCAGTACCACCTTGCCTTCCTATGTCTGGATTTAGCCCCCTGGGGGCTACATCCCTTGCTGCATGGGGCACCTCTGCCCGCTCCGGAAGGAGCTGCATCCCACCAGGCACTGACAGGAACTGACCCCTCTGCTGGGGCAAGGGCTCCCATGCTCTGCTGAACAGCCACGCTGAGCCCTGCTCTGGGGTGGCTCCAACCACCCTGGGCCATAAAGGACAATTTGGGGTGCAAACCAGTGTTCGAGTGTCCCTGACTGTAACTCACTGTGCTGAAGCTGTGCCTCACCCCTGAGGCAGCAGGGCAGCTGGGGAGTATTTGTCCTGGTCCAGCTCCTGTCCCTCCTCACTCAGAGCTGCTGTGTGACCCCAGGGGCAGGGACACAGGGCAGGTCCTGCACACCAGGTGCTGGCACCCTGTCCTCTCTCACAGAGTCTGCAGGACTTGCTGCCTCTGGCACAAGGGCATATGCTGTTGCTCCTGATCCTCCAGCATTTGTGGGGTGAAAATCCCACAAAAGCAGCAAGGACACACACAGGTGCTGGTGCCCAGCTTTCAGAAAGCTGCATCTGAGGGACCTCAGACTGAACACCACCTGTGTTTGCTGGAGCTGGGACAGGAGCCCCTTCTTGGGGGTACTGGTCTGGCCCTGGGGGTGTGCACCCCACAGTGCCCATCTCACTCCTGTTCTCCCGTAGGACGGACCTCCATTCCCAGCTTGGAGGCAGAAATTGATTTTCTCGCAGATGTGCTGGCCAGGCAGGAGGCTCCTCGCCGTTACCCGCTGCAGGATGGCAGACCCAGGAGTAAGTGCTCACTCCCTGCTCCCAGCAGTGCCAAAGGGCCTCATGGCACCAAACCCTGCACCCCAGGCAGGTTTGCCCTCTGGAGCTGCCCAGGCAATGCTCACAGCTCTGTCTTCTCCTGCAGCCACCTTGGTGCCTGAGGGCAGCAGACAGCGTCTGGCCAGTGGGCTGAGAGAGGGGCATCTGCAGCAGGGTCCTGCTGGCACCATGGCAGCCACCACCCTGCCCACCACTGCCACAGTCCAGAAGTACCCTGGGGTGGAGGCATCTCCCATCCCTGCAAGTGACAACATGGTGCTCGGTGAGACCCTGGGACTCGGAGGAAGGGGTTTCACACCCTCACCAGGGAAGCACGGGCTGGTGTCACCATGCTGCCAGCTCACCTGCTGTCCCTTGCTGTCGTCTCCACCTCTGCAGGGCTGATTGTGGTGTGCACCGTGGCCGGGATCTCAGCACTGATCGTGGCAGCCATCTGCTGGTACAGGTGAGCTGGGGCTGCTGACAGTCCCTTGGTGTCCCTGTGCCCAGGGCAGTATATTCCCATGCTTCCCAGGCATGAGGGGCTGGAAGAGAGGCAATAGCTACCCTTGTCAGTTTGCCCGAGGTGTGGTATCAGGTGGCCAGGGCAGGAGGACAGTAGTGGGACATCCCTGTCCCAGATGCAGGCTCCTGGGAGCAGGTGGCACCTGGTGTGGGCATCACTGTAGTGCAGCATGTTGGTGCCTTGTACCCAGGCCCCATGGAATGGAGGTGGCTGTGCCTGTCATAGTGCCCTCACAGGGAGCAGGGCTGACCCTCCAGGTGTCACTGGCTCTTGAATATTGTCATCTGCTCCTAAGGCTCCCCACATCCTCTAATGGACTAGAGAAGTCATTGTACCCCACACTGGGCACTGGTGAGACACCTCAGATCCTGGGTTCAGTTTGGGGGCCCTCATGGCAGGAAAGACATTGAGGGGCAGGAGCATGTCCAGAGAAAGAAATGGAGCTGGGGAAGGGTCTGGAGCACAGGTGTTATGAGGAGCAGCTGAGGGAGTCAGGAAAGGGGCTCAGCCTGTAGAAAGGGAGGCTCAGGAGGGACCTTTGCACTTTCCACAACTCCCTGACAGGAGGGGGCATCCAGAGGAGGGGCAGGCTCTGCTCCCAGGGAACAAGGGACAGGATGAGAGGAAATGACCTCAAGCTGTCTCAAAGGAGATTTAGGTTGGATATTAAGGAAGATTCATGTGAAGGATGGTCAGGCCTTGGAAAGGGCTGCCTAGGGAGGTGGTGGGGTCACCATCCACGAAAGTATTCAGAAAATATGGATGTGGCACCTGGGGACATGGTTTAGTTGTGGACTTCAGCAGGGCTGGTTTAATGGTTGAACTTGACCTTAGAAAGCTTTTCCAACCTTAGTGATTCCCTGATTCCAATTCCCCTCCCTGGCAGGCTGCAGAAGGAAGTCAGGCTGGCACAGAAAGCAGACTACTCATCGCAGCGAGTAACCAGCCCTCTGCCCTACGACAAGATCTCGGTAAGGCGCCCGTGTTCCAACCTGTGGGGTGTTTGGCACTCAGTGTTCTGCTGGAGGGATTCTCAGACAATGGAGCCCCCCCACCAGCCAGGCTGGGGCCCTCCAAAGCCCAATCTCCACACTTGTTCCTGCTCTCTCCACAGCCCGGGGACAAGACGCTGGCTCAGAGTGCCCAAATGTACCACTACCAGCACCAAAAGCAGCAGATGCTCTCCCTGGAGAAGTAAGCTTGGGAGCAGACAGTGGGTCCAGCCATTAACTGGGATGGGCCTAATCATCCCACTGGGCTTCACCTCCTCTCTACATCTTCTTCCCCCAGACATAAAGAGGAGCCCAAGCTGCCGGACTCAGCCTCATCTGATGAGGAGAATGAGGATGGAGACTTCACCGTGTATGAGTGCCCTGGGCTGGCTCCGGTATGTGGGTGCAGGAGGGCCAGGGGTCCCTGTGCATGTGGGGGTTTCCAACAGTTCCCCGGGATGTGCATTTCTGTGTGAGAAGCCTTTTCCACATGTCCTTCATCAAACCTTGTGGTGGTCCAACCCTTCTGCTGCCCCCATGTCCCTGGACAGCTCCCACTGAAGCTCTCCAGTGGGCAGGAGTGCCAGGACAGGCACAAGGCTTTTCTCTGGGAGCAGAGAACTAGAGCAGCCCTTGGCACACCTGACCCACCATCCCTGTGGTGACAGGGGTATGGGCACCGGGGCTGGGGGGGCTTGTCCTTGTCTCATCCCAACGCCTGGAGCACAGACCTGCGACCCCTCACAGTCAGAGAGGATGTTCCTGGCTAGCAGGGGACTTCGGGGAAGGGCAGGTCTTAACAGCCCTGGGTACAAAGAGCACAAAGGGACGAAGAGGAGCCTTTTACATGGTAATAGCTGTGGAGTGCAGCCATCAGGGCCCAGATCGAGGGTCATCAGTGGGTCTTTACAAGCCCATTAAAGGGCATTGATGGCAGGCAGGCAGTCTGGGCAGGGCACCCCATTCCTGCCAGCCATGGTGGGGGTCCCGTCCTGGGGTCCCTAGTCTGTGCAAAGAAGTCTATTCCTGCCAGCCAGGCTGGGACTGCTGTCCTGGGGTCCCCAGCGCAGCTCTGGGGTCCCATCCCACCCTAATCCTTGTGTTTTACACAACACCCCACCCCATCCCCTCCTGCCGGGGAGGCAGCACCTCGCCAGGGTGATGGGAGTCCTGTGTTCATCATCCATCGCAGCCCCTCTTGGTCGCTCCCCTCCTCCCTCCTCCCTGCCGAGCTGGGGTTCAGACTCGAACACCTTGGGATGGGACAGCTGAATCTCAAACTGTTTTCTGACCTGCTGCCTTTTCCTTTCCCCATCCCTCTCCCTCGCCACGGCAGACTGGAGAAATGGAAGTGAGAAACCCGCTGTTTGACGACTCCTCCTTACACCCCTCCAACCCCAAGTCGCACCAGTAACCACCCCGTCTCTTGCGCCCGAGCTTGCTCCAGACCGTGCCCGCGGCTGTCCCCGGCGGGGTGGCCGTGCCAGAAGGGCACCCACAGCTGGGCCCAGGGAGGCTGGCCCCGCGCTGCCAGACTGTTCGAGCCTGCCCAATAAACACCCACTAACAGCTATGGCGGGGAGGGGCGCGGATCGCCCCCGTTTCCAGCGTTCTTCTTGTCTTTGCTGCTGTGATCGCGTCTCTCGTTGCCCTTTGCTCACAGCTCTCGAGGTTGCAGGGGGGCGGCTGCTTTGGCACGGCAATTTTGGGGGATGGGGGGGGAAGGGGCTGCGGCACTGCCCCTTTGAGGAAGAGGAGGCTGCTGCCCTGTCTGCAGCTGGGCTGATGCACGGCAGCTGAGAAGGAGCCAGAGAGAGTCAGAAAGCAGGAGAGGGCCGGGAGGGGTGGGCATGCTCATGCCTGGAGTCAGGGCTGTCAGCCTGCCCAGAGCCCCTCTGCCAGGGATGGAGCCTTTCTCTGCAGCAGGTGGCATCACTGAGGGCTTCAGTGTCCATTCTGCCTCCTCCACGCCAGTCTGGGCAGCTCCTGGCAGCAGCATAGTGCTCTGGGAGCAATGGCAGAAGCAGCTCGAGCAGGCACTGGCATCACTCCCCAGGATGCTCCTTCGGATGCTGCCCTGTGCTCTGACCCCTTTAAGGGTGTGAGGCTTCAGGTCCCCTGGGGACAATCCCAGTGCCACTGTGGCCTGGGAGTCTACATCAGTCTGTGGTGGCAGAGGATGGGCTCTCTCTTACCACAGGCCTCAGTGGGGTAGAAGCTCAGAAAAAGTGTTCAAGGTGGTGTTTTTAAGCTTATGTGGCTGCAGGGGAGGAAGGAACAGGACTGGAGGGAGCTGGGGTAGCTGAGAGAGGTAGCCAAAGCATGGGGGCTTTGCTGTGCTGCTTCAAACCCCAGAGAGCCCACGCTCTGGCAGCATCCCTGTGGAGCCTGGCACTATGTGTTCTTTGGGCATCCCTCTGTGGCAGGCGACAGTCACCACTGCCCCCTCCCAGGTACATCTCAGGCCTCAGACACTCCCTGCACCTCTCTGTTGCCCGTGTCCAGCCTCATCAGCCCTCACCAACATGTTCTTGCTTGGAGCCCAGTGCTGCTCCTCAAACCCTCCCGGGTGCGTCGGCCATGAACCCTCCAGTGGAAGGCCCAGAACAGGGTTCAGGTCACTTTGCACAGGAGTGGCTTCATGTCCAGACCCTGTTGTGGTCTGTCTCGGCCACCTGTTGTGCTCAGTGGGGCCATTGCACACTCAGGCAGGCATGGGCAGGCAGGCAGCAGTGGCAGGGATCGTCCCTGTCCCTGGCAGGGTGGCTGACAGAGGCCATCACGGCACAGATTCTGTCCCCGTGTCCTGTGCTCCCCCTCCCCTGGGCTGCTGCCACTCTCCCCCACACCTCTCGTCGTTGTTGTATGAATTGTAGTTCTTTTAAAAGGAGATTTTATTAAACGACCATGTTTGAGACCCATGCGAGTGTGTGGTGTGGGGCTGGCGGCTCGGGGGGCTCCTCTCGACAGCAACGGGACAAGGGAACAAGGGGGAGGATTCTGTGGTCCCCAAACCTTCCCCGGGGAACAGTGAGCAGCCGTCTCGCTTCTGCAGCTGGAGGAGTGTTCAAACCCTTCCCCAGGGTTTTCCTAGGGACATGATTTTCTTGCCTCTCAGTATTTGCCAGGTGAAAGGTGGGAGCTCCCGCACCCAGCCCTGCAGCACCCAGCACCCACCCCCCCTCTGCCCCTCGCCCCCAGGGCCCTTCGCACCTCGGGGATGACAGATAAGGGCTATCGAGTCCCCGCATTGTGTGCAGCCGAGCTCCTTTGATCACGCCAGTGCCCCCCCATCAGGCTGATAGCATCTCTCCTGGTTTCGGACGCCGGAGGTGGGTGCTGACTCACCGCCAAAGCACCCGCCCGGGATGTTTCTCTCAGCTTTTCCAGCTGCACCCCTGGGCGATCACACCCCAAATAACCCGAGATGCCCCCAGGGCTCAGTCCTGGGGAAACCCAGCCTCGAACCCGCTCCTCTTTGCCGACGTCCCCGAATTTGTCCTTCCTTTGCTCCCACAACCCAGCAATCCCTCTTGGAGCACATCCAGACATCTTGGGAAGCTCTAGCTTATAATAAAACTTGACTGTTGGGTGTGGGAATACCCCCTCGCTCCGGGCACGGCGGCCACAGGAGCCCTGTGTCCCTTGGGAATCCCTGTCCTTACCACACATCCAGGCATGGACGAGCCCTTTATCCAGGGACAGGGCACGTGTGCTGCAGATATCCAAGGGCTTCAGCCTCCACCTCATGTCCCTCAGATGTAACACAGCACGGTGGGCCCACTGGTGTGTTCAGGCACTGTGGTAGAGTGGGTGAGACCCACACTACAGCCCAGGGCCTTTGTAATAAAGGGACAGAACTGGACCAAAAACCGTCTGTGATTTTCCCCTGGGCCACGTTTGGAAGCACTCACTACATAACTGTCCCACAAGGCCAGCTGCAGCCCAGCAGGCTGTGCTGACAGGGAGCAGATCAGTGTTCCTCTAGGCATGGGGTTTCTGGAGATGAATCCCCGGTCTAGCCCTCCTTAGATGGTCCTGGAGTGCCCCCCTCACCATGGGACCCTGACCCACCATGTGCAGGACCGCAGCCCCCCTTTGGTGGGCAACTCAGGGGAATCCAGCACAGCCCCAATGGCCTTTCCATCACCTGCCACAGAAAAGGGGCGGCCTGACCACGAATAAAACACCATCCGTGCTCATCCACTCTCTTAAAACCCCACGCACCGGTGCCACACCAGCACACTCAGCAAAGGGAGGATGAGCAGATGTATATCTCAGCCCTCTCCAGCCATCTCAGCGAGCCAGTAAAGCAGACACATCTCTTTCTGCTCCCATTTTCTTAGCAGGATCCCACCGATCCCTGGCTGCCTTAGACAGAGCCTGGCCAAGCCTGGAACACCAGCAGGTTCGAGATATGGGCTCATGGAAGGGTGAATCCATCCATCTCCTCTAGAGCAGGCAGAAGAGATGTGGGATGAATGACCCTACACAATAACCTCACACGGCCCCCCCCAAATCATTGAAATGTATGGGGGGGGCACACACCGAGAAACCCCACTGACTCCTTCCACATTCCCCAGCTAAAACCATCACCGCCACAATGGGCCCCGCGCCTACAAAGGGGCCGGTTCAAAGTCAACGTCTCCCTTCCCCTCCGTCTGTATGTGAAAGGACCAGGAATGCGTTTGAGGGTCGGGGGGGTTGGGGGGGTTGGGAAGGAGAGGGCGGAGGAGGGGGGAGGTGGGCCTGGGAGGCTTCCCGGGGGGATGGAGAGAAAAAGTAGGTTGGCTAGGAGGAGGGGGGTCCAGCCCGGGAACAATAAATCAAAGGCAAAGGGAGTTACTGCCCAGCCAAGGAGCTTCTGAAGCCCCGGGCCGCAGCAGGAGCCCGGGAGGAGCAGGGCTGATGGCTGCCATCGGGGTCCCGCAGAGAGATTTCCTCTGCCCGCTGACAGTGGGGCAGGCAGCAGCACAGCAGGCAGTGGGCAGGTCTGCCTGCACAGCACTGGGTCCGGCATCCCCAGCAGCATCGTCCAGGTCGTCCTCTGGCAGATCCGATCCAGCCCCTGCTGGGAAGGTGCTTCACCACTCTGGGCATGGGAACCCCGAGGTCCAGAAGCCACAGGGCTCACTCAGAGCTGCCCATGTCCCCGTTGACAAGGTTTTAGAATTCTTAGTTCATTTTCCTGGGGCTGCCCTCCCTCCTGGTGTAGTCTGGCACAGCCAGGATGGGCAGCATGGTACATGTCCTGCCAGGTGTCAGAAACAGAAATTAATTCCCGCTCATCCACCAGGACATTTTTTTTCTTTAGAGGAATATCGTCAAGAAGCTTAGCTATTCCACTTCCCCTGACATGCAGCAGTGCCATGTGCTGGCCTAGGGGCTGCTGCCAGCATTGTGGACACCAGTCCGTGGGTGCCAGTCCCTGGATCCCAGCTGTGGGTACGAGTCCCTGTCTGCCAGCCCTTGGGTGCCTGTCCCAGGGCACCTCTCCCTGGGTGGCAGCCCTTGGCTTCCAGCCATCTCGGGAGCAAGAGCAAGTGCTTCATAAACATCATCAAGCACCTTCCTCGAGTTCCCCCGCCCACGGCCCCATTCCCATTCCCATCTCGCCGCGGGGAAGCCGCTCCAGCCTATCTCCTCGCCATATCTTCAGTGCGAGACGGCAGCAGCTCCCGGTAATCTGGGTTAATAAACAGGCAGCGCTGTCGGCAGCGGGGTCACTCCCTGCTTTGCTCCAGCTGGGATCACGGCGTGCTGGCAAAAGGAGCACCCCTCGCCCTGCTCCAGCTGAGGTCAGGGAGTGCCCACGCTGTGGGTACCAGCCCGTAGGCAGGAGCCGGCATCGGGCAGAGACAAACAGAGGCTGATGTGATGGATTCAGGATCGGGAGGGTTCCCGGCGCTGAGCCAAGAGGGAAGGAAAGGGGAAATGACAGGAGCCAGCCCTGTTAACAGCATTGTGAAGGGCAGTGTGAAGAGTCTTTAAGACAGAGAAAATATGGAGTGTGCTTCATTGTGGAGCCCCAGTGATAGCTGGGGCTGCAATTCCTTCCCCGACAGCACGCCCAGAGTTCTGGGGATCCAGGGACAGACATGCTCCTCCGAGCCACAGCCCTTCTCTGCAGAGTGAGGGAATGGGGAGGCTGTAAGGGGCGCCGGGAGCCTCAGCTCCGTCTATGCTCCCCAAGGAGCTAAGGCTCAGTCAACAAGATCAGGCATCATGAGGGGCAAGAGGTGATGGTCAAGCGCTGGACCATCCCTGCTGCTGCACAACAGCACCAGCATCGCGCGGCTTGTCCTCTGTACTGGAGACAAGTGGCTGCCGCAGCTGGATAAGCTGCCCTCACACCAGCCCCTGCCCTCGGTTCATGCCGCCACTAACTCCCCAAAGCCATCCCGGTTCTTGCCGGAGGCTCCGCAGGGCTGAGGGTTCCCAGGTGGGAAGACCCCGTGGCTGCTGCTGCCCTAACACCGGCGCGGTGCCCCCCGAATAACGTGGGGCCGGAGGGGTGCAAAGGACGGGGGGGTCACCTCGAGTCCCTCGGGACCGGAGGGGTGCAAGGCCCCGTGACAAGATCGGTGCCCGCCCCCTCCCTGGCGCGTCGGGGCCGCCCCGTCCACCTCTCCGCCGGCGCTGGGTGCGGACCGGCGCAGCCCCCTCCCATCGCACCTTTCCTCCGTGCCCCCCGCCCCCCTGGGGGATCAAGTTCACGCCCGACCCACCGATGCAGGGCCCAATGGGGCCAGGGCCCATTTCCATCCGGCCCGGCCCGGCCCCGCCGCTCTCAGAGGCCCCGGCGGCGCCGCAGCAGGGAGGCAGCGGCCGGCAGCCCCCGCATGGAGCCCTAGGGCAGCGGGCGGCGGGCAGTATGTTCAGCCCGGACGGGGGGCTGCCGGCCGCCCCCTTCGGCCTCCTGACCGACGCCGGACCTCCTTTCCCTCGCGGCAGCTTCGACGGCGCGCCCGCCCAGCCGCTCTTCTTCCCCTTCGCCGCCACCGCCGAGCCCGAGCCCACCCGCGACCCGCCGCCGGCCCGCGCCTGGCTGCCCCCGCCTGCCCCCGCGCCGCCCCGCCAAGGCGGAGGTGCGCCCGGGCCGGCCCTGCAGCCAGCCCGAGCCCGAGCCCCGCGCCGCCGCCTGCTGCGGCCCGGCCTGGCCGCCCCCGCCCTGGGCCGGCCCTGCGCCCGCCGGCCCCGCCGCCCTGCCCGGGCCGTCCTTCCCTGGCCCGGCCGCCCCTGCCTTCCCCGGCCCCCAGCTCTGCCCCGCCGCGCTGCAGCCGGGCTCCGGCGGCCCCTCGGGGCTGGGCAGCAGCGGCAGCTCCAGCGGCGCCGCTAGCGAGGGCGGACACTCCAGCGACAGCGGTGAGGAGGTGAGACCCGACGGGACGGGGGTCGGGTGGGCTGCCCTGCCCCGTTTTCGCCGTCCGCACACCTTGTGGCCCTGGGGCTTTCCTCCCCGTCCGGAGCCCCGTCGGCGGGAGCTGCCCGGCTGCTCTCGTACACCGCCGAAATCCCGCCGGTGCCATCTGTGCGGCCCCACCGTCGGGTGTCCCCGGGAGATGCCCTGACCGGGCGCTGGGGCTCGTCTCGCATGTGTCAGACTCTCGGTAGGGGGAAAGCCTTGGGGAGGCTGCTTTAGGGTAGGATAGGGGGTTTGGGAACTCGGGAGAGCAGCTTCCCCTACGCAATTTGGCGGAGCCGTCCCGGGTAGCCATGCCGAAGGCCGGCTCCGCCGTGATACTCGGGGTAGCGCAGCACCGAGGGCTCCAGGCCAGTCCCCTCCCGTCGGTGTCCTCGGCCGGCGCTCCCGGGGCTCCACTGAAGTCTACTGGGGAAGAGAAAGCACGAAGATGAGGGCGAGAGGAAGACGGGGGCAGCAGAGCTAGTTCCCCGCATGATTGAATTTGTGTTTTGCGCTTGTTTTTAATATTTCTCAGCGTTGACGTATCACGAGCCCGCCCCGGGGACAGCAGCGGCGGCCGATGCCGGGGGCTAGTCCCTGAACTGGGCTGGGAGGATTTGCACTGCCGCCAGCGGATCGGAGCTGCGGGAGGTCCCACGCCACGATCGATGCGTGTGTGTCCTCGGGCCGCAACCGGCCGCGCTGGGTGGGAGGTGGTCATGAGTGGTTTTCTAGCTACGGGACGGTGATGCAGGACTGCGATGTGGGACGGCATCCCTCCTTTGCGGGAGGGATGCTCCGAGTTTAGCGGTGCCTATATATGCCAGAAACTAATAGCTGTGGCTCGGTGACAGGAAAAAACTCCTGGAAACCCGAAACCCCGCTGAAATGTGGAAATTTGGTGAAAGGCTTCAAAATGCCCCCGTAAGGGGTGACGGCTATGCAGCAGGAGGGTGGGAAGCGCCTGGGTAGCCACTTGCCAGAGCGAAAGAGTCTGCTGGTGGTAAAGAGGTGCTTGAGTCCCACGCGCCTTTACAGGCACTTAATTCCCTCTCTTCACGGGAATCTTTTCCCTGCTACGGACGCAGGCGGGAGAGCGGCTGGTGAGGGGCTGCCTCAGCCCGAGAGCCATGGGCAAGAGGCCCACGCCGCGCTAGAACTGAACGTCCCCGTGCGCACGTGTTGGGAATGGATGAGAGAGAACGGGGCAAATCTGGCACTCAGCCAATGTGATCATCCGTGCCGCCTTTGGCCAGGCCAGGGCGGGAGCGAGGCAGAGGACACAGGGAACATTAGCAGGGCGTGTTGGGGCAGAGCACAAACTCTTGGTGCCTTTGTGCTATCCTCGACCACGCCAGATTGGGTCGAGGTGAGCAGTGTGCGTGGTCGGGGTGGGTCCTGTGTGAGCCTGGTCGGTGTGAGTGCTGCCGAGGGCTCCACCGAGCCGTCTTCTGCTGGTCTCCGGGGACCCCGACAGACCCTGGACCCCTGAGCGTGAGTTGCTCCTTCTCAGTGTCTTTCTGTCCCTGCCAGGATGCGCCAACCTCGGGAGAGCTGGAGCAGTTCGCCAAGGACCTCAAGCACAAGCGCATCATGCTGGGCTTCACCCAGGCTGACGTGGGGCTGGCGCTGGGCACGCTCTATGGTGAGGAGGAGGGCGCTTGAGTTCCCCCAGGGCCGGTGGGAAGGGAGAGGCCCGGGAGGGGTTTGGAATCACCTGGGCTGATAATTTCTGCTCCTTAACGATCCGCAAAGGAGGCATTCAAGGCCGGGGCTCCTGGAGGGGTGTCTCCCGATCTGCGGTGAGCTGGAAGGTTCGAGCTCAAGGGAAGTGGTTTAAAATTGCTACAGTTGCTTGATTAAGATGCGTTTCAGAGCTTTAAATCCCTGCTTAAGGAAAAGGGAGAATGCCTTTCCTGCTCTCCCAGAAACACAGGGCAGGTTTGGGGGTGGTAATCCTGGGGGGGTCCTGGTGAGGGAAGCTGCGTGGTGTGTAAATGCCCTCCCTGCCTGCACAGGGAAGATGTTCAGCCAGACGACCATCTGCCGCTTCGAAGCGCTCCAGCTCAGCTTCAAGAACATGTGCAAGCTAAAGCCACTGCTGCAGCGCTGGCTCAACGAGGCGGAGAACACGGACAACATGCAAGAGGTGCAGGGCTGAGGGGGCTGGGAGCTGGGTACCTGCAAGCCCTGAATCCACAGATTCTCCTCCCTCTGCCATGTGGTTTCAGGGAGAGAAGAGAGGAGCAGAAGACATCTTGTGCCATAGCACAATCTTGCAGCATGGCTTGAGTCAGGCTTGAGGGCAAACCACTAGGTATCACCTTCTTCCAGGCTGGGGGAGGAAGCCCAGTCTCCCTGCAGACACCTTGTGATTGTGGCAGCTCCATTCTGGAGCAGCCAGGTCCTGGTGGAATCTCAGATAGACTGAATGTGCAGCTTGCTACTCCCTGGGGAACACTGGGGGGGATGTTAGATGCTACTCCCTGGGGAACACTCCGGGGGGGGGGGGGGGGAAGCAGAAAGACATGTCCAGCCTCACTGCTGACAGTGCTGAGACACTGGGAATGGCCCCAGTCACAGTGGAATGATGCTCAGTGGAGAGTCACAGGGACACAATCTGTGCCCCAAGCTCTGCAGCCAGCTGCCCATTTCCGAGCATGGTGGAGCCTCTTCCACCTGGTAAGCAAATATATTCCCTCTCATTCCCAGATGTGCAATGCAGAGCAAGTACTGGCCCAAGCCCGGAAGAGAAAACGCAGGACCAGCATCGAGACCAACGTGAAAGGGACACTGGAGAGCTTCTTCCGCAAGTGTGTGAAGCCCAGTCCCCAGGAGATCTCCCAGATCGCTGAGGACCTCAACCTGGATAAAGATGTAGGTTGGGAGGGTGGGGAGGATGGGTGCCCATGTGGCTCCAACTTCTGAGCACTTCTCAGTTTGGTACTTAAGCCTAGAGAATAAATGAAATACACATGGAGAGATGTAAATAACTGCCCTTTGGCTCTGCCAGACAGTTAGGATATATGTGGCTCATCAATATGAAAAAGAAAAACCCAGTTGGTTCCAGAGAAGACTTTTGTTCACAGATTAAATATTATAAACTTAAGAGAGACAAAAATAGTTCCCAAACCCAACTACAGGCATCTGTGTTTGTGTATATGTAAACAAATATATGAAAGTAATACTATAAAAGTAGTCTTTGATGCTAATTCGTCTCGGAAGAAGCTAATTTTTCATCCCGAGAACCCACATGGAAAGTTAAAATGTTTTTCTTCTGAAGTGGAAATGCGCCAGAAGAGAGACAAACAACCCACTAACAATACTCAAGTTTGCATATTGGCTTCATCTGGCTATGCCACCAGCCTTTGGAGAGGAACCTTTCTTTGGATTTTTTATCTTCTTTCCTATTTAACAGTTGCCATTTCTGTCATCTCTCGACTCTGGAAGCAGCGGGAAAGGGGTCATGGCTGAAGTTTGTTTGAGCTGAGCCTAGCATGGAGATGTGACAGGGAGGGGGCTGCACTGGCAGGTGGTGGAGATGCCACCAGCAGCAGGGTCTTCTTGTCACATGGTACGCCCAGGTCACCCCCTCACCCTTCTCTGTCTCCCTTCCTACAGGTGGTCCGGGTTTGGTTCTGCAACCGGCGTCAGAAAGGCAAACGGCTGCTGCTACCCTACGGCAACGAGGCAGAGGGGATGATGTATGACATGAACCAGCCCCTGGTGCCCTCCACTCTGCCCATCCCAGTGACGTCCCAGGGCTACAGCCTGGCACCCTCCCCTCCTGTTTACATGCCGACCTTCCACAAAGCCGAGATGTTCCCACAAGCGCTGCAGCCTGGGCTCTCCATGAGTAACAGCGGCCACTGAACCAGGGGCTGTGGGCTCACTGCAGGTGGGCTGGTGCTCTGGGGCAGCCCCTCTTGCCCTGGGCTCACACAGGCACAGCCCTGCTTCTGCTTGCTGGGCTGATGTGTGGGGCTTGGCCCAGGGATGGTGCCTGCTCTCTGCAGATGCTCCCAGCCCTTCCCTGTTATGTGAGCTTACTGGTCCCAGCAGCATTGGCCCCCTCTGAGCTCTCCTGGGGGCAGCTCCTCCTGTCCCATTGCACCCTCTGAAGCCACATGTGCCCAGGGCTCTTGAGCCCATGCCTGGCTCCTGCCCACATACTCTCCTGTGAGATGCAGAAAAAAGTATTTTTTAGATTTTGGGAAGGGTGGGGGGAGGGGGTGGTTTTATTATTTTTTTTTAAAGGTTTTTGGTTGTAGTTTTTAAAAAGGAAAAATTTTTGTAGTGATCTAGTTTCCCAGGTGTCTTCTTCTGCCCTGTCATGTAGAGCGGGGCTCGGGTGCCATGCTCAGGGCTAATGGCCCTGGTGGCTCTGCCCACCCTCCTGGGTGGCCAGGATGAACCAAAGGCTGGGGCAAGAGGAGAAGGTGAGCCCCGCAACCACCCCTCATCCTGTGGCACAAGAGAGCTTCACCCCTCTGTGGGGCAGCTGATAAGGTTTGTTCAGGTTGGGGGGTCCACCCCAGTGCTTTGTGCCCAGCATCACCCCCCAGATGCCCCCCCTGCCATTCTCCAGCCTCTGTCTCCCTGCCCACCCCTGCAATCCAGCTGCCCAGAGACCATCTTTCCCTTCAAGGCCCAGCCCAGGGGGTCTACACCACCTTGTCCATGCTGCTAGCACCCCATGCCTTCCAGCCTGCTGTAGTTAAAAGATGATTTTTAAATTTTTTGTTCTTAATCACATTCCCTCTGGCAGTGAAATAAATCTCAGAGTTCTCTGAGGCAAGAATGAGTTAACCCTTTCCTTGCCTTCCTTGCATCCCTGCTCCTGCAGTCCAGCAGTTGAGGTTTGCCTGCATGCAGGGGCACAGCAGGGCTGGAGCAAGGTGCCCTAAGAAGGTGGATGTGTCCTCATCATGCCAGCAACACTCGGCTCTTGGCTGCCTGCAGCTTGGCTTCCTTCCACAACTGGTGGCAGCTTGGCCCTGGAGTGGTACCAACTTGTCAGGGCTGTTGCCCTGCAAAGCAGAGGGGGTCAGAAGATGAGGGAGGGAGGTTATCTACCACTCAGTTTTAGCTGCTGGTATGCTGTAGCTGCTTCTGGAAAGGTTGGAAGCAGTGTAAGCTTGCTTGTAGGCTGCTCCAGCAGCTGCCAAGGACAGAGAAGGACTAAGGAGGATGTAGCAGGGTGGGCAGTGAAGAGGTCTGGAAAGCTGGGGCTGCCTCATTATAGTATGATGCTGACAGGGGAGGAGTGAGTGTTCCCATGTGTGCCGTCCAGCTGAGGGAGTCTCTGGTGGAGTCATAACAACACAACGATGCAGGTCTGCTGGGCACTGGGAGCTGAGCTGCTGGGTGCAGGGATGTCTGGGGGATGACACTTTACTTTTTTCCCACCACACTCTCTCAGTTGGTTTGCCCCTAGTCCATTCTCCTCGAGGGTCCTTCCCCTGAGCAGAATGAAATCCCCAACTGAGCCTGTAGGGAATGCTCTGGAAAGCCCTGCTTTCCACTTGATAGCTGATAGCTGGGGCTTTGCTCTCTAGGGCTGCCTGGAATAGAGGCACCGAAGGCAGCTGTTTGCAGGGCACCTTGGGACCCTGCAAAGGGCTGGGCTAGATTCCATCTGCATCCCTGCTTGCTCCCTAGAGCCTTGTACTTGCCTGCCCACAGGGTAGGCACACAGCCGGGTGTGGCATCCACCAGAAACTGCCCCCGCCTTGTTGCTGCTGCCCAGTGCTGCCTGGCACTTCAAGGGGTGCAGGAGCCTGTCAGGGTCGGGTCCAGAAATCTGAGACAGATGTTATCTCCCAAAGGTTTGCTTCTCTCCACATTTCTACTGTGTGTTTTTCTGCATGCAGCTACGCAGGAGCTACAGCCCACCATGGGGCACCCACATCCTGCTACACTGGTACCCGCTGCCCATGAGCACCCAGCATCTGTCTGTTGGCACCCACAGCCCCTCCTGTTCCACTTCTGGTTGACCCAGAAAACAATAAAGCGGAAATCGGAAGCCACAGAATTCTGAAGAGCGCAGTGTGCCCGTCCAGCTGCCACCTCACCAGGGCTGTGCCAGGGGAGCAATGTCCCCTCTGCTGACTCTCAGTCCTGCTGGGCACCCGGCAGCTTGGCAGAGGTGGAGTTTAGTGACTTAAGGGCCACAGGAAAGGAAACTTGTGACAAAAAGAGTTGTTTATAGCAAGGGAGTTGATGGCACTGAGTAGAGGGGCAAAGAGCAATGCGCAGATGGAGCAGTCAAGTCTTGCTCTGATCCTGAAATCACTGATCCCAGATGGGTATTTCCTCTTGGGATGCCCGTGCTGTAGGGTTTCCCCAGTGCAATGTGTGCATGTGCAGGTTGCCCACGGAACTGGCTTTGCTTCAGGGTTGTGCAAGCCTCTGCCAGGCTGTCAGCTCACTGGCTTCCTGTCACAGCAGGGAGGGAGTGACAACCACAGTGTCCCTCTGCCTGCCTGGCAGCACTGAGATTGTTCTGTGCCCCTCACTGGCACAGTTACACCTGTGGCTCAAGGGTGGGGGGCAGGAAATGGGTGCTGCTGGGAAGAGGGGGAGCACATGCTGACCTTCCTCTCTGGGGTAATGGAGCCCTGAGCCAGCCACCACCCCCCTGCCCTGCCCACACCACATGCCAAGCCTCAGCAGCACTGTGCCATTTATTTCCAAAGCACCCTCTGGTCCAGCCAGCACCCTGGCAAGGAGCTCAGTGTTGGGTCGGGGTGATAAGTCCTGTTTCACAAGAAATTAAGTCATGGGGAGTTACTTGAAGTTGCAGTGTGGTGACAGCTAGGTTGGGAGGAGAGTTGGGGCTCCTGTCCTGTAAAGGTGAGTGCCTCATGCACCTCCCACCCCTGCCTGCATTCATCCCAAGGGTCCCAGCACACACTAAGAGTTGAACCAGCTCTGCAGGTCAGGATAGAGGTGGCCATGAGGCAGGTGGGGGTAGGCTGTGCAGATGGCACAGATCCGCTCCCTCCAGTCCGTGTAGAGCTTCACACTGAACCTCCTCTGCCAGGCAAAGTACTGCTGGTAGCGGCTGGAGTTCATGGTCTTCAGGAAGGTGGCCAGCTCCTCCAGGGAGCCAAAGTCATTGACATGGATGAAGGAGTCTGCAGGAACAAACTGCTCATAATTTGCCCTGGGTGGCCCCAGCACCACAGGCACAGTGCCAGCCAGCAGTGAGTTCCTCCAGAGTTTCTCTGTGATGTAGTCCCGGTGGATGGAGTTCTCAAAGGCCAGGTAGAACTTGGATTTGGATATTGTTGGCAAGAGGCAGTCCTTGCAGAGGGGCTTGTTGTTTGCTTTCCCATATATATTCACATGTAGGTACCTGGAGAGGTTTTTGTACACTTCAGCTCTTTTCTGAGTCCTGTGGTAGTTGCTGATAACCCAGGACACCAAGTTGGTCTTTGCGGGGATGTTCACAGTGGCTGACCGGTTGGGCACAAGCTTCCCATAGGGGATGAAGATGTCTGAATCCTGTCTGTAGGTCATTACCCAGTTGAAGGTCTGGTTCCATGCTGCTAGAGCTCTAGTGTTGGAGGGGGACTCCAGGGAGACCCACACCCAGTTCTGCCCCAGCAGCCGCTCCTTGGGCAGTTTGTCCCGGCCAGGCTGGAGCCTGGAGTGGGGGAACACCACCACATCGGCCTGGTGCAGGAGCTGCCGCTCTGTGGTGAGCTGGCAGCCTGTGATGTTGTACAGCTCATGGCACACATCTCTGCTGACATTGGGGACTTGCTTGGAGGGCCATTCCCACACCAGGATCACCAGTGGCGTCCTGTGTTTAGAGTCTTCTCCAGAGCCCTTGGAGGGGTTGAGGAAGAACCTCAGGTTCCAGAGGATGGTTACAAACACCCCAGCAATGACCAAGGTCTTCACTCCAGGCCTGCCCCATGGTGACCATCGCAGTGGCAATGCCCAGGGCATGCTGGTGGGTTGGCTGTCACCTCACTGGCTTGACACCTGTGAAAGAGGAGCACCCACCAAGGGCCATCAGCTCAGCTTGCCTGGAGTGAGGGGTGATGGGGAGGCACTGTGGCCAGAGTGGCCAGAAAAAGGGCTTCTTCATGAAGTCGGGGCCTCAGCATCACCCCAGGATCCTCTGCTTCCCTGTGCCACAGTTCCCCATGCACATGGCCTTTGTTCATGCTCCTGCAGTCTCTGGTGACATTTGGGGGAGCACAGATGCTTCTGGGAGGTGCAGAGCTGATGGAAAATAGCCACCTGTGCCCCTGGGGTGCACTCCCCAGTCCCTAAGGGCATCAGGAGCCAGAGCAGGTGAGTGATGAGGCTCATAGCCTCAGTGCCCCAAACATTCACATTTCGTATTTAGGATGTCACTGTGTGGGCCCAGAGGGAAGGGAGGACAGGGATAGCAGGGAGGACAGTGCAGCACTTGGGGATGCCAATGGTGGGGCTCAGCTTGCAGACACATGGGCTCCCCGGCTGTGGGATGCTCACCCTGCCAGGGTGCCCATCTGCCTGCCTCAGGCTTCTGTGGTTTAACCAGCAGCACTGCTGGGAGCAGAGCAGTGGCGGAGGTGGAGAGAAGGATGGCTGGCTGCACTGGGGACCAGCCACCAGCTTAAGACCCCTCTAGAGAGCTGGTCCCACTGCAGGCCTAAGAGCGTTCAGCACCAAAGGTGGTTTCCCCTTTTGTGGAAACCTCTGGAAAGATGTAATCTGCCTGAGCCCTGCTGCCAGCTGGGACTGAGCCAGTCCTCCAGTATTGGAGTCTCCTGGAAAGCAGTGCCCTACTTTGCCACACACCCCAGCATTGCAGCTTGGCTGCAGAAAGTCCCTTCCTCACATTGGCTCACTCCATCTGCCCTGCTAAAATACATGAGCTAAGATTAAGCTCCAGACAAATCTGGCATGGGAAGCAGAAAGGGCTGGGAAAGCTTTGCTGGCTCCTTGCGCTGCACATCTGTGCTGCAGGTCTCTGTTCCCAGCAGTGGGAATGTTGCTCCTGGTTTGGGGATGTTGCCCCCATTTTGGGGATGCTATGAAAGGGAAACCCCTGCTCTAGCAGTAACAGGAGCCACCCCATTTCTCAGCCCCTCTCCCCTCTCTGGTCATTAATGTTGTACTCAGACTTACTGTAATGGAGGTGTGCGAGGTGCCAGATGCGTCTGCCTGGGTGCTGCTGTGCTGGGGCACTCGAGGGCTTCCTCTTTTTTTCAGTTTTGCCTTGTCCCAGCCTCACAGCAGGTCCTTCCTGCCCCACGTGTCAGCTGGCACACCCCAGTGCCAGCACTTCCCCTGCACTGTGCTGGCACCCTGTGACTGGATGGGCGCCCCATGGTTGGGTGAGTACCTTTTGGCCAAATGGGCACCCCATGGCCCAGAACTAGTTGGGTGCCCTGTGGCTGGGTAGGTGCCCTGAGCCCTGACAAGGTGCCACCCACAACTTGGTTGCAAACAGGATACCAACTCCCACTGACTCATCCTGAAACCATCAACTAACAGCCCCAAAGTGCCACCGAGCCCCGGGCACTGTACTGCCCGGGATGTTTCCTGCCAAAAGGGGAAGCAGGCACATGTGAGCCTCAGCAGTGTGTGCACAGAGAGCTGCCTCCTCTGCCCTTGCCCTTGTTCTGCCCTGCTCCCAGTCTGGCTCAGTTGTGTCCTTTGCTGGCATTGCTGTTCAGGACCTAAGTCTCCATGAAAGCCCTGGCAGGCAAAATGAGATGGAAAAACTGAGACAGAGGAAAAGGAGGGGAACATCGAGGTGTACAGCACTGCCCCTGAAGCTGGCAAGGGTATGCCCTATGTCTTGGCACACACACACAGAGCTCGGAACAGGGGTCCAGACTGCTCCCTGGGGGCTCTCAGGCTGCTTCAGTGCCCCTAGGATCTGCATCCTCATTCCTGCTGGCTGCCAGCCTCTTGAGATCCTTGTTGGGCACAATGCCATGCCACTATACCATGATGTAGCAGGGCTCTGTGGTTTCAGTGAAGCCCAGGGAGCCCTCAAAAGCCATGTCCATTTCCTGACATCTTTTCTCACTCCTTTTCTGCATTTCTTCCCCTGTATGATTGAAAGCCTAGATACTACAGTCCATAGGCACCATTCCCAGCCTTGCCTGCCCTAACCCTGCTAGCTGTGGGCAGTAGTTCCTGCCTGGCTGGAGCATTCAGCATCATCCTGCTGCTGTCCCACAGCTTGAGAGCCCAGGGCCACATACGCTGGAGCCATTCTGCTCCATGGATGACAGCACTGGGGACAGCATTTCCATAGGGTGTTCAGGATGGCTGGTAGAGCAACAGGGAGCTTTTCTTTGGCACTTAAAAGATGTCATGTGCGGGACTTGCCCCAGGACACCCTGTGTGCAGGGGCAATGCCCTGGGAGGACTCACAGTTAGTGGATCCAAACACCCTGACTCTGTGGCCCAAGGGACATGGCTCTGAGCCAGGCAGGGAGCCAGGGCAGGTGCTGCCAGGGTGGCTTGGGCAGAGACCAAGGCCAGAGGCCAGGTCATGAGACCATCAGGAATGTGGGACAGCACCAGCACAGGCAGGGCGGTGTGTGTGTATGGGTACTGCCATCTGCAGATAACTTCACGCAGAGACAGGAGCTTGGCTACCCCGCAGGTAGGTTCCCTTGAGACGTGCTCAGGGCTCCATGTTCCCAAGTCTTCAGGATCACAGAGGAGATGGACCACAAAGTCTTTGGAGCTTCTAGCCCATGGAGGGGTTGGGCAAGTGGGTCCTTGGGCTTCAGGTCCTGGGTCCTTGGAGGAGATTTGCAACTGTGTCTCCAGGGCTGTGCTGCCCCATGGCACACTGCTAGGTCTGTCCCTTGCTGGCTTCTCAGGGTTTCCATGGCCATGCCAAACAGAAGAGCAGCTGTGAAGATCCCCAAGACCCATCCAGGAGCAGCAGGAGGGAAGGAGCAGGAAACCCAGGTCAGGATTTTGACCCACCCACGTGTGTCCCCACTGAGCACCTCCAAGATAGGGACCCACTCTGCTGCAAGACAGGGGCTTGGAGGTGCTCCTTTGTGTGGGCTGTGGGCCAACCACACACAATTCTTTGTGAGGAGCCTAGGGTGACTGCATCCTTCCTTCTCCAGGGACCTAGTAAAAGCCCAGCTCCCCTCAATTCTGGGCAGCTCTGCACCCAGCAACCCTCCCAAACCAGTCACCCTCCTCAGAGCACGGAGCTGGGCACACAGTGCCTCTCCACTACATCACCAGGCATCCTTTGTCCTCCTGGACCTCAGCAGTGTTTTGCCAAGAAGTTTGAGGAATAATGTTGCTTTGTGCTGGACAAGAGGAGCTTTTGTTAGCACCGAGCAGCTGCCAAAGGGCCTGCCCTGAGCACAGGCACCCTTGGCAGCACCACTGGGGCAGCCAGAAAGGGATTCATTGCTCCCAGCTACACTTGGCCCACGAAGCAGCATGGAGAGTGAGATGGTTACAGAGAGCTCGAGGAAAGGAAAACGAAGGGGGAGAGAAGGCTGAGCAGGAAGAGGGAGGGATAGGTGGGAAATGGAGAGAACCAGAAGGACAGGAAAAGGGAGAGAAAGAAGAACGAAGGAATGGATGGAAGCAAGGACAGATGTAAAGAAGAAAAAATGGCAGGAAGGAGGAAAAGAAGGAAAAAAGGATGGAAGGAAGGACAGATAGGAAGATGGATGCATGGAAGGAAATATGGATAGGAGGAAGGATGGTTGAATGGCAGGGAAAAAGGATGGATGGAAAGAGGGATAGAAGGAAGAGTGGATGGGATTAAGGAGGAGACCTGGCCTGGTTCAGTGCTTAATGCTGAGGGGCATCCAGCCCTGGGTTCAGAGCTGACAAGAGATAGATGTGGCAGCATGTTGGTCCCTCCAAAACCACCCGTGAACACCCCAGCACATGCCCCTGGGAGAGGTCAGGCAGGAGCAGGGTGGGAAGCGCCCAAGAGCAGGGACAACCGTGGCACCCTGGTACACACATCCCGTAGCCATGCGCCAGTCCAGGGGCAGAAGCGCGGAGCTGCCCTGTGCATGGCTGAGGGGCGTGAGGGCGCCGGCTCGAGCGGAGCGAGGGCTCCTCGGCCCCTGGGGCAGCAGCCCCGCTCCGGACAGCCAGCACCGGCGCCACTGTGGGCGGGATGAGCCGGGTCGGGGCACGCCGTGTACCAGGGCCGCCGTGTGCCGGCCCCGCCGTGTGCCAGCCCCGCCGTGTGCCGGCCCCGCCGTGTACCAGGGTCGCCGTGTGCCGGGGGCCGCCGTGTATCGGCCCCGCCGTGTATCGGCCCCGCCGTGTATCGGCCCCGCCGTGTACCGGCGCCGCCGTGTACCGGCCCCGCCATGTGTCCGGCCTCGCCGTGTACCGGCCCCGCCGCGCAGGGGGAGCGGCCCCGGCGGTGCCTTTAAGGGGCGGCCACCGCGGCCCGGGGGTGGTGCCGGCGCTGCGCAGGGTCGGGGCGGGTGCGGCGGAGCCAGGCCCGGGCCGAGGCCGTTTTGCTTCCTCGCAGCCCACGGCCAGCGGTAGCCGGCGGCTAGGAGGGGATGGCGGTGTGCGGAGGGTGACCGCGGAGCGGAGCGCGGCGCGGCCCTTTCGGCGGGGCCGGCCTGACCCGACCATGGGGTTCCTGCATCAGCTCCATCTTCTGCTCTGGAAGAACGTGACACTGAAGCGGCGCAGCCCGGTGAGCGGGGGCGGGGGGGCCCTGCAGCCCCGAGGGGCGAGGCCCTGGCCTCGGAAATTGTGTTGGAGGGTCCTGCCGGTCCCTGGGCTCGGCGGTGTCCGCCTGCCTCGGGCCGCCCGTGCGCGGATCCTCCGGCCCGGCGCACCCCCGGGCCCCGCTGTGGCAGCAACAGTTGGGGCTCTGTGTCTTCACTGTCGTGTCCGTGGGGCCGCCCGGACCCGGGGGCTGCAGGAGGAGCCCGGGATTGGGGCTGGATGTCGCCCCCACCGGGCTGGAATCGCTCCCCGAGCCCCGGTACCCGCCGGGTATTAATGGGTGCTCAGCTCATATGTGGGTCGGAGCCGCCGGTCCTGGGCGGGCTGGAGAAAAGGCAGCTTTATGGGTTTGGGGGCCGGGGGGGTGGTGCGCGGCCCTCCCGGGCTGGCAGAAGGGGTAAGATGGCATCGTGCTGGGGCCTGGGGGCCGCTGCCGCTGTGTCGCAGGCTGCCCGTGGCGGGTCACCCACAGCCTCTCGAGGGACCCCGCAGCTGTGGGCAGCGGGTGGGTGCGCGGCCCGAGGGAGCCCGGTATTTTTAGCGGATGGGGGAGGGGACAGAGCTGCTGCTCACAAGCTGGCATCGCTTTTCTTTTCCCCTCCCAAATATCCCGCAGGCCCGATGCTGCTGTTCCTCACCCCCAGCCGCCAGCACCTGACCCCAATGTCCCGGTAGCCGGAGCAGCAGAGGCCCCTGTGACAGGAGCAGGGCCGAGCCTGGCGCTGCAGGCGGGTTTCCCTGCACGGACGGCCCCGGTGCCCCCCAAAATGGATGAGGGGGATGATGCTCTTTGGCTGAGTCATCTCCCCTCTTTACCCCGAGCAGAGCTGCGTGGCCACGGCAGGGGCTGCACCAGCCCCTTGCCCGCAAGGATAAGCAGCCTGGCACAGCCGGGCCCTGGCACACATCGGCTGAGCCGGCCCTGGCTGCCGCGGCCATTGCGTTACAGAGTCGGGGTGCACACAGCTTTTGGGGACCCCTTTCTCCGTGACCGTCCCTGCCAGCCCTGTGGGCAGAGTGGCAGCGCAGCGCAGGAAGCTGTGGCCAGAGGAGGAGGGTGAGGTGCCCAGGTCCCATCATCTCCGTGTGTATGGACTGTGGCTGGAGTGCCCCTGCTGCAGGCAGGGTGACAGGGTATGGAGCAGCCACCCCTTGTCCACTCAGCGATGCCATGAGTGCATGGGGTGTGCAGGGTGTGTGCCCAGATGAGGGCTGGTCCCAGTGCCGTGGGTGCTCATGGATGGATTTGATGCAGTACTTAGGGCAGCTGTGCCTTGAGGATGTCACCTCCTTCCTTGTGCTACTGCTGTGTGGGAATCCCAGAGTCACTTGGTGTCCCTGGTCTGTGCAGGGGCCATCATCCTGCCCAGTGCCTGGGGAGCTTTGCCCTCTCCAGGCAGTGCTGGGGCTGGCTGGCCAGGACAGAGCCCTGCGTGGGGGCTGCACCTGGCATTCAGCAGTGGGTTCACCCGTGCAGGTCTGCCCTGGCAGTGGCCACTGATGGATGTTTCAGTGAGAGAAACCAACTCCCACTGAGAGCAGCCTGAGGTTGGGGAGCTGGAGCAGGGAAGGGAGGATGTGCTACTAGCCCGTTCTCTTGTTAGGTGTTCACCTGGGGTTGGCAGAGCTGAGGGTTGCTGGGCTTCTCCCAGCCTCAGAGAAGGAGTGTGGGCACCAGCAGCTGCGTTTGGGCACAGCCTGGTGCTGCAGGTGCTCCCCTGGGGTCAGTCCTTGTCACCTTGTGCTCCCCTCATGGCAATAGGTGGAGCAGCAAAGCCAGTGCTGCAGGGTGGGAAGCAGAGATCCCAGGTTTGACTGAGGGCTCTGGGCTGGGACTTGAGAGCTGGAGCAGTTCTGTGTTCTGCCCATGAATGTGGGTGGCCTAGGGGCATCCCTGTTGTCCATGGCAGCAGGATTACAGTAGGGTACTGCCATGGTTTTGGGACAGACTTTATTCATAGGCACCTTGGTGAGGGCTTGGCCAGGCCATTTCTAGGTGGATGGTGTGTGTAGGGAGACCTGCAGCATGGCCAGGGGGATGGCCAGGCACTGTCCCTGGCCAGTGGCACCTCTTGTAAGGCCTTGTAAGGCTGTTCCCAGCTCACAATGGCTTTGGACCTTGCCTGGTGGTGTTCAGCTGTTCCAGGGGCTGTTCTGGGGTTGGGCCTCCATTTTATTCTTCCCAGAGCAGAAATTCAGGCAGGAGCCCTAGGATGATGGAAGTCTGAGCAGAACAGCATCGGTGGCTCTTGGTGGAGAGAAGCTGAGGCTGTGGAGTCCCCTGGGGTGCTCATGGCAGCCCTGGGAGTTGCTGGCTGTGCTTTGAGTCTGCTGGAACAGGAATTGTTAAAGGATGACCTCTCCCATGACTTTGGTATCTGGTTTAAACCTATGTTGGATGTAAAATTGGCAGATGTTCTCTCAGAAGTCACCACAGCTGCAGTACAGGGTGTTCACCTGCCTGCCCTGGGGTGCTTTGTGCCTGTTGATTTGGGATGGGCAGGCAACCACAGCTGGAGCTCCTAGTGATGGAAGTGTGCTGCCAGTTTGCTTGGTCCTGGGGAAGGGTTGGTGGGCAGGTCAAGGCTCTTTTGGGGTACTAGTGGGAGCAGTTCTGTGCTGTTTTGGTGCTGCAGCACATTGGTGGAGCTCCCTGTGGCATGGGCCCTGGGAGGAGGGAAGGGGTATAGGGAGAGCTGACATCACTGTGGCAGGATCTGTGCCTTCTGCACTTTGTCCTGAAGAAGGAAAACTCCACACAGGAGCTGGCAGATCTGTCCCTTCCCCCTGGCTGCTGGTGGCAGAGGGCTGGAGGTAAACTGATGCTGCCAGAAAACGAAAGACTGAGATTTGGAGTGCTGTGGGGGCTGTAACAGTGCCTCTGCTGGAGTACAGTGTTCCTAGGACCCTGTGCATATGGCCCTGCCAGCTCCTGCTGCCAGGGCTGGGAGGGTGCTGGTACTGAATGCAGCAGGAATCAGTTGGTTACTGCCCAGGCTCTGAGTGCACTTTGCCCCCTCGTTGTTTGCAGCAGGTGTGGGGAGGGGAAGCATGGGTTTGGCACGGGTGTGCTGGCCCAGCAGCATCTCTGTTGGCAAGGCAGGTGGGGGACACTTGCTGGGAAACACCTTCCTCCACACTGGCTGCTGGCATGACCCTATGCTCGGGTTAGGCATCTCGTGCCAGTGGGAGGGTGGCCCTGTCCCCGTGCTGTGTGGCCTTTGCATAGGGCACTGATGATGCTGTGCCCTCTTGGCCCAGCACACAGATGCCTGGTTGACACTGCAGGAATGGGGAGAACCGTGGTGGGTGTTCCTGAGTCTTCAGCTCAGGAGAGTTGTTGACAAACCCCAGAAGGGATTTCTTGCTCCTCCAACCTTCCCAAGGCGGGACTCCAGGCTGCTGTGCCAGGGCTTTCAGAGGTGGGGATGTGCCCATGCTTGAGGGCAGGGAATAGTGGGACAGATGGACATAAGTGGAAGTGACCAGAGGCAGAGGTGAGGATGGCTAGGCCTTGGCAGGATGGGAGTTGGCAGCCCCTGGACCTCGCCTCGTCTGTCTCCATGGGGCAGGTGACCTTGAGGGAACCTCTCAGGCCCACACCTGGGTGGTGACCGTCAGTGGGTGTCCATGGTCAGGTCTCCACTGGAGCTGGGTGGCTTAGCCTCAGGCATTTTGGGGCCTAATTTGTCCTTAAAGCTCTTGAGCTCATCTTTCCCAGTGGCCATGGCTTTACCTGCCTTTACTTTCTGGCTGTGGGCAAAAGTGGGCATTTAACAGTGATTAAAGTCTCGACCCATGAAAATGTAAGGGTATTTCTGCAGCTTTAAAATGCTGTTGGAAAAGTTGGATCCTGCAGGAGCTGAGAGCCCAATCCCTCAGGGTTCCTGCAGGCCAGCACCTATTGCCAATTCCTGCTGGCACTGTGGGCAGCACTGGGATTGGCAGAGAGGCTGGCATGGAGTAGGCAGCATTTCCTTTCTCCCATGAGAAGCACAGGCAGACCCTGCCCTGTCCTCTGCAGGGTGTGTGCGGGGATTTTGGTATGTGCTCTGTGTGATGGTGCTTCACCTGTGTTGGAGCCAATAACAGGTGCCAGGCTGTGAGGGAGGGGGGCTGACATGGCACGTTTGGGGTGCAGGGGTGTCACTGGAGTTGCCAGCTGGAGGGTCTTAGTATGGGAATGCCCAGCCCTGACTGCCCCTCTCCCACACCATGCTGGCTGGAGGCTGTGGGCATCAGGCATTGCTGGGGGCAGGCAGGAGGGAACTGACAAACTTTTGGGTGACAGTGATGATGCCTCTCCCTGACCTGGCTGTCCCCACGAGGACTGCCCCCTGAGCTACTGGGACATTTGTGCTACCACATACTGGGGGCACCAGTGGAGTTGCGCAGTTGTCCATGACCTGACACCCATGTCTATGCTGACCCTGGCTCCAGCACATCTCCCAGCTGTCCCAGTGCTGGCTGGAGAGTGGGAATGGTGGCACCATTGTGTCAGGCCGGGCTGTTTGCTCTGCTCTGTTTGCACCACTGTCCTGTGGTGCTTATCTGGCCTTTTGGCCTGGCTGTGTGGGAGCTGTGTGTCATAGCAGGCACTGCTGCCTCCTGCTTGGTCTCCTCACAGGCTCTCGCTCCCATCTGACAATGTGGCAGAGGGTGGGCAGAGGCATTGCATCACTGTCCCAGTGCTCCAAGAAAGACATGTCCCCCTGCCAGGGGCCAGCACCCTGCTATGGCACCCACCCAGCTCTGCCTCCCTGCTGGGGGAATTGGGCAGGACCCCACCACCTCTGCCTCCAGCCAAGGGCAGGGCTGAATTTGGGACAAGTTTTCCCAGTGTCTGTAGGGTGACAGGTGGACACCCTGCACTTGTGCAAATCTGAACAGTTCCTATGACCTCATCCTGCTCGCATCCAACCAGGCTGAAATGAACATGTGGCAGGGGATGTGGAAGGAGTGAGTGCCACCACCCAGGAGCTGTCCCTGGCCCCCACAGCCACTGTCACTTGGTATAAGGGCTCTGGGGACCAGTGTCCCACTCTCAGTCCTGCACCTGTGCCCTCGGCAACAGAGAAGGGAGGCAGGAGGTGGATGATGGCATGGCAGACTAGCTGCTGCAATCATGGCCAGCTGCTGGCGAGGATCGGCCCTTCTCCTCTCCTTGGCCCTCTCCTACCTACTGGGGAGCATTTCCTTCTCAGCTGCTTGCATCATGGCCTTTCCTCCTTACCTCCTCACACAATCCCAAAATGTCCCCTGGTGTCTTGCACCTGTGGGGAGGGACCCCACCATCCTCAGGCTGTGCTGGTGTCACCGCTGGGTGCCTCTCTGGAATTGTGAGGCTCTGTTGGGTCCTGCTGCGTGCCAGTGCCCCACTGTGGGTGTGGAGCAGCCCTGGCCTCCCCAGCTCTGGGAAGTTCCCATGGGGGCAGCCCTGGGGACCGGGGGGCATGGTCGGTCCTAGAGGTGCAGCCTGGTAAATAGCAATATGTTACCATGTCTGCCCATCACCGTGTCACTCTGGGTGCCAAAGGTATGAGCCAGCCTGCTGTGACACTGGGGTATGTGGCAGTGCAGAAGGGGCTGGGAACAAGGGACATCCCTGGGGATGGAGATGAGAAAAAGTCAATGACCCCTGGCAAAAAAATAAATAACAACAAGCAGGTTCCAACAAGCTGTTGCCGCCAAGGACAGTCTCCACACGAGCCTGGTACAGGCCAGCGTGGGTGTGTGGGGATGGTCCCCCCAGTGCCCGAGCACAGAGGCCCTGTTGTGTGCCTGGTAAACAGGCAGGGGGTGGAGCAGGGGCCACAGGACAGCAGTGTGTGTCAGGGTGTCCCCTGCTATCCTGCCTTGTGCAGGAACAGTGACACCAGGGACTGTCCCTGGGACTGGTGTTACCAGAAAGATAAGGATTCTCAGGCACTGCTCCTGGGGGCATTTTCCATCTCCTCCAGTCCTTCTTCCTCTCTAAAACCAGGAACTCTGGCATTGAGAGTGCAGCATGGGCAGCACCCATGGGTGCAGTTGTGCTCATCCCACAGAAGTAGCACTTGTGGCCATTTGCTGGCTGGGACCTGGGTGCAGGCCTCCCTCTGCTTACTGCCATTTGGGGCTGCTGTGACTTTCTTGACAGTGTTGGCAGCCCCTCAGTGGGGCAGCACGGAGGTGATGTTGGAGACAGGAAAGTCTGACCCTGTCACCTGTTGGCAGGTGTGTCTTTCATGGTAAAATACATTCTTTTCACCCATTGCCCACTGGCACTGATCACTGCTGAGAGGCTGGTGTGGGTGGTGTAGCAAGCTCCTTCCCAGTAGTGCAGCTGGGCCCTGCCCTGCCCATGGGTGGCAGCAGGTTTCAGGGTATCAGCAGCTGCTTTGGGTTTAATCTGGCCCTGGAGAGAGCCAAAGTTGTCTCACCCCACCTTGTCCCTCAGTTTTTGAACCTGCAATGGTTCCCTGCCACTGGGCAGTGGGGCTGTGACGTGCCAGGGTACTCTGGTGCAAAGTGGCAGCAGCTGTGCTGGCAGTGTGCCAGGTGCTTGCTCCTGCTGGTGGCTGGAGATGCTGATGCCTATCCCCAGGGCCTCTGGGCACAGAGCCAGCCTGGACTTCTGAGCCACTGTGGCCAGGAATTCCTGGGAATTTGCTGTTATTTACCATATGCTGCCAGTGGAAATTCCTTCCAGCCAGAGCCTTTTGGGAGGGCATGGAAGGGGTGCCAGGATGACCCAGTTGCGCCTGGAGCTGGTGCCAGGGCCTGGCTGAACTGAAATTCTACCCTCTGCTATTAGACTCAGCTATTGAAACCTTGTTAGATCCAGCAGTGGCGCGGGTGACAAGGGGTCATCATGCTGCTCCAGGCTGTGAAGGCACTAGCCTTCAGGTCTTGAGGTCTTCTCCCTGAGTAGCCCCAGCTATGGTCGACCATCGAGGCTGAGCTCAAGCCCCAGCCCCCTGTTTGCACTGCTGAAGGCATCCATCCCCTCTGTGTACCCTGCCCTGTTCTGCAGTGCTCTGTGCAGGGTGGTGCAGGCAGGAAGTGGGATGCCCAGGAACCTGTTGGCTGCTGGCTGAGCTGTGACAGAGCCACCAGCCATCTGCCATATGTGGACACAGTGCTGCACTGCACCAATGCCTGGCAGTCCTTTTACTGCCCATGCTTCTCCCTGGTGGCTGGGTTCTGTCCCTAAGCATCCTTTTCCTCTGCTCTGTGTCATCCCCAGTGGGTGCTGACCTTCGAGATCTTTATCCCCCTGGTTCTCTTCTTCATACTCCTGGGGCTGCGGCAGAAGAAGCCAACCATCCCTGTGAAGGAAGGTGAGTCCCAGCAAGGTGGTGCTTGGGACACTGCCACGTTTGGGGGCACCCTGAGGCCCTGGGGAGGTGCTCCAGCCTGGGGCAGGGGGTACCTAGGGAAGCCTTCTGGGAGACATTGCGTTGGGCAGGGGCTACAGCCAAGGACTGATGGGTGGAAGAAGCAGTCTATCCCAGCCTGGGGAGGCTCCCCTGGGGGGGGCAGCACCAACCAGCTTGTGCCTGTCATCGGCATGGACATTTTGTGTGGGGAAAGGGGAGCTGAATGGTGCTGGAACAGCCACAGTCCCCCTCAAGGAGTCAAGGGTCAGCTGGAGTGGCTCTGGGAAGTGTGGGGGAAAGTGACCTACAGGAAGCCCTACACCTAGCCTTGGGGTGCTCAGAGGCCTGGCAGGGTGATAAATTAATGGGACTGGAGCTGAGGGCTCTGGGAGAATTCCAGCTGGAGCTTTGGCCTGGGCTCTGGTGCCTGCGGGCTGTCCTGCTGAGAGGAGACAGCAGAGTGAAGCTGCCAGCTCGCAAGGGCCCATGGATGCCCACCTTGATGAATGCCCTGGCACAGGTGGCACAGCAAGGCTGGGGGAGATGCTGGGCACTGGTGGTGACCCCATGTAACGATGGTTTGAGCCTGTGTTTCAGTGTGTGCCGGCGAGGGAGAGCCCAGCTGCCAGCGTGGTCCGGCTGCGGCAGGCACTACCCACGTTCCTGCCTTGGCACTGACATGCTCTCTGTGTTCTGTGGTTTTTGGTTTGGTTTTTCATTCTTTTCTGCTCATGTTTTCTTTTTCTTTCCCACCATCTCCCCTGCCCGCCTGCCCTTCATGCCTCAACTGCATGCGCCAGTCTGTAAGTTGGTGGGACGGGTGGGCGCCTCCCTCCATTCCCTTGCCAGTGCTGGCCTCGTAGTCTGGGGAGGAAGAGCCTGGTTTAGATCAACTCACTTTTGCCTTAATCCATGCCTCTGTAAACCCCTTGCCTTCCTCCACAACTGGTGAAGATGAGCTTGGGCAGCACAGTATGGTCCCTACCTGCTCCTACATGGGGACTGACCAGCCACAGTGGTGTACCCCCTTGGTTGGTGGTGCTGGGTTCCCCAGGTGCTGGGGCCACTGGTGGCCATGGCCCCAGCCTCCTGGGTTGCATAGGGCTCTCCAGGCCAGGTGGAGCTTGTCTTACCCCTTCTTGCCTTCCTCCTGGAGCAAAGTCTGCTGGGTCCTGTCACCCATGTGGTGGCCTCTGGTCACCCAGTCTTGCCCAGTTGCCAAGGGGTTGAGGCTGGCTCCCACTCTGGCACCACCACCAGGTCCCAGTCTTGGCCCCTCATGGCTGGGACAAGCTGGGATGTAGCACTAGAGGAGCCTCCAAGGCCAGCAAGATGTGGTGCACTGACTTTGTCACCAAATGGTGGCATGGCCACCTGTGTGGGTTCCAGCACCCCAGCAGGCTGCTGGCCTATCCCATGCTGCACCTCTCCCTTGTTCCTGCCAGAAGCCCATATTCACCAGTTTCCACTGACTGTGGCCTTGCTAACAGCACTGACCTGTCTCTAACCACAGGGTAATTGGCAGGGCGGTAAGAGCAGGGTCCCTGCCCAGTGACAACCTGTAGACAACTCAATTAGACAGGGGCATTCTGGCCTTGCCCTGCCCTGGAGAAGGACACGGGAGGGTCCCAGGAGGGATGATGGCTCAGTGCCAGTGGAGGGGGGAAGGTTTGCCAGCCCTTTGCTGCTTCTTGTTTCTTCCTGCTCCGTGTTTCCATTTCCATCTACTTCCAGCCACCACACCTTGAGGCAGCTGGGTTGGGAGGAGGCTGGGGGCTCTGGGAGCTGCAGGTGACAAACCTATTTTGTTGTATTTTTCCTCCCTGTTGTATTGTTCCTCCTTTTCCTCTGGAGATCCACCACTGCCTCTGAGGCTACTAACAGGAGGGGCTGGGAGCCTGGAGGAGGTTGGTGGCCATCTTGGGGACAAGTGACAGAAATTGGCATTGACATGGGGCTCAAAGGGAGCCATCACCCAGGGAAGAATGGGTGGGGGCAAGAGGGTTGGAGCCAAGGGTGTTGGAGCTGCCTGCAGCTCCACAGAGTCACCAGCCAGGACATCCCTGGTGGGAAAGCTGCTGACTTCTGATCGTGGCTGCCAGCCTCCCGTGGGCTCACAGACTCCAGCGCGTGCTTTTCTGAACTGAGTGTCTGTTTCTCTGGTGGCCCTTTCCTCCTCTCTGCCTCTTTGCCTTTCCTCCCCGCTGCCTGCACTTTCCTTGGCCTCTTCTGCACTCTTACTGGCTCCAGCTTTCTACACGGCGGCGCCGCTCACATCAGCCGGAATTCTGCCGGTCATGCAGTCCCTCTGCCCCGACGGCCAGCGTGATGAGTTTGGCTTCCTGCAGTACTCCAACTCCACGTGAGTCCTGCCCTCACCATGCACTTCCTCTCTCAGCCCTCACACTCCTGCAGAGCCTGCCCCTTTCCACGCTGGCGCTACCACCCTAGGGCTGAGGCAGAAGTTGGTGTCCCCCAAAGTGCTTGGGTGCAGACCATTGTGTCGTTAGTGCAGGGGACATCTCTGTCTGTTCTGCTGTGGGCTCCCAGGTGCTTGGTGCTGGGAGGAGGATGGAGGTGGCCCTTGGAGACACCTTGAGTTTCTGGGGCTCTCCTCTGAACCCTGGCACACTGGATTTCAGTGCTCAGGCAAGGGTAGTGGTGCCCTGTTTCAGACAGGACTGCTGTCCCCTGCACCTGAGGGGCTCTTTTCCCCAGAGCTCTGGGGAAGGTGTCCCCATCCCTCTAGTCCCTGAAGTCAGGGCGATGCTGGGCTCTCACAGGGTGACACAGATTCTGGAACACCTCAGCGAGGCAGTAGAGCAAAGCAGCCTCTTCGACCCGCAGCACCCAGGACTGGAGGAGGAGCTGGAGTCACTGCGCCGGCACCTGGAGGCCCTCAGCAGCCCTGAGCCCAGCTCCATGGAGACCCACTTCAGCAGCCGAGCAGGTGGGTTGTATTCTGCCTGCCCCTGCTGCCTGTGCGGGCAGTGACAGATAGCGCCAGCTTGCACGGCACCCAGCTAAGTGATGGTGTGGGACAGGGGACCCTGCCACTGTCCTGCACTGCTGCATTGGGCAGGGCCAGCTCTGGGGCCATGCCATGTCCCTGATGCTGGTGGCTGCTCTGACCTCCCACGTTGTTCCTTTGCAGGATCCAGCTTCACACTGGCATGGGCGGCCAAAGACCAGGGCGAGCTGCGGCGCTTCCTGGTGCAGAACCTGTCCCTCCCCAACAGCACGGCTGAGCTGCTCCTGGGCTCCAGCATTGACCTGCGGGAGGTGGGTGACCTCTGGGCTTTGCAGGGGTCTGTGCTGCCCTGTGAATGGCACCCAGCTGGGATTTGTCCTTCCCTGCCACCCTACACCAGGGCCCTGCTGGCCAAGCAGGTGCAGCACTGGTGCTCCACTTCTGGCACACCTGGCAGTCCTGCTCTCATTTTGGTGCAGGTGTGCCGGCAGTTTTTTGATGCCTTTCCTTTGGTACCTGATGAGACCCATGAGCGAGACCTGTGGGATGGGTTTGGCCCCAGCAAGAAGATGGCACAGCTGCAGGTGGGGAGTGGTGCAGCATGCAGGGGGTGTGGTAGGGTAGAGCCCATCCTCTTGTCTCCTCCATATCCCACCCCAGGTGATCTAGGGGCATCTGTCCCAGTTGAGGGGCCATGACAGAACATTGTCAAGGTGCAGAGCAGCAGCAGAGGTGGCTGGGGTCCATCTAGGTGCTGTCACCAGTTCCCCCAGCATCATGATACACACCAATGTGCCTGGTTTACCATTGCAATGGGGGTTGGTGCTGCCTGCGCGATGACTGTGGAGGGAGCAGGGGAGATTGTTCCCCCCTTGCATCTGGCGTGTGAGGGACCCCTGCTCCCTGTATCTGCACATCTCTTTTCTTCCCCTCTCTATGGAGACCGTGGATGCTGTGGGGCTGTTCATGTATGCTTAGGTACACACAAGGAGGGGGGCCTGGGGGAAGCCCACATTTCACCAGCCAAGCCATCCCCATTCTTTGTCTTGCAGAAGAGCCTCCCCAGTGGCTGGAGAAGCCTGCAGGAAGGGCTGGTTCACAGGGTGCTGCGGGACCCAGTGGCAGCCCCACACCAGCCAGCACTGCTGCACATGCTCTCCCAGGCTCTGGGCCTCACCAGCACTGCTGTGGCACCTGCCATCTCTGATAGCCCCCAGGCCTTCGTCACCGAGATGGAGGTGAGCACCTCACGGGGCAGCCTGGGCTGCTCTGCCTGAGCAGGTGCTGCAGTGCTGTCACTACAACTTCCTGCCCTGTAGAATGTCCTCTTCACTGGGCCGGTGCTGGAGCAGCTGACATGTGAGCAGAACCCAGGGGAATTGCACCGCCTGCTGCGCGTGTCTCCCAGGCAGCAGCCACTGCTGGCAGCGTATCGGGCACTGGCCTGCAATGGCAGCCAAGCCACCCGCCAGGAGCGCTTTGCCCAGCTGGCCTCCAAGCTCCAGGAGCAGCTGGACACCCCCAAGATCATCAGCAAGGTGAGAGCTGGGCAGGTGGGGCAGGCTGGTGGCAGGGAAGAGGGTTGGGCAGGGTTTTCTACTCAGCTGGCATTGTGTTGGGATGGGGAGCAGTTACATGGCCTGGCTTCTGCTGGCCATCTGCTTCTCTGATGTCAGCACTGCCCCACCCACCTCCGTGGTAAGATCCCAGGTGGTTTTCCCTCTAACAGTTGCTGGAACACTGCCTATTGGATAGGACTGGAAGTCCTCAACATCTTCCTAGGTGTTCCTGCCACCTTCTCCCCCCAGGACCAGCAAAGTCCTTGGTGGCACAGCTCAAGCCTGACTCTGAGGTCTCACTCCTTGTCCCACCTAAGCTCAATGTGTCTTTTGTACGAACATAGGACCACCCTTCCTGTCTTGAGTGATATCTTGTACCCTCACACAAGTCCCTGCCAGCATTTGCCACCATTCTCACTGCCTCATAGGCACCATGCACAGCAATGAGTCCAAGGCCTTACCTTGGCACAGCTCCAACCCAGAAAGTGGAGTTGCTATTCCTTGGGGTCCTCGTTGGTCCCTTCCTAATGGCAAGTAGGACCCTGTTGTCCCAGCAATGAGTAACTTCTTGTCCACTCATACTCACAGCTGAAGCTAGAGGAGGTGAACAGCACAGCCACCCAGCACCGCCTCCGTGCCCTCCTCGAAGACCTGGTGGAGATGGAGAAGGTTTTCCGAGATGTGGACATCCTCTCGGCACTGGCTAAGCTGCTCCCCAGGGGAGCCTGTGCCAGCAAGGCCCCACCACCCACGGCCAACAGCACCAGCTGGGCCAGCGCCAATGCCACGGCTGGCAATACCACAGCAGAGGAGGAAGAGGGCACTGGGGAGGGCCCATCTGGCACTGACAACCCCCAGGGGCAGTTCTCAGCATTTGTGCAGCTCTGGGCAGGGCTGCAGCCCATCCTCTGCGGCAACAACCGGTAGGAGCTCTGGGGGATGACTCCAGGTTCTCCCTGCACAGCCTGGGGCTGTCACCCCTTACTGAGCAGGCAGGATGGGTGCTGTGCTGCTGCCAAGGATGCTTCCTGTGTTGGGCAGCACCACGCAAGCCCTGGAATCAGTATGAAGGGCTGTCATGGGCAGGGGTGGGGATGCCTGCAGCAACGGGTGCTGAGCCTGAAACAGAGTGGAAAACCTGAGCTCCCTTTGCAGGACCATCGAGCCTGAGGCACTGAAGCAGGGCAACATGAGCTCGCTGGGCTTCACCAGCAAGGAGCAGCGGAACTTGGGCCTCCTTGTGCATCTGATGACCAGCAACCCCAAAATCCTGTATGCACCTGTGGGCACCGAAGTTGACAAAGTCATCCTGAAGGTGAGGATGCATAGGCTGGGACCCCTGTCCTTCTTCTCCCACCAGTCCTGCTCTGCAGATGGGCTGTGTAGCAGGGAAGAGGTTGACTCCCAGACACAGGCAGTGGGAGGTGGGCAGGTATCTCTATGGCTGCTAGCCATCCCAGAGAGCCAGAAGCCCCTGCCTCTGCCTGCTGTATGATTTTCTGCCTGGCCCCCAGGCCAATGAGACCTTCGCCTTTGTGGGCAACGTCACCCACTACGCCAAGGCATGGCTGAACATCTCCCCCGAGATCCGAGCCTACCTGGAGGAGGGCAGGCTGCAGCGGCGCATCCACTGGCTCCAGCAGGTAGGACAGGGATTCACTGCCTTGGTGGTGGAGAAGGGGTCGTCCTCCCCCCAGATACCCTGGGGTTCTTCGTATGGTACTCCCTGGTATCTGCCTTGCTCTTGTGGAGACTCATCTGGATCCTTGCACAGTGTGCACCCTGTCCCACATCCCCAGGAGGAGCTTTGGGTTGTACCTGTGTCCATAGAGGGGGGACAGTTGATCTGAGAGGCAGGGCATATCCCAACTTCTCCCTCTCATGTCTTCCTCTCTATCTCAGTTGACCGCTGACCTCCACAAGCACCCAGAGATCCTGAATGTCTCTGACAGTGATGTTCTCCACAACTTTCTCAATGGCAACTTCTCCCTGCCCAATGCCAGCATCCTGCTCCAGCAGCTGGATACCATTGACAATGCTGCCTGCGGCTGGGTCCGCTTCATGGCCAAGGTGAGAGGGAGCCTGTGGTAAGGTTGAACCACTGGCAGCCAGGCTCTGTTGGGCTGAAGAGGGTCAGATCCACTGAGACCTTTTTAAAAGCATGGGACAGGAGCCCTGGGGGAGGTGGTGTGTCCTCGTGCAGTGTCCAGAGCTTTGGAGTAGATGTCTAGGGTGGAGGTGCTCACATACTGTTAATTTCAGGGGCTGGGGTTGGCTTGGGGTGTCACATGCTGTACTGTGTGCATGTTCTGTGTGCTAGATGCATCCAGGGCCTTGGGGTAACTCTAGCCTGCTGGAGCATGTCCAGAGAAGGGCAATGGAGCCAGGGAAGGTTCTGGAGCACAGGTCTGATGAGGAGGGAATGAGAGCTGGGAGAGCTCAGCCTGGAGAGAAGGAGGCGAGGCTTAGGAGGGACCTTCTAAGTCCCTATGATTACCTAGAAGGATGTTGCAGCCAGGTGTGGGTTGGTCTTTTCTTCCAAGTGACAGGACAACAGGAAACAGCCTAAAGTTGTAGCAGGGGAGGTTTAGATTGGATTTAAGAGAAAAATTCTTCACTGAAAGGGTTGCCAGCCCTGGAACAGGCTGCCCAGGGCAGTGGTACTGCCCCTGTGTTCAAAAAATGTGTAAATTTTACACCTGGGGGCATGGTTTAGTGCTGGGCTTGATAGTGTTTGGGTTAATGAACTCTATGATCTTAGAGGACTGACACTGTTTTCTACTACAACGACAGATTCTGAGCTTCAGAAGGCTGAAATGACTTATTTATTTTTGTGTTTCTCTTTTATACCATTCTGCACAGACCAATTTGATTGGTGAAGCAAAGACAAATTTGTTCAATCACATTGGTCAGACTAGAGGGACATCAAAAAGAAGTCCCTCCCAGGAAAAGAATGAATAACAAAGTACAGTTAACAAAAACATCTCTCTTGTTTACAGAAAATTCCCTGAGAAAAGGATTTCAGAAAACCAAAACATCTCAGGCACGGAAAGAGGGCTACAGAGAGCTTTTCCAGTCTTAGTGATTCTATGATTCTCTTCCCACTAGGTCAGCGTGGACATCTTCAAAGGCTTCCCAGATGAGGAGAGCATTGTCAACTACACACTGAACCAAGCCTATCAGGACAACGTCACAGTCTTTGCCAGTATGTCCCTGGGAACCAGCTCTTCTCAGGGGTCCCTGAAACTTTGCCCTTCTCCAGCTGTGCCCTGGAGCCACTAACAGGATGTGGGTTCCTAAGTGCACGTGTTGGGTGGGTGAGGGGGCTGAGTATATCTCATGGTACCTATCCTCTGCCCCATGCTGCTGTCCTGGCTCTCCCACTGCCATGGCCTGCTGCCTATGTGCCCTTGCATTCCATGGGGGTTTCACAACCCATCTCATCCATGGCAGCCCTCACAGAGCCCTCCCCACCCCTGCCTGTTGCTGTGGGCCAGCTGATGTGGCTGGCCCCTGTGGACTCTCTGCCTCTTCTGCTGCCCACAGGTGTCATCTTCCAGACCAACAAGGATGGCTCATTGCCCCCCCATGTCATGTACAAGATTCGGCAGAATTCCAGCTTCACGGAGAAGACCAACGAGATCCGGCGGGCATACTGGCGGCCTGGCCCCAACACCGGTGGCCGCTTCTACTTCCTCTATGGCTTTGTCTGGATCCAGGGTAAATAATGTCAGTGCCCTACCACTGCTGCCCACGACCCTGGCCCCTGTGCACTCAGCCTGGCCTCTCTTTCTTTGCCACAGACATGATGGAGCGTGCCCTCATCAACACATTTGTTGGCCATGATGTGGTGGAGCCTGGCAACTATGTACAGATGTTCCCGTACCCATGTTACACCCGGGATGAGTGAGTAACACTCACCTGCAGCACCTTCCTCCTTCCACTTTGTGGGCTAGGATACTTTAGCTGGGAAAAGGGAACAAGTTTGGGGGCCTGAAAGAAATTGGTGACACTGGGAGTGATGGGCAACCAGTTAAGTCCAGTTCCTTGGACTACCAGGCTCAGGATGCAGGGGAAAGTAAAGGAATGGCACATGGATCTCTTGATGGTTATGGATTATAGTGGTCTGGAGGCAGCTCCTGTAGAAGTCCCAGAGCCACCAACAATCCTGGGCAGGAGGTTGGAGAGGGCTCCATCCACACCAAGGATAGGCAGGGCCCTGGGCTGAGCCCATGGCTACTGCCTGCCTGCAAAGGCTTACCAGCCATGACACTTGATTGTCCTGTGGGCTCACTGGAGTTCTTTTAGGGCACTGAGGTGGTGCTGGGTTAGAGACTGGTTGTCCCTGGGCAGTGGGAGAGTCCCTCCAAAGCCCCATGCCCCAGGGTCTCCACAGGTGTCTGTGGCAAGTGCCATCATCCAATTCTCCCCTCTCTACCTCATCAGCTTTCTCTTTGTCATCGAGCACATGATGCCCCTCTGCATGGTGATCTCCTGGGTCTACTCAGTGGCCATGATGATCCAGCACATTGTGACAGAGAAGGAGCATCGCCTGAAGGAGGTAGGGATGGTGGAAGACATTCTTGGGGAGGAGTAGGCATATCTGAGCCCTACATTCTGTGCTGTGTCCCTGGTCACCTTCCTTGTATTTCTGGGTTTCATGAACTAGGGCAGATGCAGATCCCAAATCCCTTGGCTGAACTGGTCCTCCTGAGTGTCCCCAGCATGAGATGAGCCCTGCCCAGCACTGGAGGGAGCTGAGCTCCTTGGCACCCCAATACAGGGTGCTGTGTCCTGCCCACTCCCAGCAGCTCCCTTGGTGCTACCCCTTGCCCTCCCAGCCCAGTGAGAATGTAAGCAGGGGTGCACAGGGTTGGGGACAGCCCTGCTGAGTAGTTTTGGCCTCACAGGTGATGAAGATGATGGGCCTGAACAATGCGGTGCACTGGGTGGCTTGGTTCATCACTGGCTTTGTCCAGCTCTCCATCTCGGTCACAGCACTCACTGCCATTCTCAAGTACGGCAAGGTCCTGATGCACAGCGACGTCCTCATCATATGGCTCTTCCTTGCCATCTATGCTGTGGCCACCATCATGTTCTGGTGAGCTGCCTGCTCTGTGCTGGGCAGTAAAGGGACATGGGCAGTGCCAGGTTCTTGTGCCATGGAGCCGAGGGTGTTGGGAGCCATGTGGGGAGGGGCACATGTCCCTCCAAGCAGCTGATTTGGGGAGCCAGTTCATTGCCTCAACAGCACCAAAACCAGATGGTGTGAGGAAGGTCCTGGTGAGGTGGGATCTAAGGAGACACTGTTCTCCCTGCAGCTTTCTGGTGTCAGTGCTCTACTCCAAGGCCAAGCTGGCCTCTGCCTGTGGTGGCATCATCTACTTCCTCAGCTATGTGCCCTACATGTACGTGGCCATCCGGGAGGAGGTGGCACATGACAAGATCACAGCCTTTGAGAAGTGCATTGCGGTGAGTTGGCTGCAGCAGCTAAGGACATGCTTCATCCCAGGTTTGCCTCGGGCATCTCACATCAGTACAAAGCCACCAAGCTGTCACCAGGCCCTGGGCAAGCCATTGCCTGTATAAAACCAACTCTCTGTGGGGTTTTGAAGGTATTTCCAGAAGGGTTGGTGCCTTTCGGGGCCAGGAGCATTTCCATGGGGCTGGGTGGGGCAGCACTGGGTGGGAATTTACCCCAGTGTGTTCTCTGGAGCTGGCCTGTGGTTCCTGCTGACCTCCCATTCCCTTCCCTCCACCTCTTCACAGTCCTTCATGTCCACCACGGCCTTTGGGTTGGGCTCCAAGTACTTTGCACTGTATGAGGTGGCTGGCGTGGGTATCCAGTGGCACACCTTCAGCCAGTCACCCGTGGAAGGAGATGACTTCAACCTCCTGCTGTCCATGATGATGCTGGTTGTGGATGCCATAGTGTACGGGGTGCTCACGTGGTACATCGAGGCTGTGCACCCGGGTACGTGTGGGCAGGGGGGCATGAGGGCACCCCAGACCTTACAGGAGCCTCTTTCCTGGGGGACACCTGCCCAGGTGTCCTAATCTCCTGGTGTCAGCCAGGCATCTCAGTTCAGGGGCCAGCTGTAGCAAAGCCAGATGTCCACAGCTGAGATACCAGTCCCCCTTATCCCCTTCTTGTAGAAGCATCTCAGTTGCTCCCTGTTTTTTTCATTGAAAAGCTGAAGCATGAGCTTTACAATGAAAAGTAACCCCAGGCCAATAGGACTTTGTTTCCTAGCACGGCCCACAGAGCTGCCCTGAGCCCAGCTGGCTGGAGTGGTCACAGCCCCTACCCTGCAGTGGTGATGTGACCTGGGAAAACCCCCATGCCCATGCCAAGCTCTGACCCAGTACTCAGCAGCTTCTGCATGGCCCTGGGTGTACAGTTGGCCCTGACTCCCTGGGGCTGTGGTTGCAGGCATGTTCGGCCTGCCACGGCCCTGGTACTTCCCTTTCCAGAAGTCTTACTGGCTGGGCAATGGGCGCGTGGAGACCTGGGAGTGGACCTGGCCATGGTCACGCACCACCCGCCTCAGCATCATGGAGGAGGATCAGGCCTGTGCTATGGAGAGCCGGAGGCTGGGTGAGGACAGCAGGGAGCAGCAGTGGGTGGCAAAAGGGTGGCCCCGGCTCTGCCATGGGGGTCTTGCCTTGGCCATGGACCCCTGTGCTCTTTTCAGGGCAGGATACTGGGCCAAGCACTGTGGCCTCTCTGGGAGCTGCCATTGTGGCATGGGAGGGGGAAAACTGGCGAGAAGCAGAAGGGAAGGGACCACAAGCCAGCATAGCCACCGTGGGATGGAGGCGGGTTGATTCTTTCCCAGGGAGCCCCTCTCAAAGCCTGGCTTCCCTGCCCTCCCCTGGCTCCTCACCATCCTACTGTCACAGCAGAGGAGACAAGGGGCATCGAGGAGGAGCCGACCCACCTCCCCTTGGTTGTCTGCATTGACAAGCTCACCAAAGTTTACAAGACAGACAAGAAGCTGGCGCTAAACAAGCTGAGCCTCAACCTCTACGAGAACCAGGTCGTGTCCTTCCTGGGGCACAATGGTGCCGGCAAGACCACCACCATGTGAGTGCCTGCCCAGGCAGAGAGAGACCATGTTCCTCTGGCCAGCTGCAGGGTGTGAGGCAGGGGCTTCAGGGTGTCTCTGCAGGGCCCTGTGGCAGCTGGTGCCATGCCCAGAGGGCAGCAGTGTTGGGTGTGGGGCTGGTACAAATATGCAACAGGCAGTACACTTGTGGCCCTGTGCTGATACTGCTCTGCCTGGGGGCCAGCAGATGCTCCCAGAGGTGGTGGTTGGGATTGGTGCCAGACTGAGGAATATGAGCTCCCTCACACGGTTGCCTTTCTTTGTCCATCCAGGTCTATCCTCACTGGCTTGTTCCCTCCAACATCGGGCTCTGCTACCATCTATGGCCACGATATCCGTACAGAGATGGACAAGATCCGGAAGAACCTTGGCATGTGTCCCCAGCACAACGTGCTCTTTGACAGGCTGACAGTGGAGGAGCATCTCTGGTTCTACTCACAGCTCAAGAGCATGGCAGAGGAGGAGATCCGCAAGGAGATGGACAAGTAGGCACCCTCCAGCTCCTTTGTCTTCATCCATACCTTTGGCATGAGGGAGTCTCCTTCCTGCTGGCTATGCCATGGAGGGTGATCTGGTGGCAGAGGTGTTGCATGGAGCAGTTCCACCAAGTGTTTCCCCACCCTTGGGGTGCCAGGCTGTGGAAGTGAGCAGAAGATGCTCATAGCCTGACTGCAGCTGGACAGTCCCAGCAGCCAAAGGCCACAGATACCATGTGGGGAAGAGGCATTATGTACTCCCCACAGGCACTGGGCACCAGTAACAGCCCCCCCCAGCATTCCTGGTGCTTCTGCCCTGTCCCCAGGATGATTGAGGACCTGGAACTCTCCAACAAACGGCACTGCCAGGTGCAGACTCTCTCAGGTGGCATGAAGAGGAAGCTGTCGGTGGCCATTGCCTTCGTGGGTGGGTCGCGGGCTGTTATCTTGGATGAGCCCACAGCTGGTGTGGACCCATATGCCCGAAGGGCCATCTGGGACCTCATCCTCAAGTACAAGCCAGGTGAGCAGAGGTGGGCAGAGCCTAGCATGCTCCTCTGTGGCACCTGTGGCCCCTCTGCTGAGGCTATTTGCTGCTGTCAGGGAGGACCATCTTGCTGTCCACACACCACATGGATGAAGCTGACCTGCTGGGGGACCGCATCGCCATCATCTCCCATGGGAAGCTCAAGTGCTGTGGTTCCCCATTGTTCCTCAAGAGCACCTATGGTGATGGCTACAAGCTAACAGTGGTGAAGAAGCAGTCAGACATCAGGAATGGCACAGGTCTGGGGAGCAGTGGGACCCTTTGTTAAAGGAGTAGATGGCACCTTCTTCAGCCCAGCAAAGGAGAGGTCAACACCCAAGTACTCCCATCCTGGGTCTCCTTAGGTCACATGGAGGGCAGAGGAGAGGGGGCAGGGGTGTAGAAGGTCCCGTTGCTCGGCCTTAATTTTTCCCAGCTGGGTCCTTGGCCAGACCTTACACAGTGGCATTTGTCTCCAGGTGCTGGTTCTGTTGAGCCTGTAGATTGCCCAGTGAGATGTCTGATGTGGGCCACATTGCAGAATGTCATCCCCAGGCCAGTCAGGATGACAGGGAATCCCCTATGGCTGTGGGGAGTAGGGGAAGTGTGCTGGGTCTTGGTGGAAGGTGATGTGTGAACTGACTGATGGGTACTGTTCCTCTGCTCCAGAGCCGGGTCAGCCACACAGCCCCCCGAGCCACTCCTCTGTCAGCCCCTGCTCTGAGCCTCGTGTCTCCCAGTTCATCAAGAAATACGTGGCCTCCTGCCTCCTCATCTCAGACACCAACACAGAGCTCTCGTACATCCTGCCCAGTGAGGCTGTCAAGAAGGGCTGCTTTGAGAGGCTCTTCCAGGTACCTGCAGGGGCTGGCAGAGTGGGCAGGCAAGGGGCTGGTGGCACTGTGGACAATCTGCCCTCCTCACACAGCACTTTGCTCCCACAGCACTTGGAGCAGAGCCTAGAAGAACTGGATCTCACCAGTTTTGGGCTGATGGACACCACGCTGGAGGAGGTCTTCCTGAAGGTGTCCGAGGAGGACCAGTCTCTGGAGAACAGTGACGTGGGTACGGGCGCTGGGGGAGCACAAGGTGCTGCTGGTGCTAGTGAGGGGCTGTGTGATCTTGCTGGGCTTGGTGGCTGCAGGAGTCTTCTGTCCCAGGTGGAGAGATTTCCAGCAGAGCCCATCCTGGCCAAGTGCAGCTAGCCTCTGCTGCACTCTGGGTTTACTCCCACCTGGAGTAGCTCTTGTGTCCTCAGCACAGGTCTCCAGAGGACACCACAGAGATACTCCAAGGGCTGGAGCACCTCTACCATGGAGCCAGGCTGGGAGAGCTGGGGGTGTTGACCTGGAGAAGAGAAGGCTCCAGGGAGAACTTATGGCACCTTCTAGTACCTAAAAGGGGCTTGAAAAAATGAGAAAGGGACTTTACAAGGGCAGGTAGTGTTAGAACAAGGGGGAATTGTTTTAAACTAAAAGAGGAAAAGTTTAGATTAGATGTTACAAGGAAATTATCTCCTGCGAGGGTGGTGTGGACCTGGCACAGATTGTGCAGAAGAGCTGTGGATGCACCGTCCCTGGAAGTGTTCAAGGCCAGGTTGGATGGGGCTTGGAGCAACCTGGTCTAGCAAAAGGTGTCCCTGCCCTAGGCAGAGGAGTGGAATGAGATGAAGTCCCTTCCAACCCAAGCCAGTCTGTGATTCTGTGATATGATCCATCCCCAGCTGGTGCCATGCTGCAGTGAAGAGTAGCATGGCTGGTGGCAAACCCACATTTTTTCATTCAGACATGAAGGAATCCAAGGATGCCCTGCAGCCACCCACCTCTGAGCTGGGCCCAAAGTCTGAAGCCAATGGGGAGTCCCTGGCTGAAGCAGCCATGCCAGAGAAGCCTGAGGTGGAGCTCAGCAACCTGGTGACCTGCTCCAAGCTGGCACAGTCGCAGGCATCCCTGCGCTCAGTGTCCTCGGTGGGCTCCGTGCGCGGCGATGAAGGTGGGGCTTATTCCGAATTCTTTGGGGATTACGCGCCCCTGTTCGATAACCGGCAAGACCCCGATAACGTCAGTCTGCAAGGTTGGTGCCGCTGGTGCCCGGCCAGCGGCAGGGGCCAGGGGAGGCACTTAGCTGGGACACGGAGGGTTTGCCCAGGGTGGGCAGAGCTGGCCTGGTCTCTCGGAGTATGTGGTTGTGTCTGAGATGGGTGGCTGTGACTGCTGGGATGAGAGCCTGTGAGGAGGAGGCTGATGGGGCATCCAGCAACACAGCACCCAGAGAGCCACAGCCTGGGTGGGGGTGCTGGGAGCAGGCTCTTTCCACAAGTTTGCACCCCATAATGGTAGGGTGTTGCATGAGGGTCTTGTGCCAAGGAGCTCAAGCTCTCTCACTGGAGCCAGTGAGAGCAGCCAGTGTTGGGTCTGCCTCTTCTGGATCTCCAGTGCCACCTTGCAGACTTGCCCCACTAACATTCCCTCTTCCCACACTGGCACCAGTTGAGTTTCTCCTCTTGGTCCTTGGGCACAGAGTCACCTTGCAGGTGATGGCTTCACCTGTCATACCTTGCAGTGGGGGCAAGGCTCTCCCTGCCTGGATGCTGGGATTGCTGGATAGAGAGCGTGCAGGCAGGTGCCTCAAGGTTATTGCTGTAGTCAAGAGATCGTGTTCTGGGTTACCTCACAACTCTTGTGGCTAATTTAGGGATGTGCCACCTCTTCCCCCCACCAGGGCTGTGGGAGGCAGAGCTGGGGCAGTGCTGTGGCAGAGCTCCCACTATCTCACTGGGACTTGCATTTGTGTCTTGTCCCTGTTCCTGACTGTGCTGACCCCCCACCAGCTGGCAGAGCTGATGGGAAAATAGAGGGGTCCTAGAAAAAAGCACCAAATCAGTTTTGTTTTTTTTTTTAACAATTGTTTAAATTTTCTGTTTGGGGCCAAGAGGAACCTGCCAGCCACATACTTGCTTCCCACTGCACTGCTGCTGTGGCTCAGTGGCAGAGCTGGGGTTGGATGCTGCCCTTACCCTTGAGGGGGCTGAGCTGGGCTGGGCATCTGGCTCAGCTTCCTGGGAGCCCAGGCTGGTGTGGGAGCAACTGTGCCAGAGAGCTGATGTTCCTCTCCTTCCCAGAGCAAGAAGCAGAGGGAGAAGCAGAGGATCATGACCTGGCAGGTCAGGGGAGCTTCAAGCTGGAAGGCTCATGGCTGAAGCTGCGCCAGTTCCATGGGCTGATCGTCAAACGTTTCCACTGCGCCAAGCGCAACACCAAGGCCCTCTTCTCTCAGATCCTCCTGCCTGCCTTTTTCGTCTGCGTGGCCATGACTGTGGCTCTCTCTGTGCCCGAAATAGGTGCATGCAAACTATGTACCTACCTGCATGCTGGGTGATCTGTTTTGCCTGCCCCGGTGTGGCCGCTGGCTGCAGGAGGACAAGGTCAGGGCAGTCTCTCTGTGTGCAGTGGTGCTCTGGGTATGAGCAGGTTCCTATCCTTGTTCCTACAGGTGACCTACCACCCCTCATCCTCTCGCCATCCCAGTACCACAACTACACTCAGCCCAGGGGCAACTTCATTCCATACGCCAACGAGGAGCGGCGTGAGTACCGGTGAGAGCTGCCACCGCTGGTGACCAGCCCCCCATGCCCAAGGCCCATCCCTGTCTCCATCCATGGGACTGCAACAGGGGGCAAGTGGGGAGGGCAGCCCACAGCAGGCCTAGTGCCAGGGCTGGCTCAGGCTTGGAGCAGAGCTGGCTGGTGCTGTGTCCTCTGACAGAAAGCAGTCTCTGTCCTGGCTAGGGTGTCTCTGGGAGGTGTGCCAGCCCTGACATTGACTAGCAGCTCAGTGATGCCAGGCACAAGTTGTGGGTGTTCATGATAAGTGCCATGGCCTCAGGGAGGTCCCAGAAGATGGCCACTGTGCTGAGATCTGTCTCCTGCTCCTCCTTGCTCCTGCAGCATCAGGCTATCTCCCGATGCAAGCCCTCAGCAGCTGGTGAACACTTTCCATCTGCCTTCTGGTGTGGGGGCCACCTGTGTGCTCAAGACACCCTTCAACAACACACTGGACCAGCCCATGCAAACCCTCAACCTCAACAGCAATGAGTCCAAAATGCTGGCAGCCAAGTACTTTGGTGCCATGTGCATCGACTCCTTCACCCAGGGCCTTCCGCTTTCCAACTTCGTGCCGCCACCTCCATCCCCTGCTCCCTCTGACTACCCCATGTCAGTGGATGAGGACTTGCTCCATGCCTGGAACTCCACAACCTTCTCCACTGTTAAAGGTATCACCTATGCTGGGTGCTCTTGTGTCTGGGATTTGTCTCCAGCAGGGAGATGATCCCTCCCCTCACAGAAGTGGCTGCAGGGACCCTTGGGAGTACCTGTTAGTCTGGCCTGGCTGCACAGCAGGGCTTTGTTGGGCTGAACTTGTGGCTTTGGCCCTCAAACAGTCCCCCTTCAGCCCCAGCCATGCCAATAGAGCCCTTTGGATGGTGACACTGTCACAAAGCCCTGTGGTCAGCCTTGCATCACCTTTGCTGGATGTGGTCCCCAGCTTGTTCTTTCTCCAGCCATACCTCATGGCTCGTCTCTGAATCTCTGTCCCCCCAAAGCTTTTTGCATGTCAGTCTCTGGGTCACCAGGACCCTACCTGGTCAGCCACCCAACCCTCATGCTGTCCCCACCAGCTGGGGCAGGCAGGAGCCTGGCTGTGAGCCACCCCTTCTGCTCTTCAGGGACCGTGACATCAGCCCCTGCCCTGCCCCGCATCATCCATGAGCCCATCAAGTGCACATGCTCCATGCAGGGGACCGGCTTCTCCTGCCCTAGTGGTGTGGGGGGCCATCCTCCACAGATGAAGGTGGTGACAGGGGACATCCTGACAGACATCACAGGGCGCAACGTGTCTGAGTATCTGCTCTACACCTCGGACCGCTTCCGGCTGCACAGGTAAGAGAGGAGGCTGGGAGGGTCTGCTCTGCACATAGAGCTGGGGGGAGAACCAGGGGCCTGGGTACACCTGCCTCAGCGTGCCGGCTGGAGTCAGCAACATGCTCAAGCATAGTTCCATCCCTGGAGGTGGGGGACAGCAGTTGCAGCTTCCACAGCAGTGCCTTGTCCCACAGGTATGGGGCACTCACGTTTGGAAACATCCAGAAGTCCATCCCAGCCTCCTTTGGAGTCAGGACTCCGGCCACAGTGCGCAAGATCGCTGTGCGGAGAACGGCCCAGGTGGGACAGCACTGCCCCTCAGCACAGGGGAGATAGGTGGGGACCCTTGGGACTGCTTGCTGCATAGCTCTCCAAGTGCTTTGGGAAGCTTCAGCCATGGGGAAATGGTCAGCAGGTCTGGCCCAGCACAGTCAGCAGTGACCTCCCCACAGCCTTGAGCACAGGACACCTGCCCTGTGGCTGGCTGTCCATCCCATCCTATCCCTCCCTCCCAGTACATCTCTGGGCCCATCTCTCTTGCCATCTCTCACTGTTTCTCTCTCCTTCTCCAGGTTTTCTACAACAACAAGGGCTACCACAGCATGCCCACTTACCTCAATGCCCTCAACAATGCCATCCTGAGAGCCAACCTGCCCAAGAGCAAGGGCAACCCTGCTGCCTATGGTGAGGATCTGGAGGCATTTGAGGGCAGGAGCATGTCAGGAACAGCATTAGGGCATGGTTCAACCAGGCTTCAAAGTGCACGTGGACACCTTGGGTCAAGCAGGATAGTGTCCAGCTGGAACGGGTTCACACACCTCAGATCTGAGATATGAGAGCTGGGATGAGCTCTTTATCAGGCCTGGGCTAGAATGTCCCAAAGTGCTGCCTGAAAGTGCCTGGGCTTGTGACATGTCCAAGGGTGCCTCTCCAGTGAGGAGGGGCTTGGCTTTGAGGTGCTGAGTTGCTTCAGAGAGCCCAGCTCCTGCTGAGCTTCAGGGTGGAAAGCCATCCTGCTCAGAGCCAGGACTAGGCAGACTGGGGACAGGGGTCTGTGTCCCAAGCCAGTTTTCATGCTTCCATGTTTCTTCTTGGTCATTGTTGCAGGCATCACAGTCACCAATCACCCCATGAACAAAACGAGTGCCAGCCTGTCCCTGGATTACCTGTAGGTCCAAGGAGGGTGGCTGAGGGAGGGTGGCTGTCCCATGGGAGGTAGGGGGCTTTTTGCTGGTGATTGCAGGGGAAGGCCGAGGCTTCTCCTCTGCAGGCTGCATGATGGGGAGGGACAGGGTGGCTGTGATGTGGGGGTCCCTGTGCCATGCCCTGCTCTGTGCACAGTGACTGAACCACACCAGGGTGGGTGGCCCTTGCCCAAGCAACTGAGGGTGATGGAGTCCCTGCTCTCCTTACTCCCCATCCAGCCTGCAAGGCACAGATGTGGTGATCGCCATCTTCATCATCGTGGCCATGTCCTTCGTCCCAGCCAGCTTTGTGGTATTCCTGGTGGCTGAAAAGGCCACCAAGGCCAAACACCTGCAGTTTGTGAGTGGCTGTGACCCCGTCATCTACTGGTTGGCCAACTACATGTGGGACATGGTAAGCAGGACACGTGGCCCCACTGGCCAAGCCTCTGGGGCTGCGCAGTCACAGAAGTTTCTGTCTTTTCCAGCTAAACTACCTGGTGCCAGCCACATGCTGTATCATCATCCTGTTCGTGTTTGACCTCCCAGCATATACCTCTCCCACCAACTTCCCTGCTGTCCTCTCCCTCTTCCTGCTCTACGGGTATGTTGCTGAGAAAGGGTGGTCAGAAGGCACTGGGGATGTGTTGTAGGGTGGTGGTTTTCAACGAAAACAATAAGATAGACATTTTAGATAGACATTTAGACCAGATATTAAGAAGAAATTTTTCATAGTGGGGGTGGTGAGGCCCTGGCACAGGTTGCCCAGGGAAGCTGTGGCTGCCCTATTCTTGGAAGCGTTCAAGGCCAGGTTAGACAGCTTGGGGCACTAGTCAAAGGTGTCCCTGCCCATAGCCAGGGACTGGATTAGATGACCTTGAAAGGTCCTTTCCAATCCAAACCGTTCTGTGATGTTCTGCAGCTCCCATAGCTGGTTGGGGTGCAGTGGCTTGTGAGGGCTGGGATGGGGGAGCCTGGGAACAGCAGGATGGAAATGGACTGTCCCAAGGCTGGGGGCCCCTCTGCTGCCATACTGATGTGTGCTTTTTCTTCTCACCTCCCCAGCTGGTCCATAACCCCGATCATGTACCCAGCCTCCTTCTGGTTTGAGGTGCCCAGCTCTGCTTACGTCTTCCTCATCGTCATCAACCTCTTCATTGGCATCACAGCCACTGTCGCGACGTTCCTGCTGCAGCTCTTTGAGCACGACAAGGTACAGCATTCTCAGCTCTGCTGAGGGTCACTGGGAAGGGAGATGCTGACGTCTGTTTGTTGGGCAGCTCAAGCTGGGAGGGACCCCTCAGGATGTCTGTTTCTAGCAGGATCAGCCATGAGACCTGACTGGGCTAAATCTTGGGGATCTTGATCCTACCACTCACTCAGGGTTGTTTGATGGTTTTGTCCTCTCTGCTGTCCCCACAGGACCTGAAGGTGGTGAACAGCTACCTGAAGAGCTGCTTCCTCGTGTTCCCTAACTACAACCTGGGCCATGGCCTGATGGAGATGGCCTACAATGAATACATCAATGAGTACTATGCCAAGATTGGTATGGCTGCTTGTTCTCTCCCTTCCTTGCTCCAGGGCATGTGGGGCTGGAGAGGACCATGATGCTGGTACACCCCCTCTGCCTGCCCCATGGTGGTGTCTTGGGACCCACAGCAACCTGGAGCAAAAAGCCAACGGAGTGGACTAGAGAGGGCACAGAAAAAGCCATGGCTGAGGGTCAGCTGTGGCAGGGTGCTAGTGTTGCTGAAATAGGATCCTTGGGCCATCCCAAATAGCAGCCCCATAGGGAGAAGAGGGTGTGAGCTCTGACAGGGCACCTGACAGAGGTGTGTGGTTCTGCTGCTGCACACTGCCTGTGTTGGGCCATGGTGAGGCTGTGGTGGATCTGAGTGGGGACATAGTGTAACTGTGGTGGGCCATGGTGGGTCTGTGCTGTGACAGGAGGGATGGGAGTTGCAGGGACTCTCCTTCCAGACAGGCCTCTTGGGGGCTGCACTGCCCAACTATCACAAACCTTTTGCCACTTACAGCTTCATCCTGACCTCAGAAGCTCCTCCTCTGTTTTTTGAGCAGCTTCTGTACATAACCCAGGTGCTGCTGGCATCACGAGGGACGATTTTGGGTCAGGATTTGACAAATCCCTCTGATTCCACTCTCAGTTGGGTTGATTCATCCTACTGAGGTTGAAAACTTGCAAGATGATTTCCACAGCACCCATGCTCTGAGAGGGAATTGTGTTGTGACCAGCTCAGGGAGCTGTGGTGGGCAAACATGGGAGCAGTGTCATTGTTATGGGTCAGCTCAGGAGGTACAACCAAGCTGTCCCCATGGGAAGGTGTCTCCAGCTGCTCTCTCCTCTTCCTCCTATTCAGGGCAGTTTGATAAAATGAAATCACCCTTCGAATGGGACATCGTGACACGGGGGCTTGTTGCCATGACAATTGAAGGCTTTGTTGGCTTCTTCATCACCATTATGTGCCAGTACAACTTCTTCCGAAAGCCTCAGTGAGTGTGGCCCAGGGCAGGGATGTTGGGGCTGGCCATGGGGTAAAGATTTGCCATTAGGACCCTTGAGCTTCAGGCTGCCCTTCTGGCAGTGTTGAGTGGGAGCTGCCTGGGCCTGTCAGGGATGCAGCTCCTGGTCCCACATTCCCTCCTGCCTCTGCCCCCTCCCACAGGCGCCTGCCCGTCTCCACCAAACCCATCGAGGATGACATTGATGTGGCCAATGAGAGGCACCGGGTCCTGCGTGGTGATGCTGACAATGACATGCTAAAGATCGAGAACCTCACAAAGGTGGGGGCTGCATCAGGCTGCAAGGAGACTCTTGGGACCACCCCAGCCCAGGGATGTGGGTGGGGCAGCGGGTCCAGGTGGCTCCTGGTGGGCTGAGTCCACCTTCTCCTCCACCTTCCCCTTTCCCCACTAGGTGTACAAGTCCCGCAAGATTGGGCGCATCTTGGCTGTGGACCGGCTGTGTGTGGGTGTGCGCCCCGGGGAATGCTTTGGGCTGCTGGGCGTCAACGGTGCAGGCAAGACCACGACATTCAAGATGCTGACAGGGGATGAGAGCACCACGGGTGGAGAGGCCTTCATTAATGGACACAGGTAGGTGGGGGCCTGGGGGCTGCCTGCTTTCCTGGGGCTGGGGTCTGCTTGGAGGGCCCCCAGGATAAAGTAGCGTGAGTGAGTTTGTGTTTCCTAGTGGGATTCTGCAGCCTTGTGTCCTCTTGGGTGGCCATCAAGCTGGGATGTGTGGCAAGAGACAGTGGCCCTGTGCTGAGCTGCTCAGTGGGTTTTTACCTGGGGGAAGGTGCTCCATGCCAGTGTAAAGGCATGTGAAAGGGGGCTCAGCAGCAGTTCTCACAAGAAGATTCCTTCTTCCCACAAACCCTCAATCCTCTCCCACAGCATCCTGAAGGAGCTCCTGCAGGTCCAGCAGAGCTTGGGCTACTGCCCCCAGTTCGATGCGCTTTTTGATGAGCTGACGGCCCAGGAGCACCTGGAGCTCTACACCCGCCTGCGTGGCATCCCCTGGAAGGATGAGGAGCGGGTAGGGCTCTGGGCAAGCAGTTGGCAGCATGCAGAGGCTGGTGCTGTGCCGCAGGGATGGTATCTCACTGGGCAGCAGTGGCAGCCTGAGCCAGTGCTGCTGCTCTCATGGCAGTGGCACCCTGGCAGTGTGCCCACATGGGCTGCCAGGGCCAGGCACATGCACTCGCAGGTCCCCACCAGTGCTCATGGCTGTGGCGGGGTCTGCCATGGGGCTCCCCTGATTGGCACATGGCTTGTAGTCCCCTTGGCAGCTGACATACCAGGGAGCCCAACCCCTGCCTGCTCTGCCAGCCCCGTGGCCTTGGCAGGATTACTGCAGTCCCCCATGCCTTGCAGGTGGTCAAGTGGGCACTGAAGAAGCTGGAGTTGACCAAGTATGCAGACAAGCCTGCAAGCACCTACAGTGGGGGCAACAAGAGGAAGCTATCCACAGCCATCGCACTCATCGGATACCCAGCCTTCATCTTCCTGGTGCGCCCTGAGGGTAGATAGAAGACCCCGGGTGGGAGGTGCTCACCCCCTGCTTCACCACACGCCACGCATCTCCTGGAGTGTGGGATGGTGGCCTGAGCTGGACTCAGGACAGGAAGGGAGTGGCAGGGTCCCTCCCAGGGCTGGCATGTGTGAGAGTGCTCTCTGTCCCCCAGGATGAGCCAACCACAGGGATGGACCCCAAGGCACGGCGCTTCCTCTGGAACCTCATCCTGGATGTCATCAAAACGGGTCGCTCCGTGGTGCTCACGTCTCACAGGTCTGGGGGGAGGTTTTGTGCCCATGATGCCTTCAAGCACCTGAGATGCTGTGTGGGAGGGAGAGGGCTCCCCAATCCCCAGGGAATTTGGTAGGGGCAGGGGGAGCCTGGGACACCCTCTGTTACCTTCTCTCATCTGTGGTGGTGGGGCTACAGCACTTGGGTGATGCCCTGGGAGGCCCAACTCTCCACCCACTATAGCCCTGGCATTGTATTCCCATGTCCCCCGCTGAACCCTCCCTTGTCATCCCAGCATGGAGGAGTGTGAGGCCCTCTGCACCCGCCTGGCCATCATGGTGAACGGGCGGCTCAAGTGTCTCGGCAGCATTCAGCACCTGAAGAACAGGTAAGGGCCTGGCAGGAGCTCAATATGCCTGCATGAGGCCCAGCAGCCTGTGTGTGCTGCTGGGCAGGAGGGGGCTGGATCCCTATGGTTGGGTGACAGTGTGGCATCCATGACAAGATACCAGCCCTCTTTGTGGATGCTGCTTTAGAGGTGGGCAGGGAACAGGGTCACTGAAGTGCCCCGACACTGGCCTGGTGTCCAGTAGTGGCTGCCTGAGAGCATTGTTCCCTTCCATCGTGTCATGGAAGTGCAGATGAGGGGACAGGTCCTCATGAGGTTCCTTGTTCCTGTGCAGGTTCGGTGATGGCTACATGATCACAGTGCGCACCAAGTCCAGCCTCAATGTCAAGGAAGTGGTGAGGTTCTTCAACCGTAACTTCCCTGAGGCTGTCCTCAAGGTGAGCTGCCCATGGTGGCCATGCTGTCCCCTGCCAGCCCTCAGGGCACGAGCAGCCTTCATCCTCCATGAGGTGAAGGGAGTCCAGGAGTGAAGGCTCGGTGCCCTCACCAGCCCTCTGTGACCACCCTCCAGGAGCGTCATCACACTAAGGCCCAGTACCAGCTGAAGTCGGACCAGATCTCGCTGGCACAGATCTTCAGCAAGATGGAGCAAGTGGTGGATGTGCTGGGCATTGAAGACTACTCTGTCAGCCAAACCACGCTGGACAATGTAAGACTGGGGACAGCATGGGCAGCTGGATGCTTGTCCCCAGGGAGTGACAAAGTGCCAGGCAGGATCTGCCTTTGGGGCAGGAGTTGGAGCTAGATGAGGAACATGGTGACAGCCACCGCAGAGCAGGATGCACTGGGTCCTGACCTGGCAAGCATGGGATGGAGGTGCCTGCAAATACCTTAGTCCCCTGCCTCTTCCTCCTCAGGTGTTTGTGAATTTTGCCAAGAAGCAAAGTGACAACCTGGAGCAGCAGGAGACCAGCCCCAGCTGTGTCCTTCAGTCACCCCTGGAGCGTGTGCTGAGTCTGCTGCGCCCCCGCACCACCCCCACTGAGCTGCGGGCCCTTGTGGTGGAGGAGCAGGAGGACCTGGAGACTGATGACGAAGGACTCATCAGCTTTGAGGAGGAGAGGGTGAGAGGTTGTTCCCATATCTGAGTGTTCCTGGTCCCACCTGAGTCCATGCCATGTGCCCTGAGACTGGGTGCTGTGACACCACAAAGGTGACACAGTGGAGCAGGGCTGGGCCCGGGATGGGTGGGGGCTCTCTTGGAGAGGTATCTGCTCTGCCAATTGTGCCAGACATCCTGGGTGTGCTGACTGAGTGTGCAGCCCCTGAGCCGTGCCTGTCTCTCCCTGCTCAGGCTCAGCTCTCCTTCAACACGGACACGCTGTGCTGAGACCCGGGGGGACAACCATGCTGTCAAGCCACCAAACCCTTTTGGCCTTTCCCTCCCTTTGCCCTGTGGAGCGGAGTTGCCGCAGCCGGAGCCACACGCCAGGGAGGACACAGTGGGTACAGCAATGCCTGGGTGGACCTTGCAAGCCACCACTGGTGTGGCTTTTTCCCCCTTCAGCTCCAGAGCAGCATCACTGCGTGGTGCCTGGGGGCATGGTCCTCAACATGCCGTGGATGGAGACTGTGAAGGAAAGGACATGGCTTGGTGCCAGCACTGCCAGCCCCACACACTTTGGGGCAGAGACACATGCCTGTGAGCAGTGCCTTTGGACACCTATGTCGCACTCACTCTGGGGACCCTTGGTTGTGTGTAACCCCCCAGGCCTGGCCCCATGGAGCTAGAAGAAGGATGGCTGCTTCCACATCACCCCTGGCTGATGCTGCCCTGGGCATTACTGGGGCAGGTGCTCTGGTGCTTCACCCATGACCGATTTCTGTCACCGGTGGGATGTCACTGAGGGTCTCAGCCCCACTGGTACATCTTGCCCACCCTGGGGTCCGTTCACCCCGGCCCTGCCTGGCCTTGGACACTGGCTTCATCCCCATGCAGCAGTGCTATTGCAGAGGCACATGGTGGGGGCAGAGGGGTATTTCACAGGGTATTTCACATGCTGGCAACAGCTGTTTCTCCCCTCTGCCCCTAATCATGTCCCTCACCCTCAAGTGCACTGCCTCCTGCCTGCCCTCACCACTTGCTTCCTCCACTTGCTGCAGCTCTGCCACCTTTCTGCTGTGTCCCTTTCCACATCGCTCTTGCCCTGACACTTGTTCCTCAGTGTCCAGCCCTGTACAGGAACCACCTGCACTAGGTTTTATTGTTGGGTCACTGGTGGTACTGGAGAGGGGTTGCCACACCCCAGGGTGGCTTTGGAAGCTTCTAGTGAGGTGGCCTTGAGGTACGAGGTCAGGACAGTCCGGGTGGGTGCCAGCACAGCCTGGCAATGGTGCCTGGGGTGGTGGGGAGGGAAGGAGGGACTGTAGTAGTGGGACTGGCAGAGTCACTGGCCAGCAGCGGCTACACCCTCAGCCAGCAGCGCCCCTCCTTTTTGCAGAGGGTCCTGCTGCCTTGTCACCCACAGGGGCTATGGCTGATTCCTGCAGCTCTCAACAAGCTGCAGCTGTGCCTGGAGATGGGGTGGCAGCAGGGTCTGTGATGCTGACCCCACCCCTCACTGCTGGGTGCCATAGTCTTTTGGCAATACCCCAGGGTAGCCATGCACCTTCCTGGGGAGCACCCATGGTCCATCTGCCCTGTGTGCTCTGATGTCCTCTCTGCCTCCCTGGCACAGGCTTGGCTGGAGGCCCTGAGCAGCACCAGGCACCTCAGGTGGCTGCCATGGGAGGTGGGGAGAGGCTGGCTATGGCCCCACTTGGGCACAGGAGCAGGGCCTGACCTCAACTGTCCCTATGCCCCTTGGTCCCATCAGCCCCATATACCATCTGCTATAGATTGTGATACAATATACAGTATTTTCAATAGGGGGGAAACTGGGGGAAGAAGTTCTATTTTCAGATTTTTCAGACCATATTTTTTTTAATGGCATATGGGAAACTAGCTGGATCTGGGATGGGGTGGAGGGCACAGGGGGGCAGCCCCCACCAGCATGCCCCTGCTCCTATGCTGGCCACACTCTGCTTTCCCCAGGGGAGGCTGGGGGCAAGCCAGCTCAAAAGCTTGCCCTTTGCCATCAGAGAGAGGGGACAGTGTCATCCTTGAGTCCCCAGCTGTCACCATGGTGGCACCCTGGGGCACTCCAGGGTGGGAAGTGCTGCTGTGCTCTGGGCTTTATCCTGGTACACTACACTCTTGCTCCAGGCTCTAGATGGGCACTGGCACCCCAGTCACAGAGTGTCTTCCCTGTCCACTCAGTCTTCCCCCTGCCACCATGCCATCATCCCCATGGCTTCTGAGGGTTAGTGGAGGTGCCCATACAGCCTGTGTGGCCATGGTGGCCTCCCTGCCCTGGGCTTAGGGCTGCCTGGGCACAGTCACTGCTAGAGTCACTCCAAGGGTGGGAGCAGGAAGGTAGCACCCCATGGCATTGTCCCAGGACAGGGGTGGCTGCTGCTTTAACACTGTTCACTTTGTTGAGTTTGGCCCCGCTTCTGGCCTTGCCTCCCCCTGCACGTCCTTGGCCACCAGCCGCGGGCATAGTGCCGGTGCCATGCTCAGCCCCAGGCAGGGGCCCCTGGGGGTGGGGACGTCTTGGAGCTGCCTGTATATTGCTACCAAACAAAAAGAAAATGAAATGTGAAAATAATGATCGTTTTAAATAAAAAGTAATAACTGGATCCATTGAGGCTGTGTAGTTGGGCATGGGGGGAATGGCAGGGCTGGGTGCCTGGGAGGGTGGGGTCTGAGGGGGAGAGTGGCAGTGCCCAGCGTGGGGGTGCAGGATCCTGCTAGGGGCAAGGAGTGCTGGGCACAACACAAGTCTGTGCCCAGTGCTTGTCATCATTCAGGCAGTGTGGGGTGGCTGGGGGTACTGTCCGAAGTGGCAGCAGCTGGCAATGCCACCAGCTGCCCTTACTGGCCTGTGGTTGGCAGCAGCCACGGTGGCGGGGCCCCATTGCAGGGCGTCCTGTCTGTGCCACGGGGCCAGGCGTGGGTGGGAGCGGGTGCACCCCGGGGAGGAATGTGGGCTGGGAGGGGCCGTGGTTTCAGCTGGGGCACTCAGGGTGTAGCCAGCAGTGCACCAGCAGCTACCACACAGCATGGCCGAGAAACCCCAAATCCAGCTCTTCATCAAGGTGAGAGGGGTCCTGAGGGAAGTGCCCAAGGCCAGTGGTAGCCCTGGGCAACCAGCCCTGGCAGTGCTGCGGTGGGGTGGTTGGGCTGCCCCTGCCCACTGCACTGCCCAGGTGTGGGGGGCACTGGGCAGGCACGGGGGCAGATAGTGGGCAGGGGGTCAGGTACCGGGTAGGCAATGGGGCTGACAACAGGCACTGAGCACCAGGCAGGTGAGGGGACAGGCAGTGGGCAGCTCAGGCTCTTCTCCAGGGTGCACCGCTGTCTGCTTCCTGCCCTGCTGGCACAGGGGCTGTTGGGGCTAAACCAGGGGAGTTTGGACCAGGTTCCCCCACGAAAGCAGGGCCCAGCAGCCCAGCATCTGCCTGCACCTGCCAGGCTCTTCCCAGCCACAGCTTGGCCGGGGCAGTCTGTCTGTCTCTGCAGGGCAGGGCAGGGCTCACCTGGGATTGTGGCGGGGGTTGACAGGACCACCAACCAATACCGCTGTCACCTTCCTCTGGCACATCTTTGCTGCTGGACTGCCCCTGCCACAGCCACCCCTGCTCCCACTACTGCTCTCAAGCCCTTGTGCCCCTGGCACTGTGAGGCTGGCAGAGCCTGGAGGTGCTTGTCCCCAGAGGGTGCCAGGGCCAGCACCTGCTGTGCCATGTGGCTGCTCTGGGGTGTGGCACTGAGGCTCTGGGAGCAGGCAGGGGCCAGGAGCTGGCACCTTGCCTGGCATAGCAGGTGCCATGGACTGCAGCACAGCTTCCCAGGCTGGGCTGGGGCATGTGCTCTGTCAACTTCACTCTTTACCCTCTGCGGCTGCCCCCACTGGGGCCATGCCAAGGTGAAAGCGCAGCTGAGCTCTCCTTTTGTGCCCACAGGCAAGCGAGGATGGGGAGAGCGTGGGGCACTGCCCCTTCTGCCAGCGGCTCTTCATGGTGCTGCTGCTCAAAGGGGTGCCCTTCACCCTCACCACTGTTGATGTGAAGAGGTGAGTGGTGGTCCCCTCCCAAGGGGTGCCAGCCCTGGCACCAGGATTGTGTGCAGGGTGGGGGGTTGATAGGTCCCCAACACTTTGGGAAGGGATGTGAAGGGCGGGCACTATGGGATGCATGGAGCTTTTTGCACCTCCCCAGGTGACCACTGGTGCTTGGTGGAGGCTGGCAGGTATTTCCTCAGGCACACACTGAGGCAGGAGGGGCCTGGAGGCACCACCTTGTGCACTGGCCCCCCAGAACTCCCTTTACTTGGGACACATGCACAATACAAACACACACACACACGGTGCCCTGCAGAACCTGGACATGCCAGGCATCAGCGGTGTACCCATCTCCCACAGGGCACTGGACGTGCTGAAGGACTTCGCACCAGGTGCCCAGCTGCCCATCCTCCTCTATAACGGCGAGCCCAAGACCGACACCATCACCATCGAGGAGTTCCTGGAGGACCAGCTGGGCCCCCCCATGTCAGTGGCTGGTGCTGCCTTGAGATGAGGAAGGGGCACCTCAAAGGGCAGGACAAGCTGAGGGGTGAGGGGGCTGACAGATGAGTCTGTCAGCCTCTGCCACCCGCCTCAGCTGTGCCCATGTCCCCGCAGGTGCCCCAGTCTGGTCCCACAGTACCCGGAGTCAAGCCTGGCTGGGAATGACATTTTCCACAAGTTCTCTGCCTTTATCAAGAACCCAGTACCTGCCCAGGATGAGGGTGAGGAGCGGGTGGGGGAGCACCCCATGCAACTTCTCGGGTGCCACACCCCAAAACCTTGCCTGGTCACACTGAGCTTTCCCAGTCCCCCTACCCAGTCCAGTCAGGTCTGTCCAAGGACTGCCCTCCCTACGTGGGCCAGTGTGGCTGTGCCAGGTCTCTGTGGGAGGACAGAGGCAGGTGCCAGCCTGAGCCAGGTGGGAAGAAGCTGACAGGCGGCACCTGGACATGTGGCTGGGCTGGCAGAAGGCCACAGCAGAGCAGGGGCCCCATGCCCACAGCAGGGCTGTACCGTGACCGGGCCACCCTCCCTGCAGCGCTGCAGAGGAACCTGTTGCGGGCCTTGCTGAAGCTGGATGAGTACCTGAGTGCCCCTCTGGAGCACGAGCTGGCCCAGAACCCTCACCTCCGGGCCTCCCAGCGCCGTTTCCTTGATGGAGACCACCTCACATTGGCCGACTGCAACCTGCTGCCCAAGCTCAACATTGTTCAGGTAAGCCACAAGCATCCCAGGACCCTGCCCTTCTCCTTTCCCTGGCATCCCCAAGTTTTCACTTTCCTCTTGGTACCTACAGCAAGCCCCTGCTCCTTTCCCAGTTGTTCTCTCAGTTCTGTGCCCCTCAGCATCCCTCTCCCCAGGAGCTCTGCCCAGCACAGTGCCCTTCCATAGATCCCACTCCTCTCTGCATCCCCTCCTGAGTGTCAGACCTCGATTGTGCAGTGCCAGGGATGTCCCTGGCTTCCTGCCACCCTTCCCAAGCGGTGCCTGCCCTGGTGGTAGAGCTGTCCTTGGCACCGTGTCAGGCAAGCCTCCCCCATTTGTGCTGCAGGTTGTGTGCCAGCATTACCGTCGCTTTGGGATCCCCAAGGACCTGCGGGGCGTGTGGCGGTACCTCAACAGCGCCAGTGAAACCAAGGAGTTCAAATACACGTGCCCCAATAGCCAGGAGATTATACAAGCCTATCGTTCCGTGGTCCGGGCACCGCAGTGAGCCGGCCACGTGCCCTGGGGTGCGCAGGGCCACGGCTGGGGTCAGGCAGCAGTCAGCCCACCACTGCCCCTGCCTGCAGGGGCTCAGGAGAGCTGTGCCCCTCACATCCAAACTCTCTCCACTGGCACCCAGGTGCTGGCAGCGATCTGCAGTGCACTCAGAGCCTCTCTTGTGCACCCACCCTTCCTCACAACCAGGACAAGCTCTGTGACCACTCGAGCATCAGGATGAGAGCAAGGGGGCACAGCTAGGGCACCATCAGTGCTAAAGCTGTGCCCAGCTGAGAGCAGGGGCAGAGCTGGGGATGACAAGCTGCCCTGCAGCCACTTGCATGGGCACACTGTGCCACCCACCTGGGCAGCAGGCACCACAGGGTGCCCTCACACGTGCACCTGCTGAGGGGATCTGGCATAGCCATAGAGACCTAGGAATGGAGATGGAGGAGGATGGCACAGGCAATGGGCAGAGGTCAGTTCCCCAAAAAACTCACAATTAGGAAGCTCTCAACAGACTTGGGGGTTGTGAAGCAGGGAAAGCCCAAGCTAAGCTTCAGAGTTCCTGGAAATAAATAAAAGCTTTGCAAGCAAGACCAGTGTGAGTCTGGAGTGACTACCCCAGCATCTCCTCCCTCACAAGGCTTTGTACTGACCTCCTCATCCTCTCCCAGTGCCCAGCAAGGCAGAGCCCACCCTTCCAGCTCTCCAGAAGGGTTGGCCAGGCTCTAACCACACACCCATCAGCCTATTTGCAAAAAGCTGGCAGGGAAGGGAACTTCTCTGAGGCCCAGACCTCCTGGTTCAGCTGAAACAGGCCCAAGGCTTCCTGAGAAAGGGAGAGGCAGAATAGACAGGCATACCCAGAGGGACCAGCTGGCTAAAAACACCTTTATTGGCAAGAAGCAAAGCACAGGTGATCTTTCCATTCCACGGTATCAAAGCTCCATCCAAACTCTACCAGTTCATAGTGAGCTCAGGAGCTGGTCCCTGCAGGGAATAGCTGCAAGGGAAAAACCCACCATGCTGGTGTCCCCTCTGCTCCATCTGTCCCCCTCAAAGGCCCTGCCACTAACCCAGCTGAGGGGTGGCTGCCAGATACTGCTGGCTCTGCTGTCTCCCTGGGTCAGGGAGCCTCAGCAGGTCCAGAACAAAAGAGACACCTCCTTGTTCAGACATAGGGGTCCGTTAGTGCTGTTACCAGGGCACAGGACAGCAGCCATCAGGAGTCCTCAAAACTCACTCCAGATGACACCTTCTTGCTGGAAGGAGATATAGGAAACAGCAGAGCCCTGAGCCCTGCTGCTTTGGAGCAGAACCCACAGTGTGCCCAGTGAGCAGCATCCAGCCCCAGCACTGACCTTCTGAAACCAGGATTAATGAGGGATTCTCCAGGGACCTTCCTTTTGGCTGGCAAAGCTGAGCCAGAAGCCTTACTCTTCCTGGGGCTGGGCTCTGCCTCAGTCAGGAACAGGTAGGACACAGATTACAGGTTACCCACGAGCTCTGGCAGCCCTGCCAATCTCTGCAGGGCCAGGGGAGCCTCTGGGAGCCCAGCCTGGCAGGACCAGCAGTCACCAGAGTGCAAGAAAGGGCCAAACTTAGCCTCCTCTCCCAAAAGGAGCCATGGATCCACGACAGCCTCCAGTCTGGAAGCACAGGAAAATCTGCCCTCCTTCTGAGGCTGCCAATGCCCACCCAGCCTTTGACCTGAGCATCCCAGACACCCTGAGAGCCACCACATTAAGCCGTGCCCTGCAGCTGCCAGCAGCCGCAGCAGAGGGCACTCAGAGTGTCCTGGAGAGCATATGGATACAGGACTAGCAGCCTCCACAGAGAAGAAGACAAAAGATTGCAGGACCAGGGAAGGTGCCCCTGGCAGTGCCTACCTGGCAGGAAGAGCTGCTGGCTCTGGGTGGTGTTCTTCTCAGGGCTGCAGGAACGTCTAAATGCTGTCTCCACTGCTACTGAGAGAGAAGCCAGAGCCAAAGCTTGTGACAACACCCCCCGATTCCGCATGCAGCACTTCAAGCCTCCCCAGCGAGCTCCCTCCACAGCCAAACTAAGCCACATTCTCCTCTCAGCATTTCCATCCAAACTGCTGCTGCACCAAAATCTTCCCAGACCCCTCAGATGTCTGTAAGGTGACTCCCACATTCAGGATGCTGGTGTGGTGCTGGCCCTAAGGGCTGTTTTTCCACACAAAGACACACCACTGTGTACCCTTCTGCCTGCGGGGGTGTGGAGCAGGCCTTGGCCAGCTCTGAGAATGGGCCAGCCCGAACAGGTAAGTGATGGGGAGCAGCTCTTCAGCTGGCCCACTGGGACCGGTGAGAAGAAACCATTTGGGGTGAAACCCTCTCCTGCTGCGGCTGAACTCGGGCACCCGGGGCACTTTAGGTGGGGGTGACCATCCCAGGGAAGTGGCAGGAGCTGCTAGCCCTCCCCTCTTCTAAACCCACCACGGACCTTCCAGTCGCCTCTCCAGGCTCTCGATGTAGCCGGCCATGCCGAAGACCAGCGCCTGCAGCCGGCTACGTGCCTCTGCGGCGGGCAGCTGTGCGAGGGCCAGGGCTGGGCAGCGCGGCTCCTCCGGCAGCCGCAGCACGGCCGAACCCGGCCCAAGGCTCAGCTCGGCGGCCCCGTCACCCAGAGCGGCCCTGCGGGGAGCGGGGGTGAGACGGGGAGCCCCGGGCGAGGTGGGGCCGGCGGTGAGGGGAGCCCGCGGCGAGGAAGGTGCCCGCAGCGAGGGAGGCCCCAGGGCCGGACACTCACCGGAGCATCGCGCCGTGCTCCTCCGCCGGGCACCGCTGCGGGGGGAGAGGAGGAGAAGAGCGCGTCCAACACGGCTTAGCCCGAGTCCAGACCCTTATCCCTGCCCCGCTGGCACTCCGGCTCTCAGGCCCGGGCGCCCCCCGCGCCCCCCGGTACATACAGAGCCGAGCGCCGGGCAGCCGCCGAGCTCCCCGGCCCACACCTCCATCGCGTCGGTCACACTGTGGGAGGGAGCAGCTCAGGCCAGGGCTGCTCGACCCCCGCTCGGCCCCGTGCCCTCCCCACCACCTGCTCCTTCTCCCGCCCCGTTCTCACTAGACGGCGCCGTCGGGGCCGCAGTAGCAGAGGAATCGGCCCGGCCCGGCCCGGAGCCGGTGAAAGGGCCCCGCCGGTTCCGCCATGGCCGCGGCGGAAAGGGCGGGCCGCAGCGGCGGGGGCGGGAGCGCCGTGTCCTGCCCGGGCCCGGGCCCGGCAGCCTCGCCATGGTGAACCTGGGCGTGCGGCGGGTGGAGGATGATGTGGCCGCCAGGCACCCGGTACGGCCCGCGGGGGGCGAGCTGGGGGGCCCGGGGGTGCTGGGGGGGCCCGGGGCTCAGGGCTGCGCCTCCGGCTGACGCTCCCCACAGGCGCTGCAGCAGTACGCGGCCTGCCAGTCTCACGCCTTCATGAAGGGCATCGGCAGCTTCCTGGCAGGTACGGGCCGATCCAGCCACCCCGGCATTGTTCGGGCTGTCCTTGGCCGCTCCCCGGGGGCAGCGGGGATGTCCCGGCCGTGTCCCGTAACCCCGGCCGTGTCTCGGCAGGCAGCGGGGCCGCCTTCGCAGTGCAGAAGCTGGTGCGGCAGATGCTGCCCTACAGCCTGCAGTGGAGCCTGCTGCTGGCTGCTGGTAAGTGCCCAGCCCGAGCGGTACAGAGCGGTGTTTACCACTGTTTAGGGGCTTGTCTCTGCCTCCAGCCACCTCCCTGTGCCCCGGCCCCCAGGGCTCGGGATGGTTCGCGGCAGCAGGTGCTGTCCCCACTGAGGTGCTACTGGCTCTGCCAGGACCACCTCGGCCTCCCCAGCTGCAGGGTCCCTCGGAAGCTACGTGGTAACCAGAGCTGAGACGCAGAAATGTTCCGACTTCTGGATTTACCTGGAGACGGGCAAGTCCCCACAGGAGCTTGCCGTGGCTGGTGGGGTGTCTCAGCCCACAGGTACAATCATAACTTACTACTGCTGCTTTCCCTGAGCTTGTCGTGGTGACTGGTTCTTCCCTGCTGCAATAACTACGTTGCTGTTCCTGTCTTGTAAATAAGCTGGTGACTGTGTCATTACTTAAATCTCATTACATAAGTCCCACAACTGACAGCCTACAGCCAAGGGATGGGTGCAAGAGCAGCTGTGGTGGGTGGAGCACCTTACCTGGTTTCTCACCTCCCCCGTCCCTCTGTGCACCTGGCACAGTGGGTTCCTGAGCAGGGCTGGAGATGTGGGCTGGGTGTACTTGCTGCTGCCTCCTGCCCTGCCTGCACTGGGTATTCACGAGAGGCAGCACAAAAGGCTTATTTGCTGGAAGAGGAAGGAGAAGGTAAGGGATGGAGAGAGTAACTGAGATGTGGAGGGATTTGCTGCTCAGTAAGGTGGGCAGAACAGGAGGGGCATCAAGACAGGCGCTGCTGGACAATTCTCATGGCTGCTCACTGCTGTCTCCCACACATACCTTGAACTCCCAAAGCTAGACCGACTTGAAGAGGCTTTACATGCTTCCCCATGGCTCTGTGGTTCTTTGCCCACCTTCGGCAAATTCACCAGGATGAATTTCACCAGCGCAGTTGGAGGTCCAAGGAACTTTTACTTTCTTGTTGCAGAAAACCTCCCCAGAGGTGCAGAGGGCAGGGATGGCGCTGCAACAGTGGTGAAGAGGAACAAGTATGGTGACGTGGTGGAGTAGCCAGCACAGCATAGCATGTTGTGCCCATGTCTTGCTTCACACCCTCCTGCCTACCCAACCTGACACTGCTCATGCTGCCTGTAAGGATGGTGGTCTTGGCGACACTGCTGGCAAGCTCAGAGGACTTAATCCTGCAGTGAAAGTGTGGTGGAGGCACCTCACAGATTGCTGCTGTCTGCCCCATGGCCTCTGCACATTGCACTGGGGGTACAATAAAAGTTGAGAGCTGAAGGCACTTGTTGTGGATGACGTGAAGGACAGAGCAGGTGGTGAATATCAGCCTGAGGCAACCTCTGCAGTGCGTGTTGGAGCAGAAAGCTCTGGTCCCTCGGTGGTAATGTAGTCACAGTCAGCACCTGGATTGCTCTGAGATGGCTACAGGCACAGACAAGTCTGGGCTAAGTTGTGAGGGTAGAGCTGTTGCTGTGTCCCCTGTGTTTCCTGAGTCCAGCCAGTCCCCATGTTCCTTCCACTGCAGAAGCAAGGCTTTTCATACCTACCTGAACAGGCCTGAGCTGAACCCCACAGCTGGGTGGCCTCTAGGTTGTCCTCTTCCCCTGTAACAGGGGCAACCATGTCCCCAGGGCCCCTCTCTGCAGTGCTCACCTGTCACTGGCTAGTCCCAGATTGCCTGTCCAGATCCATAACTATTTGGCAAGGTAATGGTACTGCCTCAAATCCCGTGCACACGGTGGGGCATGAGGGGTTTTTCCATGTCAGACTCCAAGTCTTGACTAGGTAAATGGTCTTCTCTTGGTGGATGTCCAGCTCTGATTCAGCTACAGCTGAATTTCTTAGAAGAGGAAAACCAGCCTGAATTCTGGGAGCTGCCTGGGTTCTTAGAGCAGCATTCTGCCTCAGGAACCAGAAGTGCCTTCTCCGTGTGAGATATGTAAACAGGCCCTGAACCTCACCACAGGAGGGAGTCCCTGTCCTGAGGAGATGAGGAGCTTGGGGAAGAAACTGGGCTTGGGGGTTCACAGTTTCATCTGAACTGAAATCAGGTTTGCCCTGTGCAGGGAGATGGGGAGCAGCCAGTGGAAGAGCTGAAAGCAAAGTGCTGCAGGGAACAGGTGTGTTAAGTCAAGCAGGGTATTCCAGGAGTTCAGCTGGAGCGAGGAAGGGTGCTGGGAAGTGAGCAAACCCACGGAGCAGAGTTGGTGCTGCCAGCAGGATCAAAGAGGGCAGTGAGAGCTGCAGGTCCCTACAGCCACTCCTCTCCAGTGTTCATGGAACGTGCAGGGGAGGGGGAAGCTTCTCAAAGGGTTGGAGTGCTGGGACCAGTCCATGCAGCTGGCAAGCACTGTGATGTGTGTCCTGGTGTCTCTGAGCTGCAAGTGACTGCAGCAGCAAATGCGAGCTGCTTTGGTGCCACTCTTGAGCACCAATGCTGGGCCCTGGCAGTGGAGGCTGCTGGCAGGTTGTTCTGCTGGGGGCTGTGGCAGTGAGGGACAGCTTGAGCTGCCTGCTCCCACCTTTGGAGTGACCGCACCTCCAGCACTGGGGAATGAGCTTGGTGACTGCAGCTGGCTGGAGCTCCTCCACCTCCAGGTGGGCCTGGGTCTGGAGTGAGGTTTCCAGCCCACCTTGGTCTATTTGAGGTCATCTCCAGCCTGGTAGAGCGCACAGAGCCGTGATGGTGTCTCAGCATTAGACAGGTTGCAAGGGCTGATATCTTCAGGCAGAGTCTGACCTGTGGATGTGGCTGAGGGGATCTGTCCCCATGGGACAGCCAGGCTGAACTGCCTGTTGCTGATCACAAGCCACTGAGCCATAGCAGTGGTTACAAAGGTTTATTTCAGATTATTAAAAAAAAAATCTCAAACAAAACCAAACCTTCTTCATGTCTGTACATCCCTGTGCTTACTCAATTGGAAATAAAGGCTCATCCTCCCAGCTGTCTGGTATGGAGTGATGCTGGGCTCAAATCCTGGCATGGAGCAAAGCCCCACAGTGCAGGAGCCCATCAGCTCTGTGCCAGCATGGCCATGCACCATGGAGCTGCAGGAATCTCTGGCTGTGGCAAAGGCAAGTCTGGCATAGGAACCACGGGGATAGTGAAGGCACCATGTCTGGGTTGTTGAAGTGGGACCTGGAAGTTGCCAGCTTCCCACATCTGATTGTTGCTAAGCCCTTAACCAAAGCTGAGGCCAATGGCCAAGGTCAAGACCTTGCCTTCAGGAAGGTCAGTGGGGTTTGTGCGTCAGCCAGAAAGACAGCATGGGCTTTGGGTGATGCCCAGAGCTCCCGAGGAGGCAGGGCTCATGCTCCAGGGACAGGCTAGCAATGTCAGCTATAAGGACTAGTGTAAGTAATATTCCCCATTCATACACATACACATGAAAACAAATCCTGTTATTGCATGGGCTCATTGGCCCAGTTCAGCTCAGCTCTGGTGGCAAAAAGATGTCCTAACTCTGAATGCCCCATTCCCAGGCCTGCTCCAGGGTCCATCCCTGAGTAATTCTGGGAAACATTTAAGCCCTTCTACCAGGTCCAGTGGTCTTTTCTTGTTCTTTCCTGTAGTTTGAGGGCAAGGGGAGGGCAAAAGGGGACAGTTTTCATACTGGGACGGTGTCAGGCCTTGGAGGAGGACATTGAGCACTTGCCACATAACAAGCATTCAGACTGTGGAGCTCCAGCAGGCAGGATGGTGCTGGTCCTGCAGATATGGCCCACTCTGTCCCTGCCATCAGATTATGCTGGACTTGCTGTGCCGGAGCAGGCAGATGGCTGTCACCAGGGATGTCAGGGTGGTGACCACAAAGAGCAGAATGAGGATGACCCAGTAGTTGTACAACATGCTTTTGTGGGAGGAGGGCTTCTCTGCCGGGATCATGTTGGTGAGGTTCAGCATGTAGCCCAGGGCCCAGCCAATGGAGGTTCCTCCTGCCTGTTGAAACATCATGGCATGGTCACCACCCAGCCAGCCCAGCTGCATGGGCCTCAGGACACTTTAGGATCATGGAATCATGGAGGTTGGAAAAGACATCTAAGATCATGGAGTCCAACCACTAACACCAGCACTGCCAAGGCCACCCCTTAACCATGTCCCCAAGTGCCACATCTGCATGTGTTTTAAATCTCTCCAGGGACGGTAACTGCCACATCCATGGGATGCCTGTTCCAATGCCTGACCACACTTTCCATGAAAGAATTTCTCCTAAAATCTAACTAAAACTTCCCCTGGCACAACTTGAGGCCACTTCCTTGTCCTGTCACATGTTACCTGTGAGAAGAGACCAACCCTCACCTGGCTACAGCCTCCTGTCAGGGTGTTGTATAGAGTGAGAAGGTCCCCCTTGAGCTTCCATTTCTCCAGGCTGAGGCTCCCCCCAGCTCCTTCAGGTGCTCCTCATAAGAGTTGTGCTCCAGACCCTTCAGGGCCTGCCTCAGTGTCAGCCCAAGGAAGAAGAGTGTGGGGGAGCCCACAGCCCCCTGACCCTCTGCCTGCCCACAGGTCCAGCCAGCCCAGGGACAGAGCAGTGACCATCCTGTGCCAAACTGGGCTCATCCCCTGGGAGTAAAACCTTATGCACTCAAGCCAGTCCTGAGCTCCTTGCACATCCTGTGGCACGTGCAGGCGAAAGTGAGATCCCACCCTGAGGTAACTTCCCAAAAAGCCTCAGCAAAGCATTGTTTGAGATGGCTGGTGTCTTGAGGGCCAAGGAAGGGCTGAAGGACCTGACCCTATAACCATCCCACAGCCAGGTCAGCTCATTTGTTTCCATCCCCCAGCAGATCCCTCCAAAAACTGAGAGTTCCATTCTCCCCCTGTTCACTGGGATCCTCTTGATTCTGTTTGGCTCTTTTTCCATATGGGATCATCTGTCCTGCAGGGTTCTTTGGCCTAACTCCAAAGAGATCCCATGGGATGGGGATGTATTTTGGTGCTACCCACCTTCTTCTGGAAGGCAATGTTGGGGAAGGAGTGGTCGTTGAAGCTGTAGCCTTTGGTGGTGAGCAAATACACAAATGTGCTGACAGCACAGTAATCTGGCAGCCTCTTCTCCAGCTTGGGGGCTTTCTGGAGCAGCTGGTTGGGATGCACAGAGGGAAAGAGAAGAGGGGTCAAACCAGCAATGGCCAGGCTTGTGTCTATGGCCTGAAACTCAGGGTGGTTAGATGTAACCACCTTGTGAGGCCAAGGCTGTTCATACTCACCTGAGCCCCATCCCAGTCCCATGCAGGAGCCATCAATTGCCTTGCCCCTACTCCACTGGTGCCAGGAAACCCAGTGACCTCTAATGGCTTCTCTCAAAGCCTGGGTAATACCCCACATGCAGCAGCCCCCTCCTTCCCACGATGCCCAGGGAGCCCACCTCACTCCAGCTGGTGGCACAGATAGTGTCTGCAGCATCCTTCAGGTCACTCGGCAGGTGCACACGTCTTCCCATCACAGTCTGGATGAAGTCCACCGTGTAGAAGAAGGCAGAGAAGGCCTGATGGAGGTAAAGGAGCAGCTGTGGGTCAGGCTGGAAGCAAACTCTCACCATGAGCAGACTCTCAGGCCAGTGTGGTGGGCACCAACAACCACTCTTGCAGAGCTGGGGGCCTGGCTTTGCCACTACATGATGCTGGGGAGCCGGGGACAACCTGCCCAGCTAGCAGCTGTGTCACCACCCTCCTCCATGCCGGGACTTACAATGAAGTTTCCTGAAACCTCTGGCTGGAAAACACCATCAAAGGAGCAGCGGGAGAAGGGGCAGTTCTTGAAGTCAAAGAGCTTGCTGACGAGCTGAGTGCAGAGGTTCCCGTTCCCGGTGCCGACCAAGGTAACGGTGTTGAGGGCAAGGCTTGGCCTCTCCTTCTGTGTGCAGGGGCTGTCATAGGTGCTGCTCAGCAATAGGCTCTTGTTGTAGCCCGTAGGCCAGCAGGGATGGGACACAGTTCCTTGGTAGCTCTCAGCCTGCCAGAGGAGGGACACATGGGGTGCATGAGCTGTGTTGTAGCCACAGCTCCCCGGAGCTTGAGCAGTGAGACACAGAGCAGTTGCCAGAAGTGTCTCAAAAAAGACACCCCAAGAGGCTTGGGGTGTCTTGCCTCTAGTCAAGGGCTGCATCACCTCATGGAGATGGTGGGAGAAAGCCTTGGGAACACAAGAGAGGGTTAAGGGCAAAGCCCAACTTGGCTGGTAAAGGTGTGCAGCTGGTCCAGGGCTGAGGGACAGTGTAAACACTGGGGTGAGGGCGTAACTGTGGGGTCGTGACAGCCACCATCCACATCAAACACACATTGTACCTGGAGGAGCTTGGAGAGTAGCCTCTTGAGGACCTGGTCCCTCCCATAGCAGAGGAAGCTGTGCGTGTACACTTTGTATGCCTGGCCATACAGCTTCAGCATCACCTCATTTCTGGGGTTTTCAATTGTGTCCCTGGTTTCAAAGGTGATCTGTGTGGAAGCACCCCCGAAGTCCATGGCCCCCAGGGTCTTCTTCTGAGGCTGGATCCATTCTCCAAGCCATCCACGCTGAGCCAAGGAGGACAAGAGCAGGCATAAGTGTATGATGAGCTGCCCAGCCACCACAGCCATCCCATTGGATGTCAATATCCCCTGCCTACCTTGATGAAGTTCTCCAGGAGATAGTTTGCAGTGATCCAGCCAAAGACCCCTTCCTCTTCCCCTGACAGGATCTTTGCTCCCCGGAAATCAAAGGGATACGACTTCAGTGTGGCTGCTACAGCTCTGAGGACAGTGTCCGACAGCTTTGGGTCTGCAATGCTGTGGGCCAAGTGACAGGGCAGAGTGACAGGACTGTGCCACAGTGCTGCAGAGCTCTCTCTGTCCCAACAGCCCATGGGAGCCAGCACTGCCACAGCAGGGCCCAGGAGAGAGGTGAGCCCTTGCCTAGGTACCCACAGGCAAGTCCCAAAAAATTCCCTTTGTCTCTGCTGAAGGAGGCAGGTGGCAGGAATGAAGTGTGCTGCCTTCTGCTTGGGCTGAGCGAGGGGAGCACTACTTCTCCCCCATGTGCTTTTTGAGGGGTGATGATTCTCACTGTCTCATCAGGCTGACAGTGGGTGCAAGGGATTTTCCTCCTAGCATCCAAAAAATCTGTGTGGGTTATCCTCGCTCTGGCCCCCCACCAGCCCCTTTCCACTGGTGCTGTGCTGGCTGTGCCCTGCAGAGCATATCCCGCTCTGAAAGGCAGGACTCCCTCTTGCAGGGGACACAACACTGGGCAGCTGGGTGCTGAAGAAATTCGCCAAGCAATGGGGCAACACTTCAGCCATCCTTCACCACCTGTGCCCTGCTGTGTGTGGCAAGCTGGCATGTCACAGTGGCACGACAGGGCCCCCCAAGCACTCACTTGAGCAGGCGCATGCCAGCTGTGGCACCCAGGTATAGCGGGGTGCCCGTGTGCTTCTCCTTGGGCACATCTCTCAGGGCCTGGTTCAGGCAGTGCTCCAGGCTTCTCCCGGCCGCCGGAGGGTTTGAGCTATAGCTGGAGATGCCAGGACCTGTGAAGAGGAACAGCATTGCTCCCTGCTGGTGAAGGGATGATGCTCACTGGGAAGATGCCTGGTGAGCAGCTTTGCCCCTTCCAGGCTGTCCAAAAAGTTTTCTGTGGGCATGGAGCCATCCAGGGTCCAGCCACATCTCCACTGCTGGCTGACAGTCTGGGAAAGGTTGATAAGCAGAGAGAAAAACCAACCCTGGCTCCTCACTGGGCTAAGCAGGGAGCTGGATTATTCCCTGGTGGATCAGTACCTGCTAGGAAAAGATAAACCACAAGCATGCATGGCTGCAAGCCTTGGGGGGACTTGGGAGATGTTTTAGGAATAGAGCTGAACTCTAGAACACGTCACTACACCCGTGAATACAGAGGGAGGCAGCTGGGCACAGAAGGGGCATTCACACCACGCTGCCCTGCCTCAGGCATGCAACAGACACCGCCACCAGCCCCCAGCCCCAGGCCAGACCTTACCCTCCACATCACACATGCTGTGCTCGCTGACCACCCCGGTGTCATTCTCCTTGTCTGCAGGCCACTTGTAGATGAACATGGCAGTGTGGGAGGACCCAGCGTCCAGCACGATGCCGTACTGCAGGGGGAAGGTGGTGGGTCAGGCCTGGAGACTGAAGGTCCCCTGGCTGCTCCAGCCCTTACCAAGGGAAGGCACTGGGGCTCAGTGCACAACTACTCCTACCCCATCAGTATCCAGCAGCCCCAGACCATAATCTCACAGAGGCAGGCTTTGCTAAGCCCAGCCTGGCACTGCTGGGCCCACATCTGCCCAAACACATCTGCCTAGGATATGACTGGGAGTGGGATACTGGCTATTCTGAGATGCTATTTGCAACAGCACAAGGACTCTGGCTTTTTGGGTAAGGAGACCCCCTTGAGTGCAGCCCAAGGGTCTCTTCCCACCATGGCAGGTTGTCATCCCTCCTGGCTGCCTGCTGAGCCATGCTAGCAAGTCCCTGGGACTGGTGATGGGGAGGGACACCTGAAATGGCTCCTTGGGATGCTCTTGGCCAAAGAAGGGCAGCCAGGCCCCTCATCCCTCCTGCCCTTGTATGGCTCGGCCATTCTCTGGCTATAAATAACCCTACTCCTTCTGCCAAACAAGGTTACCCAGCTCCCAGGGAGGGACACCATACATGCTGCCTGCAGCGCCCGAGGGTGGACCCCTCTGCCTGACCCTTGCTGCCCATGGTCTCGAGGCTGCTGTGGCCCCTCAGGGCTGTGAGTATGTGGGGAAAGCAAGGCAGGACTCAGCACCACCCCAGCTGAGCATCTCTAGGGTGAAACCATCTAAGGCTTAAACTTCCTATGAGCCTCTGTCTGCTCCTGCCCTGCCCAGACTTGATAGAGCCAAGGGCTGGAATAGGCAGCTTCTCTCCCTGCATGGCTCTGGAAGCCAGGCCAGCCCTGCCTGCCATGGATGCCCCATGCCACTCCTGTCCCTGTCACCTGGTTTTCCCCAGCTCAGGCAACAGAAGTGTCAGGGCAGAGGTAGGGACACCTGAGATCCCCACTTATAGGTAGCCCAAATTACACTGTGAACCCATGGCCCTGAACCAGTGGTGCTACTCCCTCAAGGGACCATCTCACATGGGTGACCTGCCCAGACTCATGAGATTTGCTCATGCCCTGGGCCAAAAGCTACAAGCCAGCATAGAACCCCCTCTGTGGCCAGGCTGGAGCAGTGAAGCAGCTTCAGCTCCTGACAAACACTGCAAAGAGGAGGAAGGAGGCTGACACCCCCCACACCCTTCCCCAGCCTCCTTTACTGGGTGCTGGGCTGAGTGCTCTGGTCAGCTTAGAGGGTTCTCAATGTCCTCTCTGCCCAGCATGTGGCACCCCAGTTCATTCTCACCAGGGCAACCTCTGCCTTGCCTGCCCACCCTGGAGTACCATGGCCACCCCTGTGTCCCCAGATAAGCAGTCACTGACCAGCCACAGGAGACTCTGAGGAGGGTCCAGCCTCAAGGGACCCTCTCTGTCCACCACAGTGGCACATGTGTCCACACACCCTGTAGCCACCATGCAGATGTCTCTGGTTTGCTCACAAGGCACCACATTACCCCAAGTATCACCTGGAGTGATAGCAGTAGCAGGGTGACAAGGCTGTCCCCAAAGGGAAAACATTGATAGGTCATCCCCAAACACAGGGCTGAGCACAGCAGAGACACTGGGAGTAGTCTCCAGCCTGGAGATATCATGGAGGGGCTGAAGTCCACAGGGAGGGACAAGATTGGAGACAGCGATATCTACACAGTGGCAAGGGCTGAGAGGTGCTGGAGTATGAGACAATGAGGATGACCTGGAGTGCCAGGGATACCTGGTGCTGCCCACCAAGAATGGGGTCAGCCTGGGAGGGGGATGCCGGGGATGGCAGGAAGGGAGATGGCCACAGGGCTGGTTCCAGGGTGAGCAGGAGGAGACCCACCACCTGTGACAGGGGGAAGGCTGGTTCCCAGAGTTTCTTCCTGCCTTCAGCAGGGCTGGCTTGGCTGTGCCCCACTTCTCACCCCATGGAGACCTGGTGCCAGGGTGCATTCATGGGGGTAGATACCTGGGGTGGAGTTGCACATGTAGAGAGGTGCACACATGTATGTGCACGTGCATGGATGTGTGCATGTGGTGTACATGCTGCAGGAGTGTGCGTGTTTGTGTGTGTGTGCATGGGCATACAAAGGTGTGTGCAAATTTAGGTGTGGAGGTAGGTATGTGGGGATGCTTGCCCGTGGGTGTGCACACGTGAGGTGCACACGCACAGAGGTGTGCCAGTGTTGTGTGCACACTGGTGCATGTCTGTGCATACATGCATTTAGGAGGGGCGTGTACATGGGTGTGCGTGGGCACATGTGCGTGCCCAGGGAAGTGCAGGCATTGAGAGGCAGCATGGAGCCTGCACCCAGGGCAAGCACCATGCAGAGGTGACATGTTCTGGTGACAGTGGCACCACTGGGGCAGGATGGAGAACTGGCTGCCCCATGTAGGCACATCCTAGTGCCCTTTGCTGCCAAAACCTGTGGGCCAGGATGGGAATCTCTCCTCTTGGACCCCAGCAGGTATGGAGTGGTGGGTGAGGGGCATCCCAGGGGTCCCCCGGCCATGGCGGTGGCAGCAGCAGCACTTGGCTGGGCTGAGGTGAGATGTTGCAACACGATGGCACTACCACTGCAGAGAGTGCCTGGCCAACTGCTGTGACACTTCACCCATAGCCACCCTGGCATGAGAGGAGCCACCTCAGCCTTGTGCCAGCCCCTCCTGGGGGCACAGGGTTTGGCACCCCAGCCTGTCCCTGTGGCGAAACTGTCCTAGCCTGGCAGTGATAAGCAGGGGTGGGAATTGTGTGTGCACAAGACTCAGGCAGCCTAGTATGTTCCCAGTGAAGAAGGAATGTCACCTCTAATCCCAAGGGCACCCCATGCCTCCAGCATTCATACAGAAATCACAAATGGGGTCACCTACAGTGGTATGCAAAGGTGCCAGATCCTGTTCCTGTTTTGCCTTCCGTCCCTGCCCAGACCCTGGGCTTGGGTGTCAGACCCACAGCATTCCCCAGAGTAGAGTGTGCTGCCGTGTGGGTCTGAGTTGTGGCTGAGGCATCGGCAGGTGGGCTCCAGGGGCCCTACAGGTGGGAAACCCCAGGAGGGAGGATAAAAGCCTCAGCATGTTTGCCTGCTGGCACCCAGTGCTTTAGCAGGGCCTCATGCATGTGGGACAGTCTCCAAAACCAGCATCTCCTGGTGGCACAGGGGTTTTTCCTAACAGAACTCCCTGACCAGATCCTGGTGATGCTGCAGGCAGGGGGAACACAGAGGAGTCCCCATTGTGGCCCCACACTGGGACAGTTTTCCAATTCCAGCCCTATATCTGCTGCCTCCTGGGTCACCCATGGTCCCAAGGGCTCTGCCCCAATGCAACATCACTCAGCCCAGCCCCAGTCAGGGCTGCTCAATCCTAAAGCCGCTGCAAAGGGGACACAGAGGACAGTGATGGGGTAGGGCTTGGAGCTCCTGATCAGTGTATGGCTCTGCCCAGGGGAGGAGGCAGATGCAGACATTGAAAATGCTCCATGTGCCTGGCACTGTGCCCTATGGCCATGCCCAGGACTTCAGCCCCTATCCCACAGGTTCTCCAGGCTGCCCCATGCTGTGTGAGCAACATCTGCCCCCGCACCATTTCTGGCCCCCCACCATTCTGCCTCTCTCAAGGGTAGGGAGGTCATGCAGTACCCAGATTTGCAGTGAGTTGTGACAGGTTTCCTTCATGCTGCAGTAGCCACAGCAGCCACAGGACGAAGAAATTGCCAGAGATACCTTGGAAGACATGCCAAGGGTCTCCCATAGCAGGACTGACCTCTAAACCACGTGGGCATCTTTTGGGCTGAGCTAAAATAACATGAAGTTCTGCATTCTGAAAACAGCACTGAGCTTTCTGCAAAAACACCTCCTCAGGACCTTCCCGGTGCCAGCCCCATGGGAACAGGCACTGCTGGACACAGGTGCACACACCATACTGGACCTCACAGCACTTGGGAAGTCCTGGAACCCTGAGTTCCCTGGGCCAGGCCTTGTGCTGAGCAGGGTCAGGACCGAGGTGGGTGTTCAGGGCTGCTGGGCCCAAAACCTCAACACTGCCTGCAGACTAGAAGGTGCTACCACTCAGGGAGTGAAAAAGTACCAAAAAAAGCACAAGAAGAAAAGTTTCTGGGAATTAATTTGGTTTAAAACCAAAGGTCTATCTTTGAACCAGAAAGAAGAAAGGCTTTCCAGGCTGATCCAAGTGCTACATATGGAGTCTTGGAACCAATCTAAGAGAAAAAAAATCCACTTTCAAACCAGCTCGGCACTGCCCAAGTTGCCCCAGCATGTGGCAATGGGTGGCAAAGAAAGACATCACAGAGAAGGAGTTAATAATGGGTAGTTACACTAAGAGCAAAAAAAGGTCATCGTGGCTAAGTCAGCTCGTTTTCTCAGTCTAGTCTTCATTACATCTGACCCAGAGAGAAGGCAGTGGCACATCTGGCATGCAGGCTGGCTCAGAAAGTTTCCAAGTAAACTGCTTGGGATGAGAAAAAGGGGGTTTTAGATGAACTGTTTTTCAGGACAAGAGCCTGGGAGTATTTTAAAACAAAAGACTTGGCCTACAAAAGGAGCACTTGGCCAACAATAAATTGTTCGGGAACTTCTTTCATCATCTGAATTTACAATGAAAAAAGGGGGGAGGAAAGCAGCTTGTATTCAAAGTGCATTTGTCACCCAGCAGCAGCGGCTCAGGAGATGCAGCGGAACCGGGGGAGATGCTGGGGGTGCAGGGGAGCCCTGGGCCAGGCAGAGCCGCAGCAGCAGATGCTGACTCGGCTGCTCTGACCCGGGGGGCCGCTATCTTTCAGCGTGTCCAACAGATTCCCCTCCCAAAACGCACGTCCTAAGGCACAAGGGATGGGCGGCCGAGGGGTGCTGCAGCCGAGGGGTGCCGCAGCGGAGGTGCCACACAATGGGTGTCGCTGCTGGGGCAGCCCTGTCCCTGTGCTCCCGGCAGCGGCTGCGACCCGCGACCCGCGACCCGGCCCGCGGATGAGGGACCCCTCAGCCCCGTGACGCGGGGGATCCTCTGATGCTCCGGTGATCCGCACACCGGGAATGTCACACACCGGGAATGTCACACACCGAGGTGCCCGCGGCGGCTCCCCCAGCCCACGGCAGCCCAGGATCTCCCGGTCCCCGCCACCGCTCCGCGGCCGGTGTCCCTGCGCCGCCCCTCTCACCTTGAAACCCGGCGGGCCCCGTGCGTCCCCAGAGCCAAGGAGCAGGAGGAGGATGCCCAGGAGGCAGCCGAGGGCCAGGAGCAGGAGCAGGGCGGCCAGGCGGCGGGCCATGGCGGAGCAGGGCAGGTGTGCGGCTCGGCAGCGGCGGCGGCGGCTCCTGCCGCTCCTCCTCCCCCGCCTCCTCCTCGGCCGCCTCTCCCGGCTGAGTCACCGCCGCCCCAGCCCACCCGGGCGGGACACCGGCCTCGGCGGCACCGCGCGGGGCGGCCCCGGGCTGCGAATCCTGCGGCTGCCCCGGACTCGGACTCAGATCTTCCTGCCCCTTTTGCCCCTGGATCAGACCGATCTACCTCCCCCAGACCTCGGGACTTTTGCCCGGGATCAGCCCCAGCCCGGCCTCTCAGGCACCGCTCCGGCTCCAGAAACAGCTTTGTCCCTGGAGCATCACCGTTACTCGCAGGGCTCAGCCCAGTCCTGTCCCTCCTCCCTGGGCACAGCCTGTGTGCCTGGGACGAGCCCCATCTACCCCTCCGGCCATGGTCCTTGACCCCAGGCTCAACCCCATCCTGCCCCCGCCCTGGGGCTTAGCCCTTAGATGGGTTCAGTGGGATGTGGGAACATCCCGAGATACAGAGAAGCTCCAAGAACATCTCATCTATGATGATTAACAACTGTGGCTGTGTTCCTGCTCTTAATCATCACAAGAACTTCGTGACAGCCCTGAGGAGCCCAGATGTATATTGAGGCTGTTTTCAATACGGTCACAAGTGAATAATGTGATACATTTGCATAGGGAGCAGTGTGCCAAAGGAGGTTGGGCTCCTTCCTCTGAGAAGGACATTTGCGGCTTGCTTACACAGTGGGATACAACAGTGAACAAAATAATAAACAAGGAGAGAAGGCTGGATGATGTGCCTCCTGCAGCAGCTGGGTTGCAGGGTGACAGTCACATTTTCACACAGAGGATGTGGCCTGAGGCTTCTCACACCTGCCTCACTTCTCAATATTTTTTGAAGCAGGAGATTTCCTGCCGCTCACAGTCATGCTCATGGACCCCTGCTCTGCAAACATTGCACCAGCACTGGACCTTCTGCATGCAGAGCTTCCTGCCCATCTCTGTGGTATTGGGGCGCAGAGATGCTCATGGGGCTAAGCTTTGCCCAGGGCTTGTGGTGCAGGAGCCCCCAGCCCTGATGTGCCACTCCACTGCGCAGGTTCTGCTGCTGGAGGTCCCACAGGGGACGAGCTCCAGTGCTGTCCCCAAAGCAGTGACTGGCAGCAGAGTCTGGGGAAGAAAATGGCTAAATAGGGGGACAGATTGTCACCCTCACCCTGGCAGTGCCCATCACTGTGGTTTCTCTGCAGGACTGCTGTGTTCAATCTGTGAGTCTGTTTGCAGGGGTTCACCTTCTCACTTCAATTCATTAAGCACTTAACCCTGGAAAATCCATGTCAATCTATTTCAAGACATTAAGATATTAATGTCTGTGAAAAATTTTTTCTTCTTTGATGCTGATTATGCCACAGGAAAACAAAGTCCTGTCCCTGAGGCTCAGCACAGCATCATTTCCTCTACCCTTCTGCCTTCCCAGGCTGACCCTTCTCAAGTTTCTATGGGAAAAATACTTGTGTATTCTTGATTGTTCATGCTGCCCACCTCATCTTCTGAGGCCATTCTCCACAGTGCAACTGCATCAGGGATTACCATGGAGATCTTTTCTGGATTGCACTTAATCCTTTCCTCAAACCTCCTGCTTCACCTTTAGATGGACAAGCAATGAGGTCTTCAAAGACCGAAAAAATATTTCTTTTCTGGATGGTAAGGAGCAGAAACAGGGTTGAGGAGCTCTGTGGGAGTAGGGATGGTCCCCTTGCTCCTCATCCTTCTTTTGGTTTTGGGGGCTCCGGAGGAAGTTCCTATCTGGTCCTCGGTGTGGTGGGACCCATCCTGGGAGATGTATCCTCCATACCCTGGTTTGCACAGACTTGGCCATCCTATTCCCTGGCTGTTCAGGGATGGCTTTGAAAGGGGGGCTGGCATTCCTTCCCTCCCAAGGGGAGGCTGCCCCTCCTCTTCATGGGGTCACTTTTGCCACCCTCTTTCCAGCCCCAAGGGGGTAGGAGGTGTGAGCTGAGGTCTGAGGGAGCCTGTGCCAAACCCTGGACAATTGCTGGTGTCCCAGGATACTCAACCTCCAGGGCAAACAGGAAGGCACCAAAAGCTTGGACATGCTGGGGTGGAAATACTCTCATTCCCAGGGGAATTTCAGCCAGGCAAACACACGTATAGACACAGAAATACCCAAATACCCCATGAGGGTACATTCAGGTGAGGAGCACCCCAACACAGCTGTCTGAGCTCAGCCCAGCCAGGGCTGGGCACTGCCAGCTACTGCCCCACTAAGGGGTGGGGGGGAAAGGGGTGCACAGTTCATGTAATTTCTCCTTTCCCATGTAGCCCTGTCAAGGCACCACAGGCTGGAGAGCAGGGCACCGAGGGTGGCAGTGCCTCTGCCCACGGTGTGTGGACAGCCCCAGATCCTTCACAGGGAACCCAGCCATGTCCCTGGGGAGGAGCAGGTGTCTGTGCAGAGGTGGGTGTCCCAGGTGGGCAGTGCCTGAGCTCCGGGCACAAGAAAGTTCAGTGGGAAAAAAGCGAGGGGCAGGGAGGACTTTCTCTGCCATGGAAGTCGAAGGAGGCAATGTGCTCCAATGGCAGGATGTGATAGCAGCCTTGCCTGAGGAAACACGGATGTGGATTTTGGGCACCATCAAAGAAAGGTAAGAACAGATGTCACCTCTGCAGGACTCAGTTGTGAAGCATACCATCTTCCCAAATGGTCAGGTTCAATGAGCAAGTGGCTATGTGGGAGCCAGCCCGGCACAGCCTGGTTGCCCTGCCACACTACCACTCTGCCACATCTCTACTTGCCACACTGTTACCTGTCTGCCTGCCACCATGCTTGCCATCTGTCTGCCTGCCAGCATCTCATCTCTATCATCTCTGTCATCTCTGTTGACCTCCAAAGCACTGCTCTCTCTACATTCGTCCTGCCTTGACCATTCACAGGGACAGAGGCATGCCATGAATTTTTAGGGAACTGCTTTGATAGTGGGAGGGACAAATCCCCTCAGCATGACCAGATATGAAAATGGCATTGAAACCTGAAATAACCAGACAATCCACCACATGCAGGAGCAGGGTTTGCTGTGAGACAGCAATAAGCTCCCCCAATTTAATGCTGATTTTTCATGATTACAACCTATTTCAACACCATGATGGGGCCATAACAACAAGGGACCAGGTTAACCTGTTTGATCAGGCAGGTGCTGATCTCTCTGTTGCTTACTGACAGGACCTGAGGCAACAGCATGAAGCTGTGTCAGTGGAAGTTTAGTCTGGATATCAGGAAAAGGTCCTTCCCCCAGAGGGTGCTGGCACTGCCCAGGCTCCCCAGGGAATGGGCACGGCCCCGAGGCTGCCAGAGCTCCAGGAGCCTTTGGCCAGCGCTGCCAGGGATGCCCAGGGTGGGATTGGTGGGGCTCTGGGCACGGCCAGAACTTGGACTCCATGATCTTCTGGGTATTTTCCAACCTTAATGATTCTGTGATGCTGTAATCTTTGTGGGTCCCTTCCACAAAGGAATGAACCTTCTATGGTTCTATCATTCTTTGCAGCATGGGACAGGAGCCCAGAGGAAGGGATGGATGTCCCAGGCAAAGGGAAACCAGCTCAGGAGCCCCAACTCCCTATTGTGCTGGTGTCTTTGTCTCATCCCATACCGGATAAACACAGCTTAATCTCAGGTAAAATGGGATGAGGATGTGTCACCAGCATGCCTGAGGCACCTGAGGACTGTTGTCTGTATTTTTACATCCCCTGCAGCTGGTGTGGACGTCAGCTTCAGCTCAGTGACTCGGGGAGACACATCCGTTCTTCAGGGAGAGGCACAGGCACAGACTCCCCAGGAAAGACAGGACATGCTGGCACCCATCCCAGCTGGACAGAAAAGCTTGTCCCCACCATGGAACAGGGGAAATAATCCCTGGGGGCAGAGTGCAGGGTGAGTACAAAGAGTGGGGAGTACAGAAAGTGGGGAGTGCACCCAGCAGTGCAGGGGCCCGTCACTTCCCCAGACAAAGGAGAGAGGTTTTCTAATCCATCTCTTCCAACAAAAGCCTCTGAGGTGTGGCCACCTGGGTGAGGGTTGCAGGGTTGAATGGGGGATCAAAGGAGACTCTGGAGCAGGAGAAGGAACTCACTGGTGGCTCTGAGAGGTGGGGGTTGCTGGTTGTGGGACTCAGGGCTGCACACTGGCTTTGTAAAACATGGATGAGCACATCTGGGAGCGCTGGTGGGCGGCACATCTGGGAGCGCTGGTGGGCGGCCCTGCAGCTCCCATATGTGGTTGGGTAATAACAGGAAGAATACAATGAACCTCTAGACACTGCAACAGGCTGGGGTCCAAAGGGAGGGGTTAGGGACAGAGTTCTCTGCTCCCATCTGTGAGCTCCTCAGCCAACAGCAAGTGCAGGGGACCATTCAATCCAGAAGCATTCAACAGCTTTCGGATTGGCCCAGTGTGGGCCAGCCCTGAGCAATGCACAAACAATCCCTCAACACACTCCAGAGCACAACATTGACCTCAGCCCTGGCAGAAGCCCCAGAGGTCCTGACCTGCTCCTGAGGGAGCATTGGAAGCCAGGCAGGCTCCTCTGCATAGGCACCCAGACCAAGAACCAGCAGGGACAGAGAGGGGCTGGCTGGAGAGCAGCCTAGTCCCTGTAGCAGCCAGAAGGACAATTCGGAAAGCATGAGGCTGCAGAGGTGTTCCCAGAAGGAGCACAGCCCCCATCTGCTTCTGCAGCACAGACTGAGGAATACAGGCAGGGACTTGTTTCTTTGGTTTCAGGTTGGGCTGAGGCTGCTTGCTCACCCGTGCACAGGCTGTGGTCCATGGGAGAAATCCCCCAGCCCCATTCTCAATCCAAATCCCACTCCCATTCCCAATCTCAGCTCTGCCTGGGAGCTGCACTGGAGGCACAGACAGATGGAGGAGTGGGAACCTGCTCCCAGTCCCCAAGGCTCGGTGACTCCAGTCAGGACCTGGACTGACATACCCTGGGACTCAGCTGAGACATCAGGTGTATATTTTGGCTAGTGCAGGCCAATGCAGGCTACTGTGCAAGCCCAGAGGTGCTTCTTTGTCAGGGACCTCCAGGCAGGGTGAATCCTGCACCTTGGATGTCTAAGCTTCCCCAGCTGCTGGGGCTGACTCTCTCCCCAGTGTCTTGTTGCCTTGCATGGAGGAGTCACAATATTCTGTGTGGGGTCTCATGAAACCTCCCATCTGCCTGTCCTGCTGTTTGGTAAATCCCACAGTCCAGCAGAGATAAGTGAACCTTGAGAGAGAAAGATGATTTTGCTCAGGGGCACGTACCCACATCTCCACTTGCATGGAGTCGGACAGGACTGGAGTGGAAGCAAGGATCTGTCAGGAATTTCTCGGGATGCCCACATCAGTGCCAGTACTGAGTGAAGCCATGTGAGTCCCAGCACTGAGTAAGGCCATGTGTACACACATGTGAGGCATTTTGGGATGTTTTTGAGTGTGGCCAGTAAGTTGCAAATCCAACCAGCAGAGCTTTTTTAACTGGTAGAGTAAAAAATATGGGAATGCAACAACCTCCCTCAGTCAGGAGAGAGCTACTGACGGAGTGCAGCTCCTGCTGGGCCTCTGCATCCTGTGAATGGGAGCCCCTGATGTATTCCAGCCTTGGCTCCAAGCCCAGATCTTGTCCTCCTAGAGGCATTGAAGGCCTGGAAGGATCTCAGTGTATCCAAGGCTATAATCCCCCTGCTGGCAAGGATCCTTGCCTGGAAGGAAAATCAAACCCAAGTACAAATCTCTATTCTTTCCTCACTTTCTAAACCCTTTTTTGTCTCCTGTTTCTCAGGACAGTGTCTGTGTGATGCAAGCCCTGAGGGGGCCCATGGGCAGGGATCCCTGTTGTCCTGGCATCGAACCAGCCAGGAAGTAGGTAGCAGAAAAGCCCCACTGGCTTCTCCTGGTTGTCTTGCCAGGAGCCCTCTCCTGCCAGGACAGAGGGCTGGGAAGTATTGAGGCACAGGGCAGCCCCTCAGACTGATAACCCTGTTCCTGCAGCCCTGGCACGATGCCTGATGAGCTTTCTCCCCTGACATGAGCCCTGTGGCAAGGGGCTGATCCCCCTCTGCTCTAGTCTGGTCCCCATCCTGCCAGGGGGACATGGTGTCTTTGGGACTGCATTGGTAAGGTCTGAGCAGTGAGGGTCTGTAGTGTCTTAGTGAGAAAGCACCAGAAGCTGTCCCTGTGTTGGACCCACCACCACCCAAAGCTCAGCCTGCCAGAGTAAATGAAGGGTCCTCTAGGACAGTGTATTTAAGAGTAAAAACAACTGCACAGCCCTGCAGATCCCAGTTCAGTGGAGAGGGAGGGGAGGAGGTGCTCCAGGTGCCAGAACAGAGACTACCTGCAGCCAGTGGGGATGCCCATGAAGAGGCAGCTGTACTCCTAAAACCTATGGAGGTCCAGGGTGGAGCAGATATTCCACACCTCTGCTTTCCCATGGCAGGAGCCTGCTCAGCCTCTGAGGGCTGGTTTGAGCACCAAACGTGCCAGAAGCCTGCCCGGCTGCTACGGTCTCCTACCCTCACCTTGTCATGCAAGAAGGCTTTTATGTGCCTTGCTAAAGGATTTAGCTTCCCTTTCCAATACCCTGCACATCTCTCTTTGGAAGCAAGGCCCAAGATGGCAGTGTCAGTTCTTCTGTGGTTAGGGGGTTGCCCAATCACAGCAGGACTTCCCCAACCCAGAGTCAAGAAGAGCTGCCAGGCAGCTGCCACATTCCAGCCATTTCCAGCAGAGGCATGGAGAGCCTGAGCCCTGTGCCAGGCTGCAGGTGCTGCTCAGGCTCCTCTCAATAATCTGCCAGGACCATCACTCCTGAGTGGCAGGTAGAGGATGGACATCAGGTTCTGTGGCTCAGCAGTGGGCTGCTGCATGAGGAGAGATGTTTCCAGTGTTTGGAATAGCTGGGGTCTCCTGGGAGTCACTGGACAGCTCACCAGGGGACCAGGCACTTGCTTAGGCTCCTAGCAGTAGGTTTAAGTTTTCAGGTGAGATCTGTATAGGTGCAAGTTCCATTTGTTTAAAAAATAATGTCAGAATCCACATTCCTTGCTGCCACATATCACTTTCAGCAAATAAACCTGGGAGCAGCAGCAATAACACAGCTGTGATATTCCCACTGTGCCCTCCTGCCACCCAGCAGTGTCCATGAACGAGGGAAGGGACAGCAAGCATATGGGACACTTTCCTTGAGCCCTCCCCCTGTCTCCAGCTGTCTTCAGCAGGGGGGGTGTCCTGAGCCAGCCATGATTTTCTGATTTTCACCCTTCAGTAGATCCCTCCTCTCTGTACTTGTCAAAATCCCATTATTGCAGTGCAGGCAAACCTCCAGAAGCACCATCCCTTATCAGGGAGCTGCTGCACCCCAGCACTGGGAACCACCTGCTTTAGGATGGGATGGATCTGGCTTCTACCATCACTTCACATACTGGAAGAGCTGGTGGCTCCATCCCTCTCCCTCTCCAGGACTGTCCTGAGTTTGCAGACTCCCAGCTGTATCTTCTCTGGCTGGAGGCACCAGTACTGCTCAGACAGGAAGGGTCTTTCCTACCAGAGTTTCCCAGGGACCCTATGGCCATGTGGTGCTTCCTGGAAGGGCTCAGCTGTCCCTGCTGCCCCATGTGCCACTGCACCACCCTGGTGCACCCCAGAGGGCAGGATCAGCCCCCTCATAGTCTTTGCTGCCATGCTGATTGTTCCCACAAGCCAGCTCCCACAACACATCCCTCCTGGGATGCGCAGGATATCCACCACAGAGCAGAGGCATGCTGCGATCCCATAGGCTGACCCAGACCTCTGGGGTTTTCCCATCATTGATGTACTTTCCATTGCTTTTAAAAATAAAATCCCAGTAATAAAAACTCCAGCTAATTTTATCCCCAGCCTGTTTTTCCCAGGCTGCTGCAGGATGAGGTTCACCGTGCAGCACTAACAGTGCTCATGTGTCCAGGGTGTCTGGGGGCATTGGAGGGGAGAACATCGAGCCCCAGCAGTTGGTTGGTTGCCCATGGAAGGCCTCTTTCCTCTTTACCTTGCTGGAGAGCCAAGGAGGGGAACAATTTGGTACAGTGAGAGCATGGCCACAGTGCGAGCAAAGCCATGGTGTCACCAGGATCACAGTGTGAGCAAGGATATATGTGACCATGGACAGTGTAACTTATAAACACGATGTGAACAGATACAAGACGAGCATGTACATGGCATGACCACAGTCAGTGTGTGCACAGATATTGTGTGCACGTCCACAGGACAGCCTGGCACAGCATGTGCATCTACAGCCACAGCTGTGCTGCTGTGCTCATGCCCTTACGTGTGCCCGAGGCAGAGGATTTCTCTAGTGCCCGAATCCCCAGGCATCTCCCAGAGCACTACCATGGATACTGGCACAGCAGGGCCTGTAGCAATGCTCCCCCATCCATCTGCCATTGGAGGGAGTCATTGGCACACTCACATGCAGTGCTGGAGCACCCGGCAGCTGTGGAGCTGTGGCAGTGGTTTATCACAGCCTGACACTGGCACACGCCAGGGACAGGAAAGTCATTTCTCAGCCCTGCAGCTGCTCTGGCAGCTGGAAGGGTGGGCAGAAATTCCCTGGCCCTGAAGGCATCATCCTGGTGCCTCCAGCCAGCAGCAATAGGGCAGGAGGGGCCCAAGGTTTTATAATTCTGGGCTCCCTCTGGAGACAGGGGCTGCATAAGAAGCTGAGAAAAGGGAGGGAAGAAGGCTGAGGACCCTGAAGAGAAATAAATACCCTCTCCTAAAAGTATTGCTTACAAAAGCTGCTTTTGTGGGTTTTTCTTCTTTTTTATCCTCCTAATTCCTTGATTTTAGGAGGGCTAAAGAGATTTTTGACTTGCATAAATCATACTGTTGAGTTGGCAGTGATGCAACAGTCTACTCATCCAAGGAAAATGTGAAAAAGGACTAGGTTAGGAAAACCCACTTAGGATTTGGGACAGAGAAGGAAAACAAGGAGCTGACAAGTGCAAGTATCCAGGCAGTGCAGAGTGTGGGACACTGCAGGGGTGAAGCTGCTCCTGGAGACCTCACCAAGAACCTCCCCAGAATCAGTCACATACCTCCAGCTGTCATGGATGCAGGGGTGCCAGGGATGCTGCTGGGGTGCTGGGTCCCTCTAACTCAATGGGACAAGCCTGGCAGCCTGGCATGGAGAAGCCACTCACCAACCACCAGAGAGAAGGTGTTGGCATCAGTGCAGGAGCATCAGCACCAGGATGTCTCTCACAAACCCAAATTATTTCCTTCCTAAGACGTCAATACTAAATATTTAATGATGGAATTGTTAGATTATTTGGTTCTTACGTTCCTGGAACCAGCTGAAGTCTTTCCAAGCTGGCCAGGGCACAACCATCACTGGGCTCAGAGTCTGGGGTGCCTCCCAGCCTGGCAGTGGGATGGTTGATCCACCCATGGGACAAGGTCTTGCCCACAAAGTGGTTCAGCCTGAGGACTAATGAAGGTCTTAGAAGATTTGAAGAGCTAATGGAGATTTTGGAAGGACCTCAAACAACTGGATGCTTTCTGCTGAGCACAACTCATGCCTCCAGAAAGAAAAAAGGGAAATGTTTCAAATGCCTGTACCGAACTCAGTGCAAAATATTTTCATCTAGGGCTAAACAAAACCTTGGGGCCCAAGGCAATGTCTTTTGGGTTTCTTGATTTAATGAATAGACTTTCTTTCCCAGTTTGAGCAGCACCACATGGGAGCAGTGATCTTCAGCAAAGAGGCCATTCCTGGGGGACCTGGGGCTAGGGTCTTGGGCTAGGATACCCTGCTTGCACTGGGCTGTCACCACTGTGTCACTCTGCCCTGTGAGTCCTCATCTATGGACACAAAGACATGGATGTGGTTGCAACCTTTGCCCATGGCAGCTGCAGGATGCCCAGGAGTAGCAGTGCAGGCAGCCCTGCCTGCCCTCAGGTTCTTGACAGGAAGATGCCATAATTTAGATAATAAAAACTGGATTTTTTTTTTTTTTTACCCCCAAGGAAAAGGGCCAGGGGACATCGCTGCTGCCATCATGCCCCTACCTGGAGTCTTCTTGGGCTTGTAGACACAGATATCTTTGGTAGTCAGGAGTTGTTTTCAGTAGCTAAAATAAACCAAACCTGCCTGGACCTGAGGATGGGTTGTCCCTGGCTGCCCATGGCATATTTGTGGGTTTTCTTAGATCCAAAGCAGGGAAGCTTTGGGAGTAAAAGCAGGGCACATGCCCAGGAGAGGCTCTGGGCTGAAAGGACTTGCTATTCCCAGTGCTGTCCCCTGGATCTGGCCACAGGGCAAGCAGGGGTCATGTCTCCCCTACCCCGTGTCCAGGGGGCCAGACAGGGGAGTGAAGCTCTGGGCTGTTTGTGCCTATGGAACAGTCCAAGCTTTCTGCTTTGGGGATGTGCTGGTCCATGGAAGAGAGCCATAAAGATGACTTAGAGGTATGAACATTTCTCCTGAGGAAAGGTTGCATAAGTTAGGCTTTTTCAGTCTGGAGAAAAGGCTCCAGCGTGACCTTAGAGCCTCTTCCAGTGCCTAAGGAGGCTCCAAGAGAGGACAGGGGCTTTGGACAAGGGTCTGGACAAGCCACAGCACAAGGGGAAACAGCCTCAATGGTTAGATACTGTATTAGGGAGAAATTCTCCCCTGTGAGGGTGGTGAGGCCCTGACACAGATTATCCAGAGAAAGTGTGGTTGCCCCACCCTGGTAGTGCTCAAGGCCAGGCTGGACAGGTCCTGGAGTAACCTGGTCTAGTGGAAGGTGTCCCTGCTCATGGGAAGGTGTGGAACAAGATGGTCTTTGAAGATCCTTTCCAATTCAAAGCTGCCTGGGATTCTGATTCTCTGATTCAATGGTCCATGTGCCCAGCTCTCATCTACAGCTAAGGCAGGGCAGTCAAAGAGTGTTTTTACATGGGTGGAGTTTGATGGCTCCCTGGAATGTGACTGCAGCCCAGACCTAGTGCAAGCTCTGTCCCTCCAGTTGCCTGTTCCCATCCAGAGCATGATCCCATCTCCCAAGAGGAGCAACCAGAGGCATCCCAATGGCACAGCAGGAGGATGGAGCCACCTCCAGCCACTGTCTGCATCCACTGCCACATGGCTGTGTTCCACAAAGGGACACTTTGGGTCTAAGGAAACCACACAGTGCATGTGGTCCTCCAGGGCACTGGCCAAGACCTCAGCCCCTGCTCTGCTCCCTGACAGCTGCTTTTCCCGGGTTGGGTATCTGCCATATGCCGCTGTCTCTGTGTAATGTCAGGGAGTTTTAAGTCCCTGTGGTACACAGCTGCAGAGCAAAGCAGGGATTCTGGGAGCCTGGCTCTCCTGGAGGGAGCATCTGCCTTCAATCAGCTGTACCTTGGAACAGAGTGGGATGGCTGTGCAGTCAGAGGTAAGCGCCCAGACCAGGCTGGGATCACAGCCACAGCGAGTCATTGGCCCTGGCAGAGATCTGACAGGACACTGAAGCAGAGCCTGGATGCTGTGACTGATGCCCTCAGGATGGGAAGTGCCCCCCAGAAATGAGCCATGCTGGTGGGTAGAGGCTTAGCCTCCACCATTCCCTGCAGTGAGGAGGGCAGATCCTCTCCATTCCACATGGGAGAGGGCCGTTGCTCACAGTGCTGCAAATGTCAGCCACAGGAAGGGAGGGGGAACAGGGATCAACAGGCACCTCCTTAGTCCAGTCAGCCCTGCATGGCCCAGCTCCCCAGCCCAATGAGAACCATCCTCACGACCCAGGGTCTTCTTCAGGTCATCACATCCTCAGTTCACTTTCCAGGGAGTTGCACTGACAACACCAGGAAAGTAGGTGCAGAGTGGGAGAGCTGCAGGGCAACACCAGCAAAGACTGTGGTGGCCCAGCATTGCTGACCATATGGCAGAGAAGAAAAGCAAAAAAGAACATTTGGGGCAGGGGCCCAAGATGTGGCTGTATCCTATGTGGGATAACAGCTCTGCTGGGACAGCATCTCTTCTTGCATGGAGCCCAGGCTCAGAGGGTGTGTAAAGGGCATGTAGCTGGGCAGGAGAAATTACAAATAGGTAAACCTGGGTGACTGGATCATTCCCAAACTTCACAGCTGAGGACACAGAGGATCAGATCCTGCATCCCTGGGCAGCCCAGGGGCCACCTCCACTGGTGTACTGGTGGACTGAGCTCCAGAGATGGCTCCCTCTGCTCGGGCCCTGGCAGTGGGGACATGCCATACAATGTCACCCTGACACCCACCATAAATTCCCAGGGACAGGCATGTTGACCCCACTGTGACCAGCTCTGAGAAAGGGTACTTAAAAGCAAGTAAGAGGCTGGAATTGCACCAGCACTGCCTGAGCAGTGTGAGCCCCAAGCACAGCTTCTGGAGTAGACAGATGAGGTGATAGCACTTGGAAGGGCTGCAAGTGGCTTTTCTTTTTCCCCACAGCAGGGGACAGGGGATCCCCAGTCCCTAGGAAGCCCAAAAATAAGGGGAAAGAACATGGAAACATGTCCACATGCAGAGACCCCCAGGCTCTTTGTTTGCTCACCAGATTGCAGCTTCAGCTCCCCCTGCATTCTGAGAGACAGGACAGTCAGGGACTTCAGGACTGGCAGCAATAGATGGGTTGATTTAGGGAGAGAGACAGAAGGATAAATTAAATAGGTCACCTCACTTTATTATCCCGACAGACAGGTAACCCCCATAAAAAGGGTCAGTTCTAATTAAACCTCAGGCAGAACAGGCACTGGACACCAGAGCTGGCATCACAAAAAGGGTGGCAGGCACCAATGCCCAGGGGACAACTAACACCCAGCTCCTGCAGACAGGGGACATGACTAGCCATGGCCTTACTGGTCCTCCTTCACCATCACCCTGGCACGCTGCTGATCCCCACTCCAGCTGCAGGCACAAGGGCAGAGCAGGGTTCATGCCTTGCAGTGAGCTTTAGCTCAGGATCAGTCTCAAAGAGAACAGCTGAATGAGACAGAATCCTGACAGATAAGGAGTGAGAATAGAATTGGCCTGCATGTGTCAGCTCAGGGCAGAGCCAGCACCTTCTCCCCAGCTCAGTGCCACAGCATCACACCTGGAGAGTCAGAGCATGAAACAACCCCAGAGAGAAAGGTCCTGGCCTTGGGGGTACAGAGGGCCAGGCTGCACTACATGGGATCTCTAGTGAAAGTACCATGGATACAAAGTACCAAGCCACAGTCGAATGTCATTCAGATTACACATCATCGACTGGGTGGGAAGCAGAAGGAGTCCTGAGATGTGCCATCTAACAGGACCCATCTTAGACCACCACCATCATCCCTCAAGAGAGGTGGTGCAGAGGAATGCAGCTCACAGTCAGGATGTCATCCCTGGCAGTGACAGGAGGTGACAGCCTCCACAACCACATGAGCTGCCATTTCTCTGTGTGGAGATGTGCACAGGGAGGAGCCTGTCAGCCTCTGCTCTGTCCTACCCTCAGTTAAATACAAAACCAAGTTTTAAAGCCCCTCTGTGAGGTCAGATTGATGTGGGCATCCTCAGGCTATGGAACATCACTTCTCTTTTTACAGTCATCATGAAAAGTAAATCCTAGCAGACATCAGGAAGTATTTGCCAGGTCAAGCCAAGAAAAGGGTGAGGTTTCTGTCTCAACTTGTCAAAAGCCCAAAACAGCAGCTCAGAGGTGTAGGCTATCTTGGTTAGGTCTATGGCTCATTCACTACAGAAGCCTGCAGACATGTAAACAGCAACTATGGTATCACTACCACAACCATGACAGAGGGGTTGCCATGAGGACCACCAGATTGGCCACTACAGGGCCAGGACAGTTCTGGCAGGCAGAACACGGGCAGCAGAGAGGGGACAGGCATGCCTCCTTGGATTTCCAATCTTGTCTTCCAACGGCAGGACAAGCAGGAGCCAGCACCCTCTAAGGGCCAGGCTTGTCTGGAGATGCTTGCTGGAGTGTTGAAGATGCATCACTTTTTCCCAAGAGCACCCAAATTCCAGCCTAAATCAGCAAGGGCACAGCAGCTCACCCCACACAGCCAGCAGCCATGTCTCCCACATGCTGGGGGTCACAGGGCTAGGGACAGCATCCCTACAGCCCATTTAGAGACAGGAAAGGAGCAGCCTGAGAGCAGCATGGCTGATAAGCCATCAGCAGGGCAGAGATGCTCCTCAAGAGGGGTCTCCCAGCTTCCTCCCACAGAGATGCCACCAGCAGCTGCAGACCTTGAGACACAACACCTGGAGCAGCAGGTGTGAGGAGTTTGGGGCAAGAGTCCCTTGAAGGCCCCTGGGAAGTTTGGGAATGGGACAGGGGAGGCATATGCTAGATGAAGGTGGAGTCCAGCTGGCTCATCTCGTGGTTGCTGTGGGCACGAGCCTCAAAGAGCTGTTTGATCAGGGCAGATTTCTCCTGCTCCAACTGGGTGATGTGCTCGCTCTTGTCGGTCACCTCCTGCACAAGATGGGAGGAAAATACTGGTTAGAGGAGGAAAATGCTAGCAACTGGTGTGCTGCAGGTAAGATTTCATAGAACCACACAATCACAGACTTTGGGTAGGAGGACATTAAAGCCATCTCATCCCAGCCCCTAACCACAGGCAGGAACACCTTCTACTAGATCAGGTTGCTCCAAGACCTGTCCAACCTGTTCTTCAGCACTTCCAGGGATGCGGCAGCTTCTCTGGGCACCCTGTGCCAGGACCTCACCACCCTCTCAGGGAGGGATTTCTTCCCAGTATTTCATCTCACCCCACCCTCTGGCAGTGGGAAGCCATTCCCCTTTGTCCTGTTTCTCTAGGCCCTTGTCAAAGTCCCTCTCCAGCTCTCAGAGTGCCCATAAAGTGCCCTTTAGGCACTGCAAGGGGCTCTGACATCTCCCTGGAGCCTTCTCTTCTCCAGGTGAACACTTCCAGCTGTCCCAGCCTGGCTCTAGAGCAGAGAGACTCAAGCCCCCAGATCATCTTTGTGGCCATGTGCTGGGACAGAAACTGCAGCAGTGAGCCTGGCCCTGGCAGTCCATCTCTTTCCTGGCAGCCCCCAGCTGCAGCCTCTGCACTCTCTTGTGATAGCCATTTGTCAGTCTTTTCCCTCTGTCAGGAATGCCCCATCCCTGCCACTGACTCCCCCAGCAAACAGCTGGAGACAGCTGGGCACAGCTGTGTGCCAGAGGGTCTCCATGTGCAGCCCACATACCCTTCTCTGGGATGACCAAGTCTGGCCAGGCCGAAGGAACACTTCCCACTGCCTGTCATTCCTCGCCTGGCCCCATCCCATCCCCTTCCTTTCCCAGCAGCCCCTAGGGCATTTCCTCCACCCCCACCTCTGCTCACCTTGGTGAGAAGCCGATTCTGCTCCTTCAGCATGTTGATGACTTGCTGGGAGCCTGTGAAGGCTGGGGATGTCCCAGGGACCAGCCTGCTGAGGGCTGAGGAGGAGTTTGCTGTCTGCAGAGAAGATGAAGGGATGAGACACTGAGCCTCCTACCCTGTGGCCCTTCCCAGCCCTTCTTCAAGGCAAGATGTTTCTATGGCACACAAAGAACTGAGAGAAGCCCAGCAGAGGACTACAATCCCAGCACAGACCATCACAGGGTCTCCAGCCCAACAGGCAGCCCAACATTCCTGCCAGTGTGCCTGGTTCCTGCCCAGCAGGACAGTCAGCTCCGAAGTGGCTGACTCAGCATCTCAGGAGGTTGGGCTCCATATTTCCTTGACAATGAGTGTACCTTTTTTGAGGATCTCTTTTAGTCCCCTAAATGCCTTAAGCATCCTCCAGCCCATTTCAGGAGCAGCTGTGCTGTCCTCTTGGCTGACCCCATCACCTTCCCAGAGCTGGGGGAAACTCTGGCAGCTCCAATGTCAACCCAGCCACCAGCAAGGAGGGGGCAGAACAAGCCCTAAGATCACACAAACAACCTCAAGCTGCTGATGTGCCGTTTTCATCTTGCCAGCAGTGGAAAGAAGGTCACTCAGGCAGCAGTTCACCTCCTGCAGCTTGGGGGCCAGGCATCCCAGGTGGCTCTGGCCACCTTCAGGAAAATCCTGCAGGATGAGGAAGAAGAGACTGGAGGTTACCATGAGGCCAGCTCCAGGTCCAGCCACCTCCCAGCCCTGTTCTCCAAACACACACACAGCCAGAAGAAGGCCCAGACTCACAGCACTGGTTCTCTTATTCCCCAGGAGCCGCTGGTGCTCCTGCATGAGCTGAATGCGCTGGTGGTACCACTCTCGAGCCCGCTCTATAAGCTCCAGGCCCTGCAACAGGAAATCCTTCTCCTGCTCCAGCTCCTTCATGTACTTCAGCTGCAAGACAGAGCACAAGGATGTCACTCGCTCTGCACCAAGGCTTTGTCAAGTCCCAGGAGTTGGTTTCTTCATGAGGTGTGGGGGGATGTGGGCACAGGCAAGGGTCTCAGCCCTTTTCCACAAAAAAAGGGGAGCAGAATAATGATTGCTGCCTGAATGCTGCTTTAGAAGAAGATTTTTGGAAGAAAAGTTCTCTGGTTTGGGAGAATCAAACTGTGTGAAGGATGCTTGGGTCAACTCTACTCTCCAGCTCACCATTGTAGGTGCAGGTTTCTTCACCTATTTACCCAGAGAGGCAGCAGGAGCTGCCCCCAGCTCCCTTTAGGGTGTGAGTATCAGCCCCAGAAAACAGCTAAATTTATCACTCCCTATTTGCACCTCCCAGTAAAGGCCCTTCACATGGCTGCAAGCCTAGCAAACTACCTGCACAAACACCCCCTCCTCCAGGCTGGCATCAGGGCATGTTGTGTCCCCCAAAGCCAGCGACAGGCCGGGCACCACTGGTCAGGCCAGCTGGGCTGCAGGAGCAGGGTGACATCAGGGTGCAAGGAGTGAAAAAGCAGTGGTGACAGTACCAAGAACTCATCCTGCAGGCTTGGTCCTGGCTCTCTGCCAAGGACAATTTAGCTTGAGCCTGTGGGCAACATGTCCAAGGCAGCAACTCCATTCCACCTGGGAGCAAAGAGATCCCTTCACCCAGGCAATTTGATCCAAGCCTCACCACTCAGCAGGGGAGATCCCTCCATCCTGGGCTGCCTGGATAAATTCAGTGTAGATTTCTCTGCTTTGCTACCAGAAAGTCTGTCAGAAGCCAAGAGGACCTGCATGTTTGAGCCCTGATCTACATGGAACACCTGGGAGCGGACATAGCCTGGCCCCAGTGCTTGCCAGCACAAAGATCCTCGCTGGGGTGCTCTAAAGGCCCAGAGATCCATCTGTTCCCACATCTCCACCTTTGTCTTCCTCTTCCCAAGACCTTGCCCATGGGGAAGGCAGCCAGCACACTGGCTTCATGGGCTAACCCCACTCTGGGGGAAGGCATCCACCTCCTCCCTGTCTGGCATGATTCAGGACAGAAAGTACCTCGGAAATAATGGCAGAACATCCACACAGATCATATCCAAAATATCAAGATTTGCCTGATGTCCCACAGCTAACATGTGTAGAGTGGCCAGAGAGGAAGCCAAAGCCCAGGGATGGTGTCAGCAGTGAGGGACCCCTGCAATCCACCTTCCCCTTCATGTGAGCCCACAACACTCCCTTACCATGCTGAAGTCCACGCCATTGGTGATGGTGTGTCTCCGGTGCTCTGCACGGCCTCTCTGATGCCTTCGAGTGTCCCTAGCTCCCAGGTGGCCATTGTCTCCCTGGGACTGCCCAGCAGACTTTGCATCACCACCTGGAACAGAGGAAGGCATGAGGCCACAAGCTACTTTCAAGAAAATCCTCCCCAGGACAACTTCTGTGAGACGATCTGCAGGGCACTCTCTCTTAGGGAGAGACTGAGCAAACCACCAGCTTAAGCACCTGGTCCTGTTTTTGTCCAGGCAGCACAAGCATCAGAATAACTGACTCAGCACTGTCAGGGTGGCAACAGACCTCAATGTCATCTTCTGTAGAGAGCAAGCAGCTTCCAAGCAAAGCTGGTCCAGTCCCAGCCGGGGCAACTAAACCATCAGTGATATTGCCTGCCTTCAGGTGTCCTCATGGGACACCTGGCTTCCACTCAGGTGGGACCAAATCTGCCAGGAAACCAACTAAAGGCAGCTCCTGCTTGGTGATGGACTTGGCCATGTGGATATCCAGCCCAGACACTATGTTTATGATGTCTATAAAGTAAATCAGGCTGTAGATTTTCTGAAATTTTATTAAAACCCCAAAATCCTATCTTGCAAAAGACTAATCTACTACAAACACATAGTGCTGATGCAAATCCACAGATAACCTATTTTTGAAGATTAATTCATACTGGCAGGTTCCAGGCTGGATCAGACACCTCCTGTCTGTCAGTAAGGGAATTCCCTGGGCACCTGCAGTGAAGTCTGTAAAAGCCCCACACTGCCCACCCTCACCAGAAACCCAGCCCCACAGTCACAGCCCAGCCAGCTCCAATCCACTGCTACTGAGCTGGCAGAACAAGCACCCTGACACCCCACTGTCCCCAACCACAGCGTCAGAGCAGTCAGGGGTGCAGCCAGCACACCCCCAGGCAAGTCTGTGCAGCAGCCTGCTGCCCCTCCCTTCCTGCCCCAGTCCCCAGCCAAGTGCCCAGTACACCCTGTCTCATGCCACCCTCCCAGTTCTGCAGCTCACCTGCTCCCTGCACACAGGTTTCCTCAAGAGCTCCTTTCCCAACCTGGCTTTTCAAGAAGAGCAGCAGGGAGCTGGCAAGTGACGGCAGGCAGCTGGGGAAAACACCCTCTTCCCAGGACAGCTCCCCATGTGTCTGCCAGGCACCCTCACCCTCACACATCCTTCTCCCAGAGCTGCCTGGCACAGGTCTGGCACATTCCCTGCTGCAGGCACATGAAGGGCTGTGAGTGCCAGGACAGGGTGTGGGGCAGCACATGGGCTGGCACATTTCTTCCCTCTGCCCCACAAGTTTCCTCAGCTGAGCACATGGACATGATGGAGGAAGGATATGAGGCAGGAGAGGGCAGCCATGGCCACAGGAGTCATCCTTCATCTCGAAGGTACAATGTGTGGGAGCCCTGCACCAGGGCTGCCCGTGCTGCCACAGTCACATTGGCTAGGGGATAGGAGACAGGCTTGGGGACAGCAGGCAATGCAACACATCAGTTTGTCACTTTGTCACTGGGGAATGAAGCCACCATGCTACGGGAAAAGTCTTCCTGGTCCATCACAGTATCTCACTCCACCTGCTAGCAAGTACTCTGGCACAGACAGGTCTCTAGCATATCAGTGAACACAAAGTCTTTGATATCACCCATCCATCTGCTTTACCAGCTCCTTTTGTTTTTATACAGTCAAATCTACTGGGAGGAACTCAGCAAGACTGGTGTAACCATACACATGTCCTATCAGACCTGTAGTGTATCCTGCTCAAAAAGTTGAGAAACAGCCCCAAAACCAATGATACTCTCAACAGTCAGAACTCCAAGGCAAAGCCAGGAGCACATGTGATAGGAGCTGCAGTTACATCTTAAATAACTTTTGGCTGCAGTTACCTAGAAGCGCTGGGTTGAGCTGAGCTGCAGCTATGTTAAGCAGGTGCTCCTGGTCAACCAACTGAGCTCTGCACACTTGAGCTGACAAGGCAGTGGCTAAAACAGGACCCCTGCTAATGAACAGGACCCCTGCTAATGAGCTGGGATAGTTCTTCTTAGGGAAGGAACAGGATCAGATCACCAGAGGTGGAAGAGATCCTGCCATGAGATAATGGACAGGCTCCTTCCTCCATCTGAGACCCTCTCTGCCCAGAACAAGCAGACACCTCATGGCTGTTTCACACTTCTCCACAACTATCCTTGGCAATGGCCCAGACAAGCCCCTACAAACCATCCCCTCCTGCTACTGCCAACAGCTCTCCAGGTGCCAGAAGCCAAGTCACTCCTGGAGCAAGGGAAAGAACTGTGCTGGGGAGAAGCCAGTGCCCAGGGCTATGACACACCTCCTGGGCTCTTTCGGCTCTGTGCTTTGACTTCTTCAGGTCCCAGCTCACAGGGGAGCTACTGGGGTAAAGATCCCCAAGAGCAATGCACTCAGACACTGCACCAGAGGTAGGGACATGGTTATGGTGATTTCCCTGCTCTGTGACTTCCCTGATATCCATCTCATCATCCTTGTGTCCAGTGGGTGCTGTTGGCTCCCCAAGGACCACGGGGTGCCAAGCAGCAGCTTGCAGACTGCACCAGCACTGCTGGGCTGAGGAGAAGCTGAAAGCTGACTGAACCAGGGACCTCAGAAGCACTTCTGTCCCCACACTAGCAGAGGTCAGTGTGGGAGAAGGGACAGAATTGTTGTCCCACTGGCTCACTGCACCCCTGGATGTGCCAGGAGACCCCGCTGGCCCCAACCTCTGCCATTTTGCTGTGAGTCATGTCCAAATCACGTCTGACACGTGCAGATGCTCCTTACACCATAAAGCAGAGCTGAGGAGGCATCCTGTGAGCACTCTCTTCCCCCAAAACATAGGCAGGGAGCATTTCCTCCAACACACTGCAGCTTATGAGCACTGAAACATCATCTCACTGCTCTTGGTTGGGGTCTTACAGAAGCCACCACATGCAGCCAGAGGCTCAGAGCAGCCTCACACCCAAATGATATAATGGAAACAAGTCTTCCTGGAGCCACAGGCGGCTCCCAGCATCCACCACACATCTCCACAGCAGGCATGGAGCCATACCCTGCCACGGCACTGCCCAACTCCCTTGCAGCCAGCTGAGAACATCCACCTGTTCAAATGTACCTGGGAAACCATCTGTGGAGAGGCACACTGGGCAACTGTGCAGGATCTAGAGCTAGAAGAGATGGACTAACAGAGCTGTACCATCTTCTAAGCTGCTGAATTAATCTGAAACTCAATCCTCTTGCTAAAATAGAGCCCTGCAGGGTGGGATGGTGGCAGCAAGGGCTGAGGCACTAACCCTGCCTGCAGGTTCTGGACAGTTATGAAACATCACCCTGGAAATGAGTGATGGTAATGGAAAGATCCTCAGCAAGTTGAAAGCTTCAGCAGTCATCTGCCTGCTCCTTCCCAGGGCAGAGCTTTCAATCTGCTCTCTATTCACCAAGCAGGATTTTTTCAGGTTTTTCCAGATTTACACTCCTCGTGACAGAAGAGTTAGTCTGCTTAATAATATTCCCTTAGATGAAGCTCCAGTGACTAGTCTGGAGGCAAAATGGAAAGCAGAGAACCTCAGTCACAGTTAAAAGTTTCTTCACTCAGCAAAAGGGGCAGCAAATCACCCTGAGCTTCCCAAGGTGGAGGAAATCATTGCACTCAGGTGGTGCAATAAAAAGTACCAGCTCCTCACACAGACTTTGTCTCCTCCAATTTCAAAGCACTTCACAAACCTAGATAAAGAACTATTACCTACCCAAATAAACCCAGAAGCATGGTTTCCTTACAATATCTTCTACTGACTAGCAACAAATCAAGATGCCAGTGAAACAGTCTCCCCCACACCAAGGTCAGTGTACCATCCTGCAGGGCTCTGGCAGAGCCAGCACAGGGAGCCCAGATCCCGAGTCCACAGGGATGTGCAGGACAGAGCCTGGGACAGCAACACACATCACCCTGGTGCCGCTCTCCCATTTATTCATTGATCAATTATTACTTATTTGCAATAGTGCTGCGGCACGATCCAAATCAAAAAGCTGGATCAGGTTTTGCATTTTTTATTTGTCCAAACCACGCACGACACCGCGTGAAGGAATAATTTCTGAGGGTCAGCCCAGGACAGAGCCCACCGAGCACACTCCGTGACAGTTCTGTGACCGCAGCTTCACCCCAGGGAAGCTTTGGGGGTCCGCAGGGCCCCGCCACTCTCCGGGACGTCGGGCTGTGGCACCCACCGCCGGGCTAGGTGAGGACACTCTACGCCAGAAGACAACCACAGACACATTACGGCAAAGCCCTTAGTTTGTCAGCGCTGTAAGAAACAGCCCAGGGCACGGCGAGGGGAGCACAGCCCTGGGTGGGCAGCGGCGCTGGGATACTCGCACCGGGATGGGAGCGAAGCGAAGCCAAACCAGGACCGACAGTAACTCCCTCAAGGGAGTTTTATCCCGACCCTGCGAGAACAGCCGGCTCTGAGCCCGGAGGAGGGCACAGAGGAGCGGGATGAGCCGCGGGATCCCATCCCGACCTCCCAGAGCCAGTTCCCGGCCCGGGCGCTGCCATCACCCCCACAGCCCTCAGCCCAGTCCCGCCACTCACCGCGGCCTCGGGGCTGGCCGTGCCCCGGTTCCCTCTGCCGGGTGCTCTTCCCCCGCCGCTCCTCGGAACAGCGAGGGCTTGGCGGCTTCTCCCCGCTCCGCCGTCTGCCGCTGCCACCCTCCACCGGGAGCTCAGCCCCAGGCAGGGCCGCTCGCAGCCCCAGAACGAACCTCTCGAAGGTGAGGTACCCGCTGGCCGGCGCCGCCTGCCGCAACCCCTCCATCACCCCGGCGGGCAGCTCCTGGGCTTCCGCGCCCCGCCAGCGCGACTCGATCTCCCGTAGGTGCACGTAACCCCGGCCCCGGTCATCCAGGATATCGAAAAGAGTCCGCAGGCTCTGCAGGAAAACCCGGGGAAGCCCCTCGGTACCAGCGGGGAGCAACCGGTCACCACGCTCCGGGGCCATCGCCGCCGCTCCGAGCGTTACCCCAAGCTCCGCCCCCCGGCGCCTATTGGCTGGCGGCGGGGAATGCCGTGCTCCCATTGGCTGGCGGCGGGCAGGCGCTCCGGCGATTGGCTGAGAGGTAGCACGGCAATTCGAGTTGCACGCGGCGCCCGGCACGCCCTTGGGCCTCTCGTTTCGCGGTGGGACCCCGAGCGTCCCTGTGAACGAGGGAGCACGACAAACCCCAAACCCTCCTCCTTCTTCTCCCGCTTTATACACGGAGGATGATGTCGTATAGTCCAGAACATCTCTTAGGTCCGTTGGGATCATCTGTCCTGGCTGTGTATCCCCCCCAAGTCATTATGCACTACTATCCACCTCCCTGGTGGGGTGGGGTGAGAAGAAGAAAAGACCGTAGTCTGTACAAACCTTTCTCAGCAATAAGGAAAATAACTCCATTTTGTCAACATCATATTTTGGTCTATGTATTTTCAGCACAAATCCAAAACCTATCCCCTTAACAGCTACTGTGAAGAAAATTAACTCTAACCCAGCCAAAATCAGCACAATTTCTAAAGACTACAGAGCCAATGTGATTCGTGAACAGGGACAAGGAAAATCACGACTCTTAGTGCCACCTTTGCAAACACACCCAAGAAGTGTCAGTCAATGCAGCATCCCTACAGGAGGGGGATGTAGAGCACCAGCACAGAGGAGTCCTGTGTGGCATACTTGTCTGGTGCCATGGGGGAAATAAATGCTGACAGAGGAAATAGAATCTCATCCTCCCAGTGCTGTGGCTGGTAAGGCACCAGTGGCCAGCAGCCAGGAGGAGATGGGATAGAGCCCAACGGTCATAAAAAAGGAGGGAAAAACCCACCAGTGTTGACAAAAGTGAGAGAAACAGGATCTGGATCTTATCTTTTACAAACTTAATATGCACTGGTAAGAGAATGAGTTTCTCTGCATTACAGGGAAGTTTGCCTTGTCTGTTAGACACAGCAGCATGTTAATCCTGGTGCCAGGTGCTGCCTCCTCTGCAAACCCCCTTGATCAGAGTCCATTGTAACACAGCAGACTGCAAAGCCCTGATTTCATGATTCCCGTGTCACAGGCACTTCAGTTTGTTCAAGGAGCTCTGGGTAGTCATGTGCTGGCACCTCCCAAGCCCCTACCCTGGTTTGGTGTTCATGATGTTGAGAGGAGTGTCAGGGAGTAAGCCTGCTGGAGAAGGGTGATGGCCAGGAAAGGTGATAAACCACTGTCCAGGAGCTCGGGTTGTGAGACTACCTATGTCACGGACAGGTGACACATCCTTGTGCAACGTGCCAGGGTGATTCCATTTAGCTCTGAGTTGGCTTCAAAGGAAGAGGGTTGAAGCTACTTGGGGCTCAAACCCTCCCACTCAACTGGCCGTTGCTGTGGTCCCCTTGCCATCAGATTCCCTGTCCAAGTCAGACTTAATCCACGTGTCTTCAGCACCTTGGTCCTACTTCTGGCTTCTCATTCTGTTCTTGCCACTTCTCTTCTCCATGGAGACTTGGCCTTGACAGCCCCAGGCTGGCCAGGTAAATCACAGCAGCCTCTGGAGACCCTCGGGGCTTTTCTCTATCAAGGTCCTGCTCCAGCTGCTCTCTGTGCTGCAGCTGAGCTGTACACAGCCTGCTTTTCTTTAACTCATTTCTTTTCACAAATTTCCTGGACCCGTCCTACCTGTTTGAGATCCCTGCTTGGCTTAGCTGTGTTTGACTGAACAGGTTCACACCTGCTCAGGATACAGGGAGAAGTGCTTCCCTTCACTTCCTACTCCAAAAACAGGGCAGTCGCTCTGGTGCTGCTCAGCTCTGGCAGCATCAGCACATGGGCTGTTTTGCTCAGCAAAGTTGTTCTGCCAAAAAAGAGGATTTCTTCTAGGTTCCTCTCCCATCTCTGACCTTGCAGGAACAGCCAGGACTAACAAGGGGAAATCAGAACGACCTTAATGTCTTGTGTCCCATCTTCCTGCCTAGCCAGTCTATTCTATCAGGAAAGTGAACCAGAGATAGCAGAAACAATTCCTGGTGTTTACCGTGTCTGCAAGTTCAGCTGAAATACTCTTGCTGATGTCCATGTGGCAATTAGGGAACTAGGACACAACTGACAAGCTCTGCTCTTACTGCCTTTTCTGTACCAAAGTGCCCTTGACAAAGCTGTGTTGAGATAGGCTGACATTTCCATCCTCAGGGTGGTCTGGTGGATAAGAATGGGAGATTTTGGATATCCTTGGAAAAGTCTTCTTGGGGGGTTGGGGTTTTTTTTAGAGGAGGGTTTATTTTCTCTCACTATAGTTTGTCTTGGGGCCAGCCCAGACTCTTCTGACAGAAGAGTCTTTGGTTTTTTTAAATAAACAATGTAGTTATTCAACTCTCCTTCCTTTAAGCTGCTGGGAAGCACCAGCTGCCATTCAGACCTGGTTCAGCCCTCCCTCTCTGCTGGCCTGTGGGTACTGGCAATGACACACATGACTCTGGTGTGGTGACATGTAATAGTGTGTATTTTTCGGAGGGCAGCTACAGCCTAATTAGATCTCAGTTCTCCTCTCCAGTGGAGAAACTGCCTGAGAAGAATTCAGGCAAACAATCAAGCTCACACATCCACACATTACCAGCTGGGTCAGCAAGAGAGGCAGAAGGCTCCCAGCCCCAGATCAATTCCAGCAAGCGTTTATTCCATGTGCCAAAGGTGGATACTGGAGACCAAAGAGAGGAATCGTAAATTTTCTCAATTATATAGTGTCTCAGGTTTGTGGGTGGGTACAGGGGGGCAGGGCAGGGGGCAAGTGACCATAGGGAAGACAGCAACTGGGCAAGGTTGTCTCCTGACTACCACAAGCAGATGCAGTCAACCTCTGCTGCCACATCTTCTCAGGGGAGAGCAAGGTCTGCTAGGAAACCAGCCACAGGTCTGTGGATTCAATGTGTGTGCTGCTGCCTGGCACATGGAACAGCTACCACTTCCACTGGCCCATGCAGTGCTGCATCCAGGGTGGGTTTGTTCCCAGCCAGTGCAGGTCACCACCTGGCATGGTTGTTTGAGGCTGTGCCAACAACAGTCCAGTTGCCTGTGGACAACAGTCCAAGTCCTGGTACTTCCCATCACTGAACAATTAAGTACCATTGGTGTTAAGTGTTCTTTCAGCCCCAAAGCTAGCAGGGAAATATTCCCAGTGGGGTACCAAAGTGTCAACCCAGAAATTCATCTGTCTCTGCTGAGATCTCTCAGCAAAGGCTAAAAATAGTGAGGGGAGCATGGTGGGAGAGGTTTCCCCTTGGGAAGGGATACCTTGTTTGATCTTCTCAGCTCTGCAATGCCATTGTTTTCCATCTTTCTGCTCTGGGACATCTTGAGCACATGCTCTGTTTGCTTTGGTGAGGGCCAGGCACTTGCCATAAAGCATCTTTTGTCTCTTCCATACTCTTTTTTCCTCCAGAAGGTCATCAAGCAGGAAGTCTGGTGACTCAGAGGCTGTCACAAGGACTGGGAGAAGGGAAGCTGGTGAGCTGTTGAAATAAGCTGTCCAGAGGGTGGTGGGTTGTTTGCCCACCTCAGTCCATAGAGCAAGAACTGATATGAGTAGGAAATGGCAATCACTGCATCCTGTCTCACCATGCTGCCTCTGCTGCTGTCCTAGCACAGCAAGTTTAAATAGAAGGAATCATCTGGGGCTTAAATGGAAGTCCAATAGATGCTGCAAGGCTTCCAGTCAGAATCCATCTAGCAATCACTCTGTTCCTATCACAAACTCCACTCTCCTGCTGCCGACAAAGCCACGAGTGGCCAAGGGCCCTGACAGAGCTCCAGGACTGTCTGGACCACAACCTCAGGTCCATGGTGTGACCTTGGGGATGGAGCTGTGAATGGCCAGGAGTTGGCCTCCATGACCCTTGAGGGCCGCTTCCAACTCAGGGTATTCTGTGATTCCGTGGGGGAAGCGCTGCGCTGGCCGCAGCCCCGGGGCTCCCCTGGGCAAGGAAGGCGCGCCGGTTCCCGCCAGCGGCGGGGAGGGTTCCGGGGCCGGGACGGCAGCTCTGGCCCCGCCCCGCCCGGTGCCGCCCCGCCCGGTGCCGCCGCGTCCTGCGCCGCTCGGACCGGGCTGCCCCCGCCATGGATCCCCCCGAGGAGGTGCTGGCGCGGCTGGAGCGGTGCGGACAGGGCCATCTGCTGCGCTTCTGGGCCGAGCTGGACGCGGCGCAGCGCGGAGCGCTGCTGGCGGCGCTGCCGCCGGGGCTGGGCGAGCACTGCCGGCTGGCGGCGGCGGCCGGGGCCCGCCAGCACGGCCCACCCGAGCGCCTGGACGGCCGGATGGAGCCGCTCCCCGCCGAGCTGCTGGGCAGCGTCCGCCGCAGCGGCCCCGCCGCGCTGCAGCGCTGGGAGGCGGAAGGTGAGCGGGGCGCAGGGCCGCCTGTCGCCGCCGTGCCCGGGCTGCCGGGGTCCGGCGGGGGCGGTCTGCGGCAGCCGAGTCCCAGCCAGGGCGGGACAGGGGCTGCGCCCGGCGGGGCCCCGGCGCTGCAGACGCCTCTGGCAGTCGCACCGAGGGGCGCTGCATGGCCCACGGCCGGCACCGTGTGCTGCCGAGGCCGGGGGACGGCGGGTCGGGCAAGGAGGGAGTTAGCGGGATCGCAGCTACGCTCCTGTCCTTCCCGCCGGCTGCCGGTGTCCTCTTCTTTCCGTGAGACACCGCGTGTCACTCCGCGTTATGAAATGCAGCGGCCGAGGCTCCGCCTGGCTGCATCAGATCTCTACAACTCCGTGACGGGCAGTGGTGGCCGGGTCGGGCTCAGTCTCTCCTCCCGCTTAACAAGTGATGGGGTAAAAGGAAAGAGCCTCAAGTTGTGTCAGAGGAGATTCACGTTGAATACTGAGAAAAATTTCTTCACTGAAGGGGTGGTCAGGCACTGGAACAGGCTGCCCAGGGCAGTTGTGGAGTCACCATCCCTGGAGGTGTTCAAAAAACAAATGGACATGACACTTAAAATACTGTTTAGAGGGTATGGGGGTATTCTGTCAGAATGATTTACTGTACCTGTCATGAAAAATATGTAATACTAAAGGATTTAAAGGGGCACCAAGAGAGCTGGAAAGGGACTTTGGTCAAGGACATGGAATGACAGGACAAAGGAGAATGGCTTTTACAATGACAAAGGGCAGGGTTAGATTAGGTATTAGGAAGAAATTGTTCCCTGTGAGAGTGGTGAGGCCTTGGCACAGGTTGCTCAGAGAAGCTGTGGATGCCCCATCCCTGGAAGTGGTCAGGGCCAGGTTGGACAGGTTGTGAAGCAACCTGGGATAGTGGAAGGTGTTCCTGCCCATGGCAGGGGGTGGAAGGAGATGGTCTTTAAGGTCTTTTGCAACCCAAAGTATTCCATGACTAGCAGTCCCTGGGGAGGGTGGGAATGGGGAGCGGGGGTGGTTCATTGCTGTTGAACTGGGTAGCTGCCTTCATGGGAGGATGAGCTCCCAGCCCACCAACAGGTGCAAAGGCCTGTCTCAGGTGCTGATCCCCATCCATGCTGTGTCATTGTGCAGCAGGAGACTGATAGGATCTGGGAGCAAAGAGGATGAAATAAGCCCAGAGAAGTCCATAGTCCATGGTTTTTGGAGTCTGGTAGATGTGGATGTGTGAAAGCTAGGGGTAATGGGGGAGATGGTGGCTGGATGTGCTCTTCCCACAGCATGTAAATATTACATTGATATCCTGTACTTTTTTATAAGTGCATACTCTTATTTATAAGGACTCATATGTGTCTTGGAGCTTTCTTTATAAAATATAACAGTACTGTTAAAAAACAATTTTAATTAAAAAAAAAAAAAAAAAAAAAAAAAAAAAAAAGAAAGCCAGGAAAACCACCTGTAGAGACACTTGCCTAAATTTGTGGTTGTAGAGATACTTGCCTAAATTCTTACAAGTGGCTGCACAGCCTTGGCCCAACGTTGCCAGTAAAGAGGTGAGGATATATGGGCAGGGGAGTCATATTTTCCAAGCAGAAACAGAAGCATCAGAGTCACAGGGCAGAGGAGCTTTTCTGCTGTGTCAGACTCCACTCATGGGGCTGAGTGGTGATGGAGGGAACATAAGCTGGTACAGTGAATCATAGAATCCCAGAATGGTTTAGGTTGGAAGGGACCTTAAAGACCACCTCACACCACCCACTGCCATGGGCAGGGACACCTTCCACTAGATCAGGCTGCTCCAAGCCCTGTCCAGCCTGGCCTTGGACACTTCCAGGGTTCCAGGGTAACCTGTGCCTTCCCCACCCTCACAGGGAACATTTTCTTTGCAGTATCCCATCTATCCCTGCCATTTGGCAGTGGGAAGCCATGTCCCCTTGTCCTGTCCCTCCATCCCTTATCCCCAGTCCCTCTGCAGCTCTCCTGGAACCCCTTTAGGCCCCTGGAAGGGGTCCTGAGCTCTCCCTGGAGTCTTCTCCAGGTGAGCACCCCCAGCTCTCCCAGCCTGACTCCAAGAGCAGAGGGGCTCCAGCCCTTGGAGCATCTCTGTGGCCTTCTCAACTTGCTCCAGCAACTCTGTGTCCTTCTCATGCTGACAACCTCAGAGCTGAAGGCAGCACTGCAGGTAGGGTCTTTCCTGAGCAGGACAGGGAATTCCTCCCTCACCTGCTGCATCTTGTGCTGTGAGCACAGGGGCTTTCTGAGTGCCAGTGCACTTGGTCAGGGCATGCTGAGCCTCTCATCCACCACACTCCCAAGTCGATCCTGGCAGGGCTATTTGAGGGTATCACAGTGAGGAGGAAGGGGCTCTTTTTTTTGCCCTAAAGGCAGATGGAGCTGGGTCAGGGCCCCACAGTTAAACTAACAGCTTTATCAAGCTGGATCACTTGTCCCCAGCTGGCTAGGTGAGTGAGGAGCTGGTGTGTCTGCCTTGTGCCACTGGCCACAGCCTGGAAGAGAAAGGAAAGCCAGGCTACCTGTGTGGGCTGGCCTTGCTGGTTGCCAGAGCTGCCTGCAGCAGCCCAGGTCTAATGTGTTTGAGATCCTGCCACTGTGCCCAAATCATCTGGCCCTAAAGCCCGAGTGCTCAAGGCCACCTCAGCCTTGCAGGCAGCAGATCTTCTACCAGAAGGGGTACACACAGATATTCTGTTTCCTTCGGTTTGTTTTTATGATCTGGATTTTATTTCCTGGAAGAGGGCAGTCAGGAGCAAAGGCTTTGTTCTTGCTTTGTTCCGGGCATTGCTGTGTGTCCTTGCAAATGTGGCAGCATTCCTGCATGGCATTCTGGTTATCTGACTGCTCTGCAGAATTGAAAAGTTTGGAGTCTTCTTCTCTTGCTGGCCGCTGTTATAATGGGACTCATGTGCCTGTTCAGTATGAGAAATCAGTCTTTTCTTGCAAGACCAGTCTGTTCCTCCTACAAAATCTATTTTTTTTGTTTGTTTGTTTGTTTGGGTTTTTTTTTTTACTTTTTATGCAGAGTAGGACTGACGGCAGCATTGGTGAGTGTCTCAGCAGCCACATTTTCTCTTTAGTTGAGCTGTTTGTATTTCATGTGCTGCAGAAAATAAGGTGGATTTTTTTTTAAGTGGATACATCTTTCCATTGCACCCAGAAGAGTCAGTTCTTACAAACTTTAGTTGTGAATATTGGTAATTTTACAGTTGGGAAGTCAGAGCAGAGCTACTTACTTTTTTTTTTTTTTTTTTTTTTTTTTTTCTTATTTGTTTTCATGGTGATCTAAGATCAGAACTTGGAGAAACTTTCTGGGTTCTAGAGTTGTACCATAAATACTGAGAATGCCGTAAATGATAAGATGCACTCCCCTGTCTGGGTTGTTCACGTGCACCATGGTGAGCTCTTCTGGAATACAGCCCTGTCAGTCTGCTGGATTGTAAAAAAAGTGACATCATTGATGTTATCTGTGATATTGCTTTGGGCTTGGGTTTATCCCAATGAAGTTGTGGTTTCAGTCCCTGCAGTGAGAGGCCCCTCCAGGAGATGGATGTGAGATGCCAACTCTCCCTTGGGCAGATCCCATCCCCTTGTCACTGCGTGGAGCACTTTGGAGAACTGCTGTCTCCTGTTGGATGTCTGCATTTCAGTGGGGTGACTCCAGCAGTGGTCCCTGTGAGCTGTGACTGAGAATTTTAGCTCCTTAATGCTGTGGGACAAAGTGGGGACCTCCTTGACTTTCCCAATACAGCTTTCACTCCAGAATGTCATGGGAATGATGCCCTTGGTCACAATTCGTTGCTCTGCAGAAATGTCTAAGTTGGGATCTGGTGGGATGTGGTCTGTTGCATCAGAACCCGAGTGTGTGTGTTGGTGTGAGCCTGGCAGTACAGGGGGGAGATGCAGCAGGGCAAGTGCCCAACTTGTTCTACTGGTGGGTGAAACTCAATTGCACCCCAAGGCAGCACCCCTCATGCTGCAGCAATGGAGACCAGCAAATGCTGAGCTCAGACCTTAAGCAGCTTTGGTTAAAATTGCTGTGAAATACTTCAGCTGAAGTTTCAGTTCTAGATTATTTTAAAGAAAAATAAATTTTTAAAAAATGTTTTAATTGCCCATTTCACGGAATCATGGAATGGTTTGGATTGGAAGGAATGTTAAAGACAAGATTATCTTGTTCTAATTCTCCTGCCGTGGGTGTGGATGACACCCACTATATGAGATTGCTCAGGGCCCTGTCTGACCTGGCCTTGAGCATTTCCAGGGAGGGAGCAAAACAATCTGGGAGTGTCCCACAGGGCAACTTTTTTTTTTTTTTCCCTCTACATAAGTTCTTTCTGTGCTGGATCCTAGCAGGGAAACAGCTACCACCCAAGCCAGGGCATGAGGTTTGGAGCCATGCTCTGGTACCTCTCCACTCAGCTCTTTCCCTTCTCCTGCAATGGTACCCTGTGCTGGCAAACAGCTGAGCATGCAGGAAAATCATGTGATGGGGGAAGTAGTCCTGGTGTAAGTGATACCTTAGATCCTCTGCTCTGTACTTTGAGTCTCATAGGCAGCTCAGTGGAGGCGCAAAGGAGCCATTTATTGCTTGTGGTTTGTTGTGAAATACTGGTTGTGAAATGCTGGATGTCTTACTTGCATCATCGTGTAGCTCACCCAGATCCTCCATGTCTTTCACATTACCAATTTAAACCTATTTAAGCTTCCCTGCTATGCAAGGACCTCTTGAAACTTTGAAATTCCAATATTTCCACTCACAGGTTTCTTTTTAGGGAGCTCTCCTAATCCCACTTGGAGGATTGAAGATCTCCAGAGGTGGCTTCCAGCTCTCACTCCTGTGGCCCTGTGACCCCAGAGGCTGCTCTACAGCAGAACCATGGCTGTGGAACTGGCTCCCTGTGTGCCTGGACACCACCAGCCTTTTTGGAAGGGGTGTATTTAGAGAGAAAGACTTGTGTAACTGCTGTGGTAAGACTGAAACTTGTAAGCATGGGAAGGGGAATCATGTTACTGCAATGTCATGGACAACTTGAGTCTTTGCTGAAAAAATTGCTGGAAGCTGCAGTTTTGAAGAGAATTAAAATCAACCCAGGTTGTTAAAACAGCACTTGGTGGTTTTGCTCTATTGTTCATTTAAACAGCCAAATATTTAAAGATTAGCATAAACCCAGTCCTGGGTTTTTTCCCTAATTCAATTTCTTTGGTTCCCATATCTTTTCAGTCCAAATCAGGAATGTTTTAGCCTCAGCTGTGGTTGATGTGAGGTGTTTGCTGAAGGCTGGGGTGCTCCACAGGCTGTCCTTGGCTGCAGGAGCAGTGACAGTTCAGTGCTGTGCAGTGGCAGAAGGCTCTGATAGCTACTGCAGCAGAGCTGTGGCTTCTGCCATGGACAAGCCCAATGTTCCTTGCATTCTCAGAGAAACTCAAAGTGTTCTCTAATAAAAAATCATTCTTACAGTTGCCAGTCATTATTGTGATGCTGACTTTGGCAAAGGCAGGGGCCAAAGTCTGAGAGTGAGCTGAATGTTAATTATGTGCTCTGGTTCCCCCCCAGGTTCTGAACTTCCCTGGTTTGTCAGGAGCACTGACACTGGTTTCAGTTAGATTGTGGAAGTTGTGGTTCCTGCAGGCTTGGCTGTGTTACTAGCCCTGACTGCAGCTGTGTTCAGTTTCTGTTGAAGCTGGAGCACAGGTACAGATAATTGATTAAGGCAGATTCCAGAAATCTTCATGCTTTACTCAAGATGATGAGACTTGGCTTCTTTGGGATATAAAAATAAGGGACCTCTGGCGGTCTCTAGCCCAACTCCCATTTGGAGCAGGACTCTAAACAGCCCGAGGCCAGGTCAGCTACAGCTTTACTAAATAAGCCTTGAAAACCTTAGGGGACATTCCTTCCTCTCTGGATGTCTTTTCTAGTGCTGCACTACCTCCCTAGTAAAGATTTTGTATCCTAATTTGAATCTCTTAAGCTGCTGCTCATGGCTTATTGTTGTTTTTGCACCAATTGTTGCTTTAGGTGAGGAAACTGCTGCATCCAGGAGGTGAAATGAATTTTCTCCTGTGTGTGCAGTGACGTATTTCTCTCTGAGCTGCCAACCTTGAACTGGCAGCTTCTGGCTGTTGCCTGAGCTCTGCAGAAAGGCTCAGGAGAAGAACACGGGTTGTTGATTGCTTTGGAGGTTCTTATGTTCCCTTGGGCTTCTTTTCCTGTACAGGTTTACATCAGATCTCACAGAACAAGGTGGCAGTGCTGCTCCTGGCTGGAGGACAAGGAACCCGCCTGGGAGTCAGCTATCCCAAGGGCATGTACAATGTGGGGTTGCCCAGTGGCAAGAACTTGTATCAGATCCAAGCAGAAAGAATACGCAAAGTGGAGCAGCTTGCTGGCAAGAGACACCACTGCAAATGTGCCATTCCCTGGTAGGTGACCTAAAGCCAGACCTGCTGTACAGGGGTCTGTGCATTCCAGTCTTGCCCATGTTGTCCTCAGGAAGCACTGAGCTGAGTGCTGTACAGAGGTAGGTCAAGGGGAGCCTTTTGTTGCAGAATTTGCAATGGCAGTGGCTGGAGAAGAGTGCAGAGGGATGGGAGGTGGCAGGTCCATGTCCACAGACCTGAGGGATTGAGTACTGCCTTTGTATCATTGACCACAGCCCTAACTGCTGTACCTTGCTGGCTTTCCAACCAGCTACTGGCAACACTGTAAACAGCACTTTTCAGTGATTGTTTCAAATGCTTTACAAGAAATTTCATCCATTTCTGCTTTCTCAGGTTCCTGCATGGAGGACAACCTAGCACTTGCCTTCCAAACCCTTCCTCCTGCCCCTGTCCATAATCTCTGCAAAAAGCCTCTTGCTTTGTGTTCAGCCCACCTCCTGCTGTCCTACTGTTTACAGTTGCCAGTTCTGCTGGCTGCTCCTGTCTTTCAAAAGACATGAGCCCTGGGCAAAGTGCAAAATGTGAATTCCCTATGGGATGTGGTGGGTGAGAGGAAGGCACTGCAGATGTTTCTGGAAATGTTTTCTGCTAAATGTTTTTTGTGAGACCATGAGGACTATGTAAAAATACCCTTATGGAATCAGTGTCTGGTCTGAGGCAGGGTTTTGGCAGTGAAAGAGAGGATGTCTGAGGGCTTCAGGTTGCCACATTGTTTTACAAATTCTAAGTCAAAGTTGATGTGTACATTGTTTCCTCATGGAAAGTGAGTCCATATTGTGCTTCTTCCTGAAGCCTTGCATACAGGACCTGAATTGCAAATACATCATCCCAGGTGCTGCAGGAAGCCAGGATGCCACATCTGTATCCAGTTTCCCTCCCCGGGGTGAGGAGGCAGTTGAAGCAGTTTGCAGCTCCAGTACATCTGGGCCTAAGCTATGCTGTGCTACAGAGGTGTAAATGGGGAATTGAGGTCCAGGCTCTCCTGTGTTGTTTCCTCATGCTCACAGAGGACCCTGTATTCCTATGCCGATAATTGTTGAAGTTTGACAGAAGCTTTTAGATGGTGAAGCTTTTAGACAGTAGTGAAGGAGGACAGTGGAATGTTGCAGCGTGCTTTTTGGGAGTGGAGCTGAAGCCTAGGCACAAATAAGCCTCTCTGGTGGAAAGGCAGCTTGGGGAAACTCAGACAGAGCAGTCAGGCTCACACACCCACATGCACCACGAGGCCAGCTCAGCAAGGAGAGGCAAGAAGGTTTTTGTACTATATCAGTTCCAGGTTTATTTCCAGGAGCTGAAGGGGAATCCAGAACAAAAGCCCTAAACATGTGCTGGGCTCAAGCTTAAGTATGAGCTTGAGGCATGAGGGTGGTGCAAAGGGCAGGTAAGGTCAGTGACCTATAGGGAAAACGAGGTCAGTCACTGAAGTCCCACAACCAGTGGAGACACAGGGGAAAGGAGAACCCAGAGGGCCAGAGACATTGGGGAGGGGAGAAACTGGGGCAAACCACTGTGTGCAAGGCACCATTGGGAAATTCTCTCTCTCAGGCTGGGCAGGTGACTCTATGATCTCTTCTGCCAAGGCCAGACCCTGGGTATTATATAGGGACTCCACAGTGGAGGAAGAGACAATGTGGACCTGAAAGGAAAGGAGGAAATGGAAAAACTTACAACAAAAACAAACCATGCGGCCAACATACGGAAATACTGTTTGCCTTTGCACTGAAGAGGTGGTGGCAGAGTGAACTGGTCAGGGTTTCTATTCACACTTAACATAAATTTGAATCTAGTGTGGATGAGGCTGTTTAGTGCCCTTTGTCTTGTTTTCCAGCTCATCCAGATATCCAGATGTTGTTCACATTGAGGGCAAGGCTCTTCTGTCCTGGGTGAAGCTAGGCCAGGGTAGGGTAATACTCTGATATGGTCATAGGACCCCATAGGACCCCACAGGATGAGTTCTGGAGGAGAGCTCTCATGTGCAGATTCTCATCACAGGATGTTGCTGTGTGTCTCATTTCACACTCCTGGGATTCCTCTCTTTTGTGTTCAGTTTGTAGTTTTGCCTTTCGCTTGTGTTGTTCTTTCTCATTGCTCAGCCCCCATTCCTGCCCAGGTACATCATGACAAGTGAGTTCACACTGGGGCCAACAGAAGAGTTTTTTGTGCAACACAACTACTTCAACTTGGATAGATGCAATGTTGTCATGTTTGAACAGAGGATGCTGCCTGCTGTCACCTTTGATGGGAAGGCCATCTTGGAGGAGAAAGGGAAAATTGCCATGGCTCCAGGTACCTGCTGTTTGCTCTTCCATTACCTTCATGTGTGTTGATAGTTGCTAGGGGCCATCAGCCAGCCCAGGCACACAGAGCACCTGACCTTTGGGGGTCAGGGTTAATGCTTCCAGTTAATGTGGAAAGGCTCTGCTAATGTTTCAGGCTGGTAATCAGGAGCTGGTAATCTGTTTAGTTCTTGCTGGAGATTTGACTACAACACAAGTTTTTTATCCAAGTCTTGGAGTGTTGGCAGGATTAGGAGTGCTGTGGCTGCAGGGTAGGAAAAACGTGCATTAGCAGAGCTTTCTATGAGGTCTCTGGAGTGCTGCCTCCTGTGGTGAAGGTCAGGAGCTCAAGGCTGATAGCTGGAAATGGGTTAAAATGCAGCGAGAAGATGAACTCTTTTCAAAACTACAGCAATGCCTTGTCTAGACATGGTAAGACACTTGGTGACAGCAGCCCCGTTGGACCATGTTGCAGCTGCAGAGTGGTTCTCCTGAGCTGAAAGGGGCATCCCAAGAGGAACTGTAAATGGGTGATCTGTGATAAATGTGTCTTTTGTACAGTTGAAGCTGCAGTTCAAGCCTTTAAAAAGGCATTGAGAACTTGTGGGGGGAAGATAAACAGAGAATAAGATTTATTTTAGTCTTTCTCAAAGAAAGAGAATAAATATGCTTTTGTCCTGAACTGGAGGAGAAGTGTAAAATACTTTTCCCACCCTTTGCATAGATTTGCCCTTTAGTATTCTCCCTCTGAGAATCCTACTAGCCTTCAGAAAGTCTCATAATTCTGCTCAGTGAGGCTGGTCCCCATGGTCCCACTCTTCAGGTGAGAGAACTGGGGTGAAAATAAGGAACATGCTCCCCTGAACTGTGTGGCAGAACTGGAAATAAAACCACTGGCTGTGGTCTAGAAAGCATTCTCTACTCTTCTGTTCAAGAAAATTTGTTCAGTACTTTTGGCTTTTGCTCAGCCACAAAAAAACTCACCTCAAAGTCATTAATGACCCAAGACTTTCTCTTCTCTCTTGCATTATAGATGGCAATGGTGGCTTATACCGTGCTTTGGTGGATAATAAGATCTTGGATGATATGAAGCAACGTGGAATCCAGTATGTCCATGTATACTGTGTGGACAATATCCTCGTGAAAATGGCAGATCCAGTCTTCATAGGTTTCTGTGTTTCCAAAGGGGCAGACTGCGGTGCAAAGGTGAAGCAGTGCTAGGACTGGGCTTGGTTTCCCACAGGGAGTTTGGGTCTGGTTGATGCTTGGAAGCTGCTGGCTCTGGGGAGCTTGCATGACCTGCAGTGTTCAACCCTTTGCCCATCAGCAGCTCACTCTGAGCAGATTTAGTGTTGCTTGCTGCCTGCATTGCATTTCAAATCCCTGTCTGTGGGTGTCCTGTGTTCTTCCCGGAGTACTGTGGAAAATAAACTTCAGTAAGAGCAGGAGCTATAGCTGCACAGGAAACCACATGCTGGAATTGCTTCACCTCTACACCCAGCTCTTTCTCAAAGGCACTTGAGCTGTCTAGAAGCCATATTGGACTGGGCTGCCTTTTATAAATGCACCTTTAAGTCTAATGGAGGCATTTTTTACAGTCTGCTGTGGAAGAGGGGAAAAGCCTTAACAGCCTGGATTTTGTTAACCTAAAGCAGCAAGTGCCTGAAGAGAAATTTCTGTTACTTGAATCATTAGTACTGTTCAGACAAATGGGGAGTTGTAGACTAATAGCTGCAAACAGCTTTCTTTTAATGCCAGATCCTAGTCCTTGATGAGAAAAGTGTCCCCTAGTATGCTGATTGCTTTTAACTGGTTTGTCTTCTGAGGAACTGTCTAATTAAGTGGTTGAGTACTGGGGTTTATGTTGGAACTGTTGAGCAGAATGTGCCTCCAGACTGCTCTGTGCCCTGACCAATATGCAGCCCAAATGCCTTTGCAGAAAGAGCTGGGCATAGAGGCGAAGCAATTCCAGCATGTAGTTTCCTGTGCAGCTATAGTTCCTGCTCTGGAAAGATCAGCAGGCAACAAACAGTCCCATGGGATTGTAGTTGGGAGCTGGAATAGTCCTGGGATTTTCTTCCTCTTTGTCATAAACGTGTGTGCTGTGGCTGCAGGTCGTGGAGAAGGCCTACCCCACGGAGCCTGTTGGGGTGGTGTGCTGTGTGGACGGGGTGTACCAGGTGGTGGAGTACAGCGAGATCAGCCCGGAGACTGCACAGCAGCAGCGCCCTGAGGGGGGACTGATGTTCAGTGCTGGCAACATCTGTAACCACTTCTTCACTGTTGAGTTCCTGGAAGCAGTGGCCCAGTAAGTCCCAGCAGACCTTCTAGGTAGCTGTGCAGCCCAGAAATGCCTCCAAGACCGGGTGTTCCTGTTTCCCATTCTGTAATTCCAGTTATGGTTATCCCCTGTGTTGCCTTTCACCTCCTCTTTCTTCCAAACACCTGAGTCCCGTTTCTGACAGCCCCGGCCTGCACTCCAGGCCCCACCCAAGAAAGAGGTTCTGAGGTTAAATCTAACAAAATTGAGATATACCATTGCATGATCTTCCTGGGCCTTCAAAGGCGAGCAGCTGTGCAGGCTGCAGTGTGGTCAGTGATGTAGCCTCACATCATGGATTTCCAGTGGGAATGTCACCCATGCCCATGTCACCAAATGGTTGGGGCAACAGAGTTTGCAGGAGAGGGTGAAGTTGTGGGTGGACTCTGCACGTTGGTGTTGAGGAATGAGGATGTGATGCTGGGCATTCAGTGAACAGCTGTGCAGCCTTCCTGAAGAGCTTGAACCACCCTTGGGTGAGGGATGTGCTCTGCTCCATTTTCGTCCCAATCAGGTAACAATTTGGGTTGCCTCCGTTTTGGTTTTTTCTTTGTTTTGTAACCTCTGCCTGCAATTTCAGCTTGATGCAAAGTTCTCCCTCTCCTCTGTCATGTCCCAGTGGTACAGAGAAAGGCCATGGCTAGGCTGCTCCGCTCAGGGAAGTGTTTCTTGAATGTGACTTGGATCACTTGGGAGGGAGCAACACCCACAAACAGTTGAGAGTTGACCCAGAGCAGTACTGAGTCATCTGCTTCCCTCAAGTGTATTGATTTTTTTTCTAAATGGGCTTGAACTAAATAAAACCGTTTCTTCTCTTTCTGCAGGAAATGGGAGTCACAGCTGAAGCATCATGTAGCCATAAAGAAGGTGCCCTACATTGACCAGGAGGGAAATCTGGTAAAACCACTAAAACCGAACGGGATAAAGCTGGAGAAGTTTGTGTTTGATGTGTTCCAGTTCTCTAAGTTAGTGACAGATATCATTTTACTTTTCTCCTCCCCTTCTCAGTGTTTGTTTGAATGACTGTAGGCTGAAACAAGCCATCCCAGGGAGCACATGTTTTGTGGGTGGCTTGTTAGGAAGGTTGTTGGATCTACACCCAGCTACAATCCAACAGTAATGCAGCAGGCTGTAAGGGGACCTCACAAGGCACTCAGTGCTTGTGCCAACCCTTGTGCTCCCAGACTGGTTATCCTTCTGAGGAGATGTTGGTTGGCCTGGCCTCTGCCAGCCTGGGAAAAATAAAAGGAAATTGAGTGAAAAGCCAGTGAAGCCCATATTGGAGTATTCAGACTTGGAAAAATCGGTTCTTTCAACATTGTGGCTTCCATGCTAATTGCAACTCTGGTTACATTTTTGGGTGGTGTTATGCAAGGACTCAGCTCATGCCCTTTGTGCTCAGAAAACTTTACTTAAGCACCGTGGGGCCAAGTTATGGGTGCTGTGGGAACGGTCAGTGTTCACTTTCCAAGTTCTGCAACATAGCTGGGAGGGCTGTGACATATGTAGTCAGGGGTACTTGTGTCTAGGGAATTTAGGATTTTAGCAATTAAGCCTAAGTGTTGTTATAAAATCAGTTTTTCCAAGGTCTCAAATTCAGCAGTGAAGATTCTGTTTTAGGCTTAAATAAATGCCAAAGAGAGACCTCAGGCAAACTGAATTATCTTTGTTTGGGGATAGTATTTATGTTTTTATATTATTTCCTTTGGAATAGAGAGCTCAAGGTTTGAACCAGTCTCCGTTTCCTGATGTGTTAAATAAAGTAGTATCAAATTAAGACAAAACCAGGGTGATGAGAACACTGCTGAGTTATAAGCCATGACAGGACTCATTTGCAAGCAGTGGTTCCTTGAACTTTTTTAACAGCTCAAAACCACCTTGGCATCTGTGCTTCACACATGATGTGCAGAAATGCACAGATGTTGCTGTGGGGCTTTCTAATTTGCATTCCTATTTCTGGTAAACAGCTGTACTTCACATTCACCTGTGAGGCATCCCTTGTTGGAACTAGTATCCCTAGCTGGTCCTTACCTACAGACTCCCAAGCAGGGGACATTTCTGGGGCATGGTGAGGTGCTGTGCAGTGAGTGCACTGCTTGTGCTGTGCCTAAGCTCTGGACAGTGCTGTGCTCTCTGTCCTGCCGTGCTCTGAGCTGTCTTGTCCAAGAACCTCCACTGCCTAAAGATGTTTCTATGGCATCTCTGCAGAACAGTTGCTTTTTGTCTCCTCTGAGCGCATCTCCAGTAGGTTGGGAGGCTCCCGTTATGATCCCAAAGAGACAAGGCTTCTTATGTTTTTCCATTCTACAGCCCTGGTACTCCTTGGCTCTTCAGATGAGCAGCAGGCTTCCCTTGGCTTGAATGTGTCAGGCTGCATACAGTGCTCTTCTCAGAAATATATCTTTCTGAGCCTTTCCTCATGAATGTTGTTGCATTAGTGGGGCTGATCACTAGCTCTGGTTTTCATGATCATTGTTTTCTTCCCTTTGCTGGGTAGGAATTTTGTGGCATTTGAAGTTCTGAGAGAAGAGGAGTTCTCACCGCTAAAAAATGCAGACACAGCTGACAAAGATACTCCTACCACTGCTCGGCAAGCGCTCCTCGCCCAGCATTACCGCTGGGCTCTCAAGGCTGGGGCTAGATTTGTGGATGAAAATGGTTTCAGGATACCAGAAAAGCTCAGGTATTAATCTGTGACCTTCTCTGCAGCTTCTCTGCTGGGAGTGCTCAGCCATGCCAGCTGGCCAGTGGCACATGCTAGGCTCTCCAGAACTGGGCATTAGTGTAGTCACAGGGTGGCTCAGCGTGATTTTTGTTCAGCTGGTCTTCTCTGGATAATGCAGGTTGATGTCTATTAGAGTTCCTGCTTCTCTTATGACTGTTGGTGCCCCAGGTATGGGCATTCTTTCTGGCAGATCCTTTGGGGTAATGAGTTGGCCCTTCCTATAGCACCTTGTTACACAGGGGCAGCCTTTTCTATCACTCTGGATTTAGCAATGCAAGGAATTTTAATTTGTATGTCCTGACAGCTTTTCTGACTGTGGCCCCAACAGGATTCTCAGGTGGTCTTAAGGATTGGTTGTTAGAGTGATTACCAGTTTGGATACCTTCTTGCATAATCCTGTATAATGGAAAGATGCTTTTATTCCATGGGGCCATTATTTCATCAACTCATAGTTCAATAAACCCACAAGTTCATTTTACTTCAAAAACATCTCTATAAAAGGGGTGTTGTGGTTTTGCTGAGTAACATTTGGGACCTGCGAATTTCTTTTTATTTTCACATAAATGTTTTCACATAATGTCTGGTGCATGTGACTGTAACAAATGTCTTACCCTTCTGGATATCCTATTCTGGACAATCTTTTGAAGAAATCCATGGCAGGAAGTTAATCCTGTGTTCTCTTCTTTAGTCTCTCAGGAACTGAAGATCCTCCGGCTGTGTGTGAGATTTCTCCATTAGTGTCTTACTTCGGAGAGGTGAGAATAACCATCTGTGGAGGTATTTTAAGTGTATGGAGGTATGCATTCGACTTCCTTCCAAACACAGGTGTTTTCTTTAGCCTGGGTTTGCTGAGAAATGGTAAGATCAAGGAAACAGGGACTTGGGCTCTCTATTACCATAATGTGGTTCCATTATGATTCACACTTCAACAATTTGTTCGCTCTCAGTTTTAGCCATCTGTAAAATGAGATTTGCAACAAGGCTGGAATTTCATTAAGACTCATGAGCACTTTGAGATTTTAATGAGAAGTGCAGAATATTCAAATTAGAAAAATCCATGGGTTCTGTGCTCATTTGTGCTCATCTCCCACAGGAAGTGAATCCTGACTGAGAACTGTGATATGCGTGTTGGCTTTAGGGAAGCCATTTCGCAAGTTTGTCCCTCTGAAAATAATTGATCCTGAGAAACCTGCTTCCATTTAGTAATGAGAATAGGAACTTTCCTGTGTTGTAAGGACAGGGTGAGAAATAGTAGATTACAGGAGAATGTGTGGGCACTCTTTGCTAGGTTTCCACATCTGTTAACTTGCAAACCAGCTGCCTGCACCAGGTGTATTCCCCAACACATGCAGGTAGCTAATTCATTGCAATCAATAGGTTGTCAGAACAAAATGAAGACAAGGCAATTTGACTTTCCTTTGCCAGGATTATTCTAATGTCAGTTAAGGACACATCTTCCCATGCTGCCTCCCCAAGAAGCTTCTTTCTGACATTACGTTTTAGGGTCCCTTAGCACCTCTGCTTCTTGAAACCAAGAAACACTTTCTGTAACTGTTGTGTGTCCCTGACCTTTGTCAGTCATTCCTTGAGGACTTAAAATAGTGCATTTACAGCCTAACAATACTGTTCTCACACCTTCTCAGGGTCTGGAGGTGTACATGAAGAACAAAGAATTCCCTTCTCCCTTTGTACTCGACGAAAACAAAGTGGAAATGCTGGAAAATTCTTGAAGTGGGAAGCCTTTCCCTCTCAAATCAGATCTCTGTTTGTTAGATCCATTATAAGAACTGACAGTATTAAAATGTCAGCTATGAAGTGCATTATAAAAGAAATGGCAGTGTCTGATTGATGTCAAATCCTCGCAGCAGTTGAGATTGCTTGCACGTGCAAGCTCTCCAGTTCTGTTTGGTAACTTGGAAGGCGTTGCCTTTTACCTCAGTCTTACATACTTGGATGTGAGTATGGATTAACACTTTCTGGGTGCTAAACAGATTCTACATTTCTTATTTACTCTTGCATATGAATATGGAAAAGAGCCAGTCATGGCCTGATAAATTAACTTTGCCTTTGAAAGATTCAATTTCTTCAGTGCCTTTTTAGGTATCTTGTTTGTGTTGGTGTAGTTGGGTTTTGGTTTGGTTTTGTTTCTAAATCATGTGCACAGCTGCAGTCGGTTTGAGGTCTCATCCTGAAAAGTATGGAAGGACTTTGGATACTGAGGTTTACTCTCCAGTGGTCAGTTTTTTCCCTAGAAGAGAACATAGGATTAACTTCCTGCCATAGTTAAAAAACAGTGTATTTCTTCAAAAGATTGTCCAGAATAGGACATCCAGTGTTTTTGTTGCTGTGCCTAAGCATTGCTTGAAGCTTGGAGACCAAAGTAATACAGACTAGTTTTGTATCTGGGCTTCCTGGTGCCATGCCTAGACTGATTGTTCCTTACAGTTGTAATGACTTGGATTTTTTAATTTAAAAAAAGAGTATTTTCACAACCCTCTGCCCTTCCTGACTTTAAAACTTTTCCTTTCCATTTTCTGTTTAATATATACTGTATCCCTCAGACATGGCTCTCTTGAGGTACCTGAAAGTAGTAAGAGAAAAAGATCCCAGTGGTAGAATTTAATCCCTAACCAAAACCAAAAAAACCCACTTACTCTCAGCATCAACAGGGTACACAGTAAAACACCAGCCTCCACTTCTACAGTTTTTGCCCAGGTGATTTTCCAGCACTCTTTCACTTAGGAAATAATTCCATAGATGACTTTCTTTTAGATATGTTACTAACCATAATGTAAAGATAAGTGTCTGTTAATGAAGGACACTAATTGTCAGAACAAATGTAGCGAATGAACTCAGCCCTGTCCCTTAACCTCCCAGTGATTCCTCCTGTTCAGTTTTTGGACACTGCCCTGGAAAGCTTATGCCCATCTAATGCAGAACCTGTGCTGAGCATACCCAAGTCATTTCAGCCTTGATGAGGAGGCATCAGCTGCACTCTGTGGTGGCTGGCCTTTGCGTTAGAAATATTTCATCCTCTTCCCCTAAACATGGTGTTAGGGAAAGTAGCGAGAAAGATGTTTCATCTAAAAGGTTATTTCATGCATCAGCTTCTACTGAGGAATTGTTTATGCTATTTCATTAAGCATAATTAACTTCCGTGGCTTTCTGCAATTTCTGATGTGAAGTTCTATTCAGAATAATAGAATGGGGAATGAGGAGGTATAAAAATTTTTTTTGAGAGTAAATACAGTTTGTGAGTATGCTCAAGTTTTCCAAAGAAGGCATGTAAATGTCAGTATCAGGGTTTTTGGTTGTGAAGTGTTTCTGCATGAACTTGAGTGAAGATCCTTTCACACGTGCCCACCAGCTAATGACAGTTCTGATTACCTCAGTTGGCACGTGCAGCCAGTAATTCACATTTTTAGTATAAATGAAGCATTTGTCCTTGTCACTCAATTCTGTAGTCTTTTTGCAATGTTTCTATGACACATTCCATTCCTGTCAGTCAAGTTTTATATCTGAGAACAAATTGTGTTGTATATTTGTGAGTATTGCTCAGCAATTCAAGCACGCACTTCTTTTATACTGTGCTGTGCTATAAAGATTTCTTCTGCTTTTTCTAAAATTCTTTCTCTTTTGAAGCTTCAGTCTCCATGCACACAGAACAGAGCTGCTGACATGGTTTTCAAGGTTGTTTTCAAGGAGAAGCTAAATTAGAATACTGAATTCCTTGTCTCTTGGTTTTTGGTTTTTTTTTTTTTTTATTTTCTATGACTCTTCACATTTTAAACTGGAACATAGAAATAATTTTGAGAGAACTTTACAAAAACAAGTCTGTCTTGTATGTAATAAAGTTTTTGTATGCATTATAAAATGAAAAATAGTACCTGAAACAAGGGGAAGGCCTGTAGTACTCCAGAAACTAATGGACATCTAAACATTTTAAATAATAAAGAAGTTACTGTGATTTCTATGTGTTTGTCTCTGTTTCTTGTATGTGAGAAAAACACTTGTTGTCTCTGTCCCCGTGAATGTTGTCACCACAGCTGCAGGATGGTGTCACTGGTGGTGGATCTGGAGGCTGCAGTGCCCACTCTTCAGATTATAGGGGCATATGGAACTGAACAAAGGGTGATTTCTGAAGGGGGTTGACATTGTGGGGTCTTTTATTTCATCAGAAAACAGAGTATTGTGTTCTTTTCTGCAATGCTGTATATTTTTTCCAAGCTTTTCAGCTTATTTTGTTGAGGGCAGGGAGTTTAATTGCAGGTGGTGGTTGTCTTATTTCAAGTCGATTTGAGTAATATGGTTCTGTCTCGCAGATGGTGTGTATGTAATGAGCACTCGCTGCAATGCAACTTTTCCTTTGCTTTCCAATGAGAGGCACTTCTTAAACAGGGCTCTATTTATAGCACAATCAGTAGGGAAGTGCAGTAATACCTCACAAATGGCAGATTGTCTTCATTTGGGGGTTTAAGGCTGAACCCAGTAAATGTCAGAAGCAGACCTTTCTTTTTTACCTCTTTCCCATGTTCCTCTCAACACCCATGTGAAGGCTGCTGGGGATTTAAATATGTTTTTAAGTTACATGAATAGTTTTAAGTTTCCTGTGACAGGAAAATTAATACTAAATATGAATGCATGCTTTAGGCATCTTAAATTATTGTTCTGCTTCTTTGTGTGCTGTTCGTATCTATCAGGATTTTTTATTAGTTTTCTTAATAATGAAATGCTCAAACCCCACCAAATTTTCAATTTTACGTTGAAATCTACTGTGAGGTGGATTCCAAATGTAAAGGCTCAAATGATGCATGCTAACCTGCCACTCAGGCAGAGCTGGAGGTAAATCCAGTGTCAGCATTTAGAGCAGCAGTCTTAAAGCAGCTGCTTCAATGCTGACCTCTTCCTATTGGACTATGAACCTGAGCTAAAAGTTATTACAAATCCCGTCCTGTGATGGCTCTGAAAGCGTACATCACTAAACAATGCTCTTCCCTGTTCCAAGTGAGTATGTCCCTCCTTCTCCGCAGGGAAGATGCAGGGAACTCTTTTATTGCAGAGGGAGTGACACAGGGCTGGAGGGCTGTGAAGGAGCAGCTGAAGGAAGGAGTTAGGTCGGGTGAGTCCTTCCTGCTCATACCAAAATTCAGTGCCAGGTCTTACGGAAGGGTTTATTTACACAACTGGTTGCTTTTCACCCACTCACATACATCCTCTCACAGATTCCAGCTGTCTGTTCTCAGGCCCGTGTTCCCTCATTACCTGCTGGAGAACCGTGTCTCGGTTTTTTCGGCGGCAAGTGATAATGCCATCCTGACGGCACTTCCCTGTCCTCTCGGATGCAGCAGCACTTCGGGGTTTTCCCTGGCCGTGCTCACTCTCCCGGTGGGCGGGAGGAGCCCCACTGTCCGTGCGGGTCGGGGAACAGTCTCTGCCGGGGCTGCGCCTCACCACAGCGGCCTACCCTCCTTGGACTTGCAGGCCATTTACACCCTCCCACATGCAATTCTTCATTTCTAGTTCTTCCATGCCAATGACTCTCTGACTGGTCTCTGTGATGTACTCTCACGACACCGAAGAACAGCGAGGGTTCCCAGCCTCTCCTTTGCCTCACTGCCCACTCTGGCAGCTGCTGGGCAGGACTAGGTAGGGCGAGGTGCGCCGGGACAGCGAGAAGCGAGGGCAAAATCAACGCAGCCCCGAGCACCCCGCCGTGGCCTTAAGCCAGAAGAAGGTGGGGGGCTCGGGCCGGGCCCACGCCGAGGGCTGCGGCCTCGGGGCACCTCCACGAGCAGGCAACGCGGGCTCAGACCTCTGCCCACGGCGAGTGCCCACCCCGGGCACGGCAGATCCCGCCTCGCCCCGGTGCCACCGAGAGAGGACGCGGCGGCGCCAGAGCGGCACCGGAAGTGGCTGCCGGAAGTGGCCGTTCCGTCCCGCGGGGCGATGGCGGCGGGCGGCCCCTGAGGCGCCGCCATGTACTCTGGTGCCGCTGCGGGACCGCCGCGCCGGGACTTCATCTCCGTCACTCTCGGCCCGGAGACGGTCGGGCTCGGTGGCTACAACAACAGCAAGGCCTGGCGGCGGCGCTCCTGCTGGCGGGTGAGGGCCACGCGGGGAGCTGTGCGGTACCGGGGCTGTCCCCGGGCTGGGTGTGGAGGGTACCCGGGTGTGGGAGAGGGCTGTTGGGCGGTCAGGAGTGTTCCTGGGCTTAGGTGCAACTGGAGTGTCATGCGGGACCTGGCGTGGTCCCCCAGTTCCGAGTCGGGCAGAGGCTGTGGGCCTGGGGCGGCCCCGCGCTGGGCTCTTCTCTCGGGGCTCAGGGGGCTGCTCTCCGCGGGGTAAGGCGCCGGCTGGTATCTCCTGGGGTATCTCCACGTCGTGTCTTGATTTTCACGAACAAAGCTAGGACGGGGGCATACGTCCTACAAATCCTGCCCTCTGCTAGTGGAAATTTTAGAGGCAACGCTGCGCTTTCTGGACAGGAATAAGGGGAGTGAAATTTGGTCTCTGTGACTTTGTTCCCTGTATTAAGGCTTAAGGGGAGGGTCCAGTTCTGCTTTCAGTGTGAAAGCTGAACATGAGGAGAGGGGTCCTCTGGCAGAGCTCTGGGAAGTGACCTTGTTTGCTTGTGGGTAGAAGGAGCAGGTCATCTTCATGTAGGATGGCAGTCATGGGCTGGAGAGCCTTGTGTGGGAAAGAGAGTCAGAGGAACAATATAACGCTTGTTATAGAGAGGAGATGATGTATAGTCACCTATAGAGGCTTTACAGGTCATCAGATGAAGTGTATGAAGAGCTTTTTAGGCACACAGTTCTCTTTTTATTACCAGCTGGAGAGATGTGGGCCCAAGTCATCACCCTTCATTTTATCCTTATTCTTTGTGAGCAAAGAAACAGTAAGATGGTGGTGATTGCCCTCGTGTGTTCTTGTTCCTTACTCCTGCCCCTTGCAAGACACCACAATTAAAGCTTCCTTTCCTGTCCTACCCTGATGAACCACAGGGCTGCTGGATTCTGAGTATCTTTCTGCAGTGAGGAGAGAATCATACAGTTTGCCATGCAGGCAGAACTGAAGATGACACAGTGGGACTAGCATCTTGCAGTGTCCACAGAGCAGGATGTAGAGTATTCCTGTACAGTCAACAGTGCAGGTGGAAGGCAGGAAATTGTTCTGTGGGACTCAGCGTGAGCACACTGACAGTTCTGCACTGAGACATTCCTGGCCTCTGGCTGTTGCCAAGGGAATGAGGACTGGGGGAAGTACTGTGTGGTTTGTGGGAAAAGTCGTTCCCAAGTGTAGCACTGGCAATGAAGTTCCCTCTCTGTATACCCATGCCAGAATTAGTGAATTTCAGGAGGACTGTTGGAAAATAACCAGTGACAATTTAGCCCTTAATGTTTAACTCCAGCTTCTCTCTCTGTAAATGGAGGCTAATGTACATTGGCCTCTTTCAGGTTAATGTAATTTGCTGTCAGCTTTTCAGTGGTTGTTGCATGTAATCTAGTGCTAACAATACATTTTTGCCCAGGACTAAACTTGAAAAGATTGTGGGTTTGTCTTGGGGATTTTTTTGGGTGTTTTTTTGTTTGGTGGTTTGTTGTTGTTTTTTTTTTTTTTTGTGGTGCAAAACTTGTTCTATGTGACAGTTCCTATGCTTGTCAGAGCCAGGATACCTGACTTCTCTTTCACAGATTGACAGAATATTCTGAGTTGGAAGGGACCCACTATTTAAGCAAACGGCCCATATGACGATTAAACCAACAACTTTTCCAGTGATTGGTGCTCAGCCTTTCTTCTTTGTTGGAGTAACATTTTTAGTTTTCCTACCATTTTCTTCTGTTTCTGGTTTTGCATGTGCACTCTGCAGTGCCTCCCCAGCCAGGAGGAAGGAGGCTTTTGGCTGACTTCCCAGTTCATAGCTGGGCAGGGGCTCAGGTCATCCAGTGGAGGTTGTGATCAAAGTCAGCTGTAGCTGAAGCTTTCTGAGACTCTTGGTATTTGGTGGATTCTGAGGTTCTTGCAGCAAGTGGCTCTTATGTTTTTGTGAGCTTCTTGTGCCTTGTGCTAGCTGGTTGGATTTCTGTTTTCTTTGTCATCCAAAAAAAGAAGCAATGAATATATACAGTTGGAAACAGGGTAAAATTAAACCTACTCAATTTTGTGGGTTTTAATCTGAATGAACCAATAAGGGTTTATTTTTAACCACATAGGTTCATAATGTCATGCTAAATATTCTTTCTTTCACTTCTTTTCTCTTCTAAAGAAATGGAAGCAGCTGTCCCGACTCCAGCGGAGTGTCATTCTCTTCCTGTTTGCGTTCTTGGCAGTGTGTGGAGTAATTTCGTACACAAGCATGGGGGAAGCATGGAAAAGTACGTGTTCTGTACAGCTCACAATTGCCAGAACGAGGTGTTAGAGTTAGGAGATTGTGTAACTGGTCTTAGAACCAGTTTTAATTTCTGTTAGTAATGACTGGGTATATTCATTAAAGTGCATTTCTGAGATGATTTTATGTGATGTTTGAATGATGTAATGCTTAATCAAAAATATTTTTTGCATGTCTTTTCTTTCTTTATCTTGACTAGAGCAACGTTTTGTTTTAGTTGATGTTCCTGGTTTCAGCCAAGATTGTTAGTTTGTTGAAATAGCTGGGGGAGAGGCTGTGGCTAAGGCCTGGATGTTGTTCTGTACCACCTCAGTCATTGCTGGGTGTGGGAGAGAGGAGCTCTGTGCTGGGGGAGAAGGAGTTCCTTCTGGTAGAGAAAACAGGGCAGGGGCACCCATCTGTATTCATGCCTTCGTGTAAATAGATTCTTTTCCCTATACCTTTTGTTATTAATACTGTTGGCCTTACTGTTTGTTTTCTTATTTCATTGCTGTTTCCAGTAAATTGTTCTTATCTCAATCTGTGATCTTTGCCTTCTGTGCCTCCAATTTTCAACTCCTCCACTCCAGATGGAACGGGGAGGGGAAAACAGACAAGGGAAAGAGAGTGGCAGTGTGGTTTTTGTGGTTTCAGGGGGCGCTGAATTGGGCAGTACCATTCCTAAGCTATGACAGTTGATTAAGATTTGAAGGTTTTGAGTGCAGTTTTTGATTATGTTTGTATGTAGATATGGGTAGCTCAAACCTAACCACTAGAATAAGGTAATCCTCTCTTGGTGTTGACTGCCTGTCAGTTTAGACATTCCAAGCATTTGTGTAATACTGATGCACATTTACCTCTGATATTATCAATTTCAAAAATCCCCATGTGCCTTTTAGCAGCCTCCTTTTATATTTGGGAGAGGATTAACACCAAAAGAACGCTTTGTATCTAACAGTTAATGTGTGTTTATCAATGTTTTGTGAATGCAAACAGTTTCTGGAGATGCATCTACTACTTGAATACAGCAAACTGTTGTAAATTTTAAGCTGCAGCCTTAATTGTTGATTCCTTGTACTGAGTGGTTTTGTGTGTCTAGGTATAACAAACAAATCATTGGATGATCAGAGAACAGAACAAGCAATTCCTAGATTAAAGCTGGCAAATCCAGCTGTTCTGCCAGCACCCCAGAAAGCAGATGCCAACCATGGAGACTACCCTGAGCTTTCACTGCAGGTAATGTGAGAAGAAATTAGTTTTCGAATGCCACAAAAAGTTTGTGAAGGCAAACAGTGCTTGGTTCCAGCAATTGTTGTGGAGGAAAGAGTTAGAACTTGCAATAAAAGTTGACTCCACTCCTGTGAGGAGCCTGGAGTCAAGGGTTATCTGGGAGCTTGAGAAATAGCATCAGAAAGAGCAGATGATTGGAGGTTTTCAAGGGTTATGTTTGTGGGGAATGCAGTGGGAAAGGAACGTTAACTGACTGCGTAAATTAGTGGAGCAAAGGAATACTGGTTACTGTGTTGTTTGTCATGGGTTTATCTCATGAATTCAGGGGGTTTCAGTTAATGAATACAACATTTTGTGTGAAATATTTCTTTCATCATGCAGAAATGTGCATGTATTACTCTATAGTAATTCTTGGTATTTACACTGGCATTGTGGAAAGCTTTATGAAGCAAGAAGCTTTTTTTTAAGAAGCATTCTTCTTGCTAATTCTTGTAAATTTACTCTGCCTAGTAAAATGGAATCAAGTATCTTTACAATCCTTTGTCACTGCCTTGTGTTAAACGAATACCTGGTAGAAGTAGAGGTAGTTTAGAAGTAATTTATAAGTGTAAACTTAAGAAGTGGATGATTTTACCAGAAGTCTAAAGCAAACAAAACCACAAGGTGTTTAGCATACCTTCCATTCAGGTCAGAAATCACCTGCTGCAAAACAAACAAGATAAGATTTATCTGAATTTATGTTTAATACTGGAATGATGTTGATTTATGGTTTGAAATTTTACCATCTCTGCAACTTACCAAGGACTTTTTTTTTTCCCTTTATATTCCCAGAAGCCACCAAAACTGCCTCATGTTCGTCGTGGTCCTCCCAATCTTCAGATCAAGGCACCACAGAGAGACACAAAGCTGAAGACCCGACATGATACCATGAGGGCTGTAGAAGAGTTGGTGGAAGTGGATAAAGTAGAGAAAACAGAGAAATCTGTTATCAGGTAGAAACGTTTCAGGCAAGGTGCAGTGCTTCCCCCTTGCCCCCTCCAAGACCCATTGAGTGTTGGAGTGAAAATTTTAAGGGCTTTTTGTTGTATGTGTCTGAGCTTATGTTTTTTCTTTGCATGGGTTTGCTCTCAGGCCTGGCCTGATAGCTGCTGATATTACTAGGCTGATAGATTTAATTTTGATGGATGTGCAGTTTCTCTCATTTTTACTGTTTGCATCACACAGCTGTAGAAGGTTTGAAGCCCTGTGAGGCTGGCTGTATTTGTGATGCACTGAGACACTCTTAATGTCAAGAAGGATTCTCTGTGTCCGGAGGTTTCTGCTGTTTGTTGTAATAAATGTTAATGTAACAGTATCAATATAACAGTGCTGCTACAAGTGTTTTTGTCCTAGGGCAGGTTTGGAAAGTGATAGCAGTGTCAGTGCTGCTTGTGGGTTGGTGCCACTAAACACAGTGAGCCCAGGCTGACCAGGCAGAACCAATGGATATGTAGGTAGTTGTGTGCATGTAACACCATGTGCTTACTTCTTTCTTACAAGGTATCTCATCCCATGTACAGATTTAGTAGTATCTTTAACAGGTTGTCTGTGTTTGTGTGGTTATGGAGGTGTTTTGATTTGGGAATAAGTGAGGGAAAGTAACGTATAGAAAAGACAACTAAAAGTTCAGCAGAGGTTCTTTAGACTTGGAAAACATAGCTTGGGGGTTTTATGTGTTTATGTTCTCTTTAGCACTGGCTCAGATGGTATGATCACAGCATCAGAACTGCCTCTGGCTCAGCATTTTGGCTGTCAGTGTTGTCTGAAAGTGTTTCGTTGTTTTGCTTCTGCTTGTGCTGTAACTCAGAGTGAAACAGGCGGTAACAAGCGAACTTACAAGAGTAATGAAAACATAGTGAAGACTACTTACAAATTTAAACAATGAAAGTAAGAAATGAAATATGGCATTTATTTAAGTCAGAAGATGTGCTGACTGTAAAAAATATAGACTTTAAAGGTCCTGTAAGCCTGGTTCCCTTAGGAAGCGTATAATAGGCTCAAAGGCAATGGTTGAGATTGTTTGATCTTGATGTCCATTCTGAAAGACTTCCCCTTCAGGATATTCTTCTTAAAAACCTGTAAAAACTGATTTATGAACTTGTGGTGGCAGAGAAGGCTTGTGATCCCTTGATAGCAAAGTTAGTGCTTTGAGCTTCTCATCCTTTCTGCTTAATCATGAGTTTTGGTAATCATTATTAATGTGGTACTATTTAGCATTAGTAGCTACTGTGGTCATTTCAGAGCTGTTAGATAACAAATTGCTTATAACACAGCATTTTCAGATGTTTGATTTATTTGAAGAAGTTTTTTTATTAAATTCCATTGCCAAGATATTTAATGAAATTCCAAGAGCTTGTAACACGTGTTTCTTAATCAAACAAAATTTCTCTGCAAAGAAAATTTCTTTGAACAGAAAACTTACCTAGTGGGCAACACAGTTATTTTGATCCTTGATACAAAATCTAACTTCTGTTTTATCAAAGCTTTGTGTGACAAAAGAAATGCAGAGATAAGTCCCATTCATTTGAATTATTTTCTCTGAACAAAAAAAGTCCTAATTACAGTCCCTTGTATTTGCAGCTGGAGAGGAGCAGTGATAGAACCTGACCAAAGCACTGAACCTCCATCCAATAAAATAATGGAACCAGAAAAACCTTCATCTGTGGAAGCTGAAGACCAGAAAGAACCAGGTAAATAGGACAGTTAATGAAAATTTTTTTGTTTGCTTTTATGGTTTAAGTTGTGCAGTTTCTCCCCATACACCTTGTTTTATTTATTTATTTAGATTAAAGGAAACAAAAAGTGTAGGAGAGATTGCTTACCTAGAACATCCTAGTTTTTCAGTGTTCTTATTTCACTAAGCCAGCCTTTGTGCTTGTTAGTCTTTAGAATTTGAAAATAAATTTTAGAGACAAATCTTCAAAATACAGCCTCTGGGAGGAGGCAGGACAAAGGAAGAGAGCATGAGAGACAGCTTCCTTTTCAGCTCTGCCTTTCCTTTTGTTCTGCAAATACAGGGAAAGTGACTTCCTCCCTGAACTAAATGGAAGTGGTTTTAAGGCTCACCAGAAAGCTGCAGAAATTGTTCTTGAAGTTGCTGTGCTTATGGAACAAAGCACCTGTTGTTCTTTTTTCTGGGTTCAGAAAGGAACCAGGAAGTTCTGATGTGATAAACATGGCACATTTCAGTGTGATGTATTTGCACTTTTGCAATATTTATGAGGTTGGTTACGCTGCTTGGTATTTTCCACTCTAGAAGTCTTTGTTCCTAATTTTTCAAAATTTGAAAGCTTGAAACTTTTCATGTTCAATGTGTAACATAAGCTCCACTTCATGCCAAATTGCAAGCAAAAAATCAGTACGGCTATGGAAAACGACATGGTTTTGCCAAGATGAAAAATGTAAATTTTCTTTCTATTTTGATATTAAATAGAAAGTTCAATAGAAATAATTTTGTAGAAGTGACATTGTATTTAACAGAAAGGAGAAGAAAAAATGTTAAGTGTTGAATTAGCTGAGGTTTTTATTGTTAAGCATATGTATTCAGCACCTGAATTACCATGGATCTGGTACTTCTGACTTTAGTCTCTTTGAGCTTTAGTGATACTCATCTACAACTGTGCATGTGATTATTTTAATGTTTTATTTGCAGAAGTGACAGTTTTTGTTGCCAGGGAGAATATTCTATTTCCACTTGGCTGAATTGCTGACTGGAAACGCTGACTGGTTATTCTGCAGAGGAACGGCTGTTCTGAAATGAACAGCGTGAGAGCGGTTTTTCCATTGCACCGATCAGTTACTTTGGAAGAAATTTTATTTTCAGGGGAATGCAGTGCAGTTCCAAGTGGTGCAGAGTAGAGTTCCATCAGTGCCCTGCAGAAGTCCTGAGCAAGGTGCTGTTTGTCCTTTGCAGTGCCCATCAATGAGCGCCAGCTGGCTGTCATTGAAGCCTTCCGCCATGCCTGGAAAGGGTACAAGGATTTTGCCTGGGGTCATGATGAGCTGAAGCCTTTGTCCAAGTCCTACAGCGAGTGGTTTGGACTTGGGCTTACCTTAATTGATGCCTTGGATACCATGTGGATTTTAGGCTTAAAAGAAGGTAATTTTCTTTCCTCTTTTTTTTTTTTTTTCTCTTCCATTTTTTTCCCTCTAAATGAGTTCCTCAATTTCTCTTCAGGCAGTGCATGTTCAGAGCTCTTTCAGGGGAATATTTATTACACGTGGCCTATAAATTCAGTTTTCCTGTGAGTGTAAATACATAGATACATATATATGTGTACACAGTATATATATCTGGTAGAATTTGAGGGATGTTTTACAAAAGTTCCTGGTCTTTATTTCTGTACTAAAACATCTGTGCCATTATACAGCCACTGAAGGCTTCCTGCCCATCACTCTTGGGTAGTTTGCCATATGTTCCTCGCTTGTGTTTTATCACATCTCATATCAATATTTCATGTGTGGATTTAAGAAGGCTGTTCCTGTAAGGAATCCATGGGTGGAGAAAGGGAGTGCTCAGTACCTCTTTCCTGAGTTGTTTTGTTGTCTGTATTTTTGGGAGTTTTTCTGGAAATATGTTAGAAAACTTTTGAACTGATTTTAAAAACTAAGCCAAGAAATTTGTAATTCTGTTGCAAAGAACTTAAATGCTTAATTAGTGTTTAAGACCATTTTTTTGTTGTTGGTTGTTTGGGGTTTTTTTTGGTGACGCAGAGAGGTTTGTTAAATGGTATTTAAAAATTTCTGGAACTATATCCATTGAACCATGGCAGATAGCCACCTTTGTAACCTTTTACTAAGCTTGCAGCTTTTTCTGTCAAGATAGGGAGAAGAGAGCTGCCAGTGATGGTACAATAAATACTCAAACTATTTCATGGTTCTGTCTCCTCTGCCTTTGAAGTTTGGGTAAAATAATATGTCATGTAAAATAATATGTCTAGGCCTGAGCAGGCTATCTTGAAGTTTGATCAAGTCAGTGTGCTCCTCTTTTTTTTCCTAAAATATTGTGAACTGAGTAGAGTTTTTAAAATAAATTATTAGTATTAAAGATATGTTGAAAATGGGTTCTTGATGAGGGCTTTTTTCTATTTTATATCAGTTCTGCTGACTGTCTTAGAGAGCTCCTGGGGTTTCTTTGGAATAACAAATGCTATGTAAATGGGAGTTTCTGTTTGAGGCTAGTCTTTCTTATTAGCTGATGAATGCAAAAGCAGAGAAGAGAACTCTGCCTTTCCTGTTGTACTGCTGACAACACTGACTGGAGGTTTTTAGTCATTCTTCTCAATGTGCCAAACATCATGTATTTGCCCAGCATCCAAGAGTGAAGGGTGCAAAGCCATCCATTTGCTTCAGAATTGATCTCCTAAGGAATGCGTTCAGTTTCTGGCAAACTGGTTGTTTTGCTGCTTCTCACAAGCAGGAGTTTCCAGAAGCTGTGAGATTGCTGAAATAGCTCAGCCTCCAATTGTGAGGGCTAAGCTGACTCATGCACCATGAAGACACCTTGTTCCATAGCAGTCATTGAGTGATGATGCTGCTAAGCTGGTTGACGAACCTAATATGGCTTTTCTTTTAATCTTTCTTTGGAATGAGTAGTGTGATAAACAACCACTTTTGTTTCTAGAGAAAAAAATTGCAATGTCTTGCAGGAAGCAGGCTCCTGAGGACATTGCTAGACTATAGCTGTTGACTGAAAATGTTACCAGTTGGTAGATAACAGCTTTGATTGAAAAAGATTTAATTAAAACTATATGGCTTTGTGGAAGTGTAACTAATTATCTGACAAGTCAAATGGATGGATTTGAAAGATTTTAATTTCTGGACTATTTTAATTAAAAATTCCGCTATTTCTTCCTTCCTTAAACTATTAAGGACTTTCTGTTTTGGTGGATATTTCTGTCTGTATGCATCTGTGGTGTGTGCTGAATAAGAATTAGGCCAAGGATAATGAAACTTCTGCCAGCATGTGTTCTTCATTTTAATTTTCTACCTAAAATTATCTCTGTAGACAAATACAAATAACTGTCATCAATATATGGAGTACTCATGTCTTTAGTTGCTGGAACATGCTGGAAGTTCATAACCACATTACCTTTTATGTTTTGCAGAGTTTGAAGAAGCAAGAAAATGGGTGGCAAATGATTTAGTATTTGATAAAAACGTGGATGTGAACCTATTTGAGAGCACTATCCGTATCCTGGGTGGCTTGCTGAGCACCTACCACCTCTCTGGAGATAGCCTTTTCCTGGAAAAAGCTGTGAGTGATTTGCCTTACAAATGAAACTGGGTTTTGTATTCCACATTGGACAAAGCTGAGGGAAGATTCCTCAGAAAGTTAAATGATGCTGCTTTTTAACAGTTTCATATTTCAAATGGTGGGAAAGGCATTTACCATTAAGCTTTGAAGCTTGCACTTCTGCTCCCTGTACAACCTCAAAGCCTTGCTGTGTTTGTCACCTCTTGTATGTTGGCTCTTCTGATGAATGGCTGACCATCATAAAGTTCGTGAAACAAAAGAGGAAATAAATGATGGGCAGAGGCTATTGGTTGTCTTTTGTTGCCCTTTCTGTGTGTCTTAACAGCATCAGCCACCTCATCAGATTGGCTAGATCAGCCAGTGACTGCATGATAGGGATTGCAGCCTCAGATGAGGCCTGCAGTGGTAAGGACAAGATGGAAACTCTGCTCATTACTATCCATAAGTTAATGACTTTTAAAATTTCTTTAATTGCTTGCATCATCTAAAACTTAAGCTGCTGTTCTGTTTTTTTCTGTCTGCTTTGTGAAGAAAATCTAATGAGATGTGCATGTGTATATACGTGTTTTTGGTTTGTTTGTTGTTTTGTCCTGTACTCCTGGGTTTTCTTTAGAAAGACATTGGAAACAGGCTTATGCCAGCATTCAAGACCCCCTCCAAGATACCATATTCTGATGTCAACATTGGTCGGGGCACTGCACATCCCCCTCGCTGGACATCTGACAGCACTGTGGCAGAGGTGACCAGCATTCAGCTGGAGTTTAGGGAGCTCTCTCGTCTGACTGGAGACGAGAAATTCCAGGTATGCAAGAATCAGTTGATGTCTCTTCCCTTTTCCATTTCTCTGGAGCTCTACCACTGGATTCTCCATCAGTGCTCACAGTGCTCACAGTAGTCTATAAGTTATGATAAATAAGTTGTGAAACTCTAGACAAGGGAACAAAAAGAAACAAACTATTCCATTATTTTATTGAATACCAAAAGTAGTAGTGGAGATGAGCAATTATTTGTCTTCCTCAGAAACAGCTTTTAACTAAAAAAAAAAAAATAAAATAGAGTGTGGTTTCTTGATACCATTTTCTATATGCAGAGAACAAAACTGAAATGTTACCATCACTAGGTAAGAGTCTGAGAGCAGGTCACCATATAGGGAAAAGTTAGTTGAAATAGAAAGAATTTCAGAGAAAATAATATTTTCCACTTACTTTTCTTTGCTGATGTTATTATTTTGAACTGTATCTGCAAGCTCAGTGTTGAAGAATGCAGTAATTTAAAGAACCTTAGCTATTGCTAAATAGATTCTTGTAGTTGTTATTTTTTCTGGACTTCTACTTTGCAAGTCCCAATAAATCTGAGTGCTGTAGTACTGGCTTTTGAGTGGGCTTGCCTTCAAAGAAAAGAAACAATTATAATTACTTCAGAGTACTTGAACATATCCAGAACATCATATTTTGAGAGTCCCAAAGTCTGAAATCTTGAATTTAGTATATTGCTCTGGCTAAACGTGATGTCCCTGATGCTTATTTGGGGAAGCAGAGTTACAGATTTGTTACTGGACTATAGTGACGAGACACAGTTCTGTACTTCATTTATACTTATAACTTATGTTTGCCATTTTCTTTCTTGTACAGAAAGCTGTAGATGAGGTGATGAAGCACGTTCACACCCTCTCAGGGAAAAACGATGGCCTCGTGCCTATGTTCATAAATACCAACAGTGGGCAGTTCACCCACCTGGGGGTCTACACTCTGGGAGCCAGAGCTGACAGCTACTATGAGTATCTTCTCAAGCAGTGGATTCAGGGTGGAAAGAAAGAAAATGAGTAAGTTCTTTACAGTTCTCATATTGGTGTGATAATTAGGTGAGATGTAAAACTCTTGTTGTAGTTGGCTGCTAAAAGAAAAATAATGAATGTGCCCAAGAGTCGGCTGAACTTCTTATTGTTTTTAAAAGCAAGTTAAGCAGAAAGAGAGACCTGTGGTAACTTGATGAAAGAACGTGATCAGAGTTAACTTTAGTCTTAAAAATCACTCTCCACAAAACCCTTTTCTTCCTCAGGTCATCAAATGTGAGAAGTGTCACAGACAGGAGATGAGAGTTAAGTCTTTTCAATAGATATTGAGCATAATTAGACACTTCTGAAATACTGTGGGCATTTCCTTTCAACAGTGATGTCTGTGTTTGCTCTGGGTTTGTTAGTAAAAGGAGACAACAGAAGTTTGATGTTTGTGCTATCTTCTCTTTAATTCCAGAATCCCAGACTGGTTGGGGTTGGAAGGGGTGTTAAAGCCCATCCTGTCCCACCCCTGCCATGGGTGGGGACACCTTCCACTAGGCCAGGTTGCTCCCATCCAGCCTGGCCTGGGACTTCCAGGCAGCCACAGTTCCTCTGGGCAACCTGTGTCAGGGCCTCCTCACCCTCACAGCAAAAAATTTCATCCTAATATCCAGTGTCAATCTACTTCCTTTCGATTTAAAGACCCTGGCTCTATCACTACATGCCCTTGTAAAAAGTCCCTCTTCAAGTCTCATATGTTCCTTTTATTTGTACTGCCTTAGTGGAAGAGTGTTTGGAAGGAGGAGTTAAAGATGTTGGAAAAGAAGCTTTCCTTCAAGACAAGGCTGCATATAAGCTAATTATGTTAGACCTTGGTAATTTCAAGGAGTTTAATGCAGACAGAGCAAAAATGTGCCTCTTGGAAGTATTTCTGTGTGTCAGACCAGAGGCCTTTCTGCAAAAAAAGCTGTCATCACTGCTGTTTCCAAGGCTAACCTTACTGTAAATGGAGACCAGTGTCTTCTGGGACCACAATGGCATTTTGTGAGCCTCACAATCAACAGGTTGTTTTCCACATTTGAAAGTACTTGAAAAATGAGGAAGTAGGAAATTAAACATTGTGAAACATGTTTCACAATGAGAAAGGTCAGTTGGAAGAGATTGCTCAGACTCTTTGAATCTCCATCTTTGGCTGGCGGGTACTAAAAAATTGCTTGGGTGACCACTCAGACAACCTGATGTAACTGAATCTGCTTCAGAGCAGAGGTTGAAGTAAAGACCTCCAAGAGGTCCTTCCTAGCCTAGATTTTCTGTGATTCCAATAACTCTGCTTCCAAGGATTTTTGAAATAAAATCTGGTTATTGCCTAGAAACAGTTGCAGGTGTCTTCTTTAATATTTGAATAAGTATTAAAATATTATTAATTACTATTTACTTTTCAAGTAAACCCACTATTGCTACATGGTAGTGGCAACCAGTTAATGTCATGTTGAGGGTTACTGAGGGGTTTTATAAGTTTTAACATTTAGTTAAATATTACTTTTTAGACTGAAGTAACAGTTGCCTAAAAGATTGTGCTGAACATCAGCTATGACCAAATATGTTCTGTGTGCATGTGAGCCAAGTGGGAATGATTTTTTTCACAGGCTGTTGGAAGACTATATGAGAGCCATAGAAGGAGTGAAAAAGCATCTTCTTCAGAGATCAGAACCTAAGAAGCTTACTTTTGTAGGAGAGCTTGCTCATGGCCATTTCAGTGCCAAGATGGTAAGAAATACAACTGCAAAAGAAACCAGAAAAACCATTACAAAATTTAAATAAAACCCAACAGAGGGGCAAATGAAAAGCTTTTCCCTCTCAAAAAACAAAACCAAACAAAACAAAAGCACAAAAAAAAAGACCCAAACAAAAAACCCCTGAAACTCAAGATGATAAATAGATACACATCTGTCCAGTGTGATGGCAGTAATGAGTAACTGCCTTGTAGATACTAACCACTTGTGCAACCCTGGGGCCTTTTTTTCTCTATGAGTTACTCTAGTAAACCCATTTTCTTCCTTCAAGACTGAACATTTTGGTGCTGGAATTAAATTTTCTTTCTCTTTTTTTTCCTTTTTTTCTGTTTTGGTCATAAAATTCCAGTGTTTGAAATTGTTGAGATAACACCCACTTTACGTATTAATAATTTTCCATAATTCAAAAATATATGTAGACACTTGCATACCTGTGTTTTCAGATTTGCCTTCAAAAGAAGCATGTCATCTAATATTGTATTATGGAGTTTAAAAAGAAATTAATAATTTTGGGGGTTTTTGTCTATTTATTACATCTTTATTTTCCTACCTGAAAGATTACTGAGTAAAACTATGCGGTGTGCTGTAGGGAAAATTGATTCATCTTAATCCTCTGCACCTAATTTGTGCATTTTAAGATCTTTCAGTTAAAATTCTCAGGTATTGTATGTGTGTGGCTTGTCTGAAAGACAAGTGATGTATTAATGTATGTATAGCCTTTCCTGATGTAGTATTTTTAAGATACTCACTTCTAGTTTTTGGCATGTGAATCTGAATTTCCCAAAAGTGCTCCAAAAAACCAGCTGTGAGTAAGACCAGAGTCTGGGTTTTGGGTAAAGGGGGGGCTGCCCCATCCCAAGGTAGGACAGAGTTGAATTGAGACAAATAGATTTTGCTTAGGTATCTGTATGTGTCAGAACACTTCATTTTGTTTCAGGGAGTCAGAATTTTGGTTTTACTCCATTATTATTGGGTGAAAGGCTGGACAGATCTCTTACCCTGGCCAGCTGGAAAAGTGGGGGATGTTTGGCTTCTGTGTCTATGCTGGCCTTTACAACCCTCAACTTTCCTTAAGGACTGGACAAAGGTTTTAAAGATCCATACAGGGGCATCAGAGTGGTTTTACTACATTTTTGAGTGATGAGACCTGAGCTTTGATTCTGAATGTTGTGAATCATTTAAGATCCCATATGTGACATTAATCTGCAGTGCTTTACTTTCTTATATCAGTGGTAGATTAGCCCAAGAATGAGAACAACCAAGCCTGTAGGTGGTTCTGTTGACACCCTGCATGAACTAATATGAAATGTATGCTTCTGGTAAACCAAAAGACACTCTCCTTCCCCTCAACATGACCTGAGACCTTTTTTTCAGAAACTTCTCATAAAAACACATTCTTGTACATTTTTGAAATTAAGGATTTCTGCACGATTCATGTTAAATTATATCAGATTTTTAAAAAGTTACCCTCAAGTTGTTGGTACCAGAAATGTGTTTTGAAAAAGAGGAAGAATAAAAAACCTAGAAAGACAAAGGTACAGTCCTGGACCCCCTTACCTCCCCTTGCCATTTGATATGTAACTTCTCAGTAAGAGTTGTCTTGCCTTGCAGGATCACTTGGTTTGCTTCTTGCCGGGTACTTTAGCACTGGGAGCTCACAATGGTCTGCCTGCTGATCATATGAAATTGGCTGAAACTCTTATAGAAACCTGCTACCAGATGTATGCTCAAGTAGAGACAGGCCTGAGCCCAGAGATTGTACACTTCAACCTCCATGCACAGAAGGGCCACAAGGATGTGGAAATCAAGGTGAGCAGATAGCTGGCCTGGACTCCAGTTCCATGATTTCTCCTTAGCTCTCTTCTGCTGTTGAACTCCCGGCCAGTTATTAGAGATGGGGTTTGTTGTGAAACAGTTAATTCTTTTGCTGCCTTGCCTTCTAGCTGTACCCTAGGCTTTGGTTTTAGTTACCCCAGCAGTATATTTAGAAGCTGACTTACACGTAGCAAACTCTTAGGAGCAGATGGAGATGTGAATAATTGTTTTTCTCTCTGTGTATCCTTGAGGAAATTCCTTGTCTGAAATACTCTTACCATTTTTTCTCTTGCAGCCTGCAGACAGGCACAACTTACTGCGACCAGAAACTGTGGAAAGCCTTTTTTATATGTACAGATTCACTGGTGATAAGAAATACCAAGACTGGGGCTGGGAAATCTTGCAGAATTTCAACAGATACACACGGGTAAGGCCAGATTATAATGACCTTCTGTCAGGACTGTATTTGCTCACATGCTTTCTAAGACCAACTTTGAAAAGATACTGTGTTTCAAGATTCATCAGATAACTGTGGAGGAATCTTTAAGTATATACAGAAAAATAATTTTCTTACAGATGGAGATACCTTTCTTAGTCCATATAGTGAAAGAAATTGTATTGCATTGATGAAAAGGTGAAATGCAGAAGCTATAGGCAAGACTACCAAAGTGTTAGTATCTGTAGTTTTTAGACTTTGGAAGCTGAGAAGGACATGGTTGGATTGAAAGAACTCTTCAATTGAAGTTGCCAAAGGAAAAAAAAATAGCACAAAATGGCATTAATGGTTTAATAAAAGGGTTTTCTATTCATTCTAACTACAGTGCTTGTGGAGCCACTGTATGTCACTGATATGCTGTGAAAGTGTGGCACCAAATGTCAGTGGCCTGTTCTTAAGAGAAATGGATACAAGGCTTGGGCCAGCTCTAATGTAGAAATCACTGGTTCCTTTCTGTATATTTGTCCAGAAACTTTGAAGGGATGTTCTTTGTGATACGTCTCTACCCTAAGCACAAATGGATATTTTGCTTCATTTATCATTATGGTTTCTTTTAAAATGCAATGAGATTTTTTTTTAATCACTGAAGCTTTATATGAAAATGAAAACTAAGTATGAAATTTTCAAAAAAATGAAAAGCACGAAAACATGATGATCTGTTTCTTAGCACTTACCTTCTCCAAATGCATCTGGATGTTAGGAAGTAAAAAATTATTTAAGATTATGTAAAGATACAATTTTTTAATTTTTTTTTTTCTTAAGGTTCCTACAGGTGGTTATACATCCATTAACAATGTTCAGAATCCGAGTAATCCAGAACCACGGGATAAAATGGAGAGCTTCTTCCTTGGGGAAACACTCAAATACATGTTTCTGCTGTTTTCAGATGACATAGACTTAATCAACCTTGACAAATATGTCTTTAACACAGAGGCTCATCCACTCCCTATCTGGGTGCCGGCATAGACTCTGCATCAGTGGATCTTCCAGTGGTGGCATTTTTATCTTCAAGTCACTTTACTTTTCGGGGTTTGAGGAGAGATGCTATAATGCACCTTTTTTGACTTCAAACAACAAACAAAAGCTTGGGAAAAGCATCTCTGTTTGAAGAAATCATGTCAGTCTTAAATCTAATCCCTGGTTCTGGGATGGGCAAAGCTGTGCCATATGAAGCTGGTTTCCCTGGTACTGATGATGAGGTTCAGAAGGTAATTCTAGTGTGGACCATGACATTCTCAGGGCTCTGATGACCCAGAGCTCACTTATGTCAGTGTTACTAAATTCATATTAAATACTGGAAATGCAGTGAGTTGGCTTAGGGCACAGCCTTGTTCCTGGAGAGCAGGAATAAGCCTACAGTTTTCTGGTTTATTCTGGATTCACTGAAATACTGGATTACAGAGCCATTCCTTTGTCAGACTGTGACAGTGGTTCAGGTGGAAAGTGGAATAAACAAAGAGCTGTAGTGCTGTCCCAGGGAAAAGCTGTCAGTATTGCTGCTGGTACTCTGATCTCATTCCAAACTCCCAAGCTATGCTGCATCACCTTAGAAGGAAGATGCAGCAGAGCATCTGTTGTATAGTGTCTTAGATTTGTAGAGCACTTTGAAGAGTCTATTCAAGCTGTGGATGAAATGAATGGTGAAAGAGAATTTGCTGCTGGTTTGGCTCAAAGTGGTATATAATTTTGTAGAGGCATTGCAGTTTTATAACTTCCCTGCAGGAATGCAGGAGATATTGTGAAATGGAAGTAAAACTACATGTGCATTTTATATCTTATTTGCATCAGTTAGACTCAGGTATTCTGACTGAAAGCTGCTTTCTGAGGTTGGGCACTGGGAAAGCTTGTGAGATATTAGGTATCTGCCTCCTTCCGCCCCTTCCTCTTCAGATATCACATCATGGGTGTTTGTCAACTCAAAACAATAACTTATAACTGTACAGCAAAGTTCATGTTATTCATAATTTCTTGGACCAAGGAGAAGTTTTCAGTTATTTTTTTCCTTAGGAGTATATTGGGTATTTTCAGCAGTAGTGTCAAAAGTAGAAAATCTAAATGTATTACAGCAGTTCTAGACCCCAGTAGAATTGGAGAAATTCATTTCAGTTACTTGAAGATAAAGTAGACCCAGGTTTTTTAAGAATCTTACAGGAGCCCTGAGATCTTACATTTTTATATGTGCACACTTACAGACTTTAAGCCATGAAATTGGAAATGTGCATTCTAGAGTGCTTTTCCTTTTGAATTTGGACTTGGACAGTCCTCTATTCACGGATAAGATCTCAGAAATGAGATTGTTCATATTTCCAGAAGAGGTTGGTCTCACTGAAAGTCTCTTTCCCCCATGGCACTGGGTGTTATGGGCAGGGCCAAGAGCTGCAGTCCCCATTAAATCCAAGGGTCCCTGGCCATTAATGGAGCTGACTGAATTTGACTCTAATGGTTTATTTTCCAGTGGCTGAGGGAGGTATTTTATAGTAATTGTAACCTTAGATTTTTGAAGTAAGATGCCTCTTTATTTGTTTTATGCCGGTCCATTCTGTTTTCTGGACTTACAGGTTACTCTTGGGATCACTATTTAATTCTTTTATATAATATTTATCATTCCATGTAGTAATGGAAATTGACAAATTTTAAAAATTATTTAAATGCACATTTCTTTGTCATCAAAGGGACCCTGTCCTGGGATTGACAGAACATGACGAGTCAGTGCAGAATGTTAATGTTCCTCCTGTTCACATGCCAGCAGTCAGTAAGAACAAGCTTCTCACTTGTAAGTGCAGTGGAATCCACTGCACAACTGATTTGCTGCCAAGGCTTCTGTTTTCTTTAGCACAACAGAAAATGAGCATAGTGCAGGGCAAATGTGGAAGGAAACACCTTCAGCTTTTTTGTTTGTGAAGCAGGTTTGTACTGCTGAGGAGCTGAGCTTTGACCAAAAGCTAAAGGCCTAAAATTGGAGACTAAAGAAAAAAATGAAAAATATAAATTCAGGGACACTACCCAGGTCCTGCTGACCTGTGTTGCTTGGCCTTGTGCCTTTGAACAAAGCAAATTTTGAACCTTTAATTATGACTGTGGTATGGATTGTAAGACTTCAGGGTTTGGTGTTTCACCCAGAGGGATGCCTGACTTAAGCTAGAGGTGTTTCTTAGAAAATGGAATGCATATAAATCTTATCAAAAGTCTTCTGGTTTTGAAGGTACACAAGTCTTATTGTTAATTGATTCTACAAATGCAATTATGGGAGTCTGCATGATACTTCTTTTGCCTTATGATTGGCTTGAGAGTAATCATTCATTTCCTAATGAGTTGAAGGAGAGAAGAATAAACTGTCACTTTCCCAAACATGTCTTGTCTTTTAGCTGAGCCTCTTGGTCCAAATGATTTTTATCTAGTGTCTCTTGGGACATGCAGTCTTCTCAAAATGTGGCCTTACATTTTGTCCTCAGCCTTTAAACCTGAGGTTCAGATTGTTAGCTCTCACTCCCTTTGATAACAAATGCTTGTTTCGGACCCCTATATCATGTGTGAAATAGCACAAACTCAGTAATCTCAGCAAAGCTCACCTGTTCTTCCTGTTCTTCTGCAGAGGTAATTTTAATTGCTTATTTATTTTTACTTCCTTAACAAACTCTGGGCTCCACAGCCTATTTCTGTTCCATGGTGTGCTCCCCCAGCACAGCAGAAGCTCAAAGTTTCCTTGTGGTTCCTTGTTTCAAGGCTTGAACTGCTGAGTCCATAACCCACTTTGGTGTTTCTGCATGCTGGGACACTCATGGCTTCAGTGTTGTGGAAAAGCCACCACTGAGCCAGGGATTCTGTCCTTCACAATGGAAAGCCTTGGGCCTTCACTGAGAAACAACCAGGCATGAGCAGAGCCACAGAGAACTGCAGGACTGTGGACTTAGGAGTCTCACACTGGGGGCTTTGACCCACAGTTCAGGAAATACTGACCTGTTTCCTCAAAGTAAATTTAGTAGATGGATGGGGCACAGTTACCATCTAATCCCTGAACTTTTGGAAGCTGAATTCTCACTACAGGTCTTAGAAACTGGCTGTTTTGCAAGGCCCCTGGTGTTGGCTTGACTGGACCCTTGTGTTTTGCAGGACTTGGATATTACAAGATTTACAGCATTCTGTGCCAAGCTCAGGTACACCTCTATTTACTCCTCCAAAGAATATACCTTGTTTCCTGTTCCATGCCAGCGTGATGTTGGCAGTAATGACAGATGAATACAGGGAAGGTTTTTGCAATAACACATCTAATTTTGTGAATTTTTCCTGCACTTCAGGCTTTGCTTCAGCTGTGCTCTCTTAGAAATAGCCCTGCAAGGGAATTCAGCTCCTGAAATAGCTGATCAGCAGATCCACCTCTTCCTGCTTTCCTCAGCATCCCTGGCTGGAGGGAGCAGAAGCTTTAGTCTTTTTTTAAGAACAGGGCAGGGATGGATGGGACAGATCTCAGCACCCAAATATTGTGAAACACTAGCAATGGTTCTGGGAAGCAGCCCTGCTGTGAAGAGGAAGGGCCCAGCAGTGCAGTCACTGACACCAAGCACCATTGTGACTGTGCTGCACAAACAGTGGAAACCTTTGGGGACTCAGGAAACCTCTCCACTAACTCATAAAATCACTGTAAAGTAAAATCAACTGCAGCAATCAGTTGATTAACAGGAATTGGTATTTTCACAGTTACACTAGTAATTACTGATGTTTAGTCAGTCTAGTAGCACCTGTTCATGTGCAAAGATCCACTTAGGTAGGTGAGAAGGAACCTTTTTTATCTTCTTTGGTTATACTACTAAACCATGAAATTATATCACGCCCTTTAATAAACTTTTATATCACACATTTTAATATACTTGTAATTGATTTTCAAAAGCTCTGAAGATGTCTCAGTGGAAGTGTGCTTTACTGGTCAGTAATACACAGCCCCTGAGTGACAGCAGTGCACACCAGAATTCCTTGATGTAAATCTTAATATCAGCAACTGGAATCACTTGGACAAGTTAAAACTATAACACCCCCAACCCATATCCCTGGCTAAGACCGACAATCTGTTGTAGATAGCTGGTCACTAGTGGAACTCACCATGACCCTGTGTCAGTTATCATCATACCTCTGCTTTTCCACTAGCCCTCTTTTTTTCTGTAAAAATAATTTAGTTTCAACCTTAAGGTGCCTCATGCAACCATCCTGTTCAGGGCTGTATGGGTCTTGGACCTTCCAGGCAAGCTTTTCATATTGCTGCCCTCTGTAACAGCTCATTCTGAGCAGGCAAGCATGGAGCCCAGAAAATGTGGTTTTGGCTTCAGCCAGTGATTTGGCCTTTTGCGTTTCTTTTGATGCTCAACGAGGTATAGATGAGACAGTTTGGAAAAAGGAGTTCCCACCATCATGGCAGAGAGAATAGTGTCCCAGCCAGCTCAGAACCAGCACAGCAGGCTGCTGTGTCCTGAGCAGCTGCACCCAGGGCCTGCGGGGATGGAAAGGCTCAGGGCTGGCTGCCAGCTGCAGCTCCTGTGCCCTGCTCCTGCACCCGCTCCATGCCCGCGGATTTCACCCAGCTGCTGATGATCTCAGCTTCAAGCTTGCGCACTTCCGTGACAGATGGAGGATCAGCTGGGTTGTGTCCCCTAGGGAAAGCAGAGCAGTGTCAGTTACTGGACAGTGGATTTTTTCCTCCTGTGCAGGCAGCATCTGTGATCTTAAGGACAGGGACTGACTGGTTTGTGCTTCATATTTATACCCTGGAAACCAAGTTGCAGTGTCCCCATGCCAGTGCAGTTGAGCAGCAGCCTCAAGCTTGCCCTTGCTGGCTACTGTCCCCTCTGCTCCAGGCCCAAAGGCAGATGGCTAATGCCAGGAGGCACTGGACTACTTCACATGACTGATTGCTGCAGGCTGTCTCTCACTAGTGCCAAGCCCTGTGCAAGAACACAATCTCATGACAGTAGGGGAGCTGAGTGCCAAGTTCTGTACAGCGCTGCATCCCTGGAGGCTGAAAGTGCCTTATGCTGGGGAAGATGATCACTCTTCCACACAGGGCTACAGCAGCCTTGGAACCCATCCTCTTTAGGTACTTGTCCTGTGCTAGGCACTGGTGAGGCGACACCTCAAATCCTGAGGTCAATTTTAGGTCCTTCTTGACAAATAAGACATTGAAGGGCTGGAGCATGCCCACGGAAAGGAACCAAGCCAGGGAAAGGTCTGGAGCACCACGAATGGCTGAGGAGCTGGGGGGGGGCTCAGCCTGGAGAAAAGGAGGCTCAGGGGGGATCGTCTTGCTCTCTATAAATCCCTGACAGGAGATTGTAGCCAGGTGGAGATTAGGCTCTGCTCCCAGGTAACAAGGGACAGGACAAGAGGAAACAGCCTCAAGTTGAACCAGGTGTTCTTTAGACTGGATAACAGGGAAAATCCTTTCATGGAAGGGGTTGTAAGGTATTGGAATAGACTGCCCACGGAGCTGTTGAATTCACCATCCCTGGAAGCATTCAAAAAACTTGTGGATGTGGCACTTAAGGACATGGTTTAGTGGTGAACATGGTGGTATGGTTGGACTTAATGATCTTAAGAGATCTTTTCCAACCCCAACAACTCTGTGATTCTGTGATTCTAAAATATTGCCTAGATGTTTGGGCTGTGGCTTGCTGAGATGAAATACCCAGGACATCAGGATTTTGCTAGCCAAAGGAGAGTTTGGTACTTACCGGAGATCAAGGTGGTGGGCACCTCCTTTAATGGTAAGGGCAATCAGTGAAGGGCTGAGGCTGCTGTTTATCTGGGAGAAGAAGGAGCAAAGACAAATTCTCACCAAGTTACTGGGAAGAATTGGACATGAGTTTTGAAAACTGGAACATGATCTGGGCAAGCATGGGAAGACATCCTTGGTATGGCTGGTATTCATAGCTAACAGTCTGAATGAACCAGATAACCTGTCCCAAATGAAGGGAATGTTTTCTGCAAAGTGGGAACTTTCAGATGATTCTAGCACAGGCAGTTGGAAGCTAAGTCTCCTTTGGGCCCATGGACCCTAATTCCTCCTGGGATTCCAAGCCAGTCTAAAACACTGAGCTTCTGTATTTAATCAGGAGCTCAAGTAACTTAAAATCCAGTCCTGTGTCATTTTTGTATTTTAGACTAGACACTGACAGCACTCTGAAGTTTTGTTAAATCTAAACAAAAATATGTCCTAGTTCAAGTTGCTGCTCATAGCACCCACCTGGTCTCACCAAGTGTGCTGGGACTGGAGAGAGCCAGGAGCACATGGCCAGCAGCACTGAGACCACATGTGAATACAGAAACACACCAGGTCGTGGTTCAGACCCTGGGTGTGGGATAAGGAGGGTCCTGCTGTGTCTGCACTAGTGAAGCCACATTTGTTCCATCAGTATTCCTGGCTGATGGACACTACTCAGTGTGTCATTAGTGTCCCGAGATTCCTCAGTGGTTCACCATGCAACACTGCTCATAGAAACTCAGGTTAAAACTGAATTGCAAGTGCTGTTCTGAAAGGGAGGGAGGGCAGTATGTCACCTGCAAAGGCTACTCTGAGCTCAGGGTACAGGAGTGCACATGCTTACCCCACCGCCAGCCCAGGGGTCCAAGTCTCCATTTGAAAAAATGATGTTGCTTGCACTTTTCAGATCTGAAATTCAGAGAGTTTATAACTGAGATGTCTCCCTCCTGCCCAGTTATCCAAATGTGTTTGGCTACTGCATCAAACACGGCCAAGAACAGCAAACATCAAAGAATTGAACAAATTATTGGTAGTTTTTCTGTCCCAAAGAGATAGGGAAAGGTCTGTTTGGCTCAAGTCAGCACAAGGCTGTGATTTTCTGCCAGGACTCATTAGTGTGCTGTGCCTGTCCTCTTGGGGCTCAGCTGGACAGAGGGAAACAGGGACACAGCTACAGGGTAACACAAAGGGACAAGCAATTAGCACAGCTCACCTTCTCCCCAGAAGTTTGTCTGCAGCCACTGTGGTCGCGGCCTCACATTCCACTTGTTCCAACAGTACTGCTCACGCATAGCCTCTGTGAAGGGCATCTCGGGGAACATGTCTGTCACATTGTTACTGTTAAACGTTAAGTTGATCTCAGTGCAAACCTAAGAGAAGCACAAGAGCTGTCATGGGGCAGAGGCATAGCCAGGACAGCAGCTGAAACCTGTTGGGGGCTCAAACCCCTTACCTGGTAGTCCCAAGCCTCTGCATCTGAGCCGATGCCACAGCCCGTGGGGTCAGCACAGGACTGGTACAGCTGGTATATGTCATAACACTGCGTCAAGCCAGAGGAGTTGTAGAACACCCCTGCCAGGTGGGAACACAGCACAAAACCAGTCAATAACTCTGCTGTCTCACCCACCACCTCCACCATGAACTTCATGGCCAAAACCAAGCCAAGGGCTGAGTGAGTGTGCAAGGATGGGAGAGAACTCACAGAGCCTGGAACTGCACAAGGTTACAGTCCAGCCCTATGGCAAAGCTTTTACTTGGGGCTGACAAATTCCTCCAGATGACACAGACTTGGCTATTGCCCCCAGTTCAAAGCAATATTGTCCTGTTTAGACAATTTCCATTGTAATGGGTTAAAAGCCTGGAAAGCTGGCAGGGCTTCAACTGTGCCAGGTTCAGCAGGTCCCTGTGGCATCTTGCTCAGCTTACTCCTCTGATTTCCCAAGAAGAAAACTCCTTCTAAGCCATGCCATTCTGGTATTTTCTTCAATTTCTTTTGAGGCTCTGATTGCTAAATCTGTATCAAAAATCTGGCACTCTGAGCCATACAATGTTCAAACAGATGTTGGGACACTAGTTTCATTTATCATGAACCAAGTAAACAGCAATACCACTTGAGACATGATATGATGGGTAAGTGCTAAGTCTGGTTCTCTGCAGGTGGAGCAATGGATTCACATTAAGGATACAAAGTATTATTGCCCTGGAAGCAACCAGTGGCCAACACTGTCCCGATTCACCTGTTGTCAGTTCAACATTACAGCCCATGGTACTATGCTCTGCCTGGTAGGAGATGGGCTGATGCAGAACATGTAGAAAAAACACAGTGTTTTCCTGTGTGACACAGAGGAGCAAGTACAGAGAAAAGCCAGTCCCCTGCCTGAAGTTCTGGTGGATCATTCCTCTTGTAAGATTAAACTCCACCAAGTGAATGCATCTGGGGAGACAGGGATGAGGTCCTCCCCTGCAACTGTGAGGAAGAAATCCACCCTTGGCTTATTAATCTCAAAGAAGTAAGACTCCCACTCCTCACAAAAGAAGTAGCATGTGAATACATCCAGTAGATCTGACAAAGTTTGCCAAGGCATTAGTGTTTTAACAGCGCTTCTAGCTGCCAGCCAAACATCTTTAGCAGTGTTTTAGGATTGGTACATTTCTGACTTGGGGCACATACATCATTTGGGGAAAAAAAAATAGCTCCTAGTCATACTAAATTGCATTAAACCTGTAAGAATTCCTTAGCTTTTTAAAATGTCATTTAGAAACCTGTTTTTCTGAAGAATGACCAAGGTAGAACTCATTTTTAATAAGCAACTGGAGAGATTTTATGAGGAACTCTTCAAAAGTTCTTCAAATTCTATCTCTATTAATAATTTCCTTACAAACACTGCAGGTTAACAAAGTAAGTGCTTACACAGATAAATGTATATGTGTATATACATGATATATTTAAGATTGCCTTGCCCCTGGATTAAGACCACAGGACTTGTCCTCAACAAGGAGACCAGACAATTTCCTTCAATGAATGTGCACTGAGCCCATGACTGCTGGAGCCAGAATATGGGTAAACTTCTACAAAAGAACTAAGTATTTTAGAAGTCCACATCTCATGGACAGACAACAGACTATGGGATTGCAAGTCATGCTGAGAAACATGACTAGAATAAGTTGGGAAAGGTGAGAGAATGAACCTAACAAAACCAACAAGAAGCAAAATGTCCCAGAGGAAGATCAGAGCCAGCTCCCCTGACACTGCAACATGACAAGTCTACTAATAGGTGCTTCTAGAACATAAAAGATAAAACTGATAATATTAACTCACCAACAAGAGCAGCCAAGCCTTCAATTGGGTCTTTGTGGGCAGTAATTTGGTCACAGCCAACCTGGGTGAGACACATTACAGGTAAATGGCAGACAGAACAGTTACCAGTTGCTTTGTGGAAGGGCTAAGCTAGAAGATTCATTAAAATTATCATTTAGGTATTTTATGGTTCAGTGGCTTTCCAAAGGCCTAATGCAACAGATCTTGAAGGTTTTAGCTTCCTCCCCTGATATACTGAGTAGCACGTGGCCAGAGTGTAATAAGCCACCTGCTAATATATCAATCTCTGAGGGACCAGCCTCTGCAGAGAAGTGGCTATAATTAATTAGCAAGACTGCTCCTTGGAGGTGTTTTGTAAATCAGAAGGTTTAATAAAGAAAAATATCAAATGTTACAGAAAACAAGTAATAAAGCAGTGCACAGGTATCTGAGAAATCTCTTTCACCTTGCTAAGACACCCCAAAAAGCCTCTCACTTCCTTAGTGCTCCTTCCTAAATAGTGAATGTTCTAGGAGGGATAACCTGGCTTGCAGCCAATAAGATCTCCAAGAAGTTTTGAGTTACACTCTCAGAGCCAAATCCATGCCCCTGTGCTGGTGCTGAGCCAATCTCTGTCAGCAGGGTGTGGAAATTTCTGGGTTCTTTACCTTAAGGGGGTGAGCCTTAAACTTTTCCCTATATGGAAAACACTTGCTGGGTGTGGGAAATGCTTTACTACACTCCCCTGTAGCAACAAAATACATAGAAACAAGGAGATGTGACAAGAGGAGACAGTTCCTTCACCAAGTAAGGGAGCTGTAACAATGATACACAAAAGTTCCTCCTACAATCAGAATATTTTAAAGCCCTTTTCAGGGAGTGGGGGTAATGTGCAGAATAATTATTTCCATTTTAGAGGTCATTACACAGACCCTAAAAGGAAACTCGGTGCCCAGTGGAGCCAGAGGTAGCACATCCAGAGTTCCAATGCAGTAGAGCCTGTGTGACTTCTTGCACAGTGCACTCCAGGTAGGGCTAGAACCCTAAATGCCACACAGCCAGAGGCAAATGAAGTCCCATGGGCTTGACAACACACCAGAACACACCAAGAATTGCAACAGCCCCTGGTGATCTGAGATCAAAGCAGGGAAGTCTGGGAGGGCTGCAACATCTACCACTAGTGCCCTGTGACCATCACCAGTGGTGTCTGCCTGACAGTGTCCCAAGCTCCAGTCACCCACTCACCAATCTCCTACCTTCACTGGATTGGCAGGGAGGTTACCCATGAAGTCGGTTTTGTAGGGATAGTCCATCATGGCCATCATGGTGAAGGCATTTCTAGCAAACCCAAACAGCTGATAAACATCCTCTTTGTTAGAGATCTTATTGCATGTGGCCATTTTGCTGCTGATCTCATTATAGGCTGCAAAAAAAAGGAAAATAAAAGACACAAACTTCAACAGAGGACAGTAGCACCAAGCTTCAGCATCTTGTTTCACTCAGGAGTAAGAAGATGCTGTCACATAAGATGAGGTTTTTAGTGGAAAGGACACATTACATCTAAATTCACACATGTGAATGGAAGGTTCAGGCACAACCTCCCTGAGCAGTGTCACAACCTTGTGTGGCCCACAGTCCATGCTCTGCCCCTCATGGAACCATTAATAACCTCCATGGGGAGCCTGGAGCAATCAGCACCTGCTGGAACAGAACTGGTCCCAGCTGAAATAGTGAGCAGAGCAGCTTGGTACAGCCTGTCTTTGCCAGTGCCCTCATGGCTGCTCCTGCTCATGCCTGCAGGCCCCTTCCCTGGAAGGGCTGCTGTGTCCAGCAAGGCAGGCTCCCAGGCAAGCTCTCATGCAGGACAGGAGGGTACAGCACATAGGACCCAGTGAAATTCAAAACCTGGAAAAAAACTGGCAAGGGAAAAAAAAAAAAACACAACCCCAAAACTATTAATAAAAGAAAAAAATCAATTTTGCAAGCAGAAAGAGGAAGCCATGTGGGCATCTGCAGTGATTTATCTAAACAACTAGCTGAGGTAAAGCTGTATGAACTTTTTTTTCCCCTGTGGCTGGGAATGCTGCCTGCCCTTTGGAGCCACGTGCAGGGTTCCCTTCTTACCTCCACTCAGGCACAGGTCCTTGATTTGCTGGAAGGCTTTACGGACAGCTGTGACACAGCCTGGGCTGGACTTCTGAAAATCCTGAAGGGACAGAAAAGATAGAATGGTTTCCCAACAGGAGATACCTGAAGAGGCTGCAGTGGAAAGAACTGCCAGAAGGACCAGAAGATGACAGGGGTTATTGGTCTGCTGGTCAGCACCTCATTTGCATTTCCAGGAGCAGTGACACCAGTGCTTCTGCCTTGTCCTTCAGAGAGTCAGCATGGCTCTGCAGAAGCCAACACCCTGCACGGCTCAGGCCAAGCAGCAGGTGTGTCAGACAGAAGATGAGATGTCAGACAGAACACTCTGCCCTTCATGGAGCATCAGGATGAACACGAAGCAGAAAGAGAAAATGAAGCATGCTCAGAGAGGGGAGCAGGCTGCAAGTGTCATAAAGGTTTTGTTGCTTTCAAACACAAAGCAGGGTCCTTAAAACTGGACTTTGTCTGTGAGAAGGAGCCATGAGAAAAGTCAGTTATGCATTAGGAGTACAAGAGCAAGATCTGCAGAAAAGCATGAAAGGTCTCACTTCGGTGTACTCGCTGGCTCCTGCACCAGGCACAGACATCAGCCCCAGCTCAGGGACAACAAAGGTATTTCATAGAAAGCCATCCATGTCACCCAGATCTAGAAATTCATGCCAAAAAAGAGGCAGAACAGATATCATCACAAGATTTCAGTACAACCAGTTAGTACAGTTCTTTCCTTACAAGATAAATGTAAGTCAGTTCTAACATTAACTTTTCATGGCCTTAAACTGCAAAAGCCACATTTAAATTTTAGTTTAAGTGATCCCAGGACACCTTGCACATTTTTAGTTATGAAATTAAGATTTCCAAGTTATTCTCTGAAATCCAATTATCTTGGACTAAGGAGATGCTGTGAATCATTGCTACCAATACAGCATTTTGGGAGACCATTTGAAAAATAAATTATCCAAAAGAGGTGCAGCCAGGCACAAAGGAAAAATTTCAGGCTGTAATACGGTCAAGCCACTAGAAATGGGAAAGTCAGTTCTTAGTGGTACTAAAGGTAGTGGCCTGCAGTTGTGCTGTTCAGAGCAGCACCCCTGAACCCTGAGCTGCCCCAGCTAAGGCAGTGCTCAGCCATCCTGAAGCTACTGCTTTTCCTTGCAGACTGCCATTTAATTGCACTCCCTTCTTAGCAGTGATGCTGTGAAGACACATAACTATTTAAACACCTGGAAAAGAAAAAAGGAACAGCATTCCTAAAGGAGGAAAATACTGCTCCTGAAAAGAGATGTTACTTACTGCTGTGACATCTCTGAAGAACTGGGTGGGGTCTCCAAGCCCAGCCACAGACAGCAGAGGAGCACTGGCAGCTAATGCTCCAGCCACAACATTTGGGTATTTCATCCTCAGGTAAGCACTCAGCATTCCTCCATAGCTACCAAGGAGAGACAAGAGTTACTTCCTTTAGCACACATTATTACTGTAATAACTCAGAAGTTCAGGCCAACATTTACAGGCTCATCTAACCCAACGTAACAAAAGCTCATGAATATCTGTGATGCCTCATGTTGTCACACATGCTCTGTGATATGCATGATGCTCATGGATATCTGTGATGATCTGTGCCTCATCCTCATGTTGGTCCAACTATGGCCAATGAGAAACACACAGTGTTCTTACTGGCCTTTCTGCAAATGTTCACACCAGCTCTGGTGGGTACACAGCAGCTCAGTTTGCTTCTGAAAACAAATGTAAATCCTGCCTCAATATTTAACTTTGTACCTTCCTGAGCATGTCCCAACAGCTTCACAGCAGAGCAAAGCAGGGTTTGAGTGAAGTGCTCACTGTTCAAAGAGAGAATACACACTGTATATTTTGCATACAGAATGACAAAAACTAGTTAGAACTAGTCAGAACTTGGCCAAGCTTTTGGCAAAAGGTGTTCCTGAACGTGGCAGAACAGGCAGCCCTCTTGACTCCTGGAAAGTGGAAACTATCCTTCCTGAGCTTCCTCCCAAATAACAACTGCATAGCTGATCAGCAAAGATACAGGGAATGGGAAAAGTTAACAAATACCACAAGAAAAGTGAAAGCTACCTTGGTAGCTTCAGTGCCAGAGCCACAACTACACATGGAACAAGGGCTGCTGGATAGACCCAAGATGACAGAAGTCATTGATTTGCTGATGGTTGCAGAGTTCCTCTGAGGCCATTGTAGGGGCAGGGGGCAAATGACATCCCCAAAACACAAGTTAAACCTGGTCTAACTCCAAGCTTAAAAGCACTCAAGCTATCCCCCCCACCACCTCAAATGGTTCAGTAAACACCATTCCCACAACACCCACATGTAAAGCAACTTACATTTCTCCAGCCCTGGTCCTGGAGACAAGCATTACCTGAAACCTGCTGCAGGTAATTTCAGGTAACTTGGACACATTATAAGCACCAGAAGTGGTCTGGTTTTTTCTCCCAGGGAAATGTTCTTGCTTCTCCAGCACTGCCATATTGCAGTGTTCTTCATTTGGGTTTAGTGTGTTCAGGGCTCCTGCAGACAGCCCTCAATTATACACAGAAAGCTGCAGTCTAATATGCAGCCAGCTAAAAGTTTTGCTGAATCTCTCCCATCTTCCTATCCCAGGATAGCTGCTGGGCCTTCCTACTCTAGCTACTGTCTGATAGTCACAGTATAAACCCCTGTGAGATCAACAGTTCAGTCATCACACCACAATCAAATGAAGGCTTAATGATAACTATCACGTCAAATGCGTTTTAGCTCACTGCAATTGAATTTGAAGCCCTGTACTTCTGGAAGACTTTTGAAGGAAAGCACTCCTCTACTACAAGAGAGGAGATCCATCAAGAAACAGGGACATCACATCCACCCAGCTGCAGCATAGAGAGCACTCTGAGAAAGGACTGCTGCAAGGAACCAAAGAGCAGCAGAGCAGACTTATGAAAAGGCATACAATGAAAATGTTTTGGTACAGGTTTTAGCACACCATCCCATTGCTGGTATTCTCCCTTTACCCTTTCCAAGCTATTTTTTTTTCAGTTCTGCATGATTCAGACACTGAAGAAGCTTAGAAATGCCCAGTCAGGGGTGGTTCTCCAAAGCAACCACAAATGGAGACTTATTTCTGATAGGAAAGCAGAGTGGGACCTGGTGATGAGCTCATGGGAGGTGAGGCACAGCCACATCTGCTCTCAAAAGGATAGCTTAAAGCTCTGCATTGAGAACTTCCTTGAGGGCTAAAGAGATCTACAGCAGCATAACTTTGGCTGGGAAAGGATGCAGAGAAAAGAAGGAGGCCACACAACCCTTACCTGCCTCCAAAAGCAATGACAGGGCAGTCTGCAGCACCAAATTGCTTCTTTAGCTCAGTAATGAGCACTGCATAGTCAGCAAGGGCTTGTTCCACAGTGAGCAGAGCAGTCTTCTTCGGCTGTGTTGACTCAAGCCCAAAGGGAAGAGACTTCCCATAGTACCTCTGAAACAAAAGACATACACTCTGGCAATGCTGATCTGAGTCTTCTCTGCTTTCACCATAGAGCTGGGCTAAGTGTGCACTAATAAAGAGGTAACAGAGCGTGAGGTGTCCTCTAACTTGTCCATAACTGAGGAAGTGCCTTGTCTCCTGCACCTGATACACAGACACCTTCAGAACAGATCATGGAGTGGTGGCCAGTACAGGACAGCTGCTTCACTGGGTGCCAAGTGGGTTCTTGGCATGTGTATCTCTCCTGAAGTTCCCAACTACAAAACAGAACAAGATAATCTCTTCATGCCTAAGACAAGAGATAGTAGATTTAATAGGCTAGTCAGGAAAAGGTTGGCTTGGGATTTTGCAGGGTAGAGAGATTAAATATCATCCAAACAAAGTATCTCTCTGCTCCAACACGGAGTTTAAGGCTGTAGAAACTACTTACAAAAGCAAATCATTCATGGCATAGGCTGTACTGAAACACCAGTCTGTATCTTGGAGTGCTGGAAGGTATAGTAGAAAATTATTCAAAGGCCATGATTATGTAAAGAAAATCTGCTGTTATGGGGAGAAAACTTAGAGCAGGTCTGACTCAGCTCCATGGCAAGAAATGGTACCACTATTCCAGACCTGCAGAAAGCAGAATTTGGTAACACTGAACAGAACAGGACTCTAAAGGATAAATAATGACTAAAATACTCACATGTTCAGCAAAAATGACAAGTGCTTGCTGTTCCTCTGCTAATTCAAATATGAAGTCAGAGTTCTGAGCAAAAGTCCAGATGTCACCTTCATTGCCAGTATAGAAAAAGATGGGTCCAAATCCCTTCTTCCAGAACTTTTCTGAGGCAATTAAAATAAAGAAATTAAAAATAAAAAATACCAAACCCCACTAAAAACACGTAAGACCCCCCCAAAAATACAACAAAAATATGTGCATGAAATGAGTCAATTTTTGGTGACTTTGGGCAGGAGCTAACAAGGAAGAAGTCTGTGAACAGGCTGATTCCTGAGTCCTGACCTGGGACACAAAGGTGTTAGAAATCTCTCCAGAGATTTCTCTCCAGAAATCTCTCATTTAGGTGGAGGTAAATAAGAGCTTCCTTTTCATGGCCTGAAAAATTCACTTCTGCCTGAAAAATACCTGAAGTTTTTAGGAGTTACAAGTCATTTACCACCGAAATGGTGACAACATACACAGATTCCTTCACTCAGCCCCTGGGGAGTAACTGTGAAGCAGGTATCTCCACTCACAGGAGAAACTCCACACATTTCCAGAAAAAATATACATACTCCAGCAGATTTCTGTTTTGTGAAGCAGAATCTATAGCAGACTTCTGCTTTGTGGTAATTTGGGGTGGCTTTTATAATTGTGAAGTGAATAGCTATCAGGCAGTCAAAATCCAGCTCATCTTGTCAGATCTCACTTCAACAGTAAGGTATCTACTGGCAGCTGGGAAATACCAGCTGTTAACCCCACAGCCCAAAAACACCCACAACAACAAAGCTTGTTGTGTTTGAGTTATCTGACTGACTAACAAACAACAGATTTGGGAGCTCTTGGGAGAAGGTGAGATGCTCTGCTATACCAGCTCCCAGATCATCTCTGGCACCTCCTCTGGACTCACTCCAGCAGCCCCACACCCACCTTGTGTTGAGGTCCCTGGGCCTGGAGGCAGTTCTATCCATGGAGTCTCACCTGAGCAGAGCAGAGGGACAGAATCCCCCCACAGACCTCCTGCCCACACTGTGGGGTGGAGCCTAGAATATGCTGATATATGTTCATGCATGTGTGTGTGTATATGATGATGATACATGAAGATGATGTGCTCATCCTCAGATCACTTTATAACTGAAGGCAGATTGAGTCTGGCAGGATAAGCTGAGCCATGATGCCAACACTGGTTTATCTAACAAACAGTTGCTCTAGTGCTTGCTGACTTTTTGATTTTATCTTAAACATAAATTGCACAGGAATTAAGAGGGATAATAAATAGTTTTCTTCAATGACAAACCTCAGACTGTCAGTTAAGTGTTAATTTCAACACATCATCCAAAGAGACTCTGCACGGCAGCTGTCCCATGGATGTTGCTGTCACATGAGGCTGTTTCCACGAAAAAGCCCAAATTTAATTCCTGGCATTCTCAGCACAGAACTGCCAAAGCCAGATTTGGCTTGAAATGGGATTTGACACCTCTCATTAGTGAAGCTGCTCCTCTTCATTAACAAAGAGGCTAACAGACTCCCTGTGCTGCATTTGCTTTGGGTATTGGGTAGATAACTGAAGTGCTCAGTGTTCTCTTTCCTCTGGCTCTTCTCCTGATACGCTTCATGGCTCCTGGAGTAAGCAACCATCACAGGAGCCAAAACAAAAACAGACAGAAGATATCAAGTTTTAGATTGAAATCCCGGGGAATTGCCAGCAAGAGTATCAGATTCCCTGTAGTGAAATTACTCTTCATTTTCTTGCTTATAATCTGAAAAGTCTCATACTGCACAAAAAACAGTAGAGGGAAAAGGAATTAGAGGAATTGTGAGTAAAAAACTCTCTATAAATCAGCAGAACTGCAATGTTAATATTTTGCTCCTCACAAACATTATTCAGCTCTGCCCAGGACTCATAGAAAACCACTTAAAAATAAATTGTGCAACAAATGAAAGTTGCACGATGCTTTAAACCTACACACTGTGTTCAAAAGGGCCATTTAAGTACTGAAACTGCAGCCTTGGTATGCTTTCAGAATTCACTGGTGTGACCTTATCTTTGGCTTGAAGTGCTCCATGAATTCTTGCCTGGTGAAACACATGACTTGGCTAAACAACAGGTGATGTGAAGGCAAGCTGCAGCATCTGAAGACCCCAATGCAGCTGGGAGGCACCAGCAGGTGGGCACCAAGCTGGGCAGTGCTCACTGTTAGTCAACACTATTGGTTAATAGTCTGTTGCTGTTACCAAGTCCAACTTTCCTCTCTCACTGCAAATTGCTCCCCAATTTCTCTGTACAGGCAGCGTTGAAAAACATGCAACAGTGGTTATGGAAATTGCTGTCTTTTTAGTCACATGGTATTTAGAAATGCCTATCTCTTTTACTGTCAGTGACACAAAAGGAGGACAGAGCTGGCTCCTTGCTGGCTGTGCTCATTGTTTGGCATGGATTAAGCTATTTATGGTTGCACAATTTTAAATAATGCAAATCACTGACCCAAGAGTGGACCTTCACTCCTAAAAATAATCAGCACACAGTGCAACATTTCAGTCACTATTTGTTTTTCCTCATGCATTCAGAGCACCAAATTATATGCACTTGAAAGAGATGCTGGCATCAACTGAAGATACACACACACAGAGCCAGCTCCAGTGCAAGCCTAACACAGCTCCTGCTTCTACTCTACCCTTGCTCCAGAGAGGCCAGTCCCCAAAATCCCCTCTGCACCACACAGCCGGAACAGAAGACAAGGAGTGAATGCCAGATTGGTTGTGCTGGAAAGAACCTTCAAAGACCATCCAGTTCAAGCCCCCTGCCATGGGCAGAGACACCTCCAGCTAGACCAGGTTGCTCCAAGCCCCGTGCAATGTGGCCTTGAACACCTCCAGAGATGGAGCAGCCACAGTTTCTGCGGGCAACCTGTGCCAGGGCCTCACCATCCTCACAGGGAAGAATTCCTTCCTAACATGCAATCTAAGCCTACTCTCAATTTAAAGCCAGCTTCCCTTGTCCTGTAAGTACGTGCCTTTGTAAAAAGTGGATGAAAAGGAGAGGAGGATAATGCAGGGGAATGCTTGGCTCGTATAGGGTTGGCCCTTTGCTACTACTGATTCTTGTCTGCCCAGTGCTCTAGCTCCTGCTCTGCACCTCGAAACAGAGGCAGTTAAAGCTTAAGCAAAAAGGAATCCAACCCGAAGCCACAGCACCCACAGAACCTACCCGACACCAGGTAGCGCTGCGGGAAGGTCTCGTTGCCGCACCTCTCGAAGTTGAAGTGGTCCCTGACCTGCGGGAAGAGCCGCTCCTCCAGACCGGGCCGCACGACCCGGGCAGCTGGAGGACGCGGCATCAGTACAGGGAAAACCGAGACCAGGCGTTGTCACCCGGTACGGCACAACCCAACCTGGGAACGGGGACCCGGGGGGGAACTCGGGGCGCCCTCCCGGTGCTCCCCAGGCTGGCTGAGCGCTCCGGACAGCGAGGCTAGCTCGGAATCCGCCTGGAAAAGCGAGCTGGGTGTTCATCCATGGGAGGGCCGGGGCTGCGGCCAGGGAGGGTCAGGCAGAGGGGTCTGACCCCAGGAGCACGGGGGACAGGCAGAAGGATCCGGCTCGAAACACCCACCGGGAGCGGCGCGGGCGGACGGCAGCGGCGGGAGCAGCAGCAGCGGCGGCAGGAGCAGGAGCGGCGGGAGCGGCACCACGGCCCCCATGACACCCGGGACACCGAGCGGGCACCGTCACGTGACCCACGGCGGCGGGATCACGTGGTGACACGTGTCACGTGACCGCCACGCCCACTCGGGGCCGCCATGGCGGCGGCGCTGCCCTCAGGGTTCCCCACACGGCTGAGGCCTCCGGAGCCGCCCGGGGGTGCAGGGAGCCGCGCCTCGGGCTGCTGCACACGGTAAAAAGGCAGCAGATGTGGCAAAGCTCGTTCTGTGATAACCTCTGGCAAGGGTTACCTGGGCTCCATCCTCTGTGGGCTTAGGGCAGAGCTTGGAGAACACCCCCTTCCCCATGAGGTGGTTGTGGGGGTCCCTGCCAGGTGTGAGAAACACAAGTCTTTAAAAGTTTTTAAGGGTTTAATAAGGAATAAAAGGCAAAATACTCCAGCTCTGGGGTGCCTTGGCTAAATGCCAGAAGCACACCATTAGCTTAAAACAATTTTCTTGCATACTTTTTTTGGTACGCTGGTTACAGACCTGTTCATAAGGTTATGCATATTCAAACGTTACTACTGCTTTTACTTGTTCTGGGAATTCTTCCAGCTTTGTTCGACCCTTGGCCCGTTGTTCAATAGTGTAGATTTGATTTTGGGGAGCCGTGTATGTTGTTTCCTTACAATGTATGTGCCACTTCCTCACAACGAGAGACAGGGAAGGCAGAGCCAGTAACAGGAGTTTTTCTGCCTCCTTTTTCTAGTGTTATCTGTGTGGTTCCTTCGATGCTCTCTAATCACACAGTTCCCCCTATTTCTAAGTTCTCGTAATTGTCACCTAGTTACAAAATGAAAGCATCCTGCAAAAATTTAACATGTTTTATTAAATCCTGAACTAATATATCTATAGGTACCACACTACTATTTATATGTGTACAAAAGCTGACCGATTATACTATATTGAAGTAGTTAAAAGGGGTTACAGATAGTAACCACATCAAAATTGTGATTAATAGTAATTTGCAAAAGTCAACACATAAGAGCAAAAGCCAGTAATTCCACAGTTACTTATAACACAGGTAGAGGTTTGTGTTGTTGCATAAAAAGCAGAACCAGGGAGCTGAGCCAGCTGAAAAGTAGGTCTGTTTTTCTCCTGTTGAATTAATTTTCTGAGGGATTGTTCTTCAGGTCTGGCTCCCAAGAGAGTCTGTGCAAAGGCTTGTGCTGGCCCAGGAGAGAAGGCAGCTGCAGCTGAAGCAGGAGAAGGTAAGGCTTTGTCTTCAAGCAATAGCTGGATTTCCTCAAGGTTGCTGAATTGGTTTAATCCAGGAGAACACCACAGGACATTCTCTTGTTTTGACTTGCTCCAATGCTGAGCTGAGAGTCACCTCAGAGACTGACTCACTGAGGTGGGTATTTGCTTTATTTGGCTCCAGATACGTGGGGGATCACCCCTCCTGACACGTGCACCCGGCACTTTTACACAGTACAATATATGGCTTAATGTCATGCATATTCATTACCTTCCTTGGGATAGGAGTGGTGTTATAAATGTTATGTGCTGCCTAATTTCCAATTAAAAAACAAACAAAAAAAAAAAAACCCACCGAAAAACAAAACCAAAAAAAAGTTTTAAATATAGCAGCAATTTTTAATTTGAGCAGCTTAAAAGTTACACTAGTTTGTTAACAGTAAATAATATATTGGTTCTAAAAATACGTAATAATACGTAAGCAAATTTATACCGTGGGATACATATCATGGGGTACAGAGCAGGACTTGATCTCCTGTCCCCCATACAAATGAAATGTTCCAAAATTAACCTTTTTGTACTGTGTGTCATCTCCCATCCTCTCCCATTTTCGATTTGTGAGATCTGCATGACCACCCTCATCACAGCCCATTTCTGCCTCCACTGCCCACACTCCACCATCCCCTTTTGGGGGGTCTCTCCACCTTTGGGGGTCGTCAGGAGTAAGGCTCATCATCTTCCTCCATGTCCTTTGAATAACCTTTCCAGTTACACATGTGCATTAAGCTTGTATTATATACTAATACCATACATTAATACCTTGCGGGAACACTGAGGCAATAAATCTGATATAATTAAAACTTTTCTGGGGTTTCCCTAAGTCACCAGTCTCCCAGATAAATTTAGCTCTTTTCATCTTAGTTTCTTCCTGTCTTCCACTTTCTACTAAACATCTGCTGAAAGCTTGGTGGGGGGGGGAACTTTCCCCTCCCTCTCCTCCTTGAAAAAGTTACATTTTAACCACTATTTATTATTTTTAAAATATTGATTACTGTTTCAATTTTATCAGTAGGCATCATACCTATTTATCACAGTGGTTATGCAAATTACTTCTAAGAAATCATTATTATAATTAGCATATGTTGTAGCAATATATCTGTCTAACAGCAAGGACCAGCTGCCCCCAGGAACTGCAGAAAGGGATTTTTTCCCTCAGGTTTTCCACCAAAACATTAACCTGGTCCAGTCCTCACCTTTGCCACCCAATTTAAGACGTTTTATCCTGCAAGTGACCCAGACCCTGAGTCAGCTTGACAGAGGCTTCTGTTTGCAAAGTAAAGCTGAAAAACATCTTACCTTTGCTGCTCTGTCCTGGTCATCTGCTCATCCACATCAGCAGGCTCTGAGATTTCAGAGGTGCCCAAAACCCCACTCCAAGCCATTAGGCTGGATCCAACATTATCTCCAATACTTCTCCAGCCTCAAGAGGCTTCTTTTAAAACTGCCTCACAGGTTCAGGGGAATGGAGGACAGAGAATGTAGGGGCAGGGAGTGAAACCCTGGGAATGGGGCTGCAGCTGGGCTGGAGCAGGGTCAGGTCTCTTCTCCCATTCAGCAAATGAGCAGCATCTGGTGGCAGAGCCCAGCTCCTTGACATTTAACTGCACAGGGCTTGGACTGGGGGCTTGCAGTCTCTGATCACGTTTAAATTTGGACAAAATGAGGTGAATTAGTCAGGACTGTGTGTGTTTACAGCACTGGTGCAGCTGGGGTTGGCAGTTACTGGCCAAAATAAGCCACTGAACCTGAGGCGTAAAAGAGCAATGAAACAAACACAGAAAACGTTTTGGGGACTTTTGCCATCAAGCTGAAGGAGATGGATGGATATGAACAGAGCACCAGAGCAGACTCACAAAACCCCATCAGCTGCAGGCATTAACAGAACTAAACCTATGCTGAGTGCCTGAGCAGCACAAACTTTTTACTTATTTCCCTCAAAGTCTAAGTCCTCCCTTTTCTTCAGAGCACACATATTCCAGCTTTGTCACAGAAACTTGGTTTCCTCTTTCCAGCACAGGCCTGGAAAACAGCACCAGCGGGAGTTGAGCACCTGGGCCAGTATGGGGAAGCCCTCTTAGCTGATTATGTCTAAGAGGGGAAAGGAAAGTACTTCTTTCTTGAGTAAATTCTCTCTTGCTGGCACCTTGGCAGATTCATTCCCCTGGCCTGGGAGTGCAAGGAACTGACCCCACAGAGGGCAATAAACATTTTCTTCACATCAGCAAATCAGATGCAATTTGGTGCCAAATTGTTTGAGAGCTGAGGGTTGTGAAGAGGTCAGAAGTCGGGTTTGCAAAAAAAACCAAAAACAAAAAAACCCACCCAACCAATTCACCTTGTGTGTCATCCAGCTAGGAGTTAGGAAAGTCAGCCTGGAGCTTCCCACTGGACTTGGAAAAGTGCTCTGCCAAAACGCAGCACTGCAATGCAGCAGTAAGAGAGACCAGCCAGGAGAGGGCAATCATTAACTACTTTAAGCAAACCAAGCGTTTGAGTAACAGGGCTATAAAGGCTAGAAATATAGCTGTAACTACAACCTGAGAAAAGGGGGCTTAGCTAAAAGGAGTCACCCAATTCTCTTGACAGCAGCTTGACTGCCGGGTAGCCCAGGTGGGACAGATGTTCCTGCCCAAAGCCTCAGGGAGTATTTGCCTGGTCCAGATAATGTCCATCCACAGCTTGGTTTGCACACCAAACACTGACAAATTATCCTTCTGCCATAGGGAAGGGGCGCTAACCCAGCCCAGCCTGGATTTTTGGTTTCCCAGAGCAAATGTCATGTTTTCTCGTTTCTCAGCAAGCTCAGCACCCGGGAGAGGAGAAGGGCCAAGAATGACATAGCTCTCCGTGCCTCCAGCACACCCCAGGCACCTCATACACCCCTTTATCCCAGCCCCAAAGCAGGGGCAGCACCATCATTGCCATTGTAGAAGTGGGCAGTGTAACAAGACACTGCTGAGGCTGCATGTCTGGAGAGTAATTCAGTGTTAGCTCTAACTTAGTAATTAAGTACTCAAAATATCTCTCTTCCTTTAAAAGGAAGAAAATGAGAAAAGCCAGAGGGAAGGCAGCAGTGAGCCCTGTGACTCCATCTGGAGCTCCAGGGTGCTCTGTTTCTGTCCAGCTGCCTTTCCTAGGCAGAATTTCAGTGTTAAGGCTTTGGAGTGACTGCTCTAGTAAAAATTAATTTCACAAAATCACAGAATCATTAAGGTTGGAAAAGACCTCCAAGGTCAAGTCCAACCTGTGACCGATCCCCACCTTGTCAACCAGACCAGGGCACTGAGTGCCACATCCAGTCATTCCTTGGACACTTTCCAGGGATGGTGACTCCACCACCTCTCTGGGGAGCCTCTTCCAATGTTTGACAAATCTTTCAGTGAAGAAATTCCTCCTTATGTAAGATCTGATCTTCCCCTGGCACAGTTTGAGGCCATTCCCTCTTATCCTGTCCCTTGTTCTCTGGGAGCAGAGTCTGACCTCCAAATGACTACAGCCTCCTGTGGCAGGGAATTGTGAAGAGTGAGAAGGTGCCCCCAGAGATTGCTTTTCTGCAGGATAAAAAATAAATTTAGCCCATTCCCTCCAGGTCTCGAGGCACAGGTACCCAGCCAGCCCTTTCTCCACCCACCTCTTTATCAGCTTTTGATGTGAAACAAAACTCCCCAACCTCTCCAGAGGGGCTGAGGGGATGCTGGCAGCAGCCTCCAGTGCTGCAGTTCAAGGGCCCATCTCAGCTGACACCACTGGAGAGCTGTGGTTCAGATTGCAAAACCTCAGACTTGATGAGCAGATTTATAGTTGAATAAAAGCCTTGAATTACAGTAGGAGACATAAGGAACAAACAAAGCCAGTCTGGCTCCCACAGGAAGTTTTGTTAACCAAATCAGAGGCCACTTGCACTACCAGCTATGGCTTGTGAATGACCTTCAAGGGTAGTTCCTGGATGGGTTGTTATTCATGAAAAACCTTGTACAAAGCCTTTGTTTTTGAAAACCATATAAGCCTGATTCTTTCAAGGGGATAATTGGACTGCAGAGCTTTCAGTTTTTCTGGGAAATTCACTTCTCTCAACAGAGTGTTGTGGATACTGCAGAGATGAGCAAAGTCCAGCAACACTCAGAGACAGGTAAACAGGGTCTGAACATCCCTGACTCATCATAAACATCATTAGGCTTTATCTTGCTGGCTTTGCTTTTAAGAATTCTGTTCTCCCAGGTCCTCAATAGTGAGAATCCTTCCCAGTGTCAATGTCCTTGGTGAGAATTAGCCCAGGAAGAGTCTGGCCCCAAAGAGCACCAATAAACCACAGAGAAAGAGATGAAGACATGGTATCTCTTTATCAGACCTTTATTAGCAGACTGTTCCCTACATGAAGAATCCGAGTTAGATTTGCATTATAACAATTTGTGGTTACAGCTACAAAGATGGTTGTCATTTTGCATTGATTTTTGCATTCTGATATTCATATTCTCATTAGGCCACACTGGTAGGAAGGAGCCACGGCAGAATTTATGACAGGTCTCAGGAAAAGGGGGGGTGAAAAAAAATCATATCACTAATCCATTGTTGGTTAGATTTCCATGTGGCTACTACTGACAGCACTGAAAGTCAAGGCAGAGTCTCACCTGGGAGACTCTCCAGGAACCACCAAAATCTGTCAGAAAGAAAAGCAGCTGTTGAGTGCTAGCAAATCCTTTTCCAATTTCTCACACACATCTCCACAGTGTCCTCCTGCATGTGATGAGCACTGGCTCAGCAGCAGGGCCTGCTGATTCAGCCCCAACGTACAAATGCAGCAGCTCATGTCCAAGTGCAAGTTTCCTTCCATCTCTCTGGAAATGTGTATTGTCTTTAGTCCCTGAGATTTCTCTCTTCCCCCCCTTACCTAAAAATTCCCCCAAGCATTCTTAATTAACTGTTGTGACATCCAACATCCACAGACCTTCCACTTCCCAACTTCAGCCATCCACCCAAAGCCTTTCCATTGTGCACAAAGGCAATTCCAAGCTAAGGCAAGCCTCACAGTGCACCCTTCTCCCCAAGGTTCTGCTTCCTCATCTGCTCCCTTCTCTCCTATGGCTTCTTGCTACAGAATTTCTCTGGGCTGAGGTCCTCCAGCAACAAACACAGACGTGGGAAAGGCAGTTCAAGCCCCAGAGGACAGGTACACAAGTGACTTCAGCACCCCTCCCCACGGCTCAGCTGTGTGATGTAAAATAACTAATAGAGAACTTTTTAAAGAAGAAATACAAGCACAGTAACAATATTTAAACAAACCTATAAAAATAATGTGACATAACTCTGTTCAAATAAATACAAAATAAATATGCTTTAAGCAGTAAAACAGTGGAATGCAATGCTGGTCCATTTTACCCAAAATGAAAAGTTGGGTGAGGATCTCCCAGGCCTCAGAAGCTGGCTCCTATCAACTAAAGCAGCCCATAATACTATCAGAGAAATTTTAAAGCCATCTCTTTCCCTTAGCCTTATGAAAAGCACCCTTTGAAAGACAAACAAGCATGTCTTCAGGACTGAAAGCTCACCTCTCCTAGTGACAGCCAGCCCCTCTCCCTAACACCCCTTCCCACAGCAGACATTCCTGACTTGGGGCCTCCATCTCACCAATGGAAACCTGAACATCGATCTGCCAAGAGGTCTAAAGAGATAAGATAGCAGCATAGGCACAGGGTTTGGAAAAGGTTCTCGAGCTCTCCTTGGCACCAGGCAGGATGGAATTCAGAGGTCCATGCAATGCTGCACAGGGGCTCTCGTGTCGTGCTGGGAGCACAGCTGCACAGGAGCTGTGAGTTATTCTGTCTTTGTTCACTAAAGCCATGCATCACAGTGCCGGGCAGCCCAGGGCTCTCCTGCCTTCCCCTTTCCAAGCCCCTGCAGAGAATAAGACAAGCCAATCCCGGCATGCAAAGGATACAGGCATGCAGGCTCTAGTCTGCTGCTTCTGTTAGTAAGTGCATCTTGTTAGTGGGTTTATGAGACACACTTAAACCTATAAAAATAAATAATGCTAATTCTTCATCAGGCTGGCTTAAGCAACCTTCAGCCTGGCTGGATAAACCACTGCCCACCAGCCCTCCAAACCAGTACAGATCAAAATTACATTTCATGTCAATTCTTGGAAGCAGAACATGAATGTCTCCCGCCCATAGGAATATCTGTAAACATAACAAGCCTGGTGTGGCAGCAGCTCCTACACAAGGTTTGTACAAATTTAAACAATGGGCAGGAAGTTAAACAACTGAATGGAAAAAGCAGCTCTCTGAATGGAAAAAGAAGCTCTTTCAGCAAGTCAGAAGGTGCTCATCTGTAGGCAAACAGCTCTGTACAGCCAACATGCTGAGAGCAGACCTGTAACTCAAATCTTTGCTACTCTGTCATACTGCTGGGCACTGACCTCAGCAACTCCGGCCTTACAATCTCCCAGGAGTTCTTCTCCTGGTCTCCCAAAAGGCCCAACAAAAAGGATCCCGTGATGGTTTATGTGGAGTTCTGAGTAGCAAGATGGCAAAGGACACCAGATCCTCCCCTCCCCTTTCCTTACTGACTCACGATCTGAGATTTCACAGCTTTGCTTAGTCAGCTTAGTGTCGACACATTCACAGAATGAGAGATGGCTTATATGTCTTGGGATTGCATCCCAAGATTTCAGAGTTCCCAGTCCTCAGCATCTCCTGGTCACCGCGAGTCCACGCCCAGAGTCATCTTCAAGTTTTCATACACCACGTAGCTGATGCTCACAGCAGGGATCACCTTCATAAAGTTGGGCGCCAGACCCCGGTAAAGCCCAAATGCTCCCTCTGTCTTCAGAATGTGTTTGAACAGTCCCCTCATGGTCACTTCAGGAGCACCCTCCACTGAAGCTGCAACAGGGAAAGACACAATAAATAATGCAGCCTATGTGGTGCAAACACTTTTGTTTCACAGAGCAGTTCTGATCCATGTGCTTTCAGATGTTCCCAGAGCAAAGGTGCTTCATGGGGGACAGCATTAACTTCTCAGCTACCCATTCCATGCTGCACGCAGCAAGAATTTTCTCAAACTGCTCTGCAGATGCTCTCAGCCCAGAACTGCTGATCTGAGCAAAACAGAACCTCTCTCCTGGAGGTCCTTGGCCACAGAGGTCAGAAGGGCAGCAAAGTCCACTGTCCCCTTGCAGCATCACAAACAGCCTGTGGCTCAGCTGCATGGACCAGCTGAGGCTGTTGCTGCAATGTTGACACTAGAGAACCTTTAGCCTTGGTCAAAAACAAAGGCAGGAGTTTGCACTGTTCCTAAAGTTCTCACCTTGGGCCTGCATGCGTGTCCTCACGAGAGCCAGTGGGTAACTGGCAAGCTGTCCACAGGTGCTGGAGATGGTGCCACAGGCCAGCAGAACAAAGACCCCAGGGTCAGCACTGTTGACAGCGTAGCGTTGTAACCAGGTGTTTTTTAGAGTCTGGAAGGAACAAGCCCAACATTAGCAGGGAAGAGGCAAGCAAAGGAGTATCACATTTCATGAAAGATCTAGAGTAAAGGTCCAGAAAGCTCCAGGCAAGTTCAGCCAGAAGCACAGAGCTTCTCAAATGTTTTTGAGCTGCTGTTGTAGCCTGAGGAAAAGCCTTCCTTTAGTTTTCTCTTGCCATTTTCTTGTGAAGAAAAGAAACAAGGGACCATGCATGATGCTGACTATGGTTTATGAATTAGAATCATCATATTGGATTATTTTTTAAGCCATTTTTGGGTTAAAAAAATACATTTCTGCCCCATAAGGCTGTTCAAGAAAGCTTTAATAAATTACTTAAACGCCTGTCACGACTGATAGGTGATAAGCAGCACAGCCCTACAAAAGGTTAACAATAAAATAAAACACAATATAATAATTGTTAGTCTTAACCTAACAATAGGTTAAAGGCTTCATACCTCATAGACTGCCAGGTCAATACCAGCATATGGAATGATTCCCAGCATGTTGGGGATGTAGCCTTTGTAGAAGGCAGCCATTCCTTCCTTTGCAAGGATGTTTTTGGCACAATCCAACATGCCTGAATATTGTCCTGTCTTCCTTAGAGCCATCCGTGTTTTCAGAACCTAGAAGACAAGAATAAATAGCATGAAGGCCTACAGGAGAGTCAGCAGGAGAACAACATACAAAGTCATTCTTAGGAGCACAACTGTCAGGACCACAGCAAGTGTCCCGGAAGCACCACTGCTTGGTACCACCTCTGAGAACTCACGAATTAAATATCACAGTGCTGATGTTCTACCCACATCTTCCCACCCCTGCCCCTACCCATGAGCCCTCCTGGGCTGCACTCCCAGCCCCCTGCCTCACCTCCATGGGGTAGATGCTGCTCTGTGCAATGGCCCCAGCCAGAGAACCAGCCAAGAGCCGCTCGTGGATCCTCAGCATCTCCTGGTCAGTACCAATGAACCTTTTGATCTGCAGAAGCCAAAACAGACAGACATTGAGGCTCCATCGCCTATCTCAGCCATCATTTTTTTTTCAGCTTGTCCTTCTGCAGTCACAGCTGTCTGTCTGTGCCCTCACCTGCTCATAGGCCATGAACTTGATGGCTGACTCGGGTGCAATCTTGAGCACGTTGATGCCGTTCCCCCTCCACAGTGACCTTGGGCCACCCTCCCGGATCATCTGAGTGAAGCCGCCGATGATGCACATGTTGTTGCTGCGGGAGGCATGAACCTGGGGGAGAGGGACAAGCCTGGATTAGTTCCAGTCCCCATTACGACACTGCAACGTTTTTCTGTAATCCAGGGACAAAAGGCCGCTTTTTTATTTACCCAGAGATTTGCCAAGGCTTTAATCCCTTCCAGATAACTTCTACAATAGGGAATCAAGCTTCTTTTCTTTTTTTGCCAAGTCTAGCGTTAACTAATCAATCTAATCAATATCTCCCTCTGGAATGGGAGGAAAGGTTAAATAGACAACTGTCTTGTTTTTTTTTCCCCACACCTAGCACAGGATCAACTACCCATCAACTTCTCATGAACTGCTGGTTCAAGAGCAGGTGCAGTGACAAAGCAGGCTAAAATCAAAAATTTCCAACTCCTTTCTACTGCTTTTAATACTGAATACAAGCTCTGCAAACTGACCACCACATTCACTTCAACTCTCATGGCCTCAGGGTCTCTCAAACGAGCATAGGATTTTAACCTGTTTCACCAAAACCCAAGTTTTCCACAAAACTGACATGTCTACCTCCAAAAACAATTCTCTGTACTTTTTCTAGTCACTGAATAATAACTTTTTTATATTACTTTGATTACTCAAATAATTCAAAATATTTTTTTTTAAAATAGCAGTAAAAGAACAGTGAGATTAACATTGGGCAGAGTGCTGTACTGTGTTGAAGAACATGATCACCTCCCAGGTAAGGATAAATATTGAAGGAATCTGCTCATATATTTAAACAAACTGGAACTACTCCATCTTACCTGCATGAGCACTTTCAAACGATCCAAGGGAGCTGTGCAGGTTCTGGACACGGCACCTGCACCTCCACCTGCAACCAGATGTCTCCACCACATCCCTGTCTGCCTCTCTTCCACTGTGAACTCATCAGGGACAGTCAAATTCTCTCCTACATCGAAGATCTGCAAAAGTAGGTGTTAAGAAATGCTTCACCATCTTGCCAAAGTCTTACTGCTCTTTATTAGTGCCAAGTGCTGAAGTACAGGATCTGCTTATTCCAAGCCAGCAGCTTATCTACAGCCACTAACTGCTGTGCCTGGCCACAGGAGCTGCCACTGCTAGAACATGTCACAGGGGAAACTGTCAAGATTTCTCTCCAAGAACCTGGCAACTGCTGAACATTTGTCTACATCAAAATACTCTGGGTCATATTTAGGAACAAACTGACCAACTGCAGGCAAGCTGCATGGCAAAAAAAGCTGGACCTCTCCAGAACCTTCCAAGCTGGCAGCCAGTTAAATCTCATTACATACTATTCATGTACAGATAGCTCCAGGAAGGATGGCTGCCTATGGAATCAGATTCTAGTTTTAACAGGTCCTGAACCAGCTGGGGCTGGCCACTGGCAGGAGCTCCTAGAGGTGCACACCAAGAGAACACCTTAATCTCTCTGCTGTGCTGCAGTTGTTATCACCTGTGCCAGCAGATGTGACAGTGATATGTGGCAAGATTACAGCAGAGGACAGGAAGCAACTGAGCTTCCAGGGCTACGGGGAAACTATGAACTGTGAAGAAAAAGATAAGGACTGCTGATAGTAGCTCCAGGAGGCCAGGACTTGGACCAAGAAGCTGGGCAAAGACTGAGACTTGCTGTACAGGAGCTATTTCTTACCGTGGAGTGCTTCCAGTACAGGATGATTTCAGGAATGTTCTCCACCGGGTGCAGCAGGTGATAGTCTCTCCACTCATTCCAATCAATTGTCATTGTCCCATTTTTATCCATGCTAAAAAGATTGATCATCAGGTGAGTACAGAGTCCCACTGGGTGACAAATTGCTCATCCCTTTCCCTTTGATTAGCCAGGCCTACACCAAAAAGAGCTTTGCAAAGCAACTACTAAAAGACTTCTAAAGAGACACAAGACAAAGCTAGGGAATCTTCTGTTCACCAAACAGTGCCAAGATAGAAGTGGGCTCTCCTTTCTCCCCTCTCTCTCTCCCTTCTAACCAGCCCACAACAGTATTTGCAACCCCTCCTACCAAATTCAGGGACATAACTGACACTAAATGGAAAATAATACTTACTAGGTGACAGGACCCCAGAAGTGTCCCGTCCTTATTCTGACACACAGGCAAACAGACAGAGGGAAGGTAGCAGAGGGGAAAAAAAGAGGAAGAAAACAGCACAAATAAGTGGTTGTTAACACATTAGTGCCACATGCATAAAGCACTCAGCATTTCCAAAGAGCAACTGCACAGTCCCTCTCCAAAGCAGCAAGCTCAGGGTAGCAGGACAATCAGACAGGGATGCAAATCAGCTTAAGTGCAAGCACTTCCCCCCAGTAGAGAGACTCTGACAGTAAGTCTCAATAAAGCACTGATTTTATAATTGTATGTCAATTCACAAAGAAAAATCAAACTAGACAGTAGTGGGAAAAAAGGGAGGAGACAAAGTCTCTGGAAAGTCCATACAGAGGAAAAAGAGATGGGTTCCATGTCCCTATATTTCTTTCAAGCTCCCTCAACATAAGACAGAAAAACCAGTGGAATCTTCACCTCTTCAGTATTTTCTCAGCCTGCTGTTCAGAGATCTTGACCCCCAGGTCCCGGAGAGACTGGACAATCTCCTGGGCATCGATGCGGCCTGCAAAGATAAGCCAGTGAGCTCAAGGACACATACTACAGGCTAACACATGCACCAGTCCACCTGTGAGCATGAAAAAGGTGTTTACCATCATTCTTTTTATCCAAACTCTTAAAAACCAGTCTCAGCTTCTTTTCATGGTCTTGGAGATAGTGAACAAATTCCTCAAAATCCAGCTGTCCATCCAGGTCTTTGTCTCCAGCCTTCACAATTTTCTGTTCAGGAAACAACCGAGAACTGTCAGTTCCTTTGTTCATTCAGGTAGATCTATCCTCTCTTCTACCACATTTAAAAAAACATTTCCTACACAACTTTGACTTTTTCTCCAAAAAGTAGGTGACAGAACTGTAATTCTTCTAAGAGAGTTGAGCAACACAGTAACATAAAAATGTCACCTGATTCCAACTGTTTCCCAAAGTCCATTACACAGATGGAATGCCTCATGTTTTTATCAGAGATATTCTTCTAGTGCCATGTGTCTAACCTCAGGACTGTATCTTGATTAGCACCTTGCAAAGTCCTTGTGAAGTTTCTTGAATTGAGTATGAGTCAACAGTTTTGCATTAAAAGTGAATCACAAAACTAGAGGTAATTAAAAAAACTGGACAGGAGAAGGAATTTTGTGCCTACTACAATCCTTAGAGAAGTAAGCTCCCTCTGGCAGTAACTAAACCCAGCCAGCAAACTCCTGTCCAGCTCTAGTGAGCACAGCCAAAGATAAAAACCTTTGAGAACCAGATTAGGCACCTTGAAGCTATGTGCTTTAATTACACAAGTTTCCATGAGATGTGGAGCAAGAATAGGTTCTTAGTAGGACAAAGCTAAAATCAAGATCAAACTGTGCCAGGCATCTAGGACAAGGTAAATGACTAATTAACTCACTACAACTCACTGAGGAAATGGCCCTTGGACTGTCCTCTCTAAGGATATGTTGACAGGTGAGGTGATCTCCAGACTGCAAGAATGTGGCTCAGGGAGTTCCTATCCTCCTTCTGGTTCAGTCACTTGCTTTTGACAGCCTTTAAGTCTTTTCCAACGTGAATCAGTGAGCAACACTCAATGAGTGTGATTCAGCCTAGTGCATCACCCAAAGTTTTGTTTTAATTCTTGTAACGTTTATGTTAACAGCAGATGGGTTGCTAAAGAAGCTTTGAGCTGAGAAGAAACACTGGGTTAACTCTCTGTTCACCAGTATCTTGTTCAATATTCAGACTTCAAAGTATAAGGCAAGCCTAAACTCACTGTGATATGGCCTCAGTCTATGACCATCAGTCTCCCAAGCTCTAAGTCCTTGTTTCAATGTCATTTTAAATTACTTCAGTACTAAATAATTTGCTCTCTCTCTTGGCACCCACCAAGTGCCATCTCCTTAGCCCTAATGCTATGAGGATTATTCCTAATCACTTTATGAACCTTAAATAAGAAAGTGCTGTCCCAGCTGCCCTGACCTCCAAGGTATGCCCACTATTCCTAACCTGCCATTTATCATATGACCGTTGTTAAGTTCAGATATGACCTCGCATCCAACTTGTAAGCTAAATATAGACCAACACCCCTCTCCTGTCAGCACACTGGGCTTGAACAGCTGAATCAGGGCTTCCCTCTCACTTGGCAACCCCCAACCAGTTGACAGGCATTAATAATTTGGATGCACTGTAAGAGAGATGTGACTGTGCAACTGCTCCCTCTCTCTCAGCACACCCTGGCAACTGCAGAAATGTACCCTGAGTGATCAGAGACTGCAGGCAATAAAAGCTTTGCCCTGTTCACCTTCCTCCTCCACAATCACAGCAAAGAAACACTGCATGCCCGACAGTAACCCACAGGACACGTGTGAGGGGTGAGAAAGCCAAGCTCCCAGCATCTT